>NC_083595.1:35396438-35996438 GCF_027579695.1 Neoarius graeffei
ATGTAAATCTTGTCAAATTTGAATATTTTTCTAAGCATGCATACAATTTGTCACGTGTCCACTAAGCGGAAATGACTTTGTCGGACATTTTGTGTCAAGTTTTTATTTATCGAGCTTGCAAAAAATAAAAAATAATGCTCTTTTTCTCAAAATCCAGTGAATATGGATAGAATAAAACAGTTATTCTACTCAATCTTGTTGTACATGGCTTATAGCTACACGCCTCATTGGCTATCAGCTCATGTACGACTCGATTTCATGGAATAATTGTTAATTATTTAATCTCCTCCAGCAAACAGGTTGGGCAAATCTTAAAAGCCTTGGTTTTCCCTCTATATGCTCACTACATAGGGTAATACAGTATAATGGTGTTATAGTGGCTTTATAGTGCACTATTTGCCCAATAAAAGGACTATTTGTGATTCAGCCACGGAAAAAAGAGTAACTCTAAATGTAGACTTACAGTGCATTATACATAACACTGTAAAACTGCTTCTCATAGCTCTGTGTATGGATGAAATTACTGGTGGCTCTGACTCTTTTACCCTGAACCTGTATTACATGAAAACACAGGGCTGTAAAATGCAAGATACTGAGAGAGAGAGAGAAATATGTTTTGGGCCAATTGCTGGAAATGTTTCAACTTTAATTGGGTCACGTACATGATAAACGAGGAGCCATGTGATTATGTGTGATACATATTTGACTTGAAGGACAGTAAAATGATATTTTTTCCGTTTTTAAGTTCTGTAGCACATACAAACACGCGCGCGCACAGCTCCCATTAGTAAGAGAGTTTTGGCCTTGGCTTTGGAGGCCAGTTTGTGCTGCTTCCCACGTACTTGCTGCTGGCCACAGATACAAAGAAAGCTTGTGACACAAGGAAGTATCCTCACAGAGCAGAGAGAGAGAGAGAGAGAGAGAGCATCAGAAAGTAGGAGAGAGACCATTAGAAAGCAGGAGAGAGGGAGGGGAGAACAGATGACCATTGTGAGTGAAGCTTAATTAAAGACAATGATGTTGTTTTTGATGCACATTTTTAGAAACAAAGAGCCATGTCAGCGACGAAGAGAGGTGTTAGATGTTTCGCAGAAAGAGAGAGGCAGACAAAAAGGGCAATTTTTGTACTAATTGCAGTGTTGAACATGTTGTGTTTACCAGAATTTTAATATCAACATGGGTAGATGTGTGTATTTGAGTTGCAAGTCTCGGTAGTTATTAGGCATCATCTCACACCATCAGATCACTGACTGATCCTGATCTATTTACAGTCAGTTCTTCATGATCTGTAAACTTCTTTGGAATGTGACTATTTAAAGGTAATACACACACACACACACACTCACATATACTAGCAGGTTACCCGGAGTTGCCCGGGTTTTTCAAAATTCTGGGCTGCCCCCAGACTTCCATGTCAAATTTGGTGAAGACCCTTCGAGAAATGGTGATGTTAACCCAAGACAAACAAAAATCCAAACATCCACCACCCAGGGGCCTACCATGGACCCCTGGGGCCCAAATATGGAATTTCTGAGTTCTGCCAAATTGTGGCTATCTCTTGTACCTACGTGCCAAGTTCAGTGAAAATCTGTCAAGAGTTTGTGTTGGGCGGCACGGTGGTGTAGTGGTTAGCGCTGTCGCCTCACAGCAAGAAGGTCCTGGGTTCGAGCCCCGGGGCCGGCGAGGGCCTTTCTGTGTGGAGTTTGCATGTTCTCCCCGTGTCCGCGTGGGTTTCCTCCGGGTGCTCCGGTTTCCCCCACAGTCCAAAGACATGCAGGTTAGGTTAACTGGTGACTCTAAATTGACCGTAGGTGTGAATGTGAGTGTGAATGGTTGTCTGTGTCTATGTGTCAGCCCTGTGATGACCTGGCGACTTGTCCAGGGTGTACCCCGCCTTTCGCCCGTAGTCAGCTGGGATAGGCTCCAGCTTGCCTGCGACCCTGTAGAAGGATAAAGCGGCTAGAGATGAGAATGAATGAGTTTGTGTTGATAAATGTAACGTGAAAGGCATTGAGGGAGGGATGGGTGGATGTTGTGCCCCCAGGGACCTCCCTGGGGCCCGTACATGAATTTTGTTCATATCTGCAAACTTCCGGCTCATCCCCCGACCTACTTGCCAAATTTGGTGAAAATCTGTTGAGAAATGGCGACATTAGCTCAAGACAAACAACTTTGCTGCTTATTATATAGATAAAATAAATTTAGGCAGTGCTTAAAAACAGAGCTCCTGATGAGTCTAAAATGTGTTCGTAAACAATCCCATGTTATTTTTTTTTTAAAAGCAAATTAAAAATAAGTGCTGGATAAAAACCCATCTATCTTATGTAAACGAAGATACAAATTTTGTTGTCTGGTGGGCAAGTGTTTGAGATACGTTGTCTTGCACTTACGGTCGGGTTTCCTCTGGCGGTACACGTATGTCGTTTGTACGTGCGGAAATTGTACGGTCTCAAAAGCCATCCAAAATCAGGTTGATGCATTACCATATTCTCTTAAGTATAGAGCTCTGCCATAAACTCATTAAGGATACCCAAATGTAGATTAAATATAGAAACTGCTCTGAATTATGCCATAATACACTTATTAGTATTGTTAGTACTTATATATAGTAACATTGACCAAATCTAATTTACCTCACAGTATAAATGTACTGTTAAAGTCTATTTTTCTACCAACTGTTAATTTGGGCTATGAGGATTGACGATGAGAAATTGCCCCTGGGTGTGAATGTACAGTACAGGTATGTGCACCATGCCCTGACACAGACTGACGTCCCATCCAAGGTGTATTCCTGACTCTCGCTCAGTTTTCCTGGGATACGCTATGAATCCATTGAGGATAAAGCGGCTACTGAAGATGAATGAATGACGCAGTAATGATTGATCATTCTTGATCACATGCATACGCTAGAGCACCATTAGAGATGTCCGGTTTCAAGTAAACTGTTGTCACGCTTGCTGGAAATACTGACACAGTGACAATGTCTCATCTCATCTCATTATCTCTAGCCGCTTTATCCTGTTCTACAGGGTCGCAGGCAAGCTGGAGCCTATCCCAGCTGACTACGGGCGAAAGGCGGGGTACACCCTGGACAAGTCGCCAGGTCATCACAGGGCTGACACATAGACACAGACAACCATTCACACTCACATTCACACCTACGGTCAATTTAGAGTCACCAGTTAACCTAACCTGCATGTCTTTGGACTGTGGGGGAAACCGGAGCACCCGGAGGAAACCCACGCGGACACAGGGAGAACATGCAAACTCCGCATAGAAAGGCCCTCGCTGGCCACGGGGCTCGAATCCAGACCTTCTTGCTGTGAGGCGACAGGACTAACCACTACTAACCACTACACCACCGTGCCGCCCCAGTGACAATGTTTTTACTGAAATGGAGGAAGTCAGATCAAATCATTATTGATATTTTCATTACAATTTCTAGTTACTGTATCTGAAGTTGCTCGACGGCGACTTTAAGAATCACTCTGTTTCAGGAATTGACTCATCTTTTGGTTTTCTGTATGAACAATTATAATAATCATGTGGCACAGTGGTGTAGTGGTTCACACTGTCACCTCACAGCAAGAAGGTTCTGGGTTCGAGCCCAGTGGCCAGCGAGGGCCCTTCTGTGTGGAGTTTGCATGTTCTCCCCATGTCTGCGTGGGTTTCCTCCGGGTGCTCCGGTTTCCCCCACAGTCCAAAGACATACAGGTGGCTCTAAATTGACCGTAGGTGTGAATGTGAGTGTGAATGGTTGTTTGTCTCTATGTGTCAGCCCTGCGATGATCTGGCGACTTGTCTAGGGTGTACCCCACCTCTCGCTCATAGTCAGCTGGGATAGGCTCCAGCTTGCCTGCGACCCTGCACAGGATAAGTGGTTATGGATAATGGATGAATGGGTAATAATAATAATGATAATAATAACAACATCAGCTGCATAACCCAGAGTGTATTCTGGTCTGGTCATGTAGATACGACAACTGGACTCTTCTCAACTTTTTCCATTCTCATGGGAAAACTCTGTGACTGCTCAACCTTGTGAACTTTCTGCTCTCATGGTCTTTGTGACAGTTTCACAAGCCAGGGTGTGGAGTGAGTGTGTGTGTGTGTGTGTGTGTATGTGTGTGTGAGTATGATCAGACATGCCAGTTTAGGCCAGTCCAGAGATAATCCTCACTATTAAGTGTTGGCAATCAGGCGTGATCTACATACTGCTGCTTTTACTGCTGTCTCAGCGATTGCTATCATCACACATTTCATGAACATGGCTGCTCTCCTTTGGTCACTTTCTTTCATTTACTTTCTCGTTCTCCTTTCTGTTCTTCCTGTTTGATTCTTTTCATTTGTACTTTTGACTCTCCCATCTCTGAATGTCCAACTCTACATCTTGGTTTGTATCTCACCTTCACTGTCCATACACATTGTGACAATCAACAACCTTTTTTCCTTTGTACCTTTTTTTTAAAAATAACTTTTCCACACCAACAAGGCGCCACTGCTGATTCTAGAAATAGGGCATGGAACTGCTGGAATTCTGTTAAGGTTTGCATGTTTCCACTCTTTTCAGCTGGCCAAAATGGTTTTGTTCTCACACCAAAATGCTGCTTGTCTGGAACCAAAGAACTTGTGATATCAGGGGTTTAACTCCAGCTAAGTGATGATGTCATGGTGATATCTTGCTGATAGAAATGTGGCCTGGTTCTTAAAGCGGTTCACTGGTTCCCTGAGCAAGATTCTAAAATTGTTCCCCGGACTCCCTCAGATGACATGAGGAAGAAACCTTTAGAAAAACCAGTCTCCAATGGGAACCCATCCTTTTCTGGAGACACCACATAGTGCAATTATAAATGATAATTCTTCTACAACTGTGTTGAAAGCAGGCTTGTAGTACTCGAGTCCAGGACTTGGACTTGAATCCAACTTGTACCCTAATTTTAAGGATTCATGACTTGACTTAGACTTGAGCACTGATGAGTCGGACTCGGACTCGTGCATTAACTGCATTCAGACTCGTAAATTGGATGGAGACAAGGACTTGGATTTTTACTTAATTTTTGTATCATGGCATAATAATTTGGCATAAGATATTTATATCTACATTAATTTTATACTAATTTTGTGCAAGAGAATGCACATTCACCTGTTCATACATCATGTTCAGGAACAAACTAATATTAATGGCACTAAAATGCCTGGAGAGAATGTCCTGGGGGCGGCACGGTGGTGTAGTGGTTAGCGCTGTCGCCTCACAGCAAGAAGGTCCTGGGTTCGAGCCCCGGGGCCGGCGAGGGCCTTTCTGTGCGGAGTTTGCATGTTCTCCCCGTGTCCGCGTGGGTTTCCTCCGGGTGCTCCGGTTTCCCCCCACAGTCCAAAGACATGCAGGTTAGGTTAACTGGTGACTCTAAATTGACCATAGGTGTGAATGGTTGTCTGTGTCTATGTGTCAGCCCTGTGATGACCTGGCGACTTGTCCAGGGTGTACTCCGCCTTTTGCCCGTAGTCAGCTGGGATAGGCTCCAGCTTGCCTGCGACCCTGTAGAAGGATAAAGCGGCTAGAGATAATGAGATGAGATGAGAATGTCCTGGGATTGGTTGCTTCTCGTGCAGTGGGAAAAAAAAATGCACTGGTATGTGTTCCATATGAAGAAGAACTATCGAGGAGATGGTGGGGACAACCTCGAACTTCAATTGTCATTTGGTAAGACTCCACCCAGAGAAGTGAGTGACACGCTATGTTCATTGCTCTGTTGATTGCGGGGCTTGCTAACTGATGAACTAGCTAGCGTGGGTGCTATTGGTCTTAAGTGATCAGTCTCATTAAATCAGTCAGTACGTTTACATGCGCATCCAAATCGAGCTACTCTCGGTAATCGAGCAAAGGGTCCCAGCAGGGGTGCCAGAGAAATCCAATCCTACATGCACAAGTGAAATCGGGCTATTGTGCAAGGTGCATTGTGCACCCGAGCCACACGTGGTGCTACACGCCCCATCGTGTTGGTACACTTCCGGTTGTCGTCATGAAGAAGAGCTATACTGTTGCCAGATACTGCTGACGTATTCCAGCCCAAAACATGTTCAAATCCGCCAAAAAGCACTTAAAACCCCCCAATCTGGCAACATTGGCAGTTCCGTGTTCAAGCTGTTAGGCTTGCTCTAACAGACTGTATGGCTACAAACTGTCCGGCGCAGACCACTGTTTTGTAAGACAACTTATTTTGCACAATTGTATATTTTTCTAAAGTCTATTTTTTGCTTACAAAAAATAATTTTTTTTGCTTACAATTTAACTTATGCCTTAATAAACACACAAAAAGTTCAATTGTTTTTATTGACATTCTTCAGATGTTGGACATCTATACACACACACACACACACACACACACGCACACAAATACAGTGACTTGTTTATGTACACAATTCACAGCTATGCAACAGCTGTACAGATGTATTTGGTGATACAGTAAGTGAGCTAAATTTTAACAGTGCAAACAATGTCACAAAAAGAAAAAGATTCATGCCATTGTCATGCCGACCGAGGCTGTTGTGATTCAGAGAAATCAAGTTCGGTTCAATTTCAGCCGAATTAAGGTGTATACATGGCATTTTGAACTTCGATTTCAGTCGAGCAACGGCAGAAATTCGATTTTCTCTATGTGCATGTAAACGCACTGATTCTCATTAAATCAGTCTCATGAATGATACCATTAATTTTGGTGTTTAATAATAAATTACCAAGCAGCTAAATTATGGTATATTCCAAATTATTATGATCACTACCGATGCAGCAATTATGTATTACTTACCGTATTACATAGACGCTACAGCCAATAGCACTCATATACACTTGGGTGAAGGCAATTTGGAGTTCTTTGAGATTGTGTGACTTCAAGAATACAGTAGCAAAAACGGACAGACAAGCACAGTTTAACAGAATAATTGAATTTATTATAACAATGATACTAAATGGGTAATAGCAGTTGAAATACATTCAATATGGTCATCAGCGAGATATATATATACGGTACAAGCATAAACGGTGAGGTAGTTCTGTGTGTGTGTGTGTGTCTTTGTGTGTGTGAGAGGGAGAGCGAGGGTGTGTGTGTGTGTGTGTGTGTGTGTGTGTTTCAGGGATTGGAATGTTATCTTAGGTGTTGGGGGGAAGGGAGAATCACCTCGTGGTCTCTTGAGACAATCACCTCGTGGTCTCTTGAGACAAAGGAATATGTCGTGGTTGCTAATTTCACTAACTTATAACATTACCAAATCCACTGAAATCTTGATGAGGTCAAAATATGTGTAATAATGAAATTAAAGGTGTTAGAAAGGATAGAGAAAAGCATGCAACAACCTATCTATTAAAAACAACTGAGAGAACAATATAGAACAACAATTATCAACTCAACACTCTGAGTGTCTACAGTGTGCACAATTAAACAGTTTCTGAGTTTAAATTCACACTACTTCATAAAGCTAATTTCTAAGACTAGGTTGCCCAAATGCCAGTCTTACTTCCAGTATCTTGCTTCTATGCAAGAATGCAGAGATGTCCCGAAGTTTCGCGGAATTTCGGGTGCTCGCGGAGATATACAGAAGCTCGTGGGTTGCTTCCGTGAAAGCGCAGAGGTTTCCTTGATCCGAACTTCGTCGTTCGTGAGGAAAAGTCTCTGATCAAGCAATGTGCACAGCGATTAAGTCAGAAGGAATCCGGTCGCTTCTAACTTTTAATTAACTGCTTGGGCTGCAGTAGTAACGTTACTTATAATAAACAAATAAAACCAGTTGTAACTCAATTTAGTGAGATTGTGCGACTTAAGTACTCTTTTACCATGGCCAGTGGTATATACGAAAGCTCGCTGAGTCCTTTTTCTTGCAAGGCAGACGTCTTGATCTTGGATGTTCTGATGAGCGGGTGTCTCTTTATGTCTGTATAACACAAATGTCCACCGACGAGAGAGGAAGAGAGAGGGTTTCCGGGTCACTTATAGAGTCATGGAAGACGTGACGTAGGTGATCCCGCCCAGCCGTGACGTAGGTCATCGCAGAAGTTAGTTGATGGGATTTGTAGTTCTAGACGGGACTGTGGCTGTCCCTACACTAGTGTTAACCCTCTCTCATGTTATTTGCCCTGTTGATGGCGGGGCTTGTGTTGGACTCGACTCGGATTAGTAGTCGACTCGACTCAACTTGAAATTTTCTTTAATGACTTGGACTTGACTCGGAGTTGAACACTGGGGACTCGAGACTGGACTCGGACTCGAAATCTAGTGACTCAACTGCAACACTGGTTGAAAGTGTTGTTCAAATGTTGCTCAATTGTGAATAAAAGTCCTGGGATGAGTAACAGGAGAGTCTTTATGATTACAGCAGCAGTTCTTAGGTATGACAAAGCGTGAGTGGGCATCATCTGTTTTATAGGAAGTACAGATCTTTAAGATTTCCATGTGGGATCATCCACAACATCAGCAGGTGAGTCACAAATGCAGTAAGCACCAAGCAGGAGGAGAGCATTACTCTATATAATTACTATGAATTTGAATATGATATATCCGGAACTGAATTTCACTTTTCATATTGTCCTGATCTTGCTGTTTGCTCTAATCGCACACCCTGCCTGTCTTCCTTTTCTGATTAATCCGACATTCCTGCTGTTTTCTCTTTCCTGTCTTTCCCTGAGCTAAGCCACTTTATTTATAGTGCCTTTATCGTCTTCTCTGGGAAATGGCTTGCTGTTTTCATTCAGCTCAATTTTTTTTTCTCTCAGACACTCCACCCCATTTTCCCTTCCTCTTTTTCCTGTTCCCTCTCACCCTCTTCTTGACCTCCTTCACTATTCCCTCCTTCTGTCCCACTCTTAGACACTGCCTTTAAAAGGTCCTGGTTTGTACGCAACACTGTGTTGTTGGTCCTTTGGGTGTGTTGGCATGGTGACTCTGTTTTGTTTGTATCCATACAGAACGGCTTTTCTTTTTTTATTTCAACATTTGTGCATTGCAATTTGAGAGGTCTTTTTAATCGTTGTGTGTTTTAATTTTTGTATCCAGGAATAGATTCTGCTATCTAATATATATATATCAAACAAGGCTACATGTGGACTGGGTGTATGTGGTTTTCCAGTGTAGACAGATTTTACACTTGATCTCCTGAAAATGATTGGCAAAGAAGAGGAGATCTGTGCTACCGTGCTACAGGTGTGAGAAGTGCATCAAGGATCAGTATTTGGCTCCTTATAATTTTTCAAAATTGCTTCTTTTGCTTTCTCCTGATACACTGCCATTGTCCCGTTGCTCTTGAAACACTGAACATGGAAAAGGTCAGTGGGGCCTCAGGGTTTTCAGGCCTGATGAAACGATTATGAAGCTCCGCTGTCCCAGGAGGCTTTTCCCACACTCTGCACACTGAAGGAGGCTGGGTCTGGGCCAGGCTAGCTGTTCTTGGTTAGGCCATTCTAAGAGATCCCCCCTGAATAGTTTTGGGAAATGTGGGGTGATTTGTTGGGCTAAGAAGGTTGGGAGAAGATCCAGATTTTCAGCAAGTCTATAAAATGTGTTGGGCAATGAGAGAATGCCTCTGGAGGTCTGGAGAATCATTTTAAAGAAGTCATATAGTCCTCCATCTTAACTTAAATTTCATCCTATTTTCCCACATCTGATTTATTTTTCATTCATTATTATTATTTCCTTTTACCCAAGTTATAGGACCAATGTGTTAATTAAACTAGCTCTCCCTGCTTCCAACTAGAGAGGGTGAAGGCTAACAGATGCTTCTACGAGACATGCGAAGCCAACCACAACATCTTTCAAGCTTTTTTGCATACATGACATGTCACTCTGATTGACAGGGAAGAGAGAGTACTGCCATCCCTACTACCCCGAGATTATGGCTAATTTCACCTTTCATCCCTTAAGCCCCTTTCACATACGAAAGGTAAAAACAGCACAGAAAAGATAACGTTTCATTCCTACTCACTCTTCCATAACGGAAAAGTTGCGGATATTGTGTATTCCCACATGACTGCATTCAATGGAATGCTACGAAGCGCCAACCATGCGAGACCAGACATGACGTATAATTCACGAGGCAGCGAGCCCATTGTTGTGAAAAGCCCATGAAGCTGAGACATTAGCTAGGTAGCAGCATGGCACAAGCTGCATCATGCTGACTTGGTCAAGTATACAAGCATTACCCCTCAAACTACACCCCCAGAATGCAATGCGCCATTGACGCACACCTGCTTTCACTTTTTTTCACATATCACCTTATTTAAACTCTGGCTTCTGTTAGTTTGTCTTGCACTTGTTTTTATTTTCCACGCTGATGCTCGTTGTGTTGCTCACATCTACTTTCGTGTTTTCATGCCTGGTGTAATCCTGTGTCAATAAAAGGTTTCCGCACTTGCATCCGTCTCCGTGCCTCAATCCTGATAAAAATATTAAGTGGAAATTTCAGAATCCCAAGAGAGAAAGAGAGACCATTCACATAACTTTCATTACATTATTGTTTTATTTTATTTTTACTCACGGTTGTTGATGTCATACTTGTGTGTAGTGTATAAATGAAACTTTATCATAGCTATGTACATACATGAAAAATAAGCTTTATATATATGGTTTGCTCCCATCCATGGTTTAGTCTATTGGTGTTAGATCTTGAACAGTATCCCTCATGGATAAGGCTCTCCTACTGTATCTGCTGATATGTTTTGCTTGTTGTTTTGAGTATGGGTAGTGTCATCGCAATATCACGACATCATTTACGTCACTGCCAACAACGTCATGACTGGTCACAATTTGTAAATTTTGAAGGTTCCGATTCCCATTGGAGCAATAAGAAAAGATTTCCATAAATCTGACAAGGTTGATGGGGGAAGATTAGGGTTTCGAATTTGCCGTTTTGCTCCCATTCCTACAGGACACCATTACAGCATAATAACAGAAATTTTTATATTCACATTCACTGGATATGAGCAAGCGCACGCTCTAATTGGCTACTCTACTACTAGGATATCAGCTCATATACCATGAGTAGAGAAAAACAAAATGGCAGAGTGTGTTGCTGAACCAACCAAGGACGAAATGAAAACTCTCGTTGAAAACAAAACCCCAAAAATACAAAAAAAAGGAACAAAATTGGAATAAAAGTATTTGATGGTAAGAACATATCTTTTTTAAAAATTTTCAAGAATTATTATGATGGTAGCAATTTGTCAAAAAATGCTGTTTACATTCTTCATCTTTAAGCATTGAAATTTGTTGATATTTTTTTTTAGACTGGTTCAAAAGTTCAAAGAAATTTGAAAATTGCATAACTGAAATGTCCAAGGAAGAATTCAATAAATGTCTAAAGCTATTCTATACCTCGGCATGACAGCAAGACGGTACTTTCTACAAAAAAACAACACTAAAGTCAATTCGTGCAGCCGTCGATAAGTTTTTAAGAAGTTCGCCTAAGTGGAAATTATTTTGTCAGACATTTTGGATAAAGTTTTTATTTATCGAATTTGCAAAAAATAAAACTGCTCTGTTTCTTAAAATCCAGTGAATGTAGATAGAATAAAACAGTTATTCCACTCAATCTCGTCATACATGGCTTATAGTCAACTCAGCGCTACACGCCTCGTCGGCTATCAGCTCATATACAACTCGATTTCGTGGAATAACTATTAAATATATGGTTTTCAGTGTAAGTGAGAATGGGGTACAAAACTCCTAGCCACAGGGTGCTATAGCTTCAAACTCCCAATCTCCTGACTCTCTTGCGTCACTTGGGAACCCTGTTCATAAAATGTTGACCAGATGCTAGCATACTGTTCGGTGACCCAGCAAACTGTCTCTGAGGGACGTGTGGAGAGCTATACTCACTGGATTTCCCAAAAGCCCAATAAAATCCTAGGCATTCTGGAAAACCCCTGTGAGGTCTCAGAAAGTTCAGAACACCCAGAACCACAGTCTGAGCATCTTATTGAACTTGATGAGACATCAATTCTTTGTTATTAGTCACAGTTGAATGTATGATACTTCAGGATGGAATTCTTTGTATAACCTGTTACGTGATTGATTCCATGTGTTTGGAAAAATAAAGAGAACAGAGTTGTCTGAGACAACAGGAAGTGGTAAAGGAAAAGGTTTGATTGCTCTAAGAGAGAGAAAGAACAGTAAGCTCATTTTTTCACTGTTGGAAATTGTTAGTAATGGATGTTTACAGATTTTGTTCTTTCTTTTATGATAAATGGCTTCTGGTGTCTCTGTGTGCGTGTTTGGGTGGGTGGGTGTGGGGTGTTTTTATATCTTCTTGGGGACCAAATGTCCTCATAAGGATAGAAATATCTGACAGTTTTGACCTTGTTAGAATAATTGGCTCGTCCCCATGAGGAAAAATACTTTAAAAAAAAAAAACAGCAGCTTGTTCCTTTTGGTTCCTAGAGGTTTGGGTGTGGACATACTGTAGAATTAATTAGTGGCATTAATACTGTCACAATAATGACGCCACTGCCATCAGGTGCCATTAGTAAGACGTGTGTGTGTGTTTTACAGGAAGATGGCAGGTTGCCATCTGTAAGAACACTGTTGCCTGTTTGAGGGTAATCCTCTTTACTGTATGTCATGACACACAGACTGAGTTGTGACCTGATCTGCCTTCACAGGTGACTTTAAGTGTGTGTGTGTGTGTGTGTGTGTGTGTGTGTGTGTGCGCGTGCGCGCGCGTTTTTATATACGACTGAGGACTAAATGTCCCCACAAGGATAGTAAAATCTGGCGATTTCAACCTTGTGGGGACATTTGGATGGTCCCCACAAGGAAATTGCAGTTATGCTTTTTTAAACAAAAAAAAAAAAACTAATAAAAGAGCCAAAAAAAGTTTCCTTTTCATTACTGAGGTTAGGGTTAGGTTTAGGTGCAGGCACAGCATTAATTAACTGCATTAATAATTATGTCAGTGGAAGGTCCTCACAAGGATAGTGAGACAAACGTGCGTGAGACTTGGGTGGGTCTGTGCTGTCATAAACGACTGCCAGATTGCTGCAGATTGTATGTAGCCATGGCAACCATCTGGAGGCTTCATGCATGTGTCATATAAAGAACATGCAGGCATGCAGCTGCACGCTGACATGCAACACATATGCCACATACACCCAAAGCAATTATGCATGCAGCACAGGAAACCACTGCACCATCAGCATGGAGCAACACACGCGCGCGCACAACATCCAGAGACACAGAGAGAATCTAGAACAACAACAACGTCTCATCTAAATCCTTTATCTAAAGGACATGTAGCATCTGAAACAAGACTACGATGACTACAATCAGCAATGTTATTAGGAAACATAGGAGCTACTGGGCCTGTTGTTTATGGTACAACTAACATCCATCCTGAAAGTCAAACAGTGAATAAATACAAGTCCAAAACCTTTGTGGAATGCTGCCTTGTAATCCAAACGACAGCAACAAAAATCCTATTCGGAAGCGAAGCCAAGAAACCTTTTTGTCACACACTCAAGCACACAGTGAAATTTAACCTCTGCATTCAACCCATCTGAAGCAGTGAACACACACAAGTGAGCAATGAGCTCACACACATACCCAGAGCAGTGGGCAGCTATGCTACAGCACCCAGGGAGCAGTTGTGGGTTAGGTACCTTGCTTAAGGGCACTTCAGCCCAACCTCAGGCCATGGCTGCCCCATGTTAGCCTAACCTGCATGTCTTTGGACTGTGGGGGAGACCGGAGCACCCAGAGGAAACCCACGCAGACACAGAGAGAACATGCAAACTCCACACAGAAAGGCCCCCGTCAGCCGCTGGGCTCGAACCCAGAACCTTCTTGCTGTGAGGTGACAGTGCTAACCACTACACCACCGTGAGATTTTGAAGTGGATTCTAGCTAGAAATGTCAGTCATGACATTTTTTTGTGTCCCGTTCAACCATGGATCTCTTTGATAAGACGCATTTTGAAGTCAGTCTCTATGCCAATTAATGCCTAAATTATTAAGAACTACAAGGCCACTCTGAGAGCACAGACCTCAGCCAAGGATAATCGTCACCTCTTCTCTGATATGCAAATTTGCAACCGCAACCACTTTATATGTATAGATGAGTACGAGTTGTACTTTCTCGCAGCGATTCCTCCCAACATTGTCCCCGAGTGCTCCATGACGACTGCTTTCTGTATTACATTTGTACAACTAACCTACATGTGTGTCCCAGAGGATTACTGGTGCCCATGAATATAGACTGTAATATGGAGTCATCATATTTCTACATTGGTTATGTTTTGTCACTACTGAACTTTACACAATTTAACCATCTACTGGATTTTAAGATGTACATATGGAATTGTTGAGTGCAGACTTCCGCCAAGGCCAAATGCCATGTTCCACAATGTTAGCGAAAGTGAAACTAAATTCATGGATCTGCCCTGTGACTCCAAAATTTAATGGGTTCTTTTTTGGCCCATGCTACACGCTTCCACCAAGTTTCATGGACATTGGGTTGGTAGGTTTTGCACAGTCCTGTTTACAGGACTGTGTTGTAAACGTACCCTCCTTGGTGGAGGTAAGCATGTTAGACATCACAGGCAGTTAAGCATTACGTGGCCACAGAAAGATGGCCACAGAAACCACAGGCACAACAGCTTTGTATTCTCCATGTTGTTTTAAAGCAACATTCGGTAGGATTTTTGCCTTAAAATATCAGCTTTAAAATCATTTTGATGGTACATTGACTTGTACTAGGGAGAATGGTTTGTCTTCCATCCGGTCTTCCTGCCCAGTTCGCTAGTTATAGCACTATGTAACTCTAATGAGCGTCCCAGAGAGAGCCTTTGCGAGAACTTTACGGCACCACTTAACACATCAACGACTATGGACTATTCAGCTAGCTAATAATTATAAAAAGAAGCTATGTTTGTATTCTCAGTACAGACATCATGACAAAAGAGAGCGTGAACTGAACAAGAGTAAATCTTGGACTGGCTTTTACTTGTTGGTGAAAGCTAAGACCGATAAAAGGCTGCAACACAGATGCCAAGCTGAGCTTCTTTCTGTTGGAATAGTAAGTAATATTACATTAGTTGCCTTGCTATGTCTATTGTCGACTCACTAGATTTTGATCATAAGCCAAGTCAGTCAATTTTGACAGAGGTTTAGCTGCTAGCTACATCTTGAGGTGATGGTAGCAAACTTGCTAGATAACACTCAAACATCGGTACTGGTGATAAGTGCTCTTGCATCGATTGTCGTCTAGTGTTGTTGGCGAGCTTGCCACCAAAGTTTGCATCACTTTGTGTCAGGTTTATCCAGGTTTGGTAAGGTTCATTTAGTTGAATCCCTAGATATGTCGGTGCTATGGTTATGGTTCTGTTTAGGTTAGCTTAGCATTCTACCATTCGAAGTTGTGTGCAATACTTGCGAAAACTTTTGCCTACTGCATGTTTACTTCAAGACGTAACATTGTTATGATGCTGCTGAGTTATTTGTGGTTGGCATGTACACTACATCTGAAAAGATTGTTCCAGAAGCAATCTCATGTCAGCGACACACATACTCCACATTCAAATGCTTAGCAAACAATCAATATGGCCTGAAAATGGAAGCACGGTATTGACGCAAAACTAAAACTTTCTGTTATTCTTTTTTGCTATTCATTTTGTTATGTAAATGTTGTCTCTGATGTGATAATAAATGAAAATGTGCAGTCATATTTGTCCAAAATCCTGTAATATTTCTCTACCTTGTCAGTCGACATGGTTCGGTGGTTTCTGATGTTGCCTTTGCTTGTCCAATCCAGAGTAAATAAATACATATTTTGACCTTTTTGTATGTTTGTTCCTTGATAAATGTAAGAGAGAATCAAATGTACAGTGAATGTCCAATATAAAACCAGCTTTACCACAGTTTGGCCACCGTTCTTTGCGTGATTAACTCATCTATCTGAGCGAGTTCAAGCTACCCAGTGGCTGCAGCGCCTACAGAATACAATGGTCACAGAAGTCGCTGTTACACCACTTACGTATCCCTCACATTGTCAACAAATGCATGTATACAGCTGTCCAGGTGAGTTCAAAGCATGACTTGGACTTACGACAGTGGTGTAAATGTGAGTTCCGATCCTCAACTGCAGGGGGAGCCCAGGAGCAAAAAAAAACAATTCTCGCATAATGATCTCATCTCGTTATCTCTAGCCGCTTTATCCTGTTCTACAGGGTCGCAGGCAAGCTGGAGCCTATCCCAGCTGACTACGGGCGAAAGGCGGGGTACACCCTGGACAAGTCGCCAGGTCATCACAGGGCTGACACATAGACACAGACAACCATTCACACTCACACCTACGGTCAATTTAGAGTCACCTGTTAACCTAACCTGCATGTCTTTGGACTGTGGGGGAAACCGGAGCACCCGGAGGAAACCCACGCGGACACAGGGAGAACATGCAAACTCCGCACAGAAAGGCCCTCGCCGGCCACGGGGCTCGAACCTGGACCTTCTTGCTGTGAGGCGACAGCGCTAACCACTACACCACCGTGCCGCCCCCACATAATGATCAACAATGCAATTGTTGTTTGAAAAACAGACAGGATAAAACAGTAGGTCATGGTGATGTCTTTTTCTTCTCCCAGCTTGATAAAGATGGCTGGAAATCATCTTCAGAGTTCAGAGACATGTTAAGACTCACATGTAACAGTAACAATAGCAAACACATCTGAGTGTTTATGAGAACTTCTGTTTATGAGATGAAGAAACCTTTGTTTATCTTAAAGTTTTAAAATCTACAGCAGGGTTAATTGAGTATAATATGTGAAGGTTGAGTTCTATAAAATTCCTTGCTTACAAAGGTACAGATAGAGACTTAAATGACTAAATGGCGATAACAGTTACATCTAAATGCTTAAACGTTCATGATGCAAATAAGCCCCATCAATTTGAATCAGTTTGATTATGTTTTGTTCCCACTTCTCATTTTTGTGACCTCTGTTTTGAACTTGTAATAGAGAATAAACACATTTCTCTCTACGATCGTCTTTAAACATTCAGTTTTCATTCCCAGATAGCACTACAGTCCGCGGCTGATGTTCTAAGGTCTGCATTGACTCTGTCTGACAGGCCAACCCTTTCCCCGGGTCAGCGTCGGATGTGAGCAGAACGATACACACAGTGATAGGTTTATACACCCGCGGGGTGGGACCGTGCGGGCGCGCTCTTCAACAGTTTCTTTAACAGTTTCAAAAGTGCGGGCGCGCTCTTCAACAGTTTCAACAGACACCAACAATTTCTTCAACAGTTTCAACAGACACCACTTCAGTCCAGTCCACTCGCTGTGTGCAGCACTTGGCAGACTTTTTCGGTAAGTGCCTTTTCAACATTAAGTTGTTTTATGATACGATTCTTTTGGATGAATAACCATAGTATTTTACGGAACGAAGCTAAGGTTGTTTGGGATAAGTTATTTTGTGTGTGATCATGTTTGAATCATGCCATTTTGAGAACTGATAAATGTTTTTCATCTTCAGGTCCAAGGGGCTGAGCACGAGGCTAATGATGACGTGTGATTGTAGAGAGGGATGCTCTCTGAGGGCACAGTCACAACGGGAAGTTTGGTTAGTTTCCTCCGTTGGTTTGGTTCGTTTGTAGTGGTGTGATCGCTGATTAAATCACATGTGTGAAGACTTTGTACCAATACCATACACTGCCATTTTCTTTCTTTCTTTTAACCCAATTTTTAAAGCCATGGTTCACTTGACATGCTGGGCCTGTGAACTTGAGTACATTTTGGTGTGAAAGGCATCTGTTTTATATCCATGTTTTACTTGTATGGTGTTTATAATGCAGTTCAGCACTTAGTCCATGTTTTACATATATGGTGATGTATACGATGCAGTTCAGCACTTTGAACATTGTTGACATTGTTTAACTTTTTTTTTTGCACTGTTCATTATTGCACTGCGCCAGAAATTTTGTGAGCTGATACCAATTATCACTGTGAAACATTGTAGCTGATCTACAAAGTCACATGTTCACATGTTGTTAATAAAAGCACTTTGTGATTGAAGATTTTTCTTAACATTTGTCTTATTAATGCTAATGAAGCAAACTTGGGGGTTGGGGGTTCACCTCAGACAGTTGTTGTACATATCTGGACTACATCCGGCCCTGATCCAGCACTGATCCATCTCACATCCGTACCTGATTTGGGCAGTGCAGAGAGAGGTTTTTAGTGATCCGTGCTGGACCTGGCCCACATCCGTTCCAGATCCAAAAATTGTATCTGTGCCGGATACGGGGCGGAGAGCAAAAGTTATGCGGGACGGATCCATTTGCTGTATTCAGACCGGACTTTGGGGTACATCCGGTGATGATCCGGCTCAGATCAAATTGCTATCTGGGTTGCCAGCTTTTTGTCACTTTGGTATTTAGCCAAGAGAGGTTAAACCTATGAAAGTGAGACTACACTTCCCTTCTCTTCCTTCTTGATGAGCTAAATAATTTCTGTAAATTCATGTGATTGGCTGCAACTAACGATCTGCTCCTGAAACCTTGAGTCTCAGACGGTTTTTAGCTCATCTGGCAGCAGGCCAGGCCGGATGAGTTTAGGCGATCATGCGTCGTCCATCTGTTGTCAGTCGTCCGTCTACAATTTACAAAAATCACTATTCCTCCTACAGATTTTGATCAAACTCACATACAGTGTTCCCCAGGTAGGTGTGCAGAAAAGTTGCCAAGATGGTGCTGCCACCTGTCATATTTATGATTTTATGGGCATCTGAAATTTTTGGGTGACTCGTCACATTAAATGTTACTCTTCATATACAGCTGGGATGTTTTCACTGAAACTCACCCAGAAGACTCAAAAGACATTTACCAACAAGAGTTGTTCACCAGGTGGCGACACCTACCATGGCTGAAGCTACAGAGGGGTCACATGCAATTTCACGAAAATCGCTACTCCTCCTACAGGATTGATCAGATTTTGATCAAACTCATATGGAATGTTCCCCAGGTTGGCATGTGTAAAAGTTGCCAAGATGGTGGTGCCATCTGTCATACTTAACATTTTATGGTAGTTTGAAAATTTTGGGTGACTCGTCACATTAAACACTACTCTTCATAAACAGCTGGGATGTTTTCACTGAAATTCAGCCAGAAGGCTCGAAAGACATATTCCAACAAGAATTGTTCACCAGGTGGTGCCACCTGCCATCGATGTGGCTACACAGGGGTCATATGCAATTTCACAAAAATTGCTGCTCCTCCCACAGGATTGATCAAATTTCAAACTTGCACACAACAGCAGTGGCCAGTATGAGCTACAGCCTCATTGAGGCTACCCCCCTAAAAAAAAGTGCTCAGTCTGTTCTGCTGAAATATTTTGCTGAGTCTGCATCTGGAACTCAGTTCGCTAGTTTCCGACCCCTTATCTAGTGGATCTTTAGCCTTTTGTGTCTCTGCTGATTCTGAAGCAGTCTGAATAAACATTGGCTAAAAATGATGTGCTAATTCCTGGAAGGGCATAAGCTCTAAGTATGTGGGATACTGGTATATGGTAAATGTGACACTAGTAGAAATTTGGCATCCATTTGTCATAGCAACTTGTTGCAAAACTGCAGCACATCTAGCTATAGAGTTGCTCAGAGCCCAAAGACATGGAAAGTGCTGCTTCTCAACCACTTTTGGGCTTCGTGTTTGTGAAACCACGGCTGAACCAGTTCATAACTGTGGCTGATGTAAAGATACAGTGATTATGATGATTGCTGATTTCCAGCGGTGGTTGGTTTCTGCTTACAGCATTGAGCGTTGAAAGTCTGTAATGTCCCTGTGATTTAAAGGTAGTTATAAATATTTTTATGCACACAGTATCCTAACTGCCAGTTAAATAAATAATGGAGTTTTTAATCGGATATTTAGAGATATTTTTTGCACTGTTGGCAGACCGATTTGTGGTATGGCAATTCTTGATAGTATAAAAAGAGGTTGCAGTTTTTGTGCCTGTAAAATTCTTGGTGTGTGCGATACATTAAGTTTGAGAAGACTCTAGTTGTTTTCACTGGTGCAGTCCACAGGTTTCACTGAGGAGTCTGGTTTCTCTGGCTTGTGATGATATCAACACGATCAACAAGCATGATGACCTTGATGGTGGTATTAGCATAAAGTTTGTAAGATGATTTGTTTAAGCAGAGTACTAATGACTAGGTGAGTGAGCTGGACAGACTAAAGGACTAAAGCACTGCTGCATCACTCTCTTTAAATCAAGATGAAGCAAGGGCTAAATCCTACTGGGACCAATATCACCAGCTAGTCCAGTGGCATTATAAGCAACGTAGAAAGCCATTCTGCCTCACTTGAGATCACCACCTTAACATGGTGGGGCGGTTTGTATGTATATCCCAATGACCCCAATGTCGGCTGGAGCTCCATGCTCCTGATAGGGCTACCCATGCCGTATTGGTTGACGGGTAGGGACTAGACGAAGAGCGATTCTCCCTCCCCCGTCTGCCTTGTCGTAGTAAAGGCTAAGGAGTAAACCTGAAAAAAATCTGGAGTGGAGCCCCAAGGCAGTTGGACGATGTACTGCATCCCCTTCCAACAACTCCTGCAGCCGAGCTGGTACCAAACTGTATTGGTTCACCCTTTCCTTTGGATTATATCAGCAATGCCGAGAGGGGAATCTTGACGTGTGGGCAGCCCAAGATTTCCATAACCTTGCCCAGGCAACATAGCAGGCAGTGAGTTTTGGGCACCATATACCAGACAAGAAAAACGGCTTAACAGCTTCCATCTCTGCTGCCTCAGGTGCATCCAGAACATCTCTTGGCAGGACAGACTGACCAACACGGAGGTCCTCAAACGTGCTGGCATTCCAAGCATCCACACACTGCTGATTCAAAGGCGTCTCAGGTGGCTAGGACACATGCACCATATGGACTCAGGGCGCATTCCCAAGGATATCTTGTACGAGGAATTATGTGAAGGGACTCGTCCTGTTGGAAGACCTCACCTCCACTTCAAGGATGTGTGCGAAATTGGCGGGTATCAACCCTAACACCTGAGAGAACATCGCGACCTCACGGGAGTCTTGGAGGGCTTGTGTGAGAAACAGCTTGCAGAAAGCTGAAAGGGACAGGAATGAGCATCTTGAAGCGAAAAGAGCTGATTGTAAAGCGAGAGCAACATCCTCAAGAGCTCCATCTGAATTTGTTTGCGCCAGATGCATGAGAGACTGCCACTCCAGAGTCGGCCTATTCAGCCACTCTAGAAAGTGCAGCAGCACCTAGTGCTACGCCATCGTCCTCTAAGACGAACGGATGCCTAATATATAGGAAGCCATTAATCAAGTTGAAATTAAGCCAGCATGTCCATGAGAAGCCAACTTGGAAATACACTACAAAATAAATTACATTTTAATTATAAGCATTAATTTGAAAGTCATCTAAGGTGGATTTTTTTTTCTTTAATGAACAAGCCAGAGGCAATTAAGAGTGGCAAATAGTTGTTCAGGGGCATGCAGGTGAGATTGAGCTGTGCAGTAGGGAGATGAATTGTACATGGCTCTAAGATGAAGCAGGAGGAATCACTGCAGGGGTTATGCATCTGGATTATCAATGGTTTACTGGGAGCTTTTACACTGCAAAACTCAAAGATGAACCTTTACGTTCATATGGTGTAACTCATATCACTGAGATTCGTGTAGCATTAGTCAAAGGTGAGCTTGAACCAGAGAGACATGGCAGGATTTTGATCTGCAGTGTTTAAAAAATAATATTGGCATTAAAGAGGGACATGGTACCTGGAACAGGAGGGTATTGTGTTATTTTCTCTATAGTTAATGACCAAGTTCTTTCTCTGCTGTTCAGGTGATATACGACTCTCCACATGTGGCCCAAAGCTGAAAACTCTGACCTTCTCTGTTCTTAAACTTGGAGAAAGTGTGTATGGAGGGCATAATTGCTTACAGTTCTTACTTTCTCTCATATAAACACCTAGCTACACAAATGAACTGGAATGATAAATCATAAATTAAAAGATATTTTATATTTTATACAGATCAGGCATGTGAAAGACCATGGTAGGAAAGGAACTTTTTTTTAATCCATTGTCAACATGTATGGTATTTCAATGGCTAACCATCTGTAAGCTACTAGCATCCAGAATGTTGTGAGTTCACATCCCACGAGTGTGGATTCACTGAAAAAAAAAAAAAAAATTGAAAACTAAATTTGAGGAGAAAATTACTGAATACTGGCAAAACTGTCTTTCTGTATGGACAGACATTTTTACTTGATAAGACATCTTAGAATAAGTTGGTAGCAATCTAGAACTAGGTTTAATAATCTCAGAATTAATGTCTTGTATTCGTCTAATAGGAAATACTAGATCATTTCAACTATATTCAAGATATTATCACTTGCTAAGATATCATTTTTTGCAGTGTTTAATTCAGTCGGACTTGTCACACTGACTTAAATAGTCTGCAAACTAAATACATGTACATCTGAACATATTTGGAAATGTTCGATGTGGTAATCTACTGTATGTTTCCAAAAACTT
Organism: Neoarius graeffei; assembly: GCF_027579695.1. Lineage (NCBI taxonomy): Eukaryota > Metazoa > Chordata > Actinopteri > Siluriformes > Ariidae > Neoarius > Neoarius graeffei. The sequence continues at coordinate 35,418,979 of NC_083595.1, forward strand.
TGTGTATGTCAATGATGTAACATTATAAAGGCAGCCATCTTGTAGAATCTGCACCATATTTTTCCCTTTCGAGCAGGATTTAGGGAAAGGGGGAAGTTGGAATTTATGTGCTTGATGATGAAGATTCATTTTTCATTCATCTACAGTAAGCATTTTATCCTGGTAAAGGTCAGGGGGACAGCATGGTAGTGTAGTGGTTAGCACTGTTGCCTCACAGCAAGAAGGTTCTGGGTCTGAGCCCTGTGGTCGACGGGGGCCTTTCTGTGTGGAGTTTGCACGTTCTCTCCGTGTCTGTGTGGGTTTCCTCCATGTGCTCCAGTTTCCCCCACAGTCCATTATTCCCCCACACTTCCATTATTGGTTAGTTTGTAGCTCTAGTATAATATACAGTGGTGCTTGAAAGTTTGTAAACCCTTTAGAATTTTCTATATTTCTGCATAAATATGACCTAAAACATCATCAGATGGTCACACAAGTCCTAATAGCAGATAAAGAGAACCCAGTTAAACAAATGAGACAACAATATTATACTTGGTCATTTATTAATTGAGGAAAATTATCCAATATTACATATCTGTGAGTGGCAAAAGTATGTGAACCTTTGCTTTCAGTATCTGGTGTGACCCCCTTGTGCAGCAATAATTGCAACTAAACGTTTCCGGTAACTGTTGATCAGTCCTGCACACCGGCTTGGAGGAATTTTAGCCCATTCCTCCATACAGAACAGCTTCAACTCTGGGATGTTGGTGGGTTTCCTCACATGAACTGCTCGCTTCAGGTCCTTCCACAACATGTTGATTGGATTAAGGTCAGGACTTTGACTTGGCCATTCCAAAACATTCATTTTATTCTTCTTTAACCATTCTTTGGTAGAACGACTTGTGTGCTTAGGGTCGTTGTCTTGCTGCATGACCCACCTTCTCTTGAGATTCAGTTCATGGACAGATGTCCTGACATTTTCCTTTAGAATTCGCTGGTATAATTCAGAATTCATTGATCCATCAATGATGGCAAACCGTCCTGGCCCAGATGCAGCAAAACAGGCCCAAACCATGATACTACCACCGCCATGTTTCTCAGATGGGATAAAGTTCTTATGCTGGAATGCAGTGTTTTCCTTTCTCCAAACATAACGCTTCTCATTTAAACGAAAAAGTTCTATTTTGGTCTCATCCGTCCACAAAACATTTTTCCAATAGCCTTCTGGCTTGTCCACATGATCTTTAGCAAACCGCAGATGAGCAGCAATGTTCTTTTTGGAGAGCAGTGGCTTTCTCCTTGCAATCCTGCCATGCATGCTGTTGTTGCTCAGTGTTCTCCTGATGGTGGACTCATGAACATTTATAGCCAATCTGAGAGAGGCCTTCAGTTGCTTAGAAGTTACCTTGGGGTCCATTGTGACCTCGCTAACTATTACACGCCTTGCTCTTGGAGTGATCTTTGTAGGTCGACGCCGCCTGGGGAGGGTAACAATGGTCTTGAATTTCCTCCATTTGTACACAATCTGTCTGACTGTGGATTGGTGGAGTCCAAACTCTTTAGAGATGGTTTTGTAACCTTTTCCAGCCTGATGAGCATCAACAACATTTTTTCCGAGGTCCTCAGAAATCTCCTTTGTTCATGTCATGATACACTTCCACAAACTTGTGACGATCAGACTTTGATAGATCCCTGTTCTTTAAATAAAACAGGGTGCCCACTCACACCTGATTGTCATCCCATTGATTGAAAACACCTGACTCTAATTTCACTTTCAAATTAACTGCTAATCCGAGAGGTTCACATACTTTGGCCACTCACAGATATGTAATATTGGATCATTTTCCTCAATAAATAAATGACCAAGTATAATATTGTTGTCTCATTTGTTTAACTGGGTTTTCTTTATCTACTTTTAGGACTTGTGTGAAAATCTGATCATGTTTTAGGTCATATTTATGCAGAAATATAGAAAATTCTAAAGGGTTCACAAACTTTCAGGCAGCACTGTAAAAGAAATGGATATCGGACAATTCATGTTACATTACATTAATGGCATTTAGCAGACGCTCTTATCCATTTTTTTAACATGATTCTTTATTTAAAACAATCAGTTACAAAGTTAAAAAGCAAGACAAAAAACAAAAAAGAACCATCAGAGCATAGTACATCATAACCCAGAGCAGCAGTTAGGGATTAGTTGTTTTGTTCAACCATTCCTGGTCCAGGGTATCAAACCAGTGACCTTTTGGTCCCAAAGCAGCTTCTTTAACCATTAGGCCATGGCTTCCCCAGACAATTAGTATGTCTAGGCTGAATGACTACATTGGTGTAAGTGGAAAATTAAAAAGTTGATCTTTTGCCAAGCTATTCCTTCAAAACCTATGACAGCATTTCAGATCAGTGCTGCTATTTTATTTCTTGATGATCTCATGTCCTCAGAGATTTGTTTCTATTGTATACAGCCATGAAGTCAGCATGTTTCCAGAAATAGTCCACAGAGAGAGAGAGAGAAAGAGAGAGAGAGAGAATGGTGAGGCCTGTCTAGGGGTAGCTTTTCATATTGCTGTCTTTTTCCTCATTTTCTCTATTCCCAATTTTTTTGTGTGTGTCATAAGGCACATCTGGCCTCAGCTGTTGCATTTTTGAGTATTTTTAGCCACATCACTTTTTTTTTTCCTTTTTGCCAGAAACGTCCATTGGAGAGTAAAAATCTTTCTCCCGCCGACGTTTTCATTCCCTCTACCAGCCCCAAGTGAGCATCGTAACCACAACCTAATCAAACCCATTCCCTATCACGCCCCAGCGCCCAGCTGATTCCAATCATCCTCGCTCAATCAACTATAGTGAGTGACAGCTGTTCCTATTGGCTGCCTGTCTTTCTTCATGTACCTGAGGACCAGTAATCTCTTCAGGCTCACGTTAACATGACCAAGCTAAGGCTTTGATGTGTTCACCCCAAGCTTTGAATCTTTGAGTTATGGCACAGTCTCTGACCCTTCTGACTCTACAGGTCATGTCGAAGTGAATTGTGATAAAAGGTTAAAGGAATAATAAATGTTTGCTTCTGCTTATTCCCTACTACTGAGTTAATTATTCTGCAAATAAACCATCCCCATGCAGTGGTTTAAAGCCCCTTTGGTCACACTGAAGCCATGAGATAAAAAGGCACGGTATAAGAAACTTCATGTGTTGCGACTCTGTGTTTGTGTGTTTTCTAAAATATCTGAGAATGTGTTGGGAAAAGGACAGAGGTCCACCAGCACGCATGATTTACGGTACACACTCCTGAGAAGTTCCACATGTGTGAATTGGTGATGAGGAGAACATGATGAATGCGAGAGAGCCTCTGGAGATCAGTGTCCTCAATCTGAGTGACACTGTAGACTCCAGACCTATTTTCTCTCTCTTTCTCATAAGCCCTTTTTACACAGACATTCCGCAATATTGGTATAAAGAAGACACCTCAATATCCCAGCTTTGGTTGTTTATCTCATCTCATTATCTCTAGCCGCTTTATCCTGTTCTACAGGGTCACAGGCAAGCTGGAGCCTATCCCAGCTGACTACAGGCGAAAGGCGGGGTACACCCTGGACAAGTCGCCAGGTCATCACAGGGCTGACACATAGACACAGACAGCCATTCACACTCACATTCACACCTACGGTCAATTTAGAGTCACCAGTTAACCTAACCTGCATGTCTTTGGACTGTGGGGGAAACCGGAGCACCCGGAGGAAACCCACACGGACACGGGGAGAACATGCAAACTCCGCACAGAAAGGCCCTCGCCGGCCACGGGGCTCAAACCCAGGACCTTCTTGCTGTGAGGCGACAGCGCTAACCACTACACCACCGTGCCGCCTTGGTTGTTTATATTGAACCAAATAAAACCGGCATGAAGCCGTGCCAGTGTGTTTTTTTAAATTGCGAGTTGGCGTTTCGCAACCAGAGGTGTGACATGTCACAATGGAGCATCGATGTCCAGAGTGACGTATCTATATGTCGGAAATATGAATACCCCGTGCATACCGGCGTTGCTTTCAAAACGATGGCGGGTGAACTGAGTGTTGAGGTGCTTTTGTTAGCTGTGCATATTTATATCACTCTTCAAACACAAGCAAAGTTGCTGAGCATCGTATGCAACATGTAAATCACTTCCGTTAAATAAGTCAGGGAAGTAACAGTCTCTATATAGGGTATATAACATGTTTGTGTCCTTTAGCTTAGCCGGCTTATCACGAGAAAATGTCTGTAACGAGGAGAGACTTGTGCAAACAACATGTTTGTGTGATCAGAATTATGTTGGAGGAGAAAGTGAAGAGAGGTAGGAAGCAATTTGAGGCAAAAAGGCACACATATCTTAGTAGACAGACATGCTTGAATTTGCGCTGGTCTCGGAAAGAAGAATGTCAATATCAAAAACATCACACCCCTGTCCCACCATGCCGGCTGTCCCTTTTACGCAGATGTCGATTCCGGCTCTGTTATGGTCAGTCATTCCAGCTAAGAGGCGAAACAACACAGACCCCCATTCTACATTTGGTTGATTTATCCAGAATGTGAGACGGAATAAAGACGCAAGATTCCCACCTTGAACAGGCTGCGTAAAAGGGGCTTGAGTCTCTTGCTCTCTAACTCTCTCATTCACGTTATCTCACTTAATAAGAGTTTCGAGCTGGTGTAGGTTTATGCTCCTGATGATGTTTGTGACTTGATTGCAAGTTAACCTACTTTGACTCCTAAGAATGCGCGATTTATAGTTTGCTATTGCTTCATGTCAAGGTTTTAGCTCGACTGAATATTAGCATTTAGTCTATTCACATTCACTGGATATGAGGAATCGCGCGCTCTGATTGGCTACTCTATTACTAGGCTATCAGCTCATATACCGTACCGTGAGTAGAGAAAAACAAAATGGCGGAGCATTTTGCTGAACCAACCGAGGATGAAATAAAAACTCTACTTGAAAACAAAAACCCTCCAAAAATACGAAAAAAGGAACAAAATATGGAAGGAAAGTATTTGATGGTAAGAACGTATCTTTTTTTATTTTTCAAGAATTATTATTATTATTATTATTTGTGGCACGGTGGTGTAGTGGTTAGCGCTGTCGCCTCACAGCAAGAAAGCCCAGGTTCGAGCCCCGTGGCCGGCAAGGGCCTTTCTGTGCGGAGTTTGCATGTTCTCCCTGTGTCCGCGTGGGTTTCCTCCGGGTGCTCTGGTTTTCCCCACAGTCCAAAGACATGCAGGTTAGGTTAACTGGTGACTCTAAATTGACCGTAGGTGTGAATGTGAGTGTGAATAGTTGTCTGTGTCTATGTGTCAGCCCTGTGATGACCTGGCGACTTGTCCAGGGTGTACCCCGCCTTTCGCCCGTAGTCAGCTGGGATAGGCTCCAGCTTGCCTGCGACCCTGTAGAACAGGATAAAGCGGCTAGAGATAATGAGATGAGATGAGATTATTATTATTATTATTGCACCTGTGTTGACCTGGCAACTTGGACAGGTCTTTCGCCCGTAGTCAGCTGGGATAGGCTCCAGCTTACCTGCGACCCTGTAGAAGGATAAAGCGGCTAGAGATAATGAGATGAGATGAGATTATTAATGCATTTTTCAGAAATTGCTACTGTCATTTTGCCGGTTTGTTTACATTCTAAACGGAAATGATTTTGTCGGACGTTTTGTATAAAGTTTTTATTGATTGAATTTGCAAAAAAAAAAAACAATAAAAATGCTCCGTTTCTCAAAATCCAGTGAATATGGATAGAATAAAACAGTTATTCCACTCAATCTTATTGTACATGGCTTATAGCCAACTCGGCGCTACGTGCCTCGTCGGCTGTCAGCTCATGTATGACTTGATTTTGTGGAATAACTGTGAATTAGGAAGGTTAGGCATACATTGGAATGCATTTCTCATTTTCGATATCGTATGATGCTGCCTCACAGCTCCATGGTCCCAGGTTTGATCCTGAGTTCATGTTACTGTCTGTGCAGAGTTTGCATGTTGTCCATATGGATTTCAGTCAGGTTCTCTGGTTTCCTCCTACCTTCCCAAAACAAGAATGTAGGTGGATTGGCTATTATAAATTGTCCTTGTCAATGAGTTTGTGTGTGTGTTTGTGTGTGATGCCCTACAATATCTTACAGCGTATTCCCAACCTTGCATCCAGTGTACCCAGTATAGACACCGGGTTCATTGCCACCCTGACCAGGATAAAGTCGTTCCTGAAGATGAATGAAGAAACCTCTGATCCTTTTTCACACCCACTAACCTGGTGCTCTCATGTTTAGATGTCACTTTAAACTAAGCAAACACATGTTAAGTCACTTAGCAGAGCACAATGGAAAGTGACTGTGTGATCATTTTTGTGTGTGCTCTGTCTTAGAGACGAATTGAAGTTCTACCACTGTGGGTCTTTTCCAGTGTTTGGTTTGACAAAGTTTTTCTTTTGTAGATGAAGTATGTTCTTATTATTTGTCTCTTCCTCTCTGAGAATCATCAGTTATCCCTAAAGATTCTCTGTTTCCTCATAAACGTCATTGTTATTTGTGCGTTCTGTGAGGCATCAGTGCGTCAGTATGATTCCTCACACAGCTGCTCTATTTTTGATGCACAATCTTGGACGCATGCTGAGCTGGGAATAGAGCCTTGCATGAATTATTCTGTGTTATGTGCTGGTACAGTCTTTTTGAGTCTTGTTTATTACGCTGTTTTTCAGCCCACTCTGTATTTCCTTGATGGAAGGCTTCTGGTTTCTCGGTTTCTCTGACATTGTATTCCCACTTTACACTTCACACAATGCAATTTTAATCCAAGTTCTGAAAGCTGACTCTCATCCAGACTGGTACATGTGTGTGTATGGTGTACGCAAGGAAGAAAAAGAGCTTTTTTTGCTGTCTGTTGCTGGGGATTTGCAGTCTGCAGATCGGGGCTTGGCGGGTTAGGAGGAGGCCTGTGGGAAGAAAACAAGTTGATGAATGGCTTCAGTGTCAGCTGCTGGCCGTTGATGTCTCAATATACCAGAATCTCCTTCAGCAGTTACTGTGAGAGGTTCAGTACTATGACTTCATCATCATCCAGAACTCATTTAATGCCTTTAAACTTCTTATAGTTTGATTTGTTTAGACACTTTAACCATACACGGGTGCACGTCAAACATCTGAACCCTGGTCGACCAAACTTTGAACCATGGTCCATTTAGAACACAATTTTACAATGATCCAAACTGAAATAACATGGCTGAGTGCTTGAGTCATCGTTGGAGTGTTGGGGTGCTTTCACATTTGCAGCTTTTAGCCATTTGAATTGAAACCTAGCCCATTTCCCCCCTAGGTGAGAACGCGGCAGGTGAACTCAAACAAAATCTCATCTCATTATCTCTAGCCGCTTTATCCTTCTACAGGGTCGCAGGCAAGCTGGAGCCTGTCCCAGCTGACTACAGGCGAAAGGCGGGGTACACCCTGGACAAGTCGCCAGGTCATCACAGGGCTGACACATAGACACAGACAACCATTCACACCTACAGTCAATTTAGAGTCACCAGTTAACCTAACCTGCATGTCTTTGGACTGTGGGGGAAACCAGAGCACCTGGAGGAAACCCACGTGGACACGGGGAGAACATGCAAACTCCGCACAGAAAGGCCCTCGCCGGCCACGGGACTCGAACCCAGGACCTTCTTGCTGTGAGTGCTAACCACTACACCACCGTGCCGCCACTCAAACAAAATATTAACCTTAAACTATGGGTACTGTGGGTACATTGGCACAGCTATAGTAATCAAATATACCATGCACTGAAAGGCTCCAGTTGAAATTATGGATTCTTTGAGGTGACTGGTGAAGAAAATAGTACTATGGCAGTCACCGAAGAGAATTCATAATTACCGGTACCTCTTAGTGCATGGTATTTTTGATTTTTGTTCTATCCACATTCACTGGATATGAGCAATCGTTTGCTCTGATTGGCTGCACTACTACTAGGCTATCAGCTCATATACCGCAAGTAGAGGAAAAACAAAATGGTGGAGCGTGTTGCTGAACCAACAAAGGACGAAATAAAAACTCTACTCGAAAACAAAACCCCAAAAATTATCAAGTATGTAAAAGAAACAGAAATAGCTAAAAGAATATAGTTTTTTTCCTCCCCCAATATCTCCTGTTCCACACTGCAGTCCAGTCGGTGGCAGTAATGACCTTTAAGTTGGTTTGCCAACCACCCAAAAAAACCCTTAAAAAAAGAAGAAGAAGAAAACCCCAGAAAATTAAAAAAAAAAAATGGAATAAAAGTATTTCATGGTAAGAATCTTTTATATGTTTCAAGAATTATTATTATAGCATTTGTCACAAATTGCTACTGTCCTTTTGCTGGTTTGTTTACATTCTAAGTGGAAATGATTTTGTTGGACGTTTTGTGCAAAGTTTTTATTTATCGAATTTGCAAAAAATAAAACTAAAAATGCCCTGTTTCTCAAAATCCAGTGAATGTGGATCGAATAAGTTATTCCACTCAATCTCGTCATACATGGCTTATAGCCAACTCAGCACTACACGCCTCGTCGTCTATCAGCTCATGTACGACTCGATTTCGTGGAATAACTGTTAAATATCACTCATCAAATAAATTCCAAACTAAAAGTTTTAACTAAAAAGAATTAGAAATACTTGAGTCAGCCCTATAGCTTGAAATTGTGACATCAGTTCATGTTATATCCAGGATATACCATGACTGACGCACACTATATCCATATTTTTTTTAATGTCGCGAGATACACTGCTTAACCAATGATGGAACTATTTTATGTCACGTGAGTCATCCTTGGCCAATCCCTGAACTGGAATTTTTTGATGAGGGATATCATAGGCTACGTTCACACTGCAGGCTGAAGTGACTCAAATCCGATCTTTTCGCCCATATGTGACCTGTATCCGATCTTTTATTGACAATATGAACGACACAGATCCGATTTTTTCAAATCCGACCCAGGCCGTTTGGATATGTGGTGCTAATTCCGATTCCTATCCGCTCTTTTCATATGCAACTTCAGTCTGAACCGCCAGGTCGCATTCATCCGACTTACACGTCATCAACAAGCCACAAACGTCACTATTCTGCGCTGAAGTAGGCGGCGGGTCTCTCAAAAAAGTTACAACAACATGGCGCATAATCACGGGCGCAGATAGAGGGGGGGACGAGTCATATTTAAATTCACCTCGTTCGGTCCCCCCCACTTATAGGGAGGAAAAAACGTCTATGCTGTCTTTCTTTGCATAAGGCAAACCTCACGGAAAAATCAAAAGACTAATTACCATTCAGTTTATTGAGGTGCACGGCAGTGTATACATAGTTGCAACAACTCACATAAAACAAAACAAAGACTGATATTCGGTTGGTTGAGCTGCGCAGACTGCACAGGTTGCGAGCTCGAGCTTGGTTGCTATGGTTACTAACAACAAGTTTGACAGGCATATCGGGGTTGGGGTTGGTTTGCTGGCAGCTTTGTCCCCCCCCCCAGTTTTTTGTCCCCCCCAGTTCAAAAAACGTATCTGCGCCCCTGCGCATGACATCAATGCGAGGGACGCTTCGGGCTGTGAAGGTTCTGAATCTTCTCAATGGAAGGACGCAGAGGTTAGGGAGCGGATTTCCATTTGGGGGGATGCAGCTATTCAAGCTAGATTGGATGGGTCATACCGCAACCGGGCGGTTTTACTTCCGTAAACACTGGCCATGCTCACTGCGTGTGACGTCGTCGTATCCTGCAGTGCGCATGCGGAACACTTTTAGGTCGCTTTTCGTTCATACTGAGGATCACATACAAGTCGCATATATTTGTTAATGTGAACGACCTCACAAAAAAATCGGATTTCACAAAAAAATCGGAATTGAGCATTAAGCCTTGCAGTGTGAACGTAGCGATATTCTATATTTCTTTTAAATGAAATTACACTTGCATAACTGATGGAGATAAAACAACCTATATGAAAAACAATACAGACTGGGTTTCACCATATTTCTAATCAGTCAAGAATTAAAAAAAAAAAAAAAAAACTTTCAATGGTTTTTCTATGTTAGTGCCTTTAAGTAGCCTGGCAAGCCAGACTAAATGTGAATATTTAGTCTGGCCTCGATCCGTAGACATTTCCGAAGGGGGTAGGAGGAACAAACCGCTGTCTTTCAAACTGTCTCTGTGCGTATAGGCCAACGCTCTGACCAATCAGCGCAACAGTGACTGTGACGTAGTCAGAGCGACAGAAAGCAGTGGGGGAGGCCTTGAAATAAATAATTTTTCAAAATGCGTATTAATTAATAAACTGGTTCTAGATATTAAGAAGTTTGGAGATAATGACCACAAGTTTGGAGTCTGTACCACATACACATTTTTTTCCAAGTGTTTTTCAAGGGTTTGCTTAAACTGTTTTTGAGAGTTTTTATTTACTGGTGTTTGGTGAAATAATTTCCCTTAAATTTAAAATAACGGGAAAATAAGAAACAATCAAAAAGTAATGTTTCAAAGCTGTTTATTAATTCTTCATACTGCACAAACTAGCCCCATCCTTTTGGCTACGAGCGGAGCCAGCTGGTAGATCAGACTTTTGCCATAGCCGGTTCGGCAAAACAGCGAAAACGTCCTTCTTGAAAAGGAATGAGCGGAGAGCCTCTTCCTGCTCATGTTTCAACGAAAACTCCAAGTCTAATTCTTCTAAAACTGATTCCAAAGCGGAGTCAAATGCGCGCTGTTCACTAGCCCGTAGCCATCTTTCCTGCTGCGCTTTCTCCAGCGTCGCGCAGCTTTGTCGTCACTCCTGCAAAAGCCCGCCCAAAGAATCCAAACAAAAACCTTGCGTTGTGATTGGCGGGCACGATTTGATGCCCGGGGTGTTTTTGTTTATATGGTGCGAGGCTAGACCCATTCGCTAGGCAAAAATATTTTTGGCCGCTAGGCGGGTGGGTCTAGTTTACTAGGCTAGCCTTTAAGTGATTTAGGAGGAAAAAAAGATATTAAAGGTGACATATTATATCCTTTTTCCACAAGTTGATACAGTTCTCTGAGGTCTTAATGAAATGTCTGTGTCATGCTTTGGTTAAAATCCCACAAGGATAAAGCACCACAGCTCCCTTCTCACCCTGGCTAAACAGCCCTGTTCAAAACGGCTGATTTGAGGAACGGGCCTGTTCCTTTAAATGATAATGAGCTACTGTTTACCCCACCTCCTCTTCCAGCGGCCAATCAGGTAGCACTTTCATTGTGAATATTCATTTGCAAAAAAGGCAGTTCTCAAGCCGGGAGTTGAGATATTCAGATGACGGATGGCACAATTCTAATGAGCTTTGTGAGCCTTGTGATATAGAAAGTGGAGCCAAATCTGAACGGCTTGTTGGAGCAGATATTTTCTGAAATAAGGGGAACAAAAGAAACTGACTGGGTGTCTTGTTTCAGAGATTGTGAGTTAGTGAGCACTCTAGATACCCAAATTTATGTTCACAAGCACTGAAAAAGTGAGTTTTTCACAATATGTCTCTTTTAAAGTTTAAATTTTATTATAAAATGTGCCGAGTCAGTATTTGGGGATTCAGGCTGCATTAGTATCAAACACCTGATCCAACTTCCATAAAGCTTGATGGTGTGTTCGGAGTACAACTGTGTAATTCTTTCAAAAAATACATTCAAATTTGATTTACGGGTTGTTTTACAATCAGGGTACGCAAGCCAAAAATCACATTTAACACTTATTATCTTCAATATCAAAAGGCTTGACTAAATAAACTTGGTTGTTTATTGTAGCCCTGTGATCGCTCTATTTACCATGCAAAAAAAAAAAAATTGGTGATTAACGTTATTTTTGGTGAATGTATGGCAATATGTGTCATATTTAGCAAAATTACCCGTGTCATTTAGAAAAAGTGCTTTTTTGACCACAGGTAGCTCCAAAAGGGATGCACTTAAATCATTCTTTATACCATAAAACAAATATTTGGTTCCATATCATTGGAAACATAGTTAAGTTTTAATGTTGAATGCCAGTAAGTTTGACTATTTTGATCAAATTAGTATGTAATTGTGTCAAAAAAATGTCCTCTCCGAGACAGCTAATTTTTCAATATAAAATAACATATCTAAAATGATTATTTTCATCCTAAAATGTGGTCAAGATATTGGGACATAAATATTAGAGACAACTAACACAAAGCTTACAGCCTTATATTTAAAAGCACTATGGAAGTAGTGGATTCTGAATTGTCAAAAAAAAAAATGTCCTCTCCGAGAATCACTTCATTTGTTTCTCCCATCTTATAGCAGATTACACAAAACTACCATACACATATGCCAAAAAATTACCTGAAATCTGTTCTTTAACTTGCCCTTCACTTAAAAACTCGTACAAGAACCAGTTTGAATCAATTTGAATTTTGGACCCCTGTGACACAAACTTTGTACCCTGATTGTAAAACAACCCTTACCTAAATATTTAGTACTAAACTAGAAAAAAAATGTTACAAAGGTGTGCATGTTGTATCGCACTTTAGCTCATTATTAAATTTTCGTAGCAGAAGCGCAGGCTGTCGTGTGAGGCAAAATGAGGGTTTATATGCATTTTGACAGGAAAGAAGCCTAACTAAACACATGCACTGGTTCTGTTCAAACAACCCAGGATTAAAGACTTGCAGGCTTCAGAAAACTAGGTCACTGGTGTAATTTTTTTATATCCTGTGAGTAGAAACACAGTTGAGCAGTGAGGCAGTGCAACTCGACAGTCATGCTAAAAGTCGTTGGGTGTAGCTTTACGTAATGAGATACAACAATGCCGAATTAGGTCATTATTTTAAAAAAAGCTTAGTTGAGGTCACTACAGAGTGCATGGAGTTTATAACTTGTCTGCCCAGAATCACATTGGCTCTCGATAAATGTGGCCAACAAGATATTATGCAAAAATGAGATTTTTGTCAAGTGAATTATTTGGAAGACTAACATCAGCAACTCCAACATCAATAATGGTATTGACTTATTTCTTTAAAGTCCAGTTCTGCAGGACTTGGCTTAGAAAGTGAGATCAAATTAAACCCCCTTCAAACTGCCATTGTTGGTCACAGCCCTTAATCCTCAACTGCACAGCTCAGTTGGAAGTTTAGTTGAATAAAAGCATTTGAAAAAGAAAAAACGAATAAAGTGCCAGTCAAAGGTTTGGACACGGATGCTTGGGACAGAAGTTCCTTTACTATCATAAGGAGCAGCAAATGGTCAGTCATATATCAGTAGAAAAAAAATTCAAAATAAGATTTGTCAATGCCTTTGCTCATCTTTGACACACATGATATCTTTCAGACACACATTTATATACCAGTCAAATGTTTGTACACCTCAACGTATTCATAGGTTTTTCTGTATTTTGACTATTTTCGACATTGTAGAACAATACTGAAGACATCAAAACTATGAAATAACATATGGAACATTCATCCATTATCTGTAGCCGCTTATCCTGTTCTACAGGGTCACAGGCAAGCTGGAGCCTATCCCAGCTGACCATGGGCGAAAGGCGGGGTACACCCTGGACAAGTCGCCAGATCATCGCAGGGCTGACACATAGAGACAAACAACTATTTACACTCACATTCACACCTACGGTCAATTTCAAGCCACCAATTAGCCTAACCTGCATGTCTTTGGACTGTGGGGGAAACCGGAGCACCCAGAGGAAACCCACGGGGAGAACATGCAAACCCCACACAGAAAGGCCTTTGTGGGCCACGAACCCAGGACCTTCTTGCTGTGAGGCAACAGTGCTAACCACTACACCACCATGCTGCCCATATGGAACGTATACTGTATAGAGGATATTACATGGTTGTGTGAAGATATGAAGTTAATCTTCGAGTGGTGAATGGATATACAGAGTGTTTCAAAAAAATTTGATATCATTTCACAATCTAATAACTTTGCCAACTCTCGTTCAGTTGACCTTAAATTTTAACAGCGTGTGTAGAAACAGGTCAAAATTTTATGTTAAATGTTTTTGGTTTTTATCTTTTTAGGTATAGAAATCCCATTTGCTGGAAAAGAAAAGGCGTTTTGTGTTATGAGAGAATTCTCTAAAAATGCACCAACTGCAATGCAGATTTGGACATGGCACAAAAAGTTCAAAGAGGAAGGCTGTCTGTGTGCCTCTGTGTCTGTGTCTCAGGTGCCGTGCATATTGAAAATTTGTGAAATCATTCATGGAATGTTCAACATTAAGCCTGTTCAGTTTCATTTGCCTAGACTATGTAGTTTCTGGGATATTTACATCTCAAATAATATCAAATTTTTTTGAAACACCCTGTATCACGAGTGAGCGAAGGAAACGGGTGAAAATATTTTCTACACAAGAAGATACACTTCGTATCTTCATACAGCCATGCAATGTTCTTTATATTATGTGGACACATCCACAAAAAAAAAAAAAAAACCTCTCGAGATAATCAAAATTTTAATTTTGACTGCATTTTGAACTTGTTCAAAATGGGAGTGACGTCACTGGGGTGAAATATCGGAAAATGTGTCACTCAGATCTGCAATGTATTTCATATGAAAAGTGCGAGTTTTTCAACATGAGAAGATAAACTTCATATCTTTGCACCACCATGTAATATCTTTTTTATTATATGGACACATCAAAAAAATATGCAAGTTAATCCAAAGAATTGTAATTTTGAACCGGTTCACCATTTTGACAATGGGCGTCTAGTCAGTGGGAAAACACTGGGAGTGATTTCATCAGAGTGAAATATCGGAAAATATGTCACTCAGATCCGTGATGTATTTCGTATGAAAAATGCGAGTTTTTCAACACGAGAAGATAAACTTTATGCCTTCAAGCCAACCTGTGATTTTCTTTTTATTATACCGACACATGCACAAACAAAAAGTACCTAAATTTATCAAAACAATTCATTGATTTCCTCACGAGTGACATAGAGAGATTTATGTCATGGTTTTGGTTCTCCATGTCCTGGATGGAGCTCGTATGAAAAATACAAGTGGTGTATTTCCCAGTAAAACACTTGTGTACATATAATATATGGAATTACGTGGTAAACAAAACAAAGTGTTAAAAACAAAATATTTCATATTTCATCCATATTATGTCAAGAACTGATCGACTAAGTAAAGAGAAACATCAGTCCGTCATTACTTTCAGACATGAAGTGCCTTTTAATTAATGACAAAAACAAAAAACAAAAAACAAAGCATTGAATTAGAAGGCGTGTCCAAACTTTTGACTGGTCCAGTACATGTAGAGCCAGTTGTCAAAACTGAAAGTGAATGTAAATGAAAATTGTTAAAATCCAAAAGTAAAACATGTCACAAATAATAACAAATACATAACATTTATTATTGAATCTTCTAGTAAAAATAGTTACTGGTCGTTCACAGATCAAAGCATGTGACTGACAGTGGTGATTAAGATATGATGGTGCCGCAATACAATTATCTCAAGAAACTAATTAAGTCTGAAAGTCATGTTTGCTCACTAGAATAGATTAATATTTATACAGAAACATGATTGGGGGATCTAATGATTAATCACAGTCACTTCAAATAATCTCAGTCAGCTTCGCCAGTTGCGATTAGGTGATTCGGTAATCATTATGAGCTCATGCCAACTACTGAATAAAGACAGTTCTTAATGTTCACAGTTGTTATTCCTTTTATGTTCTGCTGTTTTCACAAATGGGTAGATGTGCATATAATGGTTATATAATGCTTGTGTGTGCGTGTGTGTGTGTGTGTGTATGCAGCCTGGATGCTCAGTCAGTTGTGTAAAGTGTGAGCTGACGCTTTGAAAGCCTGACGGGTTGCTGAGGGCTACGTTTGGCTCACGGAACTAGGCCAAGCTCAGTGGGTCACTGTTTCATTGAGGACGATACACTTTTACACACACGAGCTCAAACACACATGAAGAACCAACCTTAAATTGAAGGAAAACCATATCAGCATACGTTAGTTGTTTTATATAATTTCACTGGCTTTCTGATTAGTGCAGGACGATTACACTGTGTCCGAAATCACTCACTACTCACTGTATAGTGGACTATATAGTGAGGACGCCATTTTGTAGTGCTGTCCGAATGTATAGTGAGAAATATTACACCCTATATAGTGCACTCAAAGTATCCCACAATGCATCATGAAACGTAGTGTACAACCGATAGTCACTGATCAAGCAATATATCCCATCATGCATTGCGGTCGCGGTGAAAGAAATCGAATCAAAAGCCTCAAATTTGATTTAATGAAAGGCAACAGCAAAGAAGAAAGTATTCAGCCTTGATTTAAAAGAACTGAAAGATGCAGCAGACACAAAGTACTTTGTATTTATTAATGTGGGAAATACGCTCAGTATAATATGTATTTATTATTTTGAAAACCCACCAGCTGACTGATCTGGCTCATTTTAATTGTGCGACAGTAATGATGTAAATACCAGCGTGATGGACTAGTGTCTGAAAGCGTTTTTTCATTTTACCAATGAGCCCTGTCTTGGAATGTTCATTGTAATTATATTGTTAACAAAGCCAACAAAAGATTATTTGCTATTAGATTGCTTAAGAGGAGTGGCCTTCCTTCCTTGGATCTTGTTAAAGGAGAACGGAAGTCATTTTTAAACTTGCTTTATTTCTTAATTAACGTGTTATTCAATTACGTTTTCGGTTTTAGTAACCTTGTATCGTGACTCGTATTGGCAACTAATTGCGATTAAATATTATACTTATCGGCCTATTCAGTTTTCAGCCATGTTGAATTTAGTTTGTTTGGTCCACGGCAGGCGTCGCTTATCCACGTGATCTTCACGAGACTTGTGCGAGACTTTGAAACGTGAAGTGTCAGCCAGGTGTCAGTGCCGCCATTTTGAAAACTGTTTTCCAAACAAAATATTGCACAAAAACGAGTTTAAATGATGATTACTACGTTTTTCAAACTTTCCTGATTGCTATCAAAAAGAACAAAACTTCCGGCTTGATTACATCAGCATTCGAAAGAGGGTGCGCGCGTCTTTTGACAACGTTGGCAGATGTTGGTCACTTGGATTTCCGCTGTACGTTTTACTTCCGTCCTACGATGTCTCACACAGGTCTCAACGAATCTCGTTTACGGCCATTGCTTTGACACATGGACTGATATACCGTATTACATAGCGTATTTCAAACACTCATAACTTGCTATAGCAGTGACAAAATAGCTATCAAAAATGCATTCCTATATTTAATAAAATGAGAAATAGAATTTTGATGATAAAAAAAAAATGCCTTCAGTTCTCCTTTAAGGTTTATTGTATAATCATTAGGTCCATTCTTGAATATGCCTCCCCAGTTTGGGCTAACCTACCTGATTATATTTCTGTCCTTATTGAGTCAGTTCAGAAGAAAGTATTATATGTTATTTACCCAGGTTCAAGCTATAGAGAAGCCTTACAGCGTTCTAAATTATCTAGCCTTCGTGATGGATGTGAGCAACTATGTATTAAGTTTATGAAGCAGTGCAGTGGGGTCCCTCTCATAAAGTGCCTTATTTCCCCTTTTGAATTTTACCAACCCTATAATCTTCGGTCAGGGCACTTTAGGGTAGTTAATGTGGTGGCGAGAATTAAGCGTTTTAATGATTGCTTAACCATCCGTTACAAAAAGTGTTTGCTTGATCGGTCATACTTGATAGATATATTGTAGACTATCATTACCTGATTTGAAATTCTCCATACAATATTTCTTGTATTTGTAATATTTAAAGATTGTTTTTTTTGGCCACTTAATAGTGTTTTTATATTATTATATTTCATGGGATTGCTTTATGTCTTACTTGCTGACATTTCCTTGTAATTCAGTTTGTACTGCCAAAAGGAATAAATAAACTAACAATAAAGCTCACTATATAGTCCTCTATATAGTGAGTGATTTTGGACACAGGGTGAATTTTGTATGCTAATGATGCTAAATGCTAATGAAGCTGTCTCCTCAATGTTTCATGTATGTTCGCAAATCTTGTTTCACCAAACATTAATGGTGAAATTATTTTCAGATAAAGAGTTTAAAAGGACCACAGTGCTGTTGAATTCTTGTTTCTGATTGGTCAGAAGTTATTGATTAATTTTCTATAAGAGACAGCTCAGACAGATAGTTTACTTATATTAATGTGCTCAATCTTTTGTTTTACCATTTCTATAGCAACAGCTAATTAATGTATGGCGGATACGCCACATAATCTTAGACACAGATTAAAAACATGTTGCTAATTAACAAAGAAAGATATATTATCATTGATATGGTACAAGGAAAGATTTGTGGAAGAAGTCTCTATCAGCACATTTTAAAATTTATTTATTTATTTTTTAAACAGTCAGTAATTTTTCCAGCATAGGAGAGTCCTCAGGACCGAGTGGTTTGTGATTTCTGGCCTCTTGCTGACATGACAAGCTGTGTTTATTGTCTTATTAACTATACGAGACAACAAAACAAAATACGAGGCTGGTAATGGAATGACTGTTTATAGCTGCTATAGCTGAAGTGATATTTAACAATTATTCACCGAAGGTGAAGTGAATATTGGTGTATGATATCAGAGATGATGTTGAGGTTATTATTCACTGAGCCTGAGGCAGAAAATTCATCCATCCATTCTGTGTTACTGCTTATCCTGTACAGGGTCGCTGGAGCCCATCCCAGCTGACTATGGGTGAGAGGCGGGGTACACCCTGGACAAGTCGCCAGATCATCGCAGGGCTGACACATAGAGACAAACAACAATTCACACTCACATTCACACCTACGGTCAATTTAGAGCCACCAATTAGCCTAATCTGCATGTCTTTGGACTGTGGGGGAAAACGGAGCACCCGGAGGAAACCCACGCAGACACGGGGAGAACATGCAAACTCCACACAGAAAGGCCCCTGTTGGCCGCTGGGCTCGAACCCAGAACCTTCTTGCTGTGAGGCGACAGTGCTAACCACTACACCACCATGCTTCCAGTATAAATACACCGGTGATTATGTAAAATATATATATATATATTTATTTCAATCTTCAAAAGCAGCATGCAAATGTAATAATGGCACGGCGCAGACTTGTATCACTTATCTATAGCGAGCCACAAAAAATACTTTGTTTTGAAATCGCTAAAATAAATCCCAATTCCACCTTACCGTTGAATAGCTTTAGACCAAACTTTGTAGCATCTTTAGCGCTTTTAGGACCAGCATTTTCTTTCATCATTTGTAATTCTTCCTCACTTACAAAGTAGCTGCCATTTTGCCGAGTCGCTCGAGGTGATTATCGAGAAATAGTCTGAATTTCTTGACCAATCAGCACATGGGATTTCCTGTAATCGCCTGCATATTTATACTAAAAGGAGTTAATGTATTTTGTGGATGTTCAGCAACATTAAATATCAGTTTCAACAGTTAAAAACGATAATTTAAAAAAAAATTACTTTAATTAATTAAAAATGTAATAATTGCCAAAGATCACCACTGTTGATTATTTTGACATCAGGTTACATGTTTCATTCCATACACAGGTGTTATGATTATAGTACACAGGGAAGTTTTCTCCAGACAATCATGTTTTCTCAGTAATAGCCTTGAAATCTACTTGGGACTTGGGAATGTTCAATTTTCCAACATAAAAGTCTCCTGAAGAAACATTCCTTAGTTCCTATTTTGTTGCTGTTCAATTTCAGTGGCCATGAATATATTATTTTTTCTATTCAAATTCACCTGACTTTTGTGCTATAGAATTATGTGGTGAACAAAATTATTAAAACAAAACATGTTCCATATTTTAGATTCTTGAAAGTAGCCAGCATTTACCTTGATGACGCTTTGCACACTGTTGGCATTATCTTAACCAGCTTCATGAGGAAGTCACCTGGAATGCTTTTCAATTAACGGGTGCCTCCTCAAAAGTTAATTAGTGCAATTTCTTGCCTTCTTAATGAGTTTGAGAGCAAACAGTAAATAGTAAATAATAACAAGAGAGTAAATAGCCCTATTTCACAACTGTAGTAATCCATATTATAAATAATAATACCAATAATAAGTTCAATTTATATAGCGCCTTTCTCATACCCAAGGTTGCTTTACAATTAGAGAGAAAAAAAAAGCCCACCAACAGAGGGTCAGGATGTAATTCCAGTAGTGTAGCTGCCCACAGTCCAACCAAAGGCGCACGAAGGCATGTCTCACATTGCCTGCACAGCTGTCATGACGCCACTGGGCAACATCACCTGGAACACCGCGCCATGGATTCACAAAATGAGCACAGAAGCACCACCGCACAGACTGCTAGTATCTCCCAAACTGCCTACACAGCCACCATGACGCCACCGAGCAACATCACTCAGAACACTGCACCAAGCACAGAAGCACTAGACAACCCTGATGTTAAAAGAGCAGTGATCTCATTGTAGTCAATATCAAGGAACGCAGGCATCATCCATAGCGGACCAAGGCCTGAAGGGAACCGACGCCCAAAACTGGGTCCGGAGCTATACCACAACTGGGGGACAAAACATTCAAACAAAGAACATTCAAACAAAGAGCACACATCAAATCATACAATCACAAAAACAAAGGAGAAAAAAAAGAAAAATAAAAAGCTCAGGTGAAAAGCGGCAGTCAAAATGTGCACAGCGTACTCATAACTGGAAACGGAAACAGATGCCAAGAACGGCTCAACCAAGCAAAGAGAAACAATATCCATCATTACTTTATGGCATGAGGTGTCTTTTAATGAATAAAAAAAGAAAAAATATTGAATTATGTGTGTTCAAACCTTTGATTGGTACTGTAGATATACAGTGTCTTGGAAAAGTATTCATCCCCCTTGGTGTTTGTCCTGTTTTGTCTCATTACAAACTGGAATTAAAATGGATTTTGGGGGGTTAGCACCATTTGATTTATACAACATGCCTACAACTTTAATGGTGCAAATTGTTTGTTTTTTTTTAAATTGTGACACAAACAATAATTAAGATGAAAAAAACAGAAATCTGGACTCACATAATTAGTTGATTAAGATCCACCTGTGTGGAATCAAAGTGTCACATGATCTGTCACATGATGTCTATATAAATCATCCTGTTCTGGAAGAACCCTGACTCTGTAACACTACTAAACAAGCAACATGAAAACCAAGGAGCACTCCAAACAGGGACATGGTTGGAGTGCTCCAACCATGGTTAATCAGAGATGCAACAAAGACACCAAAGATAACACTGAAGGAGCTGCAAAGATCCACAGCGGAGATGGGAGTATCTGTCCATAGGACCACTTTAAGCTGTACACTCCACAGAACAGGGCTTTATGGAAGAGAGATAACAAAAAAAGGCATTGCTTAAAGAAAAAATAAGAAAACACATTTGGAGTTTGCCCAACAGCATGTGGCAGACTCCCCAGATGCATGGAAGAAGATTCTCTGGTCAAATGAGACTAAAATTTCTCTTTTTGGCCATCATGGGAAATACCATGTGTGGCGCAAACCCAACACCCTGAGAACACCATCCCTACAATGAAGCATGGTGGTGGCAGAATCATGCTGTGGGGATGTTTTTCATCTGCAGGGACAAGAAAGCTGCTCAGGACTGAAGGAAAGATGGATGGCACTAAATACAGGGCAATTCTGGAGGAAAACCTGTTTGAGTTGGCCAGAGGTTTGAGACTGGGATGAAGGTTCACATTCCAGCAGGACAATTTGAAGCACTTTGGCATAATTTGAAGATTGCTGTACACCAGTTCAACCCATCTAACTTGAAGGAGTTGGAGCAGTTTTGCCTTGAGGAATGGGCAAAAATCCCAGTGGCTAGATGTGCTAAGCTAATAGAGACATACCCCAAGAGACTTGCAGCTGTAATTGCAGCAAAAGGTGGCTCTACAAAGTATTGACTTTGGGGGGGTTAATACCTATGCACACTCCGGATTTCTGTTTTTTTTTTTTCATCTTAATTATTATTTGTGTCACAATAAAACAACAATTTGTACCTTTAAAGTGGTAGGCATGTTGTTTAAATCAAATGGTGCTAACTCTCCAAAATCCATTTTAATTCCAGCTTGTAATGCAACAAACCAGGACAAACACCAAGGGGGATGAATACTTTTGCAAGACACTAATTTTTTTTTTTATTTAAAATCAGTACAATATGCAATACTGGATTTTACATCAGCCCATCACATGGCACTGTGCACACACTTATTCATGCCTAGGATACTTTAGAGTAGCCAATCCACCTACATGGATGCTTTTTGGAAGTGGGAGGAAACCAGAGAACTTTGAGGAACACACATGGACATGGAGAGAAAATCTAAAACTCTGCACAGACCTGAGTCTGAGACCTGAGCTCAAGATCGAGCCAGGGAGTTATAAGGTGTGCCTCCAAAGATACTCGGCAATTGAAGTTGAATTGTAAGATATGCTCTATACCAAACAAACAAATGGTTTGTATAGTTATAATACTGTAAATTGTTTATCCTCTAACATTTCGATTCTGAACAATTTCTGCAGGTATCGGCAATACGCTAGTGTATAGAGTTTCCTGTCCTGTACAGTATATCTAGCGGGAATGGAACATAAGCATAAAACATATAAAGGGCAGATAACTGTGTCTTTAGTGATCCACTTTCTGAAGTATCTGCGTAACTTGTCTAGGTGTACGTCAGCAAAAATCCCATGTGGTTCTCTTTACTGCTTCTGTGTATGGGAATCCAAGTCTGAGCTTGTATTTGCACTTTGCATGTTTTGTGTGTGTGTGCGCAGTGTAATCCTGTGTCTCCCAGCAGGAAAGTAACTCATAAAACAGGGCTATTAAAACTCAGAACCCCCAGAGGAACTCCTGATAATTAGCACCAGCTTGTTCCTCTCTCTCTCTCTCTCTCTCTCTCTCTCTCTCTCTCTCAGTGTTAAAATGATGGAAATAGAGATTATGTTTGTGTTGAAAATGCCAGGCTACTAACCTTCTCAGTGTTGTGTGGTATAGAAGCAGTAATGGTATATTGATATGTGTTTGTAGAGTGTGTGTGTGTGTGTGTGTGTGTGTGTGTTGATGGCGCAGCAGAAAGAGCAATAGAAGCAGAGAAATCTCTCTGCAGTTGCTATGGCAATGTAGTGGGAAGGTTTGAAGACTCTCATTGATATTCGTCCCTCAAGACATTGGGTGTTTATGTGGCAGATTAGTTAGGATCGCTCTCTCTCTCTCTCTCTTTCTTTTTTCTTTCTTTCAGGAACTGGGATATGTTTCCTCTTTTCTGCATCGAAGAAATACTCATACTAGATGAACACACCTTAAACCAGCTGATTTCTTCAATCCCAACCTCAATCCATAGCCTAAATACGGTATAAACCTAGTTCAGTCGACATTCTCCTTCACAGAACTGGCCACGGTTGATGAGAAATGTAATAGAAAAGTAATATTAATAAATCCTTTCTTTTTACAAACCCATCCAAGGTATATTTTGAGTCCAACATTTTGTTTTTCTACTCGGCTCTTCCTCATGGAATCAGTACTAAAGACAAACTGCCAATTTTTGTCAGGGATCTTATTTTAATTACGATACACATTTAGCAGAAGACATGACCTCAGTTGTGCAACTAGCTTCGCAGATCTAGTGACTTTTTCCATCTAGCTTGTAACCTAACTCGCTAATTGAGTGGTGCTACATTTGTTTTCGAGTCCCTAATGTGTAGTTTAGCGAAGAAAAGCTGAATTTGTTTCCTGTTTACTATATAGTGCATTATTTGGGGTGCTGTTTTTCTGGAATGTTTTCCAAATTTCAGTAGACACGTATATTTAACAGTTATTCCACGAAATCGAGTCGTACATGCAGGGTGCGATTTGTCAAAAAACCAGAAGGGGGGATGTTTTTTTTTAATCATGAAACGTCACAAAACTAAGGTAACAATAGGCTAACAGCGCAATAACATCCGATGATATCAAATGAATAACACTGTGGCAGCGGGGGCGTGGTCAAGCATCGGTCTGTGACAGGAGGGCGGAGTCAGGGAAGGTAAGTGGCAGAATCACTACACCTGTCGTTAATTAATGTGTTTGTGTGTCTTCCCAGTGACCGTGCTCTATTTAAGGAGAGAGAGCGAGAGCAGAGGGAGCTCTCTCCACAACTAGATGACTGATGTGTGTGCGAGTGCAGCTAGAAGCTGAAAAGCTGAATAAAACCGAGTTGTGTGAAATCAGTTCTGTCCTGCCCGTCCTTCTGTCACAGACCGATGCTTGACCACGCCCCCGCTGCCCAAACACTAAATGAAAACGAACACTAAACCAGAGATAGTAAATTCATCTTCCTATCTCTCTGACTAAATACACGAACACTAACACACAACAAAGTTCGCATTGCTTGTCGCGTTGCTGTGATGTTTCTCTCCCTCCGGATTAAATGGACAGTGACTCGAAAATCACTGAAATACATGAATACTAAATGAACAGTTTGCTCTGATGGCGCAGTTCATGTGGCCTTTTCTGCTTTCCCGTCGGTGCGCTATCCGCCGCGTTTCGCCCTTCTTTAATCCACATTTCTGCGAATTTCTCAGCAGGGAAGGAACGCACGTCTGGCCCATTGACAGTGAGGAAAAGAAGGCTGTCAGTGTGGATACATTCATTCTGTTGCGCTCATCAGTAAGGATGTGATTCATGGCGCTAAATCCACGTTCACACTCTGGATATTGTTATTATCTACAATGTATCTATTTGCTGGGGACGTTCGTGAACATCAAAGCTGCCACTTCGGGTCATTTTGAAAGTGAGTGCAATGTAGACCATAGAAAACTGTGTCACAACATGCCTGTCATGTCAACTTTTTTTTTTGGTTTGTTTGTTTTATTGACGGGGTTGTCCCCGAGGATTTTTTTTCAGCAGAGATAAAAACCAGAGGGGGGGATGATCCCCCCCCAGCAAATCGCACCCAGCGTACATGCATACATGTCAACATTTGATCAAACAAACCTGTATAATCAACCTCCAAAACCCTTATTTCACTTATCCTTATAAGATGCAAAATAAAATAATTTACCTAAAATTTGAATGAGAATTAACAATGATATATCCCACTATATAACTCTAACGATGATTATTAAGTATTATTCTGACCTCGCTTTGATTCAAAATTAAGAAATGTACCTCGCTTCTCTGCAGTATCAAACTGTATTTGACAACAATTCGCTCTCAAATGTACACTTCCAGACACGCACGCATCGTTATACCGTACATTCGAGAGACAGAGCATTTTTATTTTTAGCAAATTCGATAAATAAAAACTTCATATAAAACATCCAACAAAATCATTTCCGCTTAGAATGTCAACAAACCGGCGAAATGACAGTAGCAATATGTGAAAAATGCTATAATAATAATTCTTGAAAATTTAAAAAAAAGATACGTTCTTACCATCAAAATACTTTCAGTCCATATTTTGTTGCTTTTTTCATTTTTGGGGGTTTTATTTTCGAGTAGAGTTTTTTTTTTTTTTAAATTTCGTCCTCCGTTGGTTCAGCAACATGGTCCGCCATTTTCTTTTCTTCTTTTTTGTCAGTTGGCAAAGCAACTTAAATGTGCATTACCACCATTAAATGGGCTGGAGTGTGGAACAGGATATATTGGGGGGGATATATTCTTTTCGCTGTTTCTGTTTCTTTTAAATACTTGATAAAGTGATATATTTGACTTGATGTGCTCAGCCATTTTGTTTTTCTCTGCTCACAGTATATGAGCTGATAGTCTAGTAGTAAAGTAGCCAACCAGAGCGCATGATTACTCATATCCAGTGAATGTGGATAGAATAATAATAATACATATATTCCTTGGAAAGTTCACTATATTTTTCCCTGCCATGCCTTCTAAATCTAGTGTACGTCCAATGTGCACTACTTCCACACTAAATGCTTGAAATGTACTTGTTAGGATGCATAGCAGAGAACAGAGCTGCCAAATTAGCATTTAAATGCTACCAGAAGCTAAATATACCAGACACCTTTTATTACTGGATTTAATACAGAAAGTAATTTTTAATGCTACTGTATTCTTGTGGGTTTAGTTAGCTTGTTAATTTGTAATATTGAAATGATTTATGTAATTGAGGATCACAACAACGTGTATCCCGAGAACTGATAGGCCCTCTGTTCTGTCCCATAATCAAATCATCAAAATATGTGGAAGTAAATTCATTTATGAATGTAGCCTCATAAGTGGAGCTACTTTTGAAACCTAGCTGCATTTCTCTGGACTGTTTTAGGAAATCCAGCTTCATCTGACCAGATACTGGCTGTCGAAACACAGGCTGAACTGCTCAGGCTGGTAAACTATCTTTGCCCGCTTGTAAATGTTCGCAGAACTTTCTGAAGTTTCTGAAATACTTCTAGAAAAACAACGTCTTATGGTGCCTTCAGGCTGAGATTTCAGCAATTGTATAAGTTTATTGCAAGACACACTGTGCAGCATCAATCTAATAAAGTTGGGTATGACATTAATGATGTTTGATAGATGTAGACTGTATGATGATAAGATGATAACACTTAATGAATCATAAGCTGTGCTGCAAGTCAATATACAAGACTAAAACATCATCAGTGTGTGTGCGTCATCCATCTGCACCAATATAGTAGTAAACAGTGAAGCTAAGAAAGAATCGAGCCCTGGCACCAGTGTCACACTGATTGATCAGTGTGTCATTTCATGCTGCATTCCTATTGGTTGGTTCATAGACTTCGGTTGTAGCAGCAGTCACATTGTCAGATGGTGAAGCTAAGTTTCTGACATTGCCCCAAGCTATCTTTGGTTGCAAGACTGCAACAATGGCCATCTCTGACCTTCTCTCACAGTTGAATGTAGAACCACCGTTTTGGAGCCATGACCAAAGATATCGCTATGTTTCCTTTACGTTGGTCATCTTTCATCTGGGACAGCCCATAATCGCACATTAGACAGTACCACAACACAACAGTAAACCCATTAGTAGATCTAAAGTTTGATTGATCAAGTTAGATAAGTAATTCAAGTCAAGTTAAACTCGCTCTTACGCCAGAATCTGGTCTTCCCAGGTAGTCTCCTGTCCCAGTACTAACCAGCTTTTTAAGGCATATGGGTGTGGCGACAATCTTCGTTTCGATAGCCCTCAGCCTCTCGGGTTACAGTGGGAGGCTAGTCCTTTGGTAACCGCAGGAGTTTGACTTCCCCACTCGCATCTGTATTGCAGCATGCCTTGGCAGATGGTAGTAGGTACCATTTTTATGATGGTCTTTGGTATGATCCAACCGCAAGTAGAACTCACAATCTCCCGGTTGAGAGGCAGACATGCTAACCACTAGGCCAAGTCGCAGTCAGATAAGTAATTAGGAAGCTGGAAAATAACTTACCAGGCAGCATAGGTGGTCTACAACCCCGATTCCAAAAAAGTTGGGACAAAGTACAAATTGTAAATAAAAACGGAATGCAATGATGTGGAAGTTTCAAAAGTCCATATTTTATTCAGAATAGAACATAGATGACATATCAAATGTTTAAACTGAGAAAATGTATCATTTAAAGAGAAAAATTAGGTGATTTTAAATTTCATGACAACAACACATCTCAAAAAAGTTGGGACAAGGCCATGTTTACCACTGTGAGACATCCCCTTTTCTCTTTACAACAGTCTGTAAACGTCTGGGGACTGAGGAGACAAGTTGCTTAAGTTTAGGGAGAGGAATGTTAACCCATTCTTGTCTAATGTAGGATTCTAGTTGCTCAACTGTCTTAGGTCTTTTTTGTCGTAGCTTCCGTTTTATGATGCGCCAAATGTTTTCTATGGGTGAAAGATCTGGACTGCAGGCTGGCCAGTTCAGTACCCGGACCCTTCTTCTACGCAGCCATGATGCTGTAATTGATGCAGTATGTGGTTTGGCATTGTCATGTTGGAAAATGCAAGGTCTTCCCTGAAAGAGACGTCATCTGGATGGGAGCATATGTTGCTCTAGAACCTGGATATACCTTTCAGCATTGATGGTGTCTTTCCAGATGTGTAAGCTGCCCATGCCACACGCACTAATGCAACCCCATACCATCAGAGATGCAGGCTTCTGAACTGAGCGCTGATAACAACTTGGGTCGTCCTTCTCCTCTTTAGTCCGAATGACACGGCGTCCCTGATTTCCATAAAGAACTTCAAATTTTGATTTGTCTGACCACAGAACAGTTGTCCACTTTGCCACAGTCCATTTTAAATGAGCCTTGGCCCAGAGAAGACGCCTGCGCTTCTGGATCATGTTTAGATACGGCTTCTTCTTTGAACTATAGAGCTTTAGCTGGCAACGGCGGATGGCACGGTGAATTGTGTTCACAGATAATGTTCTCTGGAAATATTCCTGAGCCCATTTTGTGATTTCCAATACAGAAGCATGCCTGTATGTGATGCATTGGCATCTAAGGGCCCGAAGGTCATGGGCACCCAGTATGGTTTTCCGGCCTTGACCCTTACGCACAGAGATTCTTCCAGATTCTCTGAATCTTTTGATGATATTATGCACTGTAGATGATGATATGTTCAAACTCTTTGCAATTTTACACTGTCGAACTCCTTTCTGATATTGCTCCACTATTTGTCGGCGCAGAATTAGGGGGATTGGTGATCCTCTTCCCATCTTTACTTCCGAGAGCCGCTGCCACTCCAAGATGCTCTTTTTATACCCAGTCATGTTAATGACCTATTGCCAATTGACCTAATGAGTTGCAATTTGGTCCTCCAGCTGCTCCTTTTTTGTACCTTTAACTTTTCCAGCCTCTTATTGCCCCTGTCCCAACTTTTTTGAGATGTGTTGCTGTCATGAAATTTCAAATGAGCCAATATTTGGCATGAAATTTCAAACTGTCTCACTTTCGACATTTGATATGTTGTCTATGTTCTATTGTGAATACAATATCAGTTTTTGAGATTTGTAAATTATTGCATTCCATTTTTATTTACAATTTGTACTTTGTCACAACTTTTTTGGAATCGGGGTTGTACTAGTTTGCACAGTTAAGCTTGTGTTTTGGCGTCTGATACCTGGTCAGAACAAGCTGGACCTTTCAGCCGATGCAGGCATTTCTTTGTTTTTAGCATCAGATTATTGTAAGAATGCGTTATACAGGAATCATCACATAAAGGCTGCGTTAGAAATGGAAGGTTGCTTCCTTGTTGCCTCGCTGCTGTAAAAGGCAAGCGTCTGATAAGGACTTTCAACTGAAGGACTCTCCTAGCTATCTTGACTGAATGATGGCCCAAATACTGATGTCTCTTGCAAATAGCAACCATTTATTGCAAAGAAAAAACACTGTAAGAGCAGGAGAAAGGAAACATAAAAGGTATTATAATCTATTACTTGTAAATGAATACATTTATATTTGCACAGAAAAGAGCGCTAAGTTACCCATGCTAGCTGTGGTTACAGCTATAACGTGATGTGAAGAATAACTGAAAACTCATAAAATAAAGGATAACTGAAATGACAAATGATGGATTTCACATTATTTACCTTGTTAACTCTTTCAGTCAAGTGCTTACCAAAAAACCTTGAGACCTTTCCAGCTATACAGACCCAACTTTTCATCATAGCCAAGTCTTTTGCAGTGTTCTTTCCTGCATACAGTGCGCACACCCCCCCAATAAAAAGGGGGAAAAACAACCACCGTTCATCAAAATACATGTCCCTAACAAACAAAGGTCATCAGTGACGTTAGAAAGAACAAGTGTATTGTAATCCAAAGTACATATACAGACATTCACTGGATAGGGTCATCTACTGTACCGTACAGGACGTTAATTTAGGCTAGCATTTACGGCAATATCTGACATCAGCACGCCGTGTAACTAAACCAAAGTGTTAGCTAGTTGGCTAACAGTTGCTTCACGGATTGTATCAAACAAATGTATTTGGTTACAGTCACGGGGTTATAAGACAGTACAAAGTTTATGTAGCACTTCGTATGGGTGGGTGGAACACAGAAAGACGGCAGGCCAGAACTGAGTTCACAAAACTCTTTAATTTTCCCTTTTCAGTGGAATATTAACTCTCCCAGCCACACATGCATGCACACACACACAAGTCGTCTGGTTGGGGAGAGAGCTCTCTTTCTCTGCTCTCTCTCTCCTTATATAGGGCGCGGTCACTGGGAAGACACACAAACACAGGTTAATTGACATCAGGCGTAGTGATTCTGCCACTTACCTTCCCTGACTCCGCCCTCCGGTCACAGACCGGCGCTTGACCACGCCCCCGCTGCCACAGTTTATTTCTCAGTAACTTTTCAAAAAGTGAAAAAAAGTCCTATAATTTATATTTGTATGCGAAATCACTTTTCTGTGAAATTCGGTCCACCATCTTTTTTTATTTATTTATTTTCCCCATTGCTTGAGGGAGCTGCCGCACAGATTTATGGCTAACAGGTAAGGTTAGCCATACCTAGGGTTGCCACCAGTGTTGCCAGATTGGGCGGTTTTAAGTGCATTTTGGCGAATTTGAACATATTTTGGGCTGGAAAACGTCAGCAGTGTCTGGCAACACTGGTTGCCACCCGTCCCGTAAAATACGGAATCGTCCTTTATTTGGCAATTAAATCTTGTGTCCCGTATTGAACCGATACGGGACGCGATTTGTTCCATATTTTCATAAATGTCCAATACACATGTCTGTCTCACACATATCAACACTAAATCTAGCAATAATGAACAAAATAAAACAGGAAATACTCCGTTGCAGGATCTACCCAGGACACAAACCCCTCCACTCTGTGTCACGCTCTGTGCGTCTGTGCCTGGCTGCCTGCGTCACTGCGTGTGGCGCTGTCACGGTTGCCTAGAGACAGACAACACACACCGGCGCTGCTCAAAAAACCCGGGCCTTTTAAAAATGTCTGCTGCACCCGGGACTCCACCACGTCCTCAAAAGCGTAAACGCTTAAAAAAATACAGACGTGAATGGGAAGAGGCACATCCTTGGCTGGATGAACTCAGGACTGTTGAGGGAAGGAGTAATGTTTTGCACTTTCTTGTTTTCTGCATTCTTGAATAAGCAGACATGCATGTTTGTTGTGTTTTTGTTGTTTTTTGTTCTCTTTTTTCCTCTCTAAGTAAAAATGTCCCCAAGGTTCACAAAGAGAGTCCCTACACCAAGAACAGTTATGCACTTACATTTATAGTGATATTAAGTTCTCAATATATTTAGATTATATTTTAAAAGTTCATTGTTGCCCACTTGTACATTATACATTTTTACAGCATTGGCAATAAAGCATTTCAAGCTTTAAGTATGAGTAATTGCTTTCTTGATCACCCCTTTACTAAAAACACCTACAAAATAAAACATACCACTGCTGCGGGCACCGCACCCCATGGGAGTCGTGCCCGTGGTGGTCATGGCCCCAAGGAGCCATGGTGGGCGTCCCTTATTTTCATTTCTGAATGGTGGCAACCCTAGCCATACCCTAACATTGAGGATACATTGATGTTGCCTTCAACTGGGGACAGTTTGAAGGCTTCTTCGAAGACCGCAAACGAGAGTTTGATCAGTTTCGAACGGTCCTTGAGACCTGACTGTCTTGTTAGACATCCTCCTGAGGCAGCATTTTCCTCATATCGAACACACCCAAACTTTGCTAATCCACTAAGATTACTCTATCTTGTATACAACAAGTTTAACTTGTAGTGAAATGGACTGCATGATTAGAGTATCTTACCCAGATTCTGTATTGTCTTCCTCAGATGAGAGGACATCAAATGCTGCAACGTCCCCATCACATTTTGGCTGACTTTTGTCATGAATTTGTTTGAACCTGTTTAGTTCCCTGTCCATAAATTCCTTGGATAGCTTGCAGATTGCAAAGAAACTCTTACGCCTCTGGAAAACAATGAATCTTCCAGGCTTTCTGAAATTTTCCAGAATTTCTAGAAGCACATATCTGACGCATTAACCAGAAAATATGTAAGGATGGAAGCTTCCCACTGGATATTATTGTTTCCAAAAAGGTCCTTGTTGAGTGAAAACGGTGGATTGTAGGAGTGAGTGGTTATGTGCTTTCCGGGAAAGACAGGTTGAGTTCCACTCCAGCGCTGATGCTTATTCTGGCTTGCAAGTGTGTGTGTGTGTGTGTGTGTGGTAAAAGAGCTATTTTCTCTTCCTGCAGTAATCAGAAAATTATGGATGTCTATGATAGAGTGTTCTGGGTGTGTTAACGTGGTTTTCGGGCAGTGTGTGGGTGGGTGTTTTATGTCTCAGTATAATGTGAGTGTCTTATGAAGCATCAGGACATGAATGTTTGTTGCTTTTATTTTTCTTTCCTACATCTAACCTTCCGAATTAGAAATTGTTTTTAGCTGTTTTTAATTGGAGTTGTTTTTAGCTTTGGGACCAAAAGGTCGCTAGTTCGATTCCCTGGATCAGCAGGACTGGCTGAAGTGCCCTTGAGCAAAGCACCTAATCCCCGACTGCTCTGGCAAGAATGGTGGTGTACCTTGTGTCTGACTAGCCAAAGAAAAGCTGATGACGTGATCATCAGTTTGGGTGGTGCCTGACCGAAACAACAACAACAAAAAAACCAAACTGGAAATATTAGTATAGATTAAAAATCATAGCTCTTGTCTGTGCTGACCAGTTCTGTGTGTGTGTGTGTGTGTGTGTGTGTGTGTGTGTGTGTGTGTGTGTCCCAGGCACTCTACCTGGTTAGTGTGTGAATGTGTGCTGGCTGAAAAGACATGAGGTCACTCTGGACAAGTGCTGATGACATGATCTGATTGTATCTTCCTCTTGCGGTTTGTGGGTCGTTACATTAAAGACATTCTGTCAGTACATGTTCAGAGTGCACTCTTTAGCATGAAGTCTATCACACTGCAAAGTGCTGTACCTCTGCCTTTCACAGATAAGTGTGTGAAGTGTGCACTACTTCGGCTTTATCTGTAAAATAAGACCGTGCTTCCTGGAAACAGAAATGGGATTTGGGACAACTGCACTTTAGTGACAGGGCTCTGTCATATTTGTGGATGAGATCTCACAAGGGTGTCATTCTTATATAAGGAGAGCATGTGAGAAAATCACATTAAATGGCTCTAAATCACCAAAATAACCACAAAAAAGATTTCCTCATGATTTTTGTTATTCCCTAACCGGGCGGCACGGTGGTGTAGTGGTTAGCGCTGTCGCCTCACAGCAAGAAGGTCCTGGGTTCGAGCCCCGGGGCTGGCGAGGGCCTTTCTGTGTGGAGTTTGCATGTTCTCCCCGTGTCCGCGTGGGTTTCCTCCGGGTGCTCCGGTTTCCCCCACAGTCCAAAGACATGCAGGTTAGGTTAACCTAAATTGACCGTAGGTGTGAATGTGAGTGTGAATGGTTGTCTGTGTCTATGTGTCAGCCCTGTGATGACCTGGCGACTTGTCCAGGGTGTACCCCGCCTTTCGCCCGTAGTCAGCTGGGATAGGCTCCAGCTTGCCTGCGACCCTGTAGAAGGATAAAGCGGCTAGAGATAATGAGATGAGATGAGATGAGATCCCTAACCCACACACACATGCATGCGCAAAGTAGTTTCTGGCGTTCCTGTAACTAAGGTGTAAACGACCCTGGGATTTTATTGGATTTGAGTAACTCTGAATATGAGATTTATTAAGTTCACACTGCAAGCCTGATCACTCAATTCCTAATTACTGCTTCGGCCCTGGTCACACTACAGCTTGCGAATACTTGGCAATGAAAAATTGGTAGCATCGCCACCAATCGTGAAATACACAAAGATTGTTCTCTGAGCTTTGCGAGTTGTTTTTTGGTGTGTCTCCACCTCGTGAGTGGCCAAAAAGTCACTAAAAATTTCAATGGATGCATTAAGCTATGTTTTCATTGGCGATGTTTTCATTGGAAAACTAAGCAGCGAATCCTCACAGATGTGTTTGGGAATATTTCCCGAAACTCTGGAGACCTCCATTGGCCCTCTTGAGATGTTTTTGTCTTGATTCCATGTCCCCAATGCTCGCATGAGCCTCATCAACACACCAGCTCGGCATAGCCTAAACTTCGCAAAGACTTAAACATGCATTTACATTCGGGGATCCTTTGGAGTGTGTTGTGTGTGCTCTTGGGACCCGATCGTTATGGGAATCACCCGATGCTGATTTGAGCACAATCAGCATGCGGATATAAGGATGCTGTTTTCAGATACTTTGCAAGTATTCTGTCAGGTACAGTAGGTGCATGTAAGTCCAAGATGTGTTTGTTTATTAGCAGGTGTGATATTTATAAAAGCAAAATGTGAAGCAAGGTCAGAGTAGCAAAACACAAATGAAACCGGAAGCAGAAATGTGACGGTGATTATGATAATA
Source organism: Neoarius graeffei (assembly GCF_027579695.1). Classification (NCBI taxonomy): domain Eukaryota; kingdom Metazoa; phylum Chordata; class Actinopteri; order Siluriformes; family Ariidae; genus Neoarius; species Neoarius graeffei. The sequence continues at coordinate 35,453,307 of NC_083595.1, forward strand.
CTTCGCAAAGCCTCTGTGTCCTTATATGTGCGTGCTGATTGCGCTCAAATCAGCATCAGGTGTTTCCCATAATGACTGGGTCCTGTAAGTGAGCATGGCTGCTCGAGCACGCGAAAGCATGACAGTCAAGTGTTTGCCTGCTGTGTGATCACAAATTTTAGCTCGCCTGTATATCACCATGCATCATCACCAAAATGCCTCATTTTCATCGATAACCCATCACGATGCATCGCGAGCTGTAGTGTGACCGTAGCTTTAAATCTGACCTTTAGTTATGTTGTTAATTCGAGATGAACTGCTAAGCACTTTAGAAATATCAATTAAACAAAGGCAGATTTGACCAGTTTTATTGTTTCTATTACTTTTTTACTGTGTTCCATATCTAGCACTATTGTGAGCTGAATGACACTCCACCTAGCACACTTATCCACTTATTCCTCTATACACAATGCTAAACTACGTTGACCTTGTATTTCCGTTTGGTAGAGGTTATACCTGAATCAAGGGAAATTCCACAGCTACGTAAACCACATTATTCACATGTGTACCTTTTATACATCTGTCGGAGTTAATGCTCCATCCACTAGGGGGCAGGCCAAAGTTGAAATAGCACCAGAATACCTTCTGTAACCACTTTATTTACTTCTGATTCCGATGATGGCAGAAATTGAGGATGAGATCATGTGATGATATCATGTGAAAACCCAGGAACGTATATTTAACAGTTATTCCATGAAATCGAGATGTACATGAGCTGATAGCCAACGAGGCACGTAGCGCTGAGTTCACGATAAGCAATGGTACAACGAGATTGAGTGGAATAACTGTTTTATTCTCTCCACATTCACTGGATTTTGAGAAACGGAGCATTTTTTTTTTTTTTTTGCAAATTCAATAAATAAAAACTTTGTACAAAATGTCCAACAAAATAACTTCTGCTTAGAATGTAAACAAACCGGCGAAACAACAGCAGCAATTTGTAAAAAATGCGATAATAGTAGTTCTTGAAAAAGAAAAAAATATATACATTATTACCATCAAATACTTTTATTCCATTTTTTGTTGCTTCTTTTTGGTATTTTTTTTAATTTTTTTTCTTCTTTAGGGTTTTTTGGCGGTTGGAAAACCAACTTAAAGGTACATTACCGCCACCAACTTGGCTTGAGTATGGAACAGGAGATATTGGGTGGGGGGTGAAACCCTATATTCTTTTTGCTATTTGTTTCTTTTAAATACTTGATAACAATTTTTGGGGTTTTGTTTTCAAGTAGAGTTTTTATTTCGTCCTCGGTTGGTTCAGCAACACGCTCCGCCATTTTTTTGCTCTACTCACGGTATCTGAGCTGGTATCCTAGTCATAGAGTAGCCAATCAGAGCACGCGATTGCTCATATCCAGTGAATGTGGATAGAATAAGGTATATTAGATCATTAAACCAATCCTATCACAGTAACTGAGAGTATAGTCCTTTTCTTTCTGCTTTTGAAATAAATTGACTGAGATACACCGTGATGTGCACAGTTGATGCAGTGAATGAACAGAGGATACACCTGGGACACATCATGTTGACATGAAGTTCAATTCAAGTATAATCTTGGATTTTGTAGTGCAAGAAGATGAAGTCAGCAAAATGGCTTAGGGTGGCTTTAGTCTCTATTAAACAATGCAAGATTGAATCACACGTTTAGTTTTGGAGTTTTGTTTACAATTCAAAATCTCTCTCTCTTTTATCATATTTCAAATTGAATCATGAATCATTTTGATGCAGTACTGTGTGGTATAATATCTAACCGAATACATAACTATCACAATGCAGTATTACACATCAGGTTGTATAGGAGTGTTTTGGGTTTGAGGGAATGATCAGTCTTTGAGTCTCTCTGTGTGTTTGTATATTAAAAGAAGGCCCCCAGCATCATTTGCAGTCAAAAAGCCACAACTCACAGTCATGAGGTAGCATGCACACTGCACCGCTGGGTCTCATGGGGTCTCATGACAAGGAAAAAGAGATGGCTGGGTTAACACAAGGACAGAGAGGGACAGCTAAGGATTGGAAGTCAGATCTCAGTACTCCTCCCACGTTCAGTCAAGAACTATCTACAGTGCCTTGCAAAAGTATTCATCCCCCTTGGTGTTTGTCCTGTTTTGTTGGAATTAAAATGGATTTTTGGAGGGTTAGCACCATTTGATTTACACAACATGCCTACCACTTTAAAGGTGCACATTGTTTTTTGTATTGTGACACAAACAGTAATTAAGATGAAAAAAAACATAAATCTGGAATGTGTATAAGTATTCACCCCCTTTGATATGAAACCCCTAAATAAGAGCTGGTCCAACCAATTCACTTCATAAGTCGCATAATTAGTTGATTAAGCTCCACCTGTGTGTAATCAAAGTGTCACATGATCTGTCACATCATGTCTGTATAAATCAACCTGTTCTGGAAGGACCCTGACTCTGCAACACTACTAAGCAAGCAACATGAAAACCAAGGAGCCTCCAAACAGGTCAGAGACAAAGTTGTGGAGAAGTATAGATCAGGGTTGGGCTATAAAAAATATCCCAAACTTTGAATATCCCAGGGAGCACCATTAAATCCATTATAGCAAAATGGAAAGAATATGTCACCACTACAATCCTGACAAGAGAAGGCCGCCCACCAAAACTCACAGACCGGGCAAGGAGGGCATTAATCAGAGATGCAACAAAGACACCAAAGAGAACACTGAAGGAGCTGCAAAGATCCACAGTGGAGATGGGAGTATCTGTCCATAGGACCACTTTAAGCTGTACATTCCACAGAGTGGGCTTTATGGAAGAGTGGCCAGAAAAAAGTCATTGCTGGAAAAAATCATGTTTGGAAAAAATAAGAAAACACATTTGGAGTTTGCCCAACAGCATGTGGCAGACTCCTCAAACACATGGAAAAAGATTCTCTGGTCAAATTTGACAAAAATCTAACTTTTTGGCCATCATAGGAAACGCCACGTGTGGCGCAAACCCAACACCCTGAGAACACCATCCCTACAATGAAGCATGGTGGTGGCAGCATCATGCTGTGGGGATGTTTTTCATCTGCAGGGACAGGAAAGCTGGTCAGGACTGAAGGAAAGATGGATGGCACTAAATACAGGGCAATTCTGGAGGAAAACCTGTTTGAGTCAGCCAGAGGTTTCAGACTGGGACGAAGGTTCACATTCCAGCAGGACAATGACCCTAAACATACTGCTAAAGCTACACTGGAGTGGTGTAAAGGGAAACATTTAAATGTCTTGGAATGGCCTAGTCAAAGCCCAGACCTCAATGCAATTGAGAATCTGTGGCATATCTTGAAGATTGCTGTATACCAACGCAACCCATCTAACTTGAAAGAGTTGGAACAGTTTTGCCTTGAGGAATGGGCAAAAATCCTAGTGGCTAGATGTGTTAAGCTAATAGAGGCATACCCCAAGAGACTTGCAGCTGTAATTGTAGCAAAAAGTATTTACTTTTTTTGGGGGGGATACTGATGCACAGTCCAGATTTCTGTTTTTTCATCTAAACTATTGTTTGTGTCACAAAAAAAATCACCTTTAAAGTGGTAGGCATGTTGTGTAAATCAAATGGTGCTAACTCCCCAAAAATCCCTTTAAATTCTAGCTTGTAATGCGACAAAACAGGACAAACACCAAGGGGGATGAATACTTTTGCAAGGCGCTGCATTTTGGTTGAACAAATTTGTCAGTGAGTTTTTTCAGCACTTGTGCTCATGTGTGTTCAATCGCATACTGATATTAAACATATACTCAGAAGACGTATAATGAGTCTGGGTTAGCATGTATTAATTACCTGCTAATGCTAGTTAGGCTGATCCCAGTTCTCAGATCAGACATTTGAGAAATCACAAAAGAAGCTGAGCAACCTGGATCCTGATAAGGGTCACAGATGTGTCAAGTTTTCCATTCAGATGGGAATAACTGTAAGAAAAAAGAGTAAGAAAAAAGTTTCTTGATAATCTTCTCAGAATTATGGCTGATTCATGTCTTAGTTGTATACTGCTACTGGAACCGATTGCCTTGTACCGCTCCCGAGAGCAATCATCCCCACTCCCCCTCCACATTCCCCCGCTGACTTGCGCTCACACTGCACTTTAGGTTCAGGTCCCGAGTGTGCTTACGACATCATGATGCAGCTTTACTCACTGACTCCAATTCGTGTTCATCAATAAGGTGAGAACCAGACTCGTTATTAACCCAAATATTCTCCAAACGAAGTGCATGCTATAGTGTTTGAGTTTCATGTGGTTAGCGATCACACTGTACGAGCCCAACTGAACCACGCCCAAGTGCACCTCTTCCAAGTGGTCCAAGTAAACTGCACCCGAGCGTGGTACAACTCGATCAGACTAGTCAAACATACTGGACTTTGAGAGACAAACATGTTGGGGTGTGGTACGGATCATCTAGTATGAGTAAACCCATAGTGAACAGACAAGAGAGCAATCAGTCATTCTGTCATTAGTGAAAATGCCTCTTCTAAGCAATGGTCCATTTGGTAGTCTGGCAAAACAACTCATAGTGGCTGAAGAGAACTAAAGCAAATAGGCAAGTAGAAGACCAGCTATAATACCATGCTTTGGTAATCAACCAGCATGGAGTTGCTCTTAACCAATAGCAGACCTGCACCAACCAACATTAACCAACCAGCTTGGAATTATCCCAGCTAATATTTATCACTTACTAAAAAATTCAGCATCAGGTTTTCTGGGTCTTTTGTGAATACATTAATGTAAGGTTTATAAAAGGGTTCTACAGTGTTTCTATATTTTAGCTGTAAATTGTTTTCTCTGAATGTTGTGTGAGCAGGCTTTAATGTAGCAGAATGAAATATTATTAAATTATTATTTTTATTTTCAACCGTGAGCTGGCCTAGCAGATAGTGTGTCCACCTCTCAGTCAGGAGATCATGAGTTCTACTCGTCATACCAAAGACCATCATAAAAATGGTACCGACTGCCATCTGGCAAGGCACGCTGCAATACAGATGCGAGTAGGGAAGTCAAACTCTTGCGGTTACCAGAGGACTAGCCCCCCACTGTAACCCTAGCTATATAACAGGCTAGAGGCCGAGGGCTGGAGACGTGGAGCTTGGCGCCGCCCAATGTGTCTTAAGGGCCTGGTTAGTACTGGGCCAGGAGACTACCTGGGAAGACCAGGTCCTGGCACGGGAGGAACTTTTGACTTTTTTAAAAAAATTCTCTTTAAGGACATAATTTTTGTAATTTTACAGCCTAACCAACTTTGAGGTACGGTAAATTACTGTCATTTATGCTCAAATTCTCAGTTGGGATCCTAGCCTCAGGGCAACAAGGGGCAGAAAAACAGCTAGCGTTACGCAGCGCTCACTCTGACCGAAGCTGCCCTGTCTTTCAGCACTGGCTGATTGATTTTTCTCTGCTCTGCACTGGCACACCTTTGGCGCTGTCTCCATCTGTTGTCCTGGAAACGAGCAAGGAGCTTAGACTGTTGCAGTGCCCTTCGGATGGGTTTAACTTGCTGGAGGCAACAGGGCTAACGGCTAATCAGTGCTAGTTTCCCATATATTGAATGCTAGATGTTGCATTTCTAGCTAATGGATTTGTATTGATATAATCCTGAAGTGTCGCAGCTGTGTTGTGTTTTTTCACTGTTAGCTTTGTGCACATTAATCCACAACACAGACGCATTGTTAGTGCTTATAGTGTTGAATAAGGGCTTACGGCAGCACCTGTGTGTAAGCTCTTTCTTAGGCTTTATTCCAGACACCATACAAGCTTAAGTACTCCAACAGTCTCTGTCAGTCTGTTGATTATTGGCCGAGTACACAGTGTAGTTTACTCGAGTGTACTTGCAATATTCCATTCAGTGTTCTTTAAGGCTATCGGAGGAATTCTAAGGCCGTATTACTTAAAACTCCCAAATATGCAATCTTATCTTTCCAGTAACCATGGCAATTTCAGTCAGGATCTCACTCTGGATAAAAGCTAATACACAATAATAAAATTAACTAAATCTACCATCTTAGCCCCAGATAGGAACAAACTTTTGTTATAAGCTTCTGTTTCTACAATTAAACATTTGATTAAAAACCTAAACATATGTTTATCGGACATTTCTGCAATACGGGGACCACTGGGCAGACACTGCACACAGAATTACAGTCTCAGAAGCACACAAACAGACTTCAAGTGTTAACAGATTGTGGGCAGACGTTTTTGGGTATTCATGGTAGCGGATGTGGACTCCGAGGTGTTCTAACATACAGCATGGTGGGTGTGGTGGGAATTTATTTTGAGCTAGCAAGCATGTGCCACCTCACACAGACAAACATACACTGAATTAATGATTTCTTTCAGTTAGAGTTTCAGATATATTAACTAAAGCCATTATAACATTTGCAGAAGCCAACCTATCCCCTTTTATCTCTCTCTCTTTTTTTTATGAGTTCTGTAATAGGGTTAATCAGAGAGGCCCATATGACCGTACGCAGGGTGTGTGAGACAGTAATTGTCAGGGTGGGGTTTCTATACTGTCAACAAGGAGCCCTTACATTTGAGCAGTGTAAATGATGTCTTAGGACTGAAGCATGGCACAAATTATAGGGAGGAACCTTGAGAATAACTCCCCAATTCTACTTCTCCTTAACCCAACCTTAATCCATGTACCTCTAGTTATTCATGTTTTAGTATCTTTTATAGTCCTGGGTATGACTTTAAACTGCAACCGGTGGTGAGTCTCAGGTCCCGGAAGACTTGAGTATTGGGGAAAGTGGAGTTACTCCTTAATCATCATTGCTCCCAGGTCCGCTCTGATCTGGAGCGGTAGCACCTGCTTGGGTTCCAGCTATGGGTTAAATAGTACATCACCAATAAGGTGCTGGCAGCAGGGTGCTTTTCAGTGCAGTGTGGCAGATGAACCCAACAAGGTCAATGGCGCACCACCTAATGTCATGTGGAAGAGCCACTCAAATGGCCAACGGATGGCATCACTCGGCAAGTCAGTTGTCACTGCGGGGCAACTTCCATACCCGTCAGGTCTGTGGCACTTTTGTGTACCACTTGGCATCAGGTCTGGAGGTCCAGAGACACAACATGATGGGGGCACGACATCGTTTGTGTTACCTTACTGTGCAAGGTGCTTCGTTATCAGCAGTCACCATCGCTAGCAATGAACAGCCAACAAGTATCTCTTAGAGGTGATCCCAGAGGAAATACACACACAAACACACAGAGAACATGTAAAACTCCACACCAAGAGTAATCCAAGCTCAGGATTGATTCAAGGACCCTGGAGATATGAGGCTATTCAGTTAAGATACATTTTTTTTTTTATGTTTTCTGCTTAATTCATATTGCATGTACACATCAAGTTAGTGTCATTTATTCATTCATTACCAGTAAAATCCCAATGTGACCTGCTTCCAATTTTGATCACATTTGGTACTTAGCCATCAGTATTAGTCTGTAAATGTGAGACTTTTAATATACCAGTATGCATGTAACGATGCACCCAATTCAAGTTTTAGTTCATTTACCGTAATATTGGGTTCACGATTTGATTTTCCCAATGACATTTCTGAAAAAAAAATTAAATGAAGAAAACTGTATTACTAAAAAAATGCATAATTTATTTTCCCATTCTTTATCAACTTAAATATTCCTTTTGTTAGGGTTTTGCACCTGGTTCGCTGGTGTGATAATCCAGCAAACCCCCACTAGGCTACCAGGGGGATGACTCAAGTGCAGAGGCGTGAGGCGGAAGTAGAAAAGTATCAAAAACAGTTTATTTACACTATGTACAATCCAAGGGAAAAAAACCAAAAAGAACTAGACAGGGACACTCTAACGAGTGCAAACCCCGCCTTTTCCCTATTAAAATACATTGGGCGAAAATTTCGAAGTTCTGCCATGACCTTGACCTTTGACCTTTGACCTCCAAAATTTAATGGTTTCCTTCCTGGGTGATTGGCAACACATGTACAAAATTTGGTCCAAATCGATCCATTGGTTCTTGAGATATCTTGCAGACAGACAGACAGACAGATACACACACACACAGACTGACGCAGGTGAAAATAATAACCCCTCCGACTACTGTCGGCGGGGTTAATAATCCAAAGCTCAGAAGATAAACAAAAATAAAATATCCCAAGGTTCAAAGTCCTAAATCCAAATAAGAAAAAAGGCAAAAACTCAAACGCTCAGATGATCAAAAAGGTCAAAAACAAAATCCACAAGGTTCAAAAGAAAGAAGCAAAAACCAAGAATACAAAGACACAGGCAAGGTACATGGGACAGAGGGAACTAGCACTAACAGCATAACATAGGAAAAAGATTCCGTGACAAGGGAACAAACAGAGGGGTATTTATACACAAACTAATTAAGGACAGGGCGGGGCAAGAAACAGGAAATAAGACAAAAACAAAACACAGAACACAGTGGTGACCTCTAGAGGCCCAAAACAAACATGACCAGAAAAGGAAATAACAGTGGCCTCTAGAGGCCAAAACAGTCCCAGTCCTAACACCTTTTGTTTAAATTTCTTAATAACCAACAATAATTATTTACCCACATTAGTAAAGATTGGAGTAAAATATAATAGCCTATTAACTAAAATATTCCTTTCATTAAGACTGAACAAAAAACCCAAATAGGCCTTTTCTTGATAAACTTTTATGAACATTTGTACTCCCTCCATTTTTCTTCTCTTGTCTTTAGCGTTCAGCAGTCTGTAAAAAGAGAGCTCAGATTTCTTGTTAAATCTATTTGTACAGTCAATGATACAACAGCTCTTAACCATTTTAGGGTTTTTTTTTTATCCCCCCTCAATATTAGAGCTGTGTTACTTCCACCCAGAGTGAAGTCACATTCATTCCCATTATTGTACCTTATAATGCCCTCTGCTGTCTAAACAACACAATTACAGCTGGATAAATGAAGTTGTGACGCAGCCTGATAATAATCCTGGTTCATTTTTCATTCCATTGATTCAAATCGTCATAAAATTGCATCGCGCTTTATCATTGCACAATATATAGCTACATGCGTTACACCAGTAACGCTTGGTTTGTTTGATTGTGGTTACATTTCTATCCATCAGTATCTTTGTATATTTACCAGTGCAAGACATTCTTCATTTCTTGCCAAAGTGTAATGTATACTTATTCAAAAATGTCTTGACATATCATTTGGAAGCTGTTAAGCCACCTATTACTTCTTATTACTCTGGAGTATTAGCAGCTATATCATTGTGTGCAGTTATATTTGTGCTTTGAGAAAACTGTATTATGCATATTAACACCAGTGACATTTAAAGATTAAATCTGTCTGAGAGACAAAGAGAAAGTGTAATGGAGAGAAAGAAGTGGGCATTGAAAAGTGTGATACAAAGAGACATGTATGAGGTTGTGTTATGGCATGTGTGAGTGTTCCCTCCTCCAGTCTTTATCTCTCTCACCTTCTTCCCCAGTCCTCGTGTTTCCCCTAGCAGTCCTGACTAAGAGTCCTGAGAAAAATCAATAAGGGGTGAGCATGGTGGGGAGGAGAAGCGTAACCCAGGATGCCTGGAACAGAAGGACATGGCTGTGAAGTGTGAAAACAGAATGTCTTTGGACACTGCTGTGGACACAAAGCTGCTGCACTCAGGCTGAACATGGATATGTGTGATTAAGAAATGAGAACTGATCATCTGGGGTGCAAAGCACATATGTGACAATAAAATAGCATTTTACTATCCAATATATTTACCCATATTTCTATAAAGCTGAAGTATCAAGATAATGGAAATGGAATGAAAACCTAAATGTGGAAGTAAATGCTTGATTTAGACAATTTGTAAAATTGTCTGTCATTGTTTTTTTTTTTTCCTGCTTAAAATAGAATACTTAAATGTAATCAACATTTATTTTTGGATTTGTTTTTTTAAACTTTGAGTGACTTTGGAATTTGTTGCGTTAAAGGAACATTATTTCAACATATTGTACTGTATGCTGAAATCTTTTCTTGACCATGCTGAAATATATTGTAAAATATATTCCAAATATACTATAATACATATTATTCTACTCACATTTACTGGATATGAGCAATCGTGTGCTCTGATTGGCTACTCTACTACTAGGCTATCAGCTCATATACCGTGAGGAGAGAAAAACAAATACAATAAAAAGGACGAAAATAAAAACTCTACTTGAAAACAAAACCCCCAAAAAATACAAAAAAAGCAAAAAAAAAGGAATAAAAGTATTTGATGCTAAGAATTATTATTATAACATTTTTCACAAATTGCTCCTGTCATTTCTCTGATTTGTTTACATTCTAAGCGGAAATGATTTTGTTGGACGTTTTGTATGAAGACTATTTATCGGATTTGCAAAAAATAAAAATGCTCCGTTTCTCAAAACCCAGTGAATGTGGATAGAATAAAACAGTTATTCCACTCAATCTCGTCATACATTGCTTATAGAGAACTAGGTGCTACGCGCCTCATCGGCTATCAGCTCATGTACGACTTGATTTTGTGGAATAACTGTTAAATATTACATATTTATAAAAGAGAAATACACTCCTGGACAAAATAAACAAATGAATAAGTTAGTTAGTTAGTTAGTTAGTTAGTTAGTTAGTTAGTTAGTTAGTTAGTTAGTTAAAAATGCCAGACCTCAATTGAAAAACACTTATTTTGGCCCATTTGTTTGCCCAGGAGTACCCGTATATGGCATCTAGTGACAGTGGCTCCTATATGGCTCCTCGTGAAGCAGTTTAATATATTTTAGCTATAATATTCCATTCAGATCAGTAGGTGTTGATTAATTCTGTATAACAGAAGTTCTGGTTGTAGTTCCAGCTCCAATTCATAATAATACTAGATTTATATTAATGCACTCATTCTAAGATGTGATTGTGTATCATGCCAGCTTCATTCACATACACTGTTATTGTGTCCATGCAACATAATCTAAGGCCAATAAAAAACCTGTTATTTAATAATGAAAAACATATAAGTGTTGCTATGATGAAGTTTTCTTTAAGGAGACAGTTATTTAAGAGTTATGGAAAAAGTCTTCAGTATCAGAGCTTTGTAACTGTAAGTGATCATAAAGTCTTCAGGACACGGGACTTAGTACTTTGTTCCGGTTTCTTGACAAACTGACACGCTTCATTTTTTTTGTCCTATTCAAGTGAAGTGAGGAAAAAGCTGGTCAGGGAAAGACAAGCCATGTTTCCATTAACCAGCTTAATGCAAAATTTGAAATTTTGAGATGAAAAACAAGTAATGGAAATGTGTGAATTTCGAAAAAACTCTCAAATATTGCAAGAAATTTTCATGAGGTGTTGTTTTCCAGACAAGCTGATAAAGGAATATTTCACAAAATTGGAAGTGGAAACACATTTTTTTTTTTCAGTGAAGTCACATGACATGAGCAAATGGAAATGCTACCTTTCTAAAAAAAAAAAAAGAGCGCTATGCAAGAGCGACTGCAGGAAGAGAGGAACTATCATGAGAGGGGGAAAAAACAGGGTTATTTGCATAATATCACTTAATGGAAATGCAGACCATTTGCAATTGTGTTTTTTTTTTTCAAAATCTTTTAAATATCACTTCTATTTTGTGCAAAACTGGTCTACGGGCGGGCGGCACGGTGGTGTAGTGGTTAGCGCTGTCGCCTCACAGCAAGAAGGTCCTGGGTTTGAGCCCCGGGGCCGGCGAGGGCCTTTCTGTGCGGAGTTTGCATGTTCTCCCCGTGTCCGCGTGGGTTTCCTCCGGGTGCTCCGGTTTCCCCCACAGTCCAAAGACATGCAGGTTAGGTTAACTGGTGACTCTAAATTGACCGTAGGTGTGAATGGTTGTCTATGTGTCAGCCCTGTGATGACCTGGTGACTTGTCCAGGATGTACCCCGCCTTTCGCCCGTAGTCAGCTGGGATAGGCTCCAGCTTGCCTGCGACCCTGTAGAAGGATAATGCGGCTAGAGATAATGAGATGAGATGGTCTACGGGCGTTATAAATGGAACTGTGTAACTATAAATGGATAAAAGGTATATGTTTTTTTTGTTAAAAAAATGCAATCATTTCTGAACTGCAGTGGTACAAGAGATATAAAACACTGATTTGCATGCATAAATCTACATGTTTTATGTTAGAGGTTATAAACCATGCATCATAGGTAGACCATTTTACACTACAGTGCATACAGAAGCAGCATAAAAAGCAAAGTAAAGGACAGGATGATTTGATATTTTGATAGTTTGCAGTATGTTTGGTATTCAGTGTAATTTCTGTTGTACAACGGGTGCTATCTGTGTGAGAGGGGGTGAATTCAGCAGGTAGGTACTTTCAGTACAGCGAGATAGAAATGTGCTGCCCAGATGTCAGCAGTCTTGTTGGGTTCGAATTTGGGGGAAGTAAACAACAAACAGGAAAATATGAAGTAATTGAACTGCCACTCATGTACTTGTGTTATTGTGTACACACACACACACACACACAGAATATAAATTCAAAAGCAATTAATATGTGCGAGACGCTCTCTCTCTCTCTCTCTCTCTCTCTCTCTCTCTCACACACACACCTTTGGATTCTTTTTTTCACACTCACACTCTGTGTGTAATTCAATCACATACCATCTCTCCTCCACTTTGTTACTCTCTCTCACTCTCTGCTGATCCTCTCACTACTCATTCCTGCTAAAAGTACCTTAGTGTTGTGACACTAGACTCTATTTCAGCTTTCTGTGCAGGTGTGTGTGTGTGTGTGTGTGTGTGTGTGTGTGTGTCCGTCCTCATGCTCAGCATTAATGAATGGTTGCTGGGTAGAACAGTAGGCACAAAGAAGGAATGTGTTAATTATTAATGGAGCTTCTTTCCATTTGTGTGAGACTGTCTGTGTTTGCTCTTGTGCGCATTGGTGTGTGTGTGTGTGTGTGTGTGTCTCGACTGTGCAGAGTAGCCAAGCAGAAAATCTGCATGACTGTGAAGTTCCTGTAACGTACAAAGGAAATATTAACACTGATTATGAGCTGGTAGGCCGTGATCAAATAGCGGGGGTGTGGGGGGTGTTTATGATCCACATTTTGATTAGCTTTGATTTACTTTGAGTTTGATGTAGCAGTGGATTTACAGCAACAGTCACGTGACAGATCCCCTGGTTATGACGCAGGACAGAGTGATGCAGGACGAGCTGATGCACTGATGGAGCCATTAGTCCACTGAGCTCTGTATAGCCAGGTCTTTTCTTCGTATCAACATTGCAAATGAAAATAGCTTTAGTGGTTAAAAATGTAATATGCAGTATTAAAAGCCTGTCAGTGAAAGTAGAAGCATTTTAACCTTTCGACTAAACAAACCGCAATACTGACTCTTAACAGAAGAACTATAACTAGATCACATCAAGAGCATTTGTTTGATATAAATGTAGGATTTAATTATTATGAAGACTTAAAGTGAGCTGAAAGTGCAGGAGATGAGTGCTCGGGTAGCTTACGCCTCAAACGCTCCAAACGGTTTCCTTATAGGAGAGCACATCAGCTTAAAAACTGCCACTGATTTTATTTATTTATTATTATATTTCATGACTTGATTCAGTGTCTTGTGGCTACAGTGTTGTGTGAACAGTTACCCGTTAGAGCACAGAATAAGAACATTAAATGTGAAATACATGTAATAGGATAAACTGGATCGAGTGCTTTTTTTATAAGCTGCTACCTCATGACAATGGAAACTGGATTGTTAAATTAAACCAAGTTTGCAGAGATTAATGTGATCATTAACAATTATTCACTGAAGGCAAAGTGAATATCGATGAGTAATAATGGTGATGAAGTCGAGGTTATTATTTAAATAATATTGGCTGGCTTTTTTTTCATGGTATATCAGATACATTCCATTCAGCTAGCATGATAATGAACGAGTCGAAGACGAGTTCAATATCATGCTAGCTGAAATGGAATATATCTGATATACCACGAAAAAAAGCCGGCCAATATCTCATCTCATCTCATTATCTCTAGCCGCTTTATCCTGTTCTACAGGGTCGCAGGCAAGCTGGAGCCTATCCCAGCTGACTACGGGCGGGGTACACCCTGGACAAGTTGCCAGGTCATCACAGGGCTGACAGACAACCATTCACACCTACGGTCAATTTAGAGTCACCAGTTAACCTAACCTGCATGTCTTTGGACTGTGGGGGAAACCGGAGCACCCGGAGGAAACCCACGCGGACACAGGGAGAACATGCAAACTCCACACAGAAAGGCCCTCACCTGCCACGGGGCTCGAACCCGGACCTTCTTGCTGTGAGGCGACAGCGCTAACCACTACACCACCGTGCCGCCTCCGGCCAACATTATTATTATTACGTATTATTATTATACACACACATTCCTTTCGGGTGTTCATCCCATCTTTCTCTTTCAAAACTCCCTCAAAATCTTCCGTATTTAATGAAGTAAACCTGGCGGCCATGTTTGTTTACAAATTGTCACAGTCGCTCACTAGCGCAGAAGTTTTACGTCTTCAGCGTATCTCTTTTCCAGCTTTTCGATATCCATTGATATGTTTTTCTTTTGTAAATATGCGTGAAGAATATCTAATGAAGTTTTGGTAGCCTTTTGGGTGTTCAACACGTCTTTCTGTTTCTCAGCGATCAAAAAGAAATGCTTCTGCACACGTGCAGCAGAAAACTCTCTCATTGGATAGTCGCATCAGCTCTGACGTGTGATTTCATGTTGTCTTGGCAACCATGCAATATCATAAACCATATTCAGTGCTCATTCTCCATTAGGTAGAGTGATGCAATACATGTAGGATAAGCGATATGCTAACAATATTGGATGCTATCAAACCAAATGAATGAAACCTGCTAGAAGGGAATAGAATACATGCTTTTATTCCATCGAAAAAGTGTTCTGTATGTATAATAATCACCGATATTCACTGAGGAAGATAATTGTTTTAGTATAAATACACAGGTGATTATTTTTTTTAAATTGTATATAAAAAATAATTTATTTAAAACGTAAAAAGTGGACTGCAAATGTAATAAAGGCATGGCGCAGACTTGTCACTTATCTATGCCGTGTCACATAAAATACTTTGTTTTGAAATTGATAAAATAAATCACAATTCCACCTTACCTTTGAATAGTTTTAGACCAAATTTTGTAGTATCTTTAGTGCTTTTAGGAACAGCATTTTCTTTCATAATTTGTAATTCTTCCTCACTTATAGTGACAAAGCAAACAGCAGCCATTTTGCCAAGTCACTTGAGGTGATTATCGAGAAATGGTCCGTATTTCTCAACCAATTAGTGCGCACGATTTTCGATAATCACCTGTGTATTTATACTAATTGCAATTAGCAACAGTCATGCGGTAATAGATTAGCAATAATTTGGCAACAATAGTCAGTTGCCAAATTATTGCTAATAGGGGCGGCATGGTGGTGTAGTGGTCAGCACTGTCACCTCACAGCAAGAAGGTTCTGGGTTCGAGCCCAGTGGCCAACGGAAGGCCTTTCTGTGTGGAGTTTGCATGTTCTCCCCGTGTCTGCATGGGTTTCCTCCGGGTGCTCAGGTTTCCCCCGCAGCTCAAAGACATGCTGTTAGGTTAACATGGGGTGGCCTTGGGCTGAGGTGCCCTTGAGCAAGGTACCTAACCCCAACTGCTCCCTGGGTGCTCTGGTGTGGCTGCCCACTACTCTGGGTCTGTGTGTGTGTGTTCACTGCTTCAGATGGGTTAAATGCAGAGGATGAATTTCATTGTGCTTGAGTGTGCATGTGACAACTAAAGGCTTCTTCTTCTTCTGTTTTATTGCCAAGTTGCTACATCATATTAACATTACATCATATTACATCTGACATTTTCTATTTGATTTTTTTTGGTAGTTGAAAGGCTTGTGATTTTGGTCTAAATGCTGTTCAAAACCCTGTCTCTAATGCTTCGACTCAAGAAAAATGTTGTGAACCATATACAGATAATTTAGCGTCATCTGAATCGGGTGTCCAGAACAAAATCGACTTAAGCGGCTGTCTGACTGAAATTTGAACACATGCAACTTGTTGAAACATTGGCATAACTTTTATGGCCCTCTGTGAATAATTAGCCACTTACAAGCTTTGGTGTGTAGCCATTTTACATATCACTTCAGTTCAGTCCTAGCCATAACATAAGCTAACATCAGCTAATGTGACATCATTTCTGATTTGCAATCTTATACTTGCATACTAGCCTGCTTGCTAAGACCCATTAGCATACCATGATTTTTTTTTAAAACTATGTCTAAATGTTGCTCATAATGTCATAATATCAATTTAGACAGCTAACATGAGCTAGCTTGATAGGATTTCTGAAGAGAAAGTGTATGAGCATCACTTATAGCACTAGGTAATTTTTAAGCCATATTCATGATCTTAACTGCGAGTTAAGATCATGTCGGTGCTAACAGACGCGTACTCAACAGGATTTCTGAGGTCATTTTTTAAGCCATTTTCAGTAACTGCTGGGTGGGTTGCTAACATTATGACTTGTCATGTGACATTAAAAAAAAAAGACTGGATGTGTGTTATAGTTCGTTTCAAATTGTAGTAATCTGTGGGGTATTTTTTCCCTTTCATTTTACACCATTCTTATGCAGTGTGCAATGTTAACATAATTCCAGTGGATGTGTAAATCACAGCCCGAATGACCTATTTAAGGTCTGTGGGAATGAAAACAGACAGGACATTTGTTCTATATTACTTGCTCAGTTCGAAATGTGGGGTCGTCATATAAACACAGGAGAAAACAATAGCAGCACGGGCCGCCTTCTTTGGAAGAGAAAGAGCTGCTTCATCCAAATACTGAGGTCAGGAATTTCCAAATGCTCAGCTGCTGCTAAAAATAGCTTGCCATACAGTATGTCACCATTATAGATTTTACTCTGTCTCTAACTCACATATATACATACAGCAGTATTTGGATTATGGCTCAGACTGTGTATGTTATGACTGAATGGCTAGACGATGTCTAATAAATATTTGACTGAGTTTGGGGGGGTAAAAATAGTGGTTAGTGTCCAAGCATTTCATGTGAGAGTTATATAGCTGCTCTGGCACATTTTATCCCTGATGTCCTAGTTATAAAGGATGGACGTGTTGATAGTTATGATAGCAATACCAATTTAAAGCTCTCTCTGTCTCTGGTGTGTGTTGTTTTGCGCAGGTGCCACCAGAGACATCGGCTCAGCGCTGACCAGGATGTGTATGCGCCACCGCAGCATCGAGGCCAAACTACGCCACTTCACCAAGTAAGTCTCTCTCTCTTTTTTTTTTTTTGAGGGCAGACTTTCCTGATGGGTGGCACGGTGGTGTAGTGGTTAGCACTGTCGCCTCATAGCAAGAAGGTCCTGGGTTCGAGCCCAGCGGCCAACGAGGGCCTTTCTATGTGGAGTTTGCATGCTCTCCCCATGTCCGTGTGGGTTTCCTCCGGGTGCCCCGGTTTCCCCCACAGTCCAAAGACATGCAGGTTAGGTTAACTGGTGACTCTAAATTGACCGTAGGTGTGAATGTGAGTGTGAATGGTTGTCTGTGTCTATGTGTCAGCCCTGCGATGACCTGGCGACTTGTCCAGGGTGTACCCTGCCTTTCGCCCGTAGTCAGCTGGGATAGGCTCCAGCTTGCCTGCGACCCTGTAGGACAGATAATGGTTGGATGGACTTTCCTGATTTCCTCACTCTGTGTCATTATTCCATACTTGAACCCACATCTGAGTTATCTCAGCACCAAGCTCTTACATCCACAGGGCTGACACATAGAGACAAATAACCATTCACACTCACATTCACACCTACGGTCAATTTAGAGTCACCAGTTAACCTAACCTGCATGTCTTTGGACTGTGGGGGAAACCAGAGCACCCGGAGGAAACCCACGCGAACACGGGGAGAACATGCAAACTCCACACAGAAAGGCCCTCGCCGGCCACGGGGCTCAAACCCAGGACCTTCTTGCTGTGAGGCGACAGTGCTAACCACTGCACCACCGTGCCGCCCCGCACCAAGCTCTTCATGAGGTTAAAATACATATATTCTAAGATGGGGGAAACTTCTATTTGTAGTGCCAGGAGCAGATCGATGAACTTTGTGACAGGTCTAGTGTTCTACACCTCCATGTACATTCTTGCACCTTATTTCAAGATATCTGTTGTCAATTTACATTAAACCTTTTCAAAGATGCACATCTTTCACTGGCTGATAAATACTGCTTACATCGACAGAGTCTAATGGCAGATTTAAAAAATAAATGGTGTGGATGTTGTGGTTTCCTTGAAAAGAAGCGGTTGACCTATCCCAAATATAGTTGTGTTCCATGCCAGCTGTTTGCTTCTACGTCCACAAATATTCACATCCTTTCTTCAGTCAACATTTAAATTTAAATAATCTGCTCATTTCTAAGTTCACAAGTGTTGCCAGGCAAAACAAACCTCACCTGGCAGCACTTATTTCATACCTATATGTTGATAATGGTAATATTTCTCAATCCTCAGCTGTCAGGTTGTAGTCCTATGAAAATCGATGACCGTGAGTTTGACATTTCAATATCATTCAAGGTCAAAGGTCATAGCGGCAACTAAAAGCCCATATGGGACTTCTTATATGTTGATAATGGTAAACATCTGGCTATCATGAACCATTTTAACATTATGGTCCTTTGAAAACCCATGAGCTTCAGTTTGACCTTTCAAGGTCAAAGATCATGGTGCCAAATGAAAGCCCATATGGCACTTCCTATAAGTTGATAAGGGCAAATATCTGTCCACCATCAAGCGTTTTCAAGTTACAGCCCTCTGAAAATCCGTGACTTTGAGATTGACCTTTCAGGGTTACTCAAGGTCAAAGATCATGGTGCCAAATGAAAGGCCATATGAGAGTTCCTATATGCTCATAATAGTAAATGTCTGTCTCTCGGCAACCGTTTTTGAGTTATAATGGAAAATATGTTATTTTAACCGAAAGGTTGACCTTTCCGATGACCTTGATCTTCACCTTCACCTGATTACCCCCAAAATTTAATCAGGTAATCTACGGACCATTGTCCACCTACCCTCAAAATTTGAAGTCAATCGGTGCAGCCGTCTAGACGCTAGATTGTTAACAGACAGACACACAAACAAATCGCACTGATTACCTCACCCCACTTACTCCATCGCAGGGTCACAGGCAAGCTGGAGCCTATCCCAGCTGACTACGGGCGAAAGGCGGGGTACACCCTGGACAAGTCGCCAGGTCATCACAGGGCTGACGCATAGACACAGACAACCATTCACACTCACATTCACACCTACGGTCAATTTAGAGTCACCAGTTAACCTAACCTGCATGTCTTTGGACTGTGGGGGAAACCGGAGCACCCGGAGGAAACCCACGCGGACACGGGGAGAACATGCAAACTCCGCACAGAAAGTCTCTCACCGGCCACGGGGCTCGAACCCGGACCTTCTTGCTGTGAGGTGACAGCGCTAACCACTACACCACCGTGCCGCCCATGTCATAAATATGAGGCAGATATTTATATTGTGTATTTATGTGTGAATGGATATATAATATGGAAACGAGTGTTTTACTCGGAAATACACCACTCGTATTTTTCATATGAGTTACATCCCGGACATGGAATCTCTATATGTCACTCGTGAGGAAATCGATGGATTGTTTTGATAAATTTAGGTACTTTTTGTTTGTGAATGTGTCGATATAATAAAAAGAAAATCACACATTGGCTTGAAGGCATGAACTTTATCTTCTTGTGTTGAAAAACTCGCATTTTCCATACGAAATACATCACGGATCTGAGTGAAGTATTCCCTGATATTTCACTCTGATGATGTCACTCCCAGTGTTTTCCTGCTGACTAGACATGCATTGTCAAAATGGTGAACCAGTTCAAAATTAAAATTCTTTTGATTAACTTGCAGATTCTTTTTTTGTGTGTGTTCGCGTGTGCATGTGTCCATATAATATAAAGAACTTTCCATGGTGGTGCAAAGATATGAAGTTTGTCTTTGCATGCTGAAAATGTTTTCACTCGTTCATTTCACTCACTCATGAATATATTCACCACTCGAAGATAAATTTCATATCTTCGCGCAACCATGTAATATCCTCTCTCATATATAGATATATATCTTCTTTCTTCTTCTTTTGGCTGCTCCCGATTAGGGATCGCCACAGCGGCTCTTTCGTCTCCATTGCTCCCTGTCTTCCGCATCCTTCTCTACCACACCTGCCACTTTCATGTCCTCTCTCACCACATCCATGTAGCTTCTCTTTGGCCTTCCTCATTTTCATTTGCCTGGCAGCTCCATCCTCAACATTCTCCTTCCCACATGCTCTGCATCTCTTCTCAGGATGTGCCCATACCATCTCAGTCTCATCTCTCTTAGCGTAATTCCCAAGCTCTCCACATGCGCTGTCCCTCTGATGTGCTCGTTCCTTATCCTGTCCAACCTCATCACTCCCATCGCAAACCTTAACATCCTCAACTCCGCCACCTCCAACTTTGCCTCCTGTCTCTTCGTGAAGGGTACGGTCTCCAATCCATACATCACAGCTGGTCTCACGACTGTCTTATACATCTTATCTTTCACTTTTGCTGGGACTTTCCGATCACAAATGACTCCTGAAATCCTTCTCCAACTGCTCCACCCTGCCTGCACTCTCTTTCTCACCTCATTATTGCAGCCCCCATTTTCCTGCACAGTTGACCCCAGGTACTTGAATTCACCAACTTTCTTTACGTCTACTCCTTGCATCTTCACTATACTCTCATCCCATTCTCATTGATGCACACGTATTCTGTTTTGCTGCTGCTCACCTTCATTCCTCTTCGTTCCAATGCATACCTCCATCTCTCCAAACCCAACTCAACCTCCTTTCTACTTTCACCGCATATCACAATATCATCCGCAAACATCATGTTCCATGGTGACTCTTGCCTCACTTCGTCCGTCAAGCTATCCATCACTATGGCAAACAAAAAAGGACTCAAAGCAGATCCTTGATGGAGTCCCACCTTCACCGTGAACCATTCAGTTGTTCCAACTGCACACCTCACTGCTGTTTCACTGTTCTCATACATGTCTTGCACCACTCTAATATACTTCTCATTCACTCCACTCTTTCTTATACAATACCATAACTCATCTCTCGGCACTCTATCGTATGCCTTCTCCAGGTCTACAAACACACAATGTAGCTTTCTCTGGCCTTCCCTGTACTTCTCCATTAACATTCTTAAAGCAAAAATTGCATCTGATGTGCTCTTCCTTGGCATAAACCCATGCTGCTGTTCACAGATTGTTACCTCTCTTCTCAATCTTGCCTCTAATACCCTTTCCCATAGCTTCATGGTGTGGCTCATCAATTTTATTCCTCTGTAATTACTGCAGCTCTGTACATCTCCCTTATTCTTGTATATTGGGACTAGCACACACTTACTCCATTCATTTGGCAGTTTCTCATTCTCTAGGATCTTATTAAACAATCTCGTTAGGAACTCCACAGCCGTCTCACCCAAACATCTCCAAACCTCAATCGGGATACCATCTGGTCCGACTGCTTTCCCAGTCTTCATTCTTTTCATGGCTGCCCTCACCTCATCCTTACTAACCAATTCTGCTTCCTGATTTGCTGTCCCCAAAGAATCTGACCTTTTCTCTCTTGGATTCTCCTTATTTAATAAATCCTCAAAGTACTCTTTCCACCTTCTTAATACACTCTCTTTGTTTGTCAGCACATTTCCATCTTTCATCTCTCTCTCTCATATATATATATATATATATATATATATATATATATATATATATATATACAACCCCGATTCCAAAAAAGTTGGGACAAAGTACAAATTGTAAATAAAAACGGAATGCAATAGTTTCAAAATTCCATATTTTATTCAGAATAGAACATAGATGACATATCAAATGTTTAAACTGATAAAATGTATCATTTAAAGAGAAAAATTAGGTGATTTTGAATTTCATGACAACACATCTCAAAAAAGTTGGGACAAGGCCATGTTTCCCACTGTGAGACATCCCCTTTTCTCTTTACAACAGTCTGTAAACGTCTGGGGACTGAGGAGACAAGTTGCTCAAGTTTAGGGATAGGAATGTTAACCCATTCTTGTCTAATGTAGGATTCGAGTTGCTCAACTGTCTTAGGTCTTTTTTGTCGTATCTTCCGTTTTATGATGCGCCAAATGTTTTCTATGGGTGAAAGATCTGGACTGCAGGCTGGCCAGTTCAGTACCCGGACCCTTCTTCTACGCAGCCATGATGCTGTAATTGATGCAGTATGTGGTTTGGCATTGTCATGTTGGAAAATGCAAGGTCTTCCCTGAAAGAGACGTCGTCTGGATGGGAGCATATGTTGCTCTAGAACCTGGATATACCTTTCAGCATTGATAGTGTCTTTCCAGATGTGTAAACTGCCCATGCCACACGCACTAATGCAACCCCATACCATCAGAGATGCAGGCTTCTGAACTGAGCGCCGATAACAACTTGGGTCGTCCTTCTCCTCTTTAGTCCGAATGACACGGCGTCCCTGATTTCCATAAAGAACTTCAAATTTTGATTCGTCTGACCACAGAACAGTTTTCCACTTTGCCACAGTCCATTTTAAATGAGCCTTGGCCCAGAGAAGACGTCTGCGCTTCTGGATCATGTTTAGATACGGCTTCTTCTTTGAACTATAGAGTTTTAGCTGGCAACGGCAGATGGCACGGTGAATTGTGTTCACAGATAATGTTCTCTGGAAATATTCCTGAGCACATTTTGTGATTTCCAATACAGAAGCATGCCTGTATGTGATGCAGTGCCGTCTAAGGGCCCGGAGATCACGGGCACCCAGTATGGTTTTCCAGCCTTGACCCTTACGCACAGAGATTCTTCCAGATTCTCTGAATCTTTTGATGATATTATGCACTGTAGATGATGATATGTTCAAACTCTTTGCAATTTTACACTGTCGAACTCCTTTCTGATATTGCTCCAATATTTGTCGGCGCAGAATTAGGGGGATTGGTGATCCTCTTCCCATCTTTACTTCTGAGAGCCGCTGCCACTCCAAGATGCTCTTTTTATACCCAGTCATGTTAATGACCTATTCCCAATTGACCTAATGAGTTGCAATTTTGTTCTCCAGCTGTTCCTTTTTTGTACCTTTAACTTTTCCAGCCTCTTATTGCCCCTGTCCCAACTTTTTTGAGATGTGTTGCTGTCATGAAATTTCAAATGAGCCAATATTTGGCATGAAATTTCACAATGTCTCACTTTCGACATTTGATATGTTGTCTATGTTCTATTGTGAATACACTATCAGTTTTTGAGATGTGTAAATTATTGCATCACGTTTTTATTTACAATTTGTACTTTGTCCCAACTTTTTTGGAATCGGGGTTATATATATATATATATATATATATATATATATATATATATATATATATATATATATATATATATCCCATCTCATCTCATTATCTCTAGCTGCTTTATCCTGTTCTACAGGGTCGCAGGCAAGCTGGAGCATATCCCAGCTGACTACGGGCGAAAGGCGGGGTACACCCTGGACAAGTCGCCAGGTCATCACAGGGCATATATATATATATATACAGTGGTGCTTGAAAGTTTGTGAACCCTTTAGAATTTTCTATATTTCTGCATAAATATGACCTAAAACATCATCAGATTTTCACACAAGTCCTAAAAGTACATCAAGAGAACCCAGTTAAACAAATGAGACAAAATATTATACTTGGTTATTTATGTATTGAGGAAAATGATCCAATATTACATATCTGTGAGTGGCAAAAGTATGTGAACCTCTAGGATTAGCAGTTAATTTGAAGGTGAAATTAGAATCAGGTGTTTTCAATCAATGGGATGACAATCAGGTGTGAGTGGGCACCCTGTTTTATTTAAAGAACAGGGTTCTGTCAAAGTCTGATCTTCACAACACATGTTTGTGGAAGTGTATCATGGCACGAACAAAGGAGATTTCTGAGGACCTCAGAAAAAGCGTTGTTGATGCTCATCAGGCTAGAAAAGGTTACAAAACCATCTCTAAAGAGTTTGGACTCCACCAATCCACAGTCAGACAGATTGTGTACAAATGGAGGAAATTCAAGACCATTGTTACCCTCCCCAGGAGTGGTCCACCAACAAAGATCACTCCAAGAGCAAGGCGTGTAATAGTCGGCGAGGTCACAAAGGACCCCAGGGTAACTTCTAAGCAACTGAAGGCCTCTCTCACATTGGCTAATGTTACTGTTCATGAGCCTACCATCAGGAGAACACTGAACAACAATGGTGTGCATGGCAGGGTTGCAAGGAGAAAGCCACTGCTGTCCAAAAAGAACATTGCTGCTCGTCTGCAGTTTGCTAAAGATCACGTGGACAAGCCAGAAGGCTATTGGAAAAATGTTTTGTGGATGGATGAGACTAAAATAGAATTTTTGGTTTAAATGAGAAGCGTGATGTTTGGAGAAAGGAAAACACTGCATTCCAGCATAAGAACCTTATCCCATCTGTGAAACATGGTGGTGGTAGTATCATGGTTTGGGCCTGTTTTGCTGCATCTGGGCCAGGACGGCTTGCCATCATTGATGGAACAATAAATTCTGAATTATACCAGCAAATTCTAAAGGAAAATGTCAGGACATCTGTCCATGAACTGAATCTCAAGAGAAGGTGGGTCATGCAGCAAGACAATGACCCTAAGCACACAAGTCGTTCTACCAAAGAATGGTTAAAGAAGAATAAAGTTAATGTTTTGGAATGGCCAAGTCAAAGTCCTGACCTTAATCCAATCGAAATGTTGTGGAAGGACCTGAAGCGAGCAGTTCATGTGAGGAAACCCACCAACATCCCAGAGTTGAAGCTGTTCTGTACGGAGGAATGGGCTAAAATTCCTCCAAACCAGTGTGCAGGACTGATCAACAGTTACTGCAAATGTTTAGTTGCAGTTATTGCTGCACAAGGGGGTCACACCAGATACTGAAAGCAAAGGTTCACATACTTTTGCCACTCACAGATATGTAATATTGGATCATTTTCCACAATAAATAAATGACTAAGTATAATATTTTTGTCTCATTTGTTTAACTGGGTTCTCTTTATCTACTTTTAGGACTTGTGTGAAAATCTGATGATGTTTTAGGTCATATTTATGCAGAAATATAGAAAATTCTAAAGGGTTCACAAACTTTCAAGCACCACTGTATATATATATATATATATATATATAAAACAGAAATGTTTTGTGTCAAATCCACTTCCTTCCATTATTACATTACATAGCCTTGTTCCTACACTACAAAATAAAAAAAAATTCTCACACACCAGTTACAAATTTAGAGATTTTGTTCAGGCTTATACTTTGACCAGGGTTTTTATATAAAGTCATCCTGGGAAACTTGACAAAATAAAATGCGGGTCTCTATCATTTAATTTCCTTCCACCTCTATTTTTTTCAGTGCTCTGATGGAAAGCCTGATCACGCCTCTACAGGAGCGGATTGAGGACTGGAAGAAAACAGCCAATCAGCTGGATAAAGACCATGCCAAAGGTTACCCACAGTGTGCCTTAAACTAGCACAAGATCTTTGAACTACAACATTTATAAAATGCTTCATACTTGACATTGCCTTGTTTGGTGTAATTCTCATTCTTGCCACAGAGTATAAACGATCTCGTCATGAAATAAAGAAGAAATCTTCAGACACTATGAAACTACAGAAGAAAGCAAGAAAAGGTACATGAGCTCTTTTTTTTAATGTAAGCAGAAGCTTGAAATAAATAAACCAGTCAGATCTATAAGATTGCCTTGATATGATTATTCCAGGGTGACAAACACTTTTGGGTTCCTTTCACACTTGGTCACAGCAGAGTGAAAGGTTTTACTGAATATTTAGTCTTGGTGAAGAATTAGTTGTTAAATTGAGACATGTTGGATTGAAAATATTGCACAGCCCATATGACAACTTTACAGTGTGTTTAACAAAATAGAAACTCGGCTAATTTTGTCATTCGGTTACAGTCGAGTCTCACAGGCAGCTTCTCTTCTCACAGCAAAGACAAACACACCCCTCGTTGAATTAAACCAGTTTTAATTCTTCTTTATTTAATCGTGATGATAATAAATAATAACAAATGTGGATAGCAGTCTAGGGTGGTTACAGCAAATCAGTCAGTGCTAGCTGGGAAAGGTTATGGTTTGAGATGTTAGAAACTGTGACCAAAGCTTATACACAGACAGACAGACAGACATGGATAGACAGACAGCCATGGACATACAGATAGACAGACATAGATAGACAGACAGACATGGATAAAACAGACAGCCATGGATAGACAGACAGATAGACAGAGATAAATAGACAGACAGACAGACAGACGTAGACAGATGGATAGACATAGATAAATAGACAGACAGACAGACAGACAGACAGACATCGACAGATAGATAGATAGACAGACAGACAACTGCTAAGTGTTAAAGTACCTTTAAATGTTACAAACTGTTTCCTTAACACCATGAATGAAATATATGCCGCTGAAAATAATAATCATAATAACACTGTGCCAAAACCCCAAGAGATATCTTTTTAAATTCTTGCAAAAAATCTGGATCGTATCTGGGGTTTTTTGTTTGTTTTGTTTTTTGGCAATGCCATGTTCAGAGAGAACCCAACATGGATTTCATCATATGAAGTCTGAAATATCCGGGCAAAACAACCTCCGGATTCTGGGGTATTTTGCACAGTGTAAGTGCAAAACTTCTCAGAGGCTTCAAAGAACATGCTCTTTACTAACATTAAGTGTGTAAAGATGACCTTTCGATGCCTGATGAAATAAAAACCGTTCTTGGTGGTGGTTCACATTCAGGAGCTCAACAGCAAGTATTTTGGATCAGGATTCTGTGGCTGTATGTGATTATCTGTTTATTCACAACTTGATCTACAAATAATTGAACAGAAAATTGTCCCTATGTTTGAAAGGTCTGAAGACGATCACGTCAAAGTGTAGTCCGGCAGATTATAACAGCACATATCGGAACATGCTGTTTTTTCTGTAATGTGTTAAAAATGATGGACAGATACTTTTTTCCTCACATTTATATGTATTTATTATATGTAATGTGTGCAAACTCACTGCCTGTAGAATTGAATTGATTTTCTCCTGTGAATGCAATGTAGAAAATTGTGGTGTAAGCCCTCCCCCTGGTGGTTGATCAGTGTAACTACAGCTCTAACATCATTTGTTGAGCTCTTATCTGTGCAGCCAATAATTTGGGCTCTTGAAGAGAGGATAAGTATGTGTGTGTTACTAGGAAGACTAAAGAACACTGCAGTTTTGTGTGGGAAGATGCATATTTGGATTCATGGTGCTGTTCTGTTTATGTATAGAACTGATTATGGTTTATAATGACTTATGTTTTATGTTGTATATAGTGTAGTCCAAGAGGAAAGGTTGGATTTTTTTATTTTATTTTATTTTTTTGCCTGATTTTGCTTTAACAATTCCAAAGGCCTTTGGCTGTGAAATGAGCTGTGATGGCTTCTTTATACTAACCTTAACATGGAGCTCTCCGTCCTCTCTCCTTCTCTTATCATCTCTCATGTCCTTCTCCTGAATGCCCCTTTCCATCCTCCATTCTCCTCTTATTCTCTCTCTATCTCTATCTCTCAATCATCCTTTATAGAACTGCAGGGTAAGTATGATATTCCCCAGAAAGCTGTGACTCTTTCTGTAGCCCTAGCTTGCTTTCCACTGCACTTTTTAACACGCCTTTGCCAACTTCCCATCACCTTTGGCTCTTAGCTCTTAGACAAGTGCTTAATATTAAAAAAAAAAAAAAGGCTTTTAAACTCTGGATTTAAAGAGCCGACTGCAGCAGATACGTCGACAATAATACAAAATAATCACTTTATTAACAACAAACTAAATAGCCACCTAATTAGAAAACTATTATAAATATACCGTCGTATACAAATATGTGTAATTGCTTTAAAAAAATCGTCAGGAGATTCTTTGGATAGTTAAAGGATTTTGGCTTCCTAAAGAGGTTTTACTTGGGAGTCTGTCTCTGTTAAGGAAGCACTCTGCTGTAGGCATCTTTATCAAAGCTTGAACAAACTGGAGCACACTTTAACCTATTTTTTATGTGTAATGTATTTATTTATAGCAAAGGAAATAGGCAGACCTCTAAAGTAGATCAGGTCAAAATGTTAATCACTTTACATGTCTGAAATCATTCCTTATCCTCGATATAGCGCCTGGTTTTGGAAGATTTGGAAGAATATTCTAGTTAGTTAGGGAAGTATAGTCGTCTATAGCATATTCAGTACGCTGTCTGCATTTGTCATAAGTGTCCAGAAAGGAAAGTGGGTTTTGAAAGTATATGAGAAAATAATCACTGCAATTAGCATACGTAATGATTTAGACAAGGCCTTTACTGATTAAACTAAAATAAGAAATGGAAATAACATTATAATTAGTGGTCATATTCTATCCATGTTCACTGGATATGAGCAATCACGCACTCTGATTGGCTACTCTACTACTAGGCCGTCAACTCATATACTGTGAGTAGAGAAAAACAAAATGGCGGAGCGTGTTGCTGAACCATCTGAGGACGAAATAAAAACTACTGAAAAACAAAACCCCCAAAAATACAAAAAAACCCAACGAAATATAGAATTAAAGTATTTAATGGTAAGAACGAATCTTTTTTTTTTTTCCAAGAATTATTATCATCGCATTTTTCACAAATTGGTACTGTCATTTCACCGGTTTGTTTACATTCTAAACAGAAATGATTTTGTTGGATGTTTTGTATAAAGCTTTTATTTGTCGAATTTGCTAAAAAATAATAATAAAAATGCTCTGTTTCTCAAAATCCAGTGAATGTGGATAGAATAAAACAGTTATTCCACTCAATCTTATCATACATGGCTTATAGCCGACTCAGCGCTACGTGGCTCATCGGCTATCAGCTCATTTCGTGGAATAACTGTTAAATATGTGTCTGCTGAAATTTGGAAAAGATTCCAGAATAACAGCACCCCAAATAATGCACTATATAGTAAACAGGAAACTAATTCAGCTTTTCTTCGCAAAGCTACAAATTAGGGACTCGAAAACAAATGTAGCACCACTCAATTAGCGAGTTAGGTTACAAACTACATGGAAAAAGTTGCTCGATCTGTGAAGCTCGTTCCACAATTGATACACACCTTGTCGACTATCAGTATTAGATCATGTACGGCTTGATTTCATGGAATAACTGTTTAAAAAAATATTAAAATATAAACAGACAAGAGGAAGGCGAAAACTTATTATTATTATTATTATTATTATTTTGCCATTGTCTCAGCTTTTCGATGTTACGACCGGTTAATTTTTTAATAGTACTGTGCCTCAGCTGCTACCCGTAGCTTAGAGGCACGCCACTATCCTAAGGATATGAGCTGTTCCGAGCAAAGCTGTCATTTGCGCACTTCCTATGATGTATGGGATTCCCAGAACCTCTTTGGTTTCCAAAAGGTTCTTTGAGATGGTCCCCAGTGCAGCTATTACAAAAGGTACGATCTTCACTGTTGCTTGGTGCAATCGCCTTGCTTATTATTATTATTATTATTTTTATTATTATTATCGCGGTTACCAGAGGACTAGCCCCCCACTATAACCCTAGCTATGTAGTAGGCAAGAGGCCGAGGGCTACGAAACAGAGATTGGCCCCACCAAATGCACCATAAATGGTCCAGGAAGGACTTTGATGATGATGATGATGATGATGATGATGATGATGATTAATAATAATAATGATAATAATAATCAGATCACTTTATCTCTTACATAATATCTGCATAATTGAGGGAAACTCCCTTTACTCACACTAAGTGTGTTCCTGTTGTACAGTTTGTTCTTCACTACGCTCTCCATTGATTGGGCGTCAAGCAGCTGTTCATGCGATTATACGTAGCACACTTTCTAGTCATGAGGGGAAGTCGACGAGGGCGTGTTTAAAACAGTACTGGAATGCAGTTTCATGTTGCATGGTGTTCTCCCTTTCTTCTGACTTAAAATATGGTGGCATACAAAAATTCAGACTCCCTGGCCTCGTCTTAGCTGTTGTGTTTGCTTCCAAGCCTTGCTTCTTGCACTGGTAGCTGCTTGCTTTGACCACATCAACAACTACGCATCCTCACGAAGTGTTATAGCCACAATTAGCAATTTGCATGAGTTAACAGTAACATGCTTAGATGTTTCAGAGATTTCATTTTGCATAGTGAGAGTAGAAAGCACTGGGATTTGTAGTCCGTTTGTCCTCCATCAGCTGTGTAGAATGTGCTGGTCAGAATGGATTAGTGTCCGTGTTCATTTTGCACTGTGACTGAAAAAAAAAATGACAGTGTCCTTTTCACTTGTCATCTTTTCTTTTGCTCTTGTCCACTCTCTTGCTCTGAAACCTTCACTGTGATATTTATGACCTTTTCCCTCAAATTGCTTTTGCTCTTCCACTTTCTTCTTATTACTTCTTATTGTCCCCATATTCTTACCGTCTTCCTTCCATTTTCTGCACTCCTTTCCATCTGTCCTCCGTCTGGCTTCTTGTACTCTGTCCCTCCGTGAAGGCCGTGGAGACCTGCAGCCTCAGCTGGACAGCGCCATGCAGGATGTCAATGATATGTACTTGCTGATGGAGGAGACAGAGAAGCAGGCAGTACGGCGCGCCCTGGTGGAAGAAAGAGGACGCTTCTGTACTTTCATCAACTTCTTGCAGCCTGTTGTGGTGAGACTCTTGGAAAATAGTTATTAGTTTGCATAATCCAAACTGGGCTGAGTTTAATATGAGGAGAATGTGTAGTATACCATTTTGAACACAGCCTGCAGGGAAGCCATGGTAAGGGGAAGCCATGGTCTAAAGGTTAGAGAAGCAGCTTTGGGTTGCCAAAAGGTCGCCAGGTCAAGTCCCTGGACCAGCAGGAAAATGTATGGGTGGGAGGAGTGAATGAACAGCACGTTCCCTTCCCTTTACATCCATGGCCGAAGTGCCCTTGAGCAAGGCACCTAACTCTAACTGATCCCTGGGCAGTGCAGCACAGCTGCCCACTGTGTGTGCTCACATCCCCAGATGGTTAAATGCAGAGAAAGAATTTCACGGTGCTCTAATGTACATGTGACAGATAAAGGCTTAAAATTCCTAAAATCCTAATTGACTCCTTACGCCTCCAAGTGGTCATTTAGAGAACTGCTCTTGAGCTAATAAAATACCAGGATGATAACAAGGATTCCCCAAACAGGAAAATAATAACATGATGCTAAAAAGATCTTTGCTACTTTGCTACTAGGAAGACTAGATAACAAACTGAACATATGTTACTCCACTTTAGTAGTGTTCATTTTATCTTCTTTTCATCCATCAGAATGGAGAAATTGCCATGCTGGGAGAGATCACACATCTCCAGGCAATTATTGATGACCTCACTGTGCTAACGACTGATCCCCACAAACTGCCTCCCGCCAGTGAGCAGGTACAGCATGCTCAGGCCTCCTGTTCAGTGTGGCAGGTTTTGCACTATTTCTGAAAACTTAATTGTTTACAACCACTAAGTTACATTTTGTAGGAAGATCAGTCCCAGAAGGTTTTATGGTCTTTTTTTAAAGTGCATATTCTGGACCAATTTGTTTGTTTTGTTGTTTTTTTTTTATATGAAAGTATGTCCCTTTACACACTCATCCAGAAGGGTAATTTTGCACAAGGCCATCTGTCTACAGCAGAAAAAAATAAAATAACAAAACGCGTCTGGAAAAATCCCAAGGGAGTCTGGAGCCAGATTCATGACGTCACCTGCGGAAGCGCCAGCAGGCTGTGAGAGCTTTGCACAGTTTCAGTGCACAGCCTGTGTAGACCAAGCGCTCCCATTTCTCTCTCACTGTCCGTTTTTTTAGGAAACGATGAGTACTAATCCCATCAAGATTGGTGTTGCTACACCCTCCTACGATACATCTGTTAACCATTTTAATAATTACGTGATAACGTTGAAGAAATTTGTAGAAAACCACCAGGTCGTTTTCTCATAAACAAACCAGCGCTGACGTAGGATTCAGAGGGAGGCGTCCCACACGCTACGTCACGAAAATCAATGTTTCCCGGGAAATCCAAATGCCAAGTTTTTTCAGAGGCGGACCAATTCGCCTCAAATGGCTTGATTTCAACTGAATTTTTCTGGTATTGCGCAAGGTAAAAAAATTGCAGAGAATGCAGAATGTTACAGATATTTGACCAAAGTTTAATATAAAATAGGAGAATTACATTGATCTTGCTCCTGAATTTACCCGTGATATGCACTTTAATGGCGACGGATGGTAAATAGGCTTATGTCATTTTCTTCTTGTTAAAGTCACAGATTTACTGTAGATACCATTAGTGATGGCAATTATTGCTATTATACACTACATGGCCAAACATAAGTGGAACCTCACCATCACACCCATATAGAGGATGTGCTTGTTGAAGTTGGGCCACGCTTTGCTATTATAACAGCCTCCATTCTTCTGGGAAAGCTTTCTACTAGATTTCTGAATGTGGCTGTGGAGATTCGTGTCCATTCAGAGATGAGAGCTGGGCACTGATATTGGGGGATTCCAGGTCTTTCATAGGGTTGAAGTTCAGACAACTCAAGTTCTTCCACACAAACTTTTCCAAGCCGTGTCTTTATGGGCCTCACTTTTTACCAGGAGCATTGTCATGCTGGAACAGGTTCGGGCCCCTTGGTTCCAGTGAAGGGAAATCTTAATGCTACAGATTACAAAGACATTCTAAACTAGAAGGGCACTCGGTAGAGGGCATACTGCCGCCAAGCCACATACCGTATTATCCACATCAAAATCAAATCCCTTGAACCTAGGATAATGCTAAGGCTGTACACCAAATTTCATCAAAATCCGTTCACCACTTTTTGATGTTTAAAAACAGCCAAAAAAAAAAAATCCTGGATCTGTATACATATTCTGATTTGCATCAAAATCTAATCAATTGTCCCTTGGCCCATGACTCACCTTTCATCAAAAATTCATCAAAATCCGTTCACTACTTTTTGAGGTACATTGGGACCAGGCAAACAAACAAACAAAAACAAAAGGAGGTATGTGCTTCCAACTTTGTGGCAATAGTTTGGGAAAGGCCTACATTGGGGTGTGATGGTCAGGCGTCTGCATACTTTTGGCCATGACATTACTATGAGTTTTTGAGGTGACTACCGTACGTTACACAGTAGTTTGCTCTTTGTTTCAAGATAACAGACATCAGGGTACTCAGTTTTTTTTTTTTTTTAAAGGGTCATTTTTCTAAAAAAACTTAAAAAATAAAAGGGTCATTTTTCTAAAACCGACTAGTGGCCTAGTGGTAGCGTGTCCGCCTCTTGATCGGGAGATCGTGAGTTCTATTCATGGTCGGGTCATACCAAAGACCATCATAAAAATGGTACCTACTACCATCTGGCAAGGCACGCTGCAATACAGATGTGCATGGGGAGTTAAACTCTCGTGGTTACCAGAGGACTAGCCCCCCACTGTAACCCTAGCTATGTAATAGGCGAGAGGCTGAGGGCTACGGAAACGGAGATCGGTGCCGCCCGATGCGCCACCATACAGAGTTGGGCCTGGTTAGTACTTGAGTGGGAGACTGCCTAGGAATACCAGGTACTGTAAGGCGTGGGAAGGACTTTAACTTTTAACTAACATTTTTCTAAAGGACACAAGTAGTTTATTGGAAACAAAAACACACAAATGTACCTTTTAGCATTGTGCTTTGACAGATCTTTGGATTTATCTATATTTCCCTGTCAGGTGATAAAGGATCTGAAAGGTTCAGACTACAGCTGGTCCTACCAGACACCTCCATCCTCCCCTAGTAGCTCCGGCTCTCGAAAAAGCAGCATGTGCAGGTGAGACGAGGCGAGATCAGCCTTCCTGAGTTTATCTGAATGTTATTGTTGTAGATGTGTTCTTCTTTTGATTGTGCAGTTTTAAACCTAACATGTGTGAGATGGTATCTTTGTGTGAAGAGAGTTCTGCTGAAGTGGTGCTTGCATGTTTATCTACCTGCTGCTCCAGCCCACACATCGTGTTCATGCGGTTTCTGTATTTCGGATGCGTGTTAACATATCAGTGTGTGATCCTGTTCCTGTCTGGGTGTCCATTACAAACAGAGCAATAATGGCCCAGCTTGAGTGGTCATATGAAACCATAATTACCTGTGAGGGCTTATTACTGAACTGTGGGCTATTGAATCGAACTGTAACAATGTGTAACAGCGGATGTAATGTGACATGGTTTATGCCCGTTGATTTCGAGACAAATTACTCTGCCTCAGTGCTGAGTGCTTTCGCAAACTGCACTGTAGTCAGCAGTCATAAAACAATGTCCCTGCAGATAATATTTTGCACGCAAGATTTAATCCAGTGGGTCACAACTGTAATCGCGCTAAAGCTAAATTATTAGTAGTATTCTAATTTTCTTGATAAAATAATGTAGTATGGGATAAAAAGGTACCACTTATACTTTAGAAATAGTCCGTGTTGGATTTTTATTGAATAAAGTAAGTAAGTAAGGAACGAAACATAGCAGGTCATGCAAGTATAGAAAAATAGTGAGGAAACAGGATGTAGCGGTGTGTTGTGAAGCGGAGGTTTATTTATTTATTTATTTTTTCAATAACAGCACATCTCAAATTTATTCGTCATGTATCACAGCAGTTTGCCGATGCGAATTTTTAACATTTATTATTTATTAAGTAACAGCATGTCATACATTTTATCTGCATATATTTATATTTAATGTGGTGTAGCACCATGATACAAGTTAGCTCCTGTTATCACTTGCGTATGTTATCAACACCTAAATAGTGGTTCCTTCACTAACTTGCTTTTTTCTCTTGCTCATTAGTTCATAAGACAAAACGGACAGTTTTATTTTCATTTCATTTTACCG
This sequence comes from Neoarius graeffei, assembly GCF_027579695.1. NCBI lineage: Eukaryota > Metazoa > Chordata > Actinopteri > Siluriformes > Ariidae > Neoarius > Neoarius graeffei. The sequence continues at coordinate 35,488,358 of NC_083595.1, forward strand.
AGAAACCATAAACCCCTCTGTCCTGAAGACTTTCCAGTGTCTGAAAACTTTACCTTTGAGTAGCGCGGACACTAGAGACTCCTTCCAAAATGTCAAATAAATGTCTTATATATCATATAAACAGTTATATATTTTCGAAATCCAGTTATGTGGAGCATCTGCTCTTCAAATCGCTATGTAGTGTTACTAAAAATGATCAAATATTAGAACAAGCACATTAATGCATGACCCCAATTCCAAAAAAGTTGGGATACTGTGTAAAACATAAATAAAAACAGAATGTGAAGATTTGCAAATCATGGAAGCCCTATATTTCATTGAAAATAGACAACATATCAAATGTGAAAACTCAGAATTGTATTGTTTTTTGAAAAATATGTGCTCGATTTGAATTTGATGTCAGCAACATGTTTCAGAAAAGTTGGGACAGGGGCAACAAAAGACTGACAAAGTTGTGTAGTCCTCAAAATTGGCAACAGTCAGTAAGATGATTGGGTATAAAAAGAGCATCCCAGAGAGGCGGAGTCTCTCAGAAGTAAAGATGGGGTGGGTTCACCGCTCTGTGAAAGACTGCATGGGCAAACAGTGCAACAATTTAAGAATAATGTTCCTCAATGTAACACTGCAAAGAATTTGGGGATCACATCATCTATGATACATAACATCATTAAAAGATTCAGAGAATCTGGAGAAATCTCTGTATGCAAGAGACAAGGCTGAAAACTGACACTGGATGCCTGTGATCTTCAGGCCCTCAGGCGAAATTGCATTAAAAACAGACACGTGTCTGTAGTGGAAATCACTGTATGGGCTCAGGAACTTCAGAAAACCATCGTCTGTGAAAACAGTTCATTGCTGCATCCACAAATGCAAGTTAAAATCAGATATAAACAATATCCAGAAGCACCACCACCTTCTCTGGGCCCAAGCCCTTTTACGATGGACTGAGGCGAAGTGGAAAATTCTCCCAAGGTCTGCCAAATCAAAAGTAGAAATTCTTTTTTAGAAATCATGGACACCACGTCGTCCAGGCTAAAGAGGAGAGGGGCCATCTGGCTTTTCAGTGCACAGTTCAAAAGCCAGCATCTGTGATGGTATGAGGGTGTATTAGTGCACATGACATGGGTAGCTTGCACATCTGGGAAGGCATTGTTAATGCTGAATGATATATACATGTTTCAGAGCAATATGCTGCCATCCAGACAAAATCTTTTTCAGGGAAGGCCTTCCTTCTTTCAGCAAGACAATGCCAAACTGCTTTCTAGACATATTAAAACTGCATGGCTCCATACTAAAAGAGTCTGGGTGCTAAACTGGCCTGCCTGCAGTCCAGACCTGTCTCCCATTTAAAAAATTTGCAGGGATGAGAACTTTCCGCCGATTGGCGGATTTCCGACTTTTTCAGACCAAAATGATCGTTTGTGAGATCGATGTAAATCCATTGAGAAATTTTCTGGGGTATGGTTAACGATCTGTGGTCACCTTATAACGTCTTGATTCTTGGTGGCTCCGGGTTAACACACTCGAGTCTTTCGACATGTCGTAATTAACATTCACTTTTGCGACAATGTTTGACTTATTTGCGGTAGAATTTTTGGAAAAATCCCATCGCATGCAGTGTATAAACACAAGTACAGTACGCATGCTCTCCACACGTGGCTTGCAATCGCCATTCACCGATCCGTACACACTGTTTGACAATACGCATTGGTAACATCGGAAAGACACACATATTCAGACGGGATATTTTAGCATATCGACAATGGCAAAAGTCCTAGATAAGAAAGAAGAGGATCGAGCGAGGGAGATTGATAAAGGTGCAGGAATAAAGAACTGTTTTCGATGGGCTTGGTTAGAAAGAACACTGAATGTCGAGATCGACAAGCAGACTGTCACAACGAAGCTCGGTGATCACATCCGGAAAATAGACGTCCCAGGAAAAGTACTTTGCTCATTGTGTTCTGACATGATAAACTCCGCTAGTAGAGGGGCAAGGGCTATCGAACTTCACATATACACCAAAAAACACAAAGGTAGGTCGAAAATTATTTTGCCTGTTCAATGATTCATTATATTTATAATGTATATCGCACAAATCAATGCCATGATATATAAAAATAAATCAATATCAAATACAAGTGTGTATCTTTTATAAATGGGGTTAGCTTATCTAATGTAGCATGTTGGGGAGAATCATAGTATCATATCTATATTTCTGATAAAATTTTAGGTATGATACCATGTATAACTCTCCTACTTATTGCTCATTTCATGGGGGGGGATTGCTGGCATGTGCCGCATGGGAGCATCTGCCCAATTTTTTTAGGCCGAGATGAACTTATGGTTTTTGATTTAAAAAAAATTTCCAATATGTAATGCCAATTGTACATGCCTGTTCTTTAATTCAAAATCACCATCTCGATCTTCAGATTGACCATATGGTATCTGTATTACATTACACAACATCCTGTCCAGATAAAACCTAGTTAGTACACACAACAGTTGAAAGGGAAGTGATGAGTGATGTTGAATGTTGCCTGCTTAATATGCAAGAGCTCCTGCTACCATGATAACATCAGAAGAAAGCTTAAGAGAATTATATGATAGAACTTTTTTCTGGTTTGCACGTCATTTTAAAGGATTAGAGTATTCAAAGACATGAATAGCAAAAATGCAGAAATATAATACTGTAGAGCTCGTTTATATTACAAGGTGCATTGATTTTTTGAAATCATCAAATGTGAATTGATTAAAAACAAGTCTCTTGTACCATATTAATCATTTTCACCTGGGAGTCCACCAAGAAGGGGAATTTATTTCCAAATACATTGCAACTTTTTGTTGATGTGGAAAATGTGTTTTGCACATGGGAAACATGTTATTTGCACATGGGAAACATGTTATTTGCACATGGGAAACGTGGTTTTGGCCCAATTTTATGTGAATCACATGTGGGAATGTTTTACACATGTGGTAACGGTTTCCACATGTGCTCTACATGATAACACGTTACAAAATCTGATACCATGTATTCAACATGTTATTTGCACATGGGAAACATGTTATTTGCACATGGGAAACATGTTATTTGCACATGGGAAACATGTGGTTTTGGCTCAATTTTATGTGAATCACATGTGGGAATGTTTTACACATGTGGTAACATGCTTTCCACATGTGCTCTACATGGTAACACGTTACAAAATCTGATACCATGTATTCCACATGTGGTAACATGTGATCACATGTGAAATACATGTGAAGTTCATGTGGTTTTTCTGTAAGGGCTGGGCCCCCACCGGGGCTCTACCCTTGGGCCCCGCTGGGTGCCTGCGGCCCCCAAACCCCCGGCTTTTTTCAGACTTTTTAAATATTTTTCATTCTCATCCCTGCATTTGGCACATTATGAAGCGTAAAGTACAACAAAGGAGACCCTGAACTGTTGAGGAACTGAAATTGCATGTCAGGCAATAATGGGACAACATTTCTCTTTCAAAACTACAGCAATTGGTCTCCTCAGTTCCCAAACGTTTGCAGAGTGTTGTTAAAAGTAGAAGTGATGCAACACAGTGGTAAACATGCCCCCGTCCCAACTTTTTTGAAATGTGTTGCTGATATCAAATTCAAAACGAGCATATATTTAAAAAAAAACAATAAAATTTCTCAGTTTCAACATCTGATATATTGTCTTTGTACTATTTTCAATGAAATATAGGGTTTCCATGATTTGCAAATTATCACATTTTGTTTTTATTTACAGTTTACACAGCGTTCCAACGTTTTTGAAATTGGGGTTGTAAACCCCTCCTGACCAGTCAGCATCAGTGAGACGTTAATGACATTATATTTCCACATTGACAAACCCCTGACAGTGTATAAGATTTTATCGAACAAGTCAGACAAAATATCTCTTATGCTCAAGCATGACAATCATTGTCAGGACAATGACTATTTCAGCGTGCAGGTAATAGGTCAAGCTAATAAATTCATCTTAGAGAAATGAATTGAGGATTGCTCTAATTTAGGCTCTAGTGTGTTGTGTGGAAGTGCCATTGTGTGTCCATGTATGTGTTTACATGTGTTTAGCCTTGCATGGAGGTAGAGGAAGTGTCCATGTGTGGACATCTGCCATATTGTCCATGCCAGGCCCAGTGTCAGCTCATATCTGGATGTCTCCCGTTCTTACACTCTCTCCAACCTGTGTGTCTTCCATGTTATTCTCCTTCTTCCCCCTCTCATCCCCTTCATAACATTACACATTCACCAATTATGTTCCTCTGGCTTTTTATTCTTTTTATTATCGCATCCTACTCACATGACTTTCAATCTAAATGGTGTGAACTGTCTCATCACCATAACGTTATGTTTTTTTAAATTACTCACTTCCTCACTAACACTGTTATTTTTAATTCTATATATCCATTCTTATTTTCTCATGCTTCTGAACTATCCTTTTTGTCCTTCACACCTTTTTGAAATCCATTGCATGACTCATTAATACTCAAACCATCCTGAACCCCACCTCCATGCCTTCAACACCCACCCGTCCATGTCCTCTGTGCCTGCTGTGCCTCCCTCGCCCTGCAGCAGTGTGAACAGCGCCCACAGTAGTGCCTCTCGCTCATCGGGAGGCTCGCAAACTCACTCACCCAGTTCGTCCTGTCGCTACCGCAGCCTGGCACACCTGCCTCCAGGAGGTGCCCACCGCCTCAGCAGTGTCTCCTCCCACGACTCGGGCTTCATCTCTCAGGATGCCAACATCTACTCCAAACCTCCCTCACCCATGCCCTCGGACATCACCAGCCAGGTATAACAGCTTCACAATTAATAATAATAATAATAATAATAATTTACATTTATATAGCACCTTTCTCAAACTCAAGGTCGCTTTACATAGGTCAGAGAAAACAACACACACACACACACACACACACACACACACAAAAGGAGTTGCTAAAGAGTGGTGAGTTTATGCACTGGTGGAGAAATGTTCATGAAACAGAAAGGTTTTGAGATAAGATTTGAAGAAAGGAAGAGAAGAGCAGTCACGGAGGGGTTGAGGAAGGGAATTCCAGAGCTTGGGGGCCATGGCACTGAAGGACCTGCTACCCAGGGTACAGAGTCTAGTGCGAAGAACAGCAAGGAGATTATAGCTAGAGGATCTGAGAGATCGGGATGGAATATAAGGGGTCAGAAGATCACATATGTAAGAAGGAGCAAAGTTATGGAGAGCTTTGAAGGTGAGTAGTATGATTTTATATTTAATTCTGGACAGAACAGGTAGCCAGTGAAGCTGAGAAAGAATGGGGGTGATATGAGCAGATGGTTTGGTATGGGTGATGAGTCTCGCTGCAGAGTTCTGAATGTATCGTAGTCTTTGAAGGGATTTAGTAGGGAGGCCAATGAGAAGGGAGTTATAATAATCTAAGCCAGACATAATGAAGGAGTGGACCAACATTTGACCATCACTAGCGGAAAGGAACGGGCAAAGGCGGGCGATGTTCCGGAGGTGGAAGAAAGCAGTGTTGGTGATGGATTTAATGTGGGGATCAAAGCTGAGTGAGGGGTCAAGCGGTATTCCAAGGTTTCTAACAACAGGTGAAGCTTTAACACGTGCACCATCGATGTTAAAGGAACAGTCCACCGTACTTCCATAATGAAATATGCTCTTCTCTGAATTGAGACGAGCCGCTCCGTACCTCTCCGAGCTTTGCGCGACCTCCCGGTCAGTCAGACGCAGTCAGACGCGCTGTCACTCCTGTTAGCAATGTACCGGTAGCTAGGCTCAGCATGGCCAATGGTATTTTTTGGGGCTGTAGTTAGATGCGACCAAACTCTTCCGCGTTTTTCCTGTTTACATAGGTTTATATGACCAGTGATATGAAACAAGTTCAGTTACACAAATTGAAACGTAGCGATTTTCTATGCTATGGAAAGTCCGCACTATAATGACAGGCGTACTAACACCTTCTGCGCGCTTCGGCAGCGCATTGATACGGAGCTCAGATATCAATGCGCTGTCGAAGCGCGCAGAAGGTGTTAGTACGCCTGTCATTATAGTGCAGACTTTCCATAGCATAGAAAATCGCTACGTTTCAATTTGTGTAACTGAACTTGTTTCATATCACTGGTCATATAAACCTATGTAAACAGGAAAAACGCGGAAGAGTTTGGTCGCATCTAACTACAGCCCCAAAAAATACCATTGGCCATACTGAGCCTAGCTACATTGCTAACAGGAGTGACAGCGCGTCTGACTGCGTCTGACTGACTGGGAGGTCGCGCAAAGCTCGGAGAGGTACGGAGCAGCTTGTCTCAATTCAGAGAAGAGCATATTTCATTATGGAAGTACGGTGGACTGTCCCTTTAAGACTGAAACTGGAGGATTTATACAATGAAGATTCGGGGCCAATAAACATGAGTTCTGTTTTATCTGTGTTAAGTTTTAGAATTTTTTTTCTGCATCCACAGCTTTAGGTCTGATAGACAGTCATTGAGGGAACTGGGAGGGGAATCAGCAGGGGAGGATGTAGTGAGACATAGCCCATGTTTACATTAGACCGTATCAGCGGATCATCAGATTAACGTTTTTAAAACGATTAGCATGCACACAGCAACACCAATACACGATTTGCGTGCACATAGCAACACCAATACACGGATACGCTCGGCTCCGCAGGCATCCTGCGCTCCAAATCACTCCGCCCTGAACAGCGAGTGCCCTCTGGAGGGTGCGCACTCCGGCCCTGCGCAGCTCACAGAGCACGTGAGTGAAGTGCACAACCACTGATTCAGGACTGAGCCGCTGTGTGTGTCCCAGCGCATATCACTTACCACTTGCAAGTGGAAGGATGGCAAGCCTAAAGACAATCATAACTACACAATGGGCAGTATTTGCATCAGTATTTGCAGTATTTTCATACTTTTATACTCTTTAATGAAAGGTGATACAAGGCGGAAGTCCGCGCCGTTTTTCAGCAGTTGCGTCACATGACCAACGCCAGCGAATCAGGAAGGTGGATGTCACAGTGACGTTGTCCAATGACGACGCCAGCTAGAGCTCAGCACAGCGTATCCGCGTATTCTCAATGTTTACACAGCACCGGAGCTGACACGATCTGGATTGAATACGTGGACGCTGGCGGATTCCCGTTTCCCAGCGTTTCCAGGCGGTTTAATGTAAACGGACAGTGCATCCGCGAAGAAAACGAGACAGATACGGTCTAATGTAAACTTGGCCATAGTTGGGTGTCATCAGCATATCAGTGGAAGTTCAGACCATGGTTACGAATAATTTGGCCAAAGGGCAGGATGTACAGTGCTCAGCGTAAATGAGTACAGCCCCTTTGAAAAGTAACATTTTAAACAATATCTCAATGAACACAAACAATTTCCAAAATGTTGAAAAGACAAAGTTTAATATAACATCTGTTTAACTTATAATATGAAAGTAAGGTTAATAATATAAACTTAGATTACACATTTTTCAGTTTTACTCAAATTAGGGTGGTGCAGTACAGCCCACAACAAAAACTACTCCATCTAGTACTTTGTATGGCCTCCATGATTTTTAATGACAGCACCAAGTCTTCTAGGCATGGAATGAACAAGTTGGCGACATTTTGCAACATCAATCTTTTTCCATTCTTCAACAACGACCTCTTTTAGTGACTGGATGCTGGATGGAGAGTGATGCTCAACTTGTCTCTTCAGGATTCCCCATAGGTGTTCGGTTGGGTTCAGATCAGGAGACATACTTGGCCACTGAATCACTTTCACCCTGTTCTTCTTCAGAAATCCAACAGTGGCCTTAGATGTGTGTTTAGTCATGTTGGAAAAGTGCATGACGACCAAGGGCACGGAGTGATAGTAGCATCTTCTCTTTCAGTATAGAGCAATACGTCTGTGAATTCATGATGCCATCAATGAAATGCAGCTCCCCGACACCAGCAGCACTCATGCAGCCCCACATAAGGACACTGCCACCACCATGTTTCACTGTAGGCACCATGCATTTTTCTTTGTATTCCTCACCTTTGCGACGCCATACAGTTTTGAAGCCATCAGTTCCAAAAACATTTATCTTGGTCTCATCACTCCAGAGTATAGAGTCCCAGTAGTCTTCATCTTTGTCAGCATGGGCCCTGGCAAACTCTAGGCGGGCTTTTTTGTGCCTGGGCTTTAGGAGAGGCTTCTTTTGTGGACGGCATCCATGCATGCCATTCCTCTGCAGCGTACGTATTGTGTCACGGGAAATAGTCACCCCAGTTTGGCTTTCTACTTCTTTAGATAACTGCAGTGAACTTGCATGCCGATTTTCTTCAACCCTTCTCATCAGAAGACGCTCCTGTCGAGGTGTTAACTTCCGTAGACGACCTGGACATCTCTGTGAGATGGTTGCAGTTCCAGCTTTCTTAAATTTTTGTACCACTTTTGCTACAGAATTCTGACTGATAAGTAAAGCTTTGCTGATCTTCTTGTAGCCTTCACCTTTGTGGTGTAAAGAAATTATTTTCTTTGGGGAATCCTGAAGAGACAAGTTGAGCATCACTCTCCATCCAGCATCCAGTCACTAAAAGAGGTCATTGTTGAAGAATGGAAAAAGATTGATGTTGCAAAATGTCGCCAACTTGTTCATTCCATGCCTAGAAGACTTGGTGCTGTCATTAAAAATCATGGAGGCCATACAAAGTACTAGATGGAGTAGTTTTTGTTGTGGGGTGTACTCATTTTTGCACCACCCTAATTTGAGTAAAACTGAAAAATGTGTAATCTTAGTTTATGTTATTAACCTTACTTTCACGTTATAAGTTAAACAGATGTTATATTAAACTTTGTCTTGTCAACATTTTGGAAATTGTTTGTGTTCATTGAGATATTGTTTAAAATGTTACTTTTCAAAGGGGGTGTACTCATTTACGCTGAGCACTGTATCTAAGGAAAAGGAGGGGCCCAAGAACAGACCCCTGGGGGACACCACAAGTAAGAGAGTTACTACTCTTAAAGCAAGATAATGGTGAATACAGGTGAATATGGTCATTATAGATAGATAGATAGATAGATAGATAGATAGATAGATAGATAGATAGATAGATAGATAGATAGATAGATAAACAGTTTGATGATATTCAAACAAGTATTTGTTTTATTAGAATTTTTTAAAATTAAAAAAAAATATTTATTTTTACAAATGAGGCTTTGTCGACTTAAATATGTAGAACTTTGCATAATTCATAAAACAAACAAAAAATCTAGTATTTTGATGGTAAAATTAAAATATTTATTTTGCTTTCAAGAGGAAGAGTTTTACGGAACGGTTTGTTGGAATGTAATTTCTTTAATGTTTAATCATGACAAGACCATACACTGTAACAAAAAAATATATACATTTGAAGGAAATTCCTGTATAGTATCATTGTAAGTGGGGATAAGTATGAACACATAAAATTGCATGAATTTATTTCTTCTAAGAAACAGCAGTGTTTGGTTCTGAGTATAGAAAAAAAATCAGATTTTTGAGAAAAATTGTTTTAAATATACTGTGCGGTTTATTGTCCTTAGTCCAGTTAATGTAGCTTATATGTTTTATAGAAGACACTGACATGCATCTCATAATGACGCATACATTGTCGTACACATTATTAAAAGAAAAAGCTTTTTCAGGATATATGACGTGACAGGAACGTGCCATGCAGGCGGCGCTTAAGCCGTCATCAGAGTTGCTAAGTTTCAGAAATTGTTGTGGTTGTAACCATTTTTTTTCTTGTTTTAATATTTATATTGCTCGAATTTAAGATTAAATATTTTATAAACGCAGTTTATTTAAAATTTTGAACAATGGTTGGAGCAAAATTAGTATTTGTTGGCTAGACTATTGGAAAGTACAGGACTGACACTCCTGTATTTCAGTGTGTGATGTGTTTGAGGAGCATGATGAGATTCTCGGACATGTTAACTGGCCGACAAAATCACCAGACCTCAATTTAATAGAAAACTTCTTGGATTATCTGGAGAAACAGAGAAATTATACTTGTCAGGATTGCGCTGAAAGAGCACACACAAATTGTAGATGATTTGCAAACCATGCTGGAGAGCGGGCTACTGATTGGAGACATCCCAAGACACTTGTCCAATGAATCCTTACCTGATAGGCACAGTGCTGGTATTAAAAGTAGACGGCCTTTCGATTTCATAAAATCGGTGAAATTTAGTTCCCTCTGAAATCTGGTCAGTGTGATATATGTTTATTTTTGTAATATCTTTAAAAAACCAGGCTATTCTGTGGCTGGGAAGTTATTTAATTTGAGAGGATTCCCTCACAAATAATGTGCATGAAATTGCTTGCTTCGCGCAGTCGAGCAGACAGAGGAAGTCCGTGTGCGCATGCGCATGCTTACCTGGGTCGTCGTCATCGTTGTCTTCTTCTTCTGGGTTTTACGGCAGCTGGCACCCACAGTGTTGCATTACTGCCATCTACAGGTTTACCTTTGACTGTGCACTGACAGTTACATCATTCTGTCGCTAAACGAACAGCTGATCACACTGAGGTGCTCACTGACCACCGATATTTATTAGCTTGGTCCTGCGTTTCCTTTCTTTTGCAACATAACGTCTTTTCTTCTCACTTTCCGTTATTGTAATCGGTCTTTCACATTTCATTCGCACACACATTTCATTTTCACATTTCATTCGCACACATTCGCCATTGTTCTCTCCTGTTTCAGATTTGTATCCCACAATGCCTTGTACGAACGGGGAAAGCCTGGGGAAACGTGATGCATGACACAGTATCTTGAATGAGGTCACGGTGAAGCAGGAAAAAATAGCAGAGTGGCTCTAAATTCATTCATTGTTTTTTTAGGAAAAAAGTAATACAATTGGAAGTCTGTGATTTGAATTCTGTAGCTTTTGGTCCACTAAACAAAATAATTGGGTGTCGGTGAAAATTCTTTTTATGATCTCAATGTGAAAAATCTGAAAGGCAGTCTACCTGGAAAATGAAGGGAAGTGTAAGTATGTGTTAAAGAAAAAAATGACGCATGTTAAAGGACATATTCTGGACCAATTTTGTTTTTTTTTAATATGAAAGTACGTCCCTTTACACACTCATACAGAAGGGTTATTTTGCACAAGGCCATCTGTCTACAGCAGAAAAAAATAAAATAAGAAAACGCGTCTGGAAAAATCCCAAGGGAGTCTGGAGCCACATTCGTGACGTCACCTGCGGAAGCGCCAGCAGGCTGTGCGAGCTTTGCACGGTTTCAGTGCACAGCCTGTGTAGACCAAGCGCTCCCATTTCTCTCTCATTGTCCGGTCTTTTGGGAAACGATGAGTACTAATCCCATCAAGATTGGTGTTGCTACACCCTCCTACGATACATCTGTTAACCATTTTAATAATTACGTGATAATGTTGAAGAAATTTGCAGAAAACCACCAGGTCGTTTTCTCAAAAACAAACCAGCGCTGACGTAGGATTCAGAGGGAGGCGTCCCACACGCAACGTCACGAAAATTAATGTTTCCCGAGAAATCCAAATGCCAAGTTTTTTCGGAGGCGGACCAATTCACCTCAAATGGCTTGATTTCAACTGAATTTTTCTGGTATTGTGCAAGGTAAAAAAATTGCAGAGAATGCAGAAAGTTACAGATATTTGACCAAAGTTTAATATAAAATAGAAGAATTACATTGATCTCGCTCCTGAATTTACCCGTGATATTCACTTTAAGGCTGATGTTTTGTCTGGATAGCTTTTGCTTATGTTTTTGTCTGTCTCCTGTGTTTCAGTGTGTAATTGTAAATCAGGGCTTAACCTCCCAGTGTTGGGTATGAGTTTACTGAAAGATGTCAAAATGAAAACGAGGACCATTTTCAGTGTTCGATGAACAATGCTAATTGAACGAATGGTTAAGTGCAGTAATGTGAATAGTAGAAAGAAGAATGTGTTTTCATGTGCATTTGTGCTCCTTTGTTCTGTAGAAGTCTTCAAGTTCAGCATCTTCAGAGGCATCAGAAACGTGTCAGTCAGTGAGTGAATGCAGCTCTCCTACAACAGTAAGCGTGCATGCATGCACACACACACACATTTGTCTCACTATCATTGTGAGGACCTTCCATTGACATAACTATTATTGCAGTTCATTAATGCTGTGCCTGCACCTAAACCTAACCCTAACCTCAGTAATGAAAAGGAAACTTTTTTGCTCTTTTATTTTATTTATTTTTAATTAATTAATTTATTTATTTATTAAAACACAAGAGCAGCAATTTCCTTGTGGGGACCATCCAAATGTCCCCACAAGGTTTGAAATTGTCAGATTTTACTATCCTTGTGGGGACATTTGGTCCTCAGTAGTATATAAACACACACACACACACAGCCCTGTTTAAGTTCTTCCACTGACCTGTGGTTTTACTGGAACAAAATATTGACAGGGTGCTATGAGCATTTTCACGCTTCAGCATATTTTCTGTGAAAGCTGTTCTTGAAAGCTTATCACTGATTCACCTGAAATCAGTCATTTTTGAGTAAACTTGGACACAGGCGTGCCATATATGAAAGCCATCCATTATTCAAGCCAAGTCTAACACCATAATTGTACAAAAAGAAATATTTTACACAATTTTAGACTTTAACAAATTTTTCCTTATAAAGACCAACTGAATGTCCTCACAAGGTCATGTATTCCCATCATCATTAAGACACTCGGTCCTCACAAATGAATAAAACATTCACATAAAAAGTAAGCAGCACAAGTTTCATTAGCCCATCCCCTCCTGCTGTCATTTTAACCTTAATAATAAAAATAATAAGTTAAATTTATATAGCGCCTTTCTCAAACCCAAGGTCAAATTACAATTATAAGGAAAGGGTGGGAAAGAAAAAAAAAGTCCACCACATAAAGGTCAGGATGTCATTCCAATGGTGTAGCAGCCACAGTCCCATGAAAACAAGTCCCACACCGCCTGCACAGCCGCCGCGATGCCACCGGGCAACACCGCCCGGAACACCGCGCCATGGAACCACAAAGCGAGCACAGAAGCACGTTTTTTTTTTTTAATTAGCGTGTATCTATCATTCTATGCATATAGAGTGTAACAGTTTAGTGCGTTCATCATGCATTATTCTATCCACATCCACTGGATAAGAGCAATCACACGCTCTGATTGGCTACTCTACTACTAGGATATCAGCTCATATACCATGAGTAGAGAAAAACAAAATGGCGGCACGTGTTGCTGAACCAACAGAGGGCGAAATAAAAACTATTTGAAAACAAAACCCCCCAAAAATGCAAAAAAAAAGCAACAAAATATGGAATAAAAATATTTAATGGTAAGAACATACATATATATATATTATTATTTTTTTTTTTCAAGAACTGTGATAACCTGGCGACTTGTCCCCACCAGCTGGGATAGGCTCCAGCTTGCCTGCAACCCTGTAGAACAGGATAAGTGGCTACAGATAATGGATGGATGGATGGATGGATGGATGGATGGAACTTTTCAAGAATTATTAACTTTTTTCCAATAATTATTAATTATTTTTCAAGAATTATGAACTGTTTCTCAAAATCCAGTGAATGTGGATAGAATAAAACAGTTATTCCACTCAGTCTCGTCATATGTGGCTTATAGCCAACTCAGTGCTCTACGCCTTATCAGCTATCAGCTCACGCACGACTCGATTTCATGGAATAACTTAATTATATTGACATTTTCGGGGCGGCACGGTGGTGTAGTGGTTAGCGCTGTTGCCTCACAGCAAGAAGGTCCGGGTTCGAGCACCGTGGCCGGCAAGGGCCTTTCTGTGCGGAGTTTGCATGTTCTCCCCGTGTCCGCGTGGGTTTCCTCCGGGTGCTCCGGTTTCCCCCGCAGTCCAAAGACATGCAGGTTAGGTTAACTGGTGACTCTAAATTGACCGTAGGTGTGAATGTGAGTGTGAATGGTTGTCTGTGTCTATGTGTCAGCCCTGTGATGACCTGGCGACTTGTCCAGGGTGTACCCCGCTTTTCGCCCGTAGTCAGCTGGGATAGGCTCCAGCTTGCCTGCGACCCTGTAGAAGGATAAAGCGGCTAGAGATAATGAGATTAGATTGTTTCATCTATAATATACAGTACACTACTGAAAGAAAAAGAAAATATTTTTAAATTGTTTGAGATATTTTAGTATCAGATGTATATTATATACAGTTTTTTTTTAAATTTATGTATTCAGTTCACACACTATTTACTTAATTTCTAAATATGCTAAAGAATGGCAAGTAGTAGGAATGTCATTCAGATGGTAGCACATCCTAACACAATCCTTTTATCACGGAGTCTCAACAACTTGTCTCAATAATCCTAATACTTCAAGCTGACTTAAGTATTTTAGTTACTTCTTTAAAAAACAACCACCTTTCCGATGTATAAAAAGCGATATAATATTTTTAAGAATGATAATTAGACAAAATTGTAATAGATTTTTCTTACCCAAAGTAATAAACAGTACTCATAGTGGAAACAGATCTTTGGACTCGAGTGTATGTAGAGTAAATATTTGTATTTATGCATAAAACCATATATATTTATTCCGTTGTGGTTTTAATAATATATTACAGTAGTGTCAGGAAAGTGTGGATGGTTATGGCACTGTAAAGGAATTAGTGGATTCTTTGACCTCAACGTTTCTGTTCTGTTCTGTGCCCTCTGACTGTTCTTGTCTTCGTTCCCTCACTTGGACTCTGCTTCCGGGCCACACGGTTGTAGGATTGGTACCTACTCTCACTGTCTGAATCTTGTCTCTCCATTCCGCAGTTTGGCTCGTCCTTCGCTACCTTCCGCCCTGCTCTCTCTCACACTGGCTCCATCAGGCCTTTCTCTGTCATACTTCCTGCGTCCCCACCCTATAGTCGCTCCCCTGGATCCACCACTTCCTCTCCCACATCAAAGGTTCCTTGCTGGAAGGTTTGTTCCCATGGGCACAGTTTCTTTGCAAATATTATTCTTTTCTTTTGCTTATTTATACCTTTGCATTTAATTCGCTTGTCCTGAATAATTATTTTCATTTATTGTTTTTCAATTGCTTTAATTTCATTTCCTGCTTAACTTCATTCATTACCTCATTTTGCTCCTTAACACAAGCCTTTTGTTTTTCCTCTATCCTGATTTCAAATCTCTGTGCTTGGAGATTTGAAAAACAGAGCAGGCCGAGGATGGTACGTCCTTTTCAGAACTTTGAGTTCACTCAACTCGAATACAAATTGTACAGGCCAGTGCTAAATGCACACATCAAGAGTATCTGCGTGAAAGGACACTCAAACTGCTGGATAGTGGGCGGGTTTTTTTTCTTATCCCAGAGAAAATGGATAGGTTATTTATTACCATGAAATAACCATGCTTACTCCTTCAGGATTGGTCCAAGGCAGGCTTGCATGAGCAGCCAGCAGCTAACACGCTCCAGAGGAGGAAGGAGACGAGAGAATCGGAATCATCGCCCCAATCTCAAAGCTATGCTGGAGTGCATCCTGATGATCCTCAGAGGCCCAGGATGACCCCTGCCACCATTGCAGCTAAGGTAATGTTCATAAAGACTAACAAAATGCCAATATAATTAACAGTTATTCCACGAAATTGAGTCGTACATGATCTGATAGCCAAGTCGGCTATAATCCATGTACGACGAGACTGAGTAGAATAACTGTTTTATTGTATCCAGAGTCACTGGATTTTGAGAAACAGATCCTTTTTATTTTTATATTTTGCAAATTCAATAAATAAAAACTTTATACAAAACGTCCGACAAAATCATTTCCGCTTAGAATGTAAACAAAACCGGCGAAATGACAGGAGCAATTGATGAAAAATGCTACAAAATAATTATTGAAAAATAAAAACAAGACACGTTCTTACCATCAAATACTTTTATTCCATATTTAATTGCTTTTTTGTATTTTTTGGTGTTTTGTTCTTCTTCTTTAGGGTTTTTTGGCGGTTGGCAAACCAACTTAAAGGTGCATTACTGCCACTGACTGGGCTGGAGTGTAGAACAGGAGATATTAGGAGGGGGGAAAAAACAAACCCTATATTCTTTTAGCTATTTCTGTTTCTTTTAAATACTTGATAACAAAGTGATATATCTGACTTGATGCATGCCGCCATTTTGTTTTTCTCTACTCACGGTATACGAGTTGATAGCCTAGTAGTAGATTAGCCAATCAGAGCGTGCGATTGCTCATATCCGGTGAGTATGGATAGAACAAAAATCATTATAATGGCAACCATGTAAGAACATATTGTATAGATAGCTTTTAATAAGGGTACCATATGAAAATCAGTGCATGTACATGCCAGAATACTGTAAATAGTCAAACAAACAAAAAAAAGTTTTGAACTTGAATTCTTGTAGAAGGTGATCCTTCTTGATTTCCAATATTCATTGGTATAATGGGTGCAGTTAATCGTGAAGCATTCCTACCACTTCCAAGGAATTTTGTTCACTCGCTTATCTGTCCTCTTAAAGGACACTGAAAAATCAGCTTTCCAAGATGGCATCATGACTAGCTCATGGCTCGCAAATGCCTTTGATGCAGCGAGTCTGTTTGGATATATTATAGGATTTCTATGTGTATGCTTGGCGATTTCTACCCGTATGCGTATGCTTGCTTTACGGCAGCTGGCAGTCCATTACTGCCACCTTCTGGAACTAGTCTATTACTGTTTCAAGGGTGAAAACAAAATGAAAACGAAACTGATTTTACCTGGAATTCTGTTTCGTTTTAGTTTGTGTTGTATTATTCATTGCACTTTTTATTTCGTTTTTTTTTAAATGTCATTTTTATTTTTATTTCAGTTAATGAAATTATTTTTTATGGCTAGTTTTAGTCTTAGTTTTCATTAACAATATTACGGTACCTCTGCGTACCATTTCCCAAAACCACACCGATTTGGGGAATTGGTGACTCGAAATTGCCCATAGGTGTGAATGAGCGTGTAAATGTGCACCCATGGTGCCCTGTAGTGGACTGGTGTCCTATCCATTGTTTATCCCCCCCACCCACACGCACACACACACACACAACAGTTTCCTGATAAGGATAAAGCAGTTGCTGAAGATGAATGAATGAAATTAACGATGATGTACGCTTTATGACCAAAAAGTTTGTGGACACCTTAACATCACGCCCATATGTTGGTCCCAAACTGCTGCCACAAACTTTGCAGCACACGATTGTCTTAGACGTCTTTATAAACTGTCGCATTAAAAGATCTCTTCACTGGCTCTAAGGGACCCGAACATGTTCCAGACATGGTTTGTTAAGGTATAAGTGGAAGAACTTGAGTCAGCCATGCTCTAAAATCTAGTGGAAAGCCTTCCTAGAAAGATTAGAGGTTATTTAGCAAAGCAAGGACTAAATCTGGAATGGGATGTCCAAAAAGCACATATTGGTCACGATGTCCACAGCCTTTTACCTATATAGTATATGATGTACAGTGGTGCTTGAAAGTTTGTGAACCCTTCATAATTTTCTATATTTCTGCATAAAAATGACCTAAAACATCATCAGATTTTCACACAAGTCCTCAAAGTAGATAAAGAGAACCCAGGTGAACAAATGAGACAAAAATATTATACTTGGTCATTTATTTATTGAGGAAAATGGTCCAATATTACATATTTGTGCATGGCAAAAGTATGTGAACCTTTGCTTTCAGTATCTGGTGTGACCCCCTTGTGCAGCAATAACTGCAACTATTGTTTCTGGTAACTGTTGATCAGTCCTGCACACCGGCTTGGAGGAATTTTAGCCCATTCCTCCGTACAGAACAGCTTCAACTCTGGGATGTTGGTGGGTTTCCTCACATGAATTGCTCGCTTCAGGTCCTTCCACAACATTTCAATTGGATTAAGGTCAGGACTTTGACTTGGCCATTCCAAAACATTAACTTTATTCTTCTTTAACTATTCTTTGGTAGAATGACTTGTGTGCTTAGGGTCGTTGTCTTGCTGCATGACCCACCTTCTCTTGAGATTCAGTTCATGGACAGATGTCCTGACATTTTCCTTTAGAATTAACTGGTATAATTCAGCAAGCATAATGATGGCAAGCCGTCCTGGCCAAGCTGCAGCAAAACAGGCCCAAACCATGATACTACCACCACCATGTTTCACCGATGGGATAAGGTTCTTATGCTGGAATGCAGTGTTTTCCTTTCTCCAAACATAACGCTTCTCATTTAAACCAAAAAGTTCTATTTTGGTCTCATCCGTCCACAAAACATTTTTCCAATAGCCTTCTGGCTTGTCCATGTGATCTTTAGCAAACTGTAGATGAGCAGCCTTGTTCATTTTGGAGAGCAGTGGCTTTCTTCTTGCAACCCTGCCATGCACACCATTGTTGTTCAGTGTTCTCCTGATGGTGGACTCATGAACATTAACATTAGCCAATGTGAGAGAGGCCTTCAGTTGCTTAGAAGTTACCCTGGGGTCCTTTGTGACCTCGCCGACTATTACACACCTTGCTCTTGGAGTGATCTTTGTTGATTGACCACTCCTGGGGAGGGTAACAATGGTCTTGAATTTCCTCCATTTGTACACAATCTGTCTGACTGTGGATTGGTGGAGTCCAAACTCTTTAGAGATGGTTTTGTAACCTTTTCCAACCTGATGAGCATCAACAACGCTTTTTCTGAGGTCCTCAGAAATCTCCTTTGTTCGTGCCATGATACACTTCCACAAACATGTGTTGTGAAGATCAGACTTTGATAGATCCCTGTTCTTTAAATAAAACAGGGTGCCCACTCACACCTGATTGTTATCCCTTTGATTTGAAAACACCTGACTCTAATTTCACCTTCAAATTAACTGCTAATCCTAGAGGTTCACATACTTTTGCCACTCACAGATACAGTATGTAATATTGGATCATTTTCCTCAATAAAAAAATGACCAAGTAAAATATTTTTGTCTCATTTGTTTAACTGGGTTCTCTTTATCTACTTTTAGGACTTGTGTGAAAATCTGATGATGTTTTAGGTCATATTCATGCAGAAATATAGAAAATTCTAAAGGGTTCACAAACTTTCAAGCACCACTGTATTTGTTTAATGGATATAAATAACAGTTATTCACCATTTTTGTTCAATATATTTATTCACTATTCTAGCATGGTGAGGAGGTGTCCCCAGCAGCCAGTGATCTGGCCATGGTGCTCACTCGTGGCCTCAGTATGGAGCAGCAGAAGAGCAGCAGAGACTCACTTCAATATTCTAGTGGATATAGCACTCAGACGACCACTCCGTCATGCTCTGAGGACACTATTCCCTCCCAAGGTAAAGCTCATGTTTATCATACATACAGAGGGATGACTGGACGGGACTTTTGGTGTAACATAGACGTTTATTAGTGAGTCATAGACGAAGCCATGGCCCAAGGATACAGCACACTTCATCCAATGCCATTTCACCCAATAGTTAAGACATTTCTTCCAAAGCCTTTTTCATATGCACCATCAATTATTTTATACTTCAGGTATTTGTTTGTTCGAAAAAAGGAGGAATTCTCAACAGAATTTGACCGAAGCAAAACACATTTTTGCAGCGTGCAGTTTAACCACCCACCACTCACGAAACGCGAGTTGTGAAATCTAATGGCGAGTAAAGATCACCTCAAACTCGCCTTTCTCGGCGAGTGTGTTCAAAACAATTAGTTCCTACCTAGTTTTCATGTAAAATCCAAGAAATATTCGACAAAAACTCCTTCCTCGCACACGACTCTCGGGCATGCTCCGGACTGTGCGTGCCCCTTATTAAGACTGGCTGTATGATCAATTAAACGGCTTCACTGGACTCAAAGCTCGGAGAGCAGCCTGTAATGGTACCGTAAGGGTCGCTCGTTTGCTTTACAAAAATGTTTTCCGCTTCGGTCAAATTCTATTGAGAATTCTTCTTTCGGATTGGTTTAAAAATTTACAGCAATTTGTCACACATATTGTCACCTCGCTATCATTAAGCGTATATTTCCATTTATTACGGGGAGACGCAGTCATAAACCTGCTTAATGCACTCCCTTAAATGAATTATGGTTTGTTTATATCTCGATTTTGTCGCACATATTGTCACCACATATAAAATAATTGATAGCGCATATGAAAAAGGCTTTGGACAAAATGGCATTGGACGAAACGGTCATTGGGTGAAGTGTCCTGATCCCTGGCCTAATGGTTAGAGAAGCAGTTTTGGGACCAAAAGGGCACTGGTTCAATTCCCTGGACCAGCAGGAATGGCTGAAGTGCACCTAACCCCCACTGCACCCCAGGCTGCTCTGGTTATGTTGCTCTGGATAAGAGCTTCTGCTAAATGGCATTAATTTAATGTAATGAATCAAAGTGGCAAATAAAACAGTGGTAAGAAAGCCAAGCGACAGCCATCAGATCCTGGGAAGCATTAGTGGTTGACCATTGATGTTGCTTTTGTGGTGTATCTCACATGGCTGGAAGTAGTGAGCGCTTGTCAGAGCTAATGGAACATTGGAGTTGCCAAGTGTAACAGGCCTTGGTTGAGGCCAATCCTTCCTATTAAAGCAACTAATCTAGATCCTGAAGCACTGATACAGAATGAGTGTATGCCAAGTAAACATATTCAGTAGAACTGATGGAAAAATGGACGTGTAATGCTTTTCTTTATTCTTGGTCAAATTTTAATCATGCACTGGTATGATTAAAATATTAGTGTGCTTGCTTTTCCATTTATGCATTATTCCTTTGTCTTTCTTATGCCCTTGCAGGCTCTGATTATGATTGCTACTCTGTAAATGGTGACGCTGAAGCTGATGGCCAGTCTGAATTTGATAAATCATCCACAATCCCACGCCACAGCAATATTGCTCAGAACTACCGCCGTATGATCCAGACCAAACGACCAGCCAGCACAGCTGGCTTGCCCAGCGCCATGGGTGCCCAAGGAGGCTCTGGTGGTGGGGGTGGAGGAACGGGCACTCCCGGCACCGCCACCATCCGCCGAACACCCTCCACAAAGCCTGGGGTGAGGCGCACTCTCTCCAATGCAGGCCCCATTCCTATCCGGCCGCCCATTGTGCCAGTTAAGACGCCCACCGTGCCTGACTCCCCTGGTGGCTACCCAGGGCCTCCAGCACGTGTGGGCAGTGAGGAGTGTGTGTTCTACGCAGCAGATGATTCTTCTCCTGCTGCTCTGGAGTATGTGAAGGCTTCACCGAAGCGCCTGAGCTTGCCCAATGCAGCTTGGGGCACAGCAGGTGCCGAGATGAGTGTGTACGGGCAGCCGGGAGAAGAAGACCAACTGCTTGCCGCTAACCGTCACAGCCTGGTTGAAAAAATTGGTGAGCTGGTGGCCAGTGCCCAAGCCCTGGGAGATGGCCAGTACCCTTTTCCCTCATTGGCACCAGAGGGCCAGACCGATCCACAGAGTAAATGTCCCCCGCAGGAAGGAGAGGACATGTTGGTATCTATCCGTCGAGGCGTCCGGCTGCGCAAGACCGTCTCCAATGACCGTTCAGCACCACGCATATTGTGACAGCTATCAGAGAGATAAATGAAAGTGCGGTTTAAAAAAAGCACTCTGCGCGGACTCTGTAGAGAACCACCTACGAAAAGAAGAGGATGAAAAAAAAATTCAATTCAATGTTTAAAAGAAGTCGTTATAGTAAGTAACGATCATCAGAAAAAAATAGAAGTAAAATTCTAAATAACAACAGGCTCAGGCCACTGTAACTTGTAGCGTGTCTGGACGCATGTTTGTCTTATTAACACTACCCATCATGGCAGGATAGTCAGGCTCTAGCAACACACTGGGCAGATGCAAGAACAAGGAATCGGGACATTAGGAGACGAGGCTTTTTGAAAACACAAAACATCCCCTAAATCTGGACTTCAGGAATTAGTGCTGGAAAAGCTCATCGAATGAACAGAGGATAATTGGGGTGCACAGTCTCATCAAGAGACTTTCCCTGTATTTCACCCCACTGCCACCTCCAGCTCTGTAACATCACACGGCCAGCTGAAACAACGGCGACAGAGCTGTCTGTGATTGGTCAGTGTGACTGTCGATCAGGCTGAAGATGAGCGGGGCTCTGCTGCAGGTCAGCTTGTGGTTCTGGAAATGATCTTCTTTTAGCAAACCTCTGTTAGCTTGTTTGTTTGTTTGTTTGTTTGTTTGTTTGTTTGTTTGTTTGTTTGTTTTTATTCTAAGCAAATAATCTTGGTTGCAGATCCTGAAGTTGAAGGTTGTGTATATCAGGTGTATGTATTTTTTAGAATTGACCTAAAAAAAAATGCCAATATAATGTGGAGCAATAATTTTTCTGTTCAACAGTTGAAGAAAAACAGAATTACAAGAATAGTTTTTAATGCATATACGTGCAGGGGATGTACACAGGGCAAAGCCTTGGGTAATTCGGTTCTGGTTGTGATATTCGGGAAAGGAAGTGGAGGAGTCCAAGAAAAGCAAAGAGGAAGTCAAGCACTTTGAGGACACAGTATTGGCCATGAGGGGTCAGTGTAGCTGCACTGTGTACAGTAAATGTGGAGAGGAGAAGAGCTTTTCACCCTAAAGCAGGGGGCCAAACTGAGGGCATGTCGGGCTAAAGTCCAGCACAGTTTGGTGATCTGTCCATGCTGTTAAAGAAAATTACATATTTAAATAATATTGGCTTTCTTTCATGGGATATCAGATATATTCCATTCAGCTAGCGTGATATTGAACAAGTCAAATATGAGTTCAGTATCATGCTAGCCGAATGGAATATATCTGATATACCATGAAAAAAAGCTAATGTTACTTTACATTTCAAAAATGCTTATATTATATTACTATTATACACACACGTTCCTTTCAGGTGTTCAACACGTCTTTCTCTTTCAAAATTCTCTCAAAATCTTCCATATTTAACAAAGCAAACCTGGCGGCCATGTTTGTTTACAAATTGTCACAGTCTCTTGCTAGCGTGGACGTTTTACGTTTCCGACATGCGACGTCGTGTTGTCTTGACAACCATGCAATATTGTAAACCATATTCAACACTCATTCTCCGCTGGGTAGAGTGACGTAATACACGTAGGATAAGCGATACGCTAACAACCAAACGAATGAAACCCGCTAGAAGGGAATATAATACGTGTTTTTATTCCATCGAAACAGTGTCCTGTATGTATAATAATAAACTATCTGCAGAGAGAAGCAAGTGATCTAGCCAGAGTGTGATGAAGAACGGTCACAAAGATGGTCTTATTCAATTTAGTTTTTTACTGTTCAGTGTGGTTGCTTTTTTTTTTAATTTATTTATTCAAAAAATTCAAAAGAATTTTTCTCATCCTTACAGAATTTGTTAGCCAGCAGCCTATCAAGAGCAACCCTAGCAGCATTTCTGACAGAAGTTTAAATCTTTCATAGACATTCATAATCTTAAGTGCTTGCTAGCTGCTTACCATAAGCAAACCTGACAGGATTTCTTAAAGGGTTAGAGAACACTGATTTTTTTTCTTTTTCATCCTGACGTTCTATAGGCCAATTGGCCTGTCAGTTGCCAGCCTCTTATGAGGCTGTCTGCGTCTGTTGAGAGCACAAACACACAATGTACCGCCGGCTTGCTAGACCTGTCACAGCTTCATAACCATTCACACCTATGGTCAAGTTAGAGCCACCAATTAGCCTAACCTGCAGGTCTTTGGACTGTGAGGGAGGAAACCGGATCACCCAGAGGAAACCCATGCAGACACGGGGAGAACATGCAAACTCCACACAGAAAGGACAGTGCTAACCACTACATCACCGTGCCACTCGATAACACTGATAAACGTTCATCCATCCATCCATCCATCCATTATCTATAGCCGCTTATCCTGTTCTACAGGGTTGCAGGCAAGCTGGAGCCTATCCCAGCTGACTATGGGCGAGACGCAGGGTACACCCTGGACAAGTCACCAGGTTATCGCAGGGCTGACACAAAGACAAACAACCACACTGCAAAAAATGATATCTTAGCAAGTGAATATATCTTGAAAATAGTTGAAATGATCTAGCATTTCCTATTAGAAGAATACAAGACAAAAATTCTGAGATTATTAAACCTAGTTCTAGATTGCAACCAACTTATTCCAAGATGTCTTATCAAGTAAAAATATATCTGTCCATGTAGCAAGATAATTTCACTAGTATTAAGTAATTTTCTCCTCAAATTCAGTTTTCAATTTTTTGCAATACATTCACACTCACATATAAACGTTCATAATAATAATAATAATAATAATAATAATAATAATTTCAATTTATATAGTGCCTTTCTCACACCCAAGGTCGTTTTACAATTGAGGGGAAACAAAAGAGAGAGAGAGAGAGAGAGAGAGTCCACCAAAAGAGGGTCAGGATGTAATTCCAATGGCGTAGCTAACACAGTCCTACCAGGCGCACGAAGATAAATCCCACACTGCCTGCACAGCCGCCGCGATGCCACCGGGTAACATCATTGATAATCTAGAAGGCTCAGGCGAGTTATCTGCCTAACACAAGTTACAGGATTTCTGAGTGGATTTTTGACTTATATTTCTAAATGTTAATAATAGTTCATGCTAAATCAACATATCCAGTCAAATCAAGAACAACACTGGCTAACTCGACAAGGTATCAAAGACCTCTTTGAATGTAAACATACAAGCCCTTAATGCCCACATAGAAATGTTTCAAGGGTATGTTTTAAGATCCGACAAGACATTTTCCTTCTCAAAGCCGATTTCATGCACCGGCCATTGCAAAATGAAAAAGGAGACGGTATAAAAAATAGCTACTAGGTGTAGTAGGTGTGTTAGAGCAGAAACATCACCAAACTGGACTGACCTCTGGCCATACACAGCTGTAGCTGAGCACCCATGCCCTAACGGATGCTAGAAATGGCGTGGTAGTGAAAAGAGTGAAACAGAAAGTGAATCTGATGTGGAAATGAAAGACTGAGTTTGGGTGGTGATTTGTGTGTTTTTTTTAAACTCTTCCAAATTGAGATTTTTTTTTTTTGTGAACTGAGGCGAGTTGGTCTCACCTTTAGCTCCTGAGCCTCCAACCACACTGCTCTGACTCAGCGAGAAATCCTGGCGATTGGTAAATGAGCTGAGATGAAGGCACAAACCTGGTAGTTGTATGAAAACGAAAAGAAAGAGATTGTGTAGAGTCTGGTGTGGAACTACCGAGAGAAATGAGGTTGAGAAACACAGCAGGCAAAGGATAGACATCCAGTGCTTTATAATGTGAGCATTCCACTGCCTGATATAGAACATAGGACATGTTATGAAGTTAAACAATGTGGCATTTTATAAAATATCGCATGGACGCAGCGGTTTCCTGTGAGTACCCATTTCAAAGTGTGACGGGAAAGTATGCCTTTTGGATTTGGAGTGGGTAATAGGTGGCCAAAACACTGTTTTAGTCCTGTAGTGTCTGTCTGTGAGTGACCTTCTGTGCTCCCATGGTTCACTATAACCCCTGCCGTCTCGCCTAGTTCTGTCGCTCGAAATGACCACTACATGTGCGGCTAAATGGACACGTAATACTTATTAATATTTTCTGTTTGTTTTGGAATTATTTATTTTGCATAAATAGAGCACTCTGTTTTAGGAATGCCTGTCTTTTAGGAATAAAAAAAAAAGCATATCTGCTTTTCAAGAGTGTATAAACCTGTACCAGAAGAAATGGTGTGACGGGGCACGAGACTGGTATTATATGCCAAGTGCAACGATGATCACTCTTTCAGGAAGTACAGTACAGCTCTGTATATATAATCACATATATATACAGTAGATACATATACTTTAAAAGGAGGTGGACAGTAACTGTACTACTCGCACTGGTTAACATAACATCTGACACATTGGGCAAAAGTTTGGGAGAAGGAAAAAAAAGTCAAGGTCAAGTCTATGACAGCAGTATAGCAGAGTTTCTAGTCAAATTTAAGGAGGAAAAAAAAAGATCACGTCGAATAACAAACCAGTATTTATGGACTGTTTGAATGTGTAACATGCTGATTTCTTGTCATGCTACGAGTAACATCGCTCTGATATTTCACACTGACCCTGATACGAACGCATGCAGTGAGTGTGAAAAAGACCAAGAGACAGAAGGATGAAAGAAAGAGAACAGAGTGAAGAAGAAGAAGAAAAGTACAATGGTGATGCAAAGCAGCAAAATATAGCAGACAGAAAAGTACTGAGACATGAAATCATAAAGAAGGAATGATTAAATTCTACTGGGAGATGGAAAAAAAAACAATGA
The DNA here is from genome assembly GCF_027579695.1 of Neoarius graeffei. Taxonomy (NCBI): domain Eukaryota; kingdom Metazoa; phylum Chordata; class Actinopteri; order Siluriformes; family Ariidae; genus Neoarius; species Neoarius graeffei. The sequence continues at coordinate 35,514,633 of NC_083595.1, forward strand.
AGGAATTATCATCCTCACTCTTTCTCTCTATCAGGGGTGTCAAATTCCATTCCAGGAGCTAAATTTTAAGTTTGTTTTCCGTGCACAATTTAACTGGATCTCAATTACCTGATAAATCAATAAATATCCATATTAGAGACCTAGATACTTAATGAAGTCATTCAATACACAGACATTAAAACTGCTCCCAGTCTGCGCTGGAAAATGAACAGATATCTGTGGACAAAATATAAGAATATTGTTGCGGGAAGATGTTTCAAATCCAGTATAAGGGCCCGGTCCCACAATACCCGATAACTATAACTATGACTGTACCTGTGCCTGAATTTAGTTCCAGTCTGGAGCAGTCACACCACAACTATAATCCCGACTATAATATCGCTTGGTCCTGTCACTCAGGGAAATAAATACGTGCAACTTAGGAATAGTCAATGAAGTTTTTTCCAAGTAGTAGCACATTATTCCAGGTCATACTGTACAGCTTGGACTTCAAAACAACCCATGTACTGTACACACTCTGGTGGCTGACTGCAATACGGATAGGTCACGGATTACGGATTATGGAAATATAATAAAAAAAGGATACAAAATACAGAGTGGTTACGGATTTTAATATGGATGCATCACGGATGCTAATAATTCACGGATGTTTCAGTATATTACACATCGGTTACGGATTTCATACAGATGATGCATCACGGATAAAAAACTAACAAGTCTAAAACGGTTAAATGTTTGGACTATCCTACCTGCATTTATATGTTTATTCATTTACGATTGATAATTCACGGAAAATAATCACATATACGTGAATAAAAGATCCGTGCTTTGTATTACATTTTGTATTTTCCATGAATCCATATTCCATGACTTCGTGATGCAACAAGGATGTGCAAAGATGCCCAGGGAAAATAGCACGTGCTCAGACAATGTCACATGTAAACAATTACCTGATTGGTCAGATGTTTTATCGGATCAGGTCCTTGCCTGGGAAAATCACTCCAGAAGCAATCTCACCGATACGGATAAACCCAGGCCTGCGCTATAGGGATATAGGTTATCGGTCTGGTGTGAGCACCAACCACATAAACTGCAGGGGATTGATTTATTTATAGTTATTGTTTTAGTTATAGTTATCGGTATTGTGGGACCGGGCCTTAAGCGTTCTTTAATTGCGTCAAAATTTAAACGTGGAACTGCTGTGTGCTTGAGAATGTGTTGTTTAGCATTTCTAGAAGTTAGCTAGAAAACTGTCAAAATTTCAGCCAGCTATGTTTGTTAGCTTGCTAGTTTAGACTATTTGGCCTCAAGCGTAACTACCATATGCTTGGTAACATACTGTCTATCAGTTCTAGAAGTTATTTTGAGATCTGTCTCTAAATTTCAGCCAGCTGTGTTAGCTTGCTAGTTTAGAACATTTGGCAAGACTATTCGGTAAGCAAATAATGTGACTTATTGGAGCAAAGTCATTTAGCATGTTTGAGTGTAATTCACATGGTGACACTATTTTACAAACTCAGATAGTGGAATTTTATCAGGGGAACTTAACTTTATAAAATCTTAAAGTGCTAGTTTTACGAAAATGACCATAAAATCCCAGGTTATCTGTGTGTGATTTGCTCAAATAGGTTGTAAAGTTCACTGATAAATAAAAAATTGGTTCGAAAAATAAATTTTTTGCATCTGAATTCTGTTCCAGAAATCACTAAAAGCTTGTCCGCCATTAGATCGCAGCGATTTATTGGTCAACGGCGCTGCATGCATGACGTCATATGTGCAACTGCCTTCTTTTGTAAAGCTCTCTACACAACTTTACGACAACAAGGACGAAGAAGTGACTCAGAGTAAGCATGTTTTGGTTTGGTTTTAAATCAGTAATTGTCTGTTGTCTATCTAAATATTATATTTGGCCACATAGAAACTACCTTAGAACGTTATTGATCTGACTAAGGACAACTAATTCATTCAAGCAACAGGCTAAACACAAGCTCGGTGTTTACTGTGCGGTGGTGAGCTCTTTGGGACGGCGCTTCTGACTTTTGTTTCCAGATCGTAGGAACTGCTCCGCGTACCAGACATTGCTCGAATCCTTCTATGTGAATTTACCTCACAAATGTATCTTTTTCAAAAATGTATGGAGCAGACACCAAACCGTCCTGTCGGCTTGAAGTTACCTCTGTTTGTCCGTACAAATCGAACCCATTCATTCTGTAAGTGTCCTGTCGACTACCATGGATCGAAATTCTGCTTTTTTTAATCAGCTACACTTGAACAGCCTTGAACAACACACCTCTTAGGAGGCTTGGTTTGGTTTTAAGTTTTGTTTGTTTGTTTTTTTGAATAAAAAATTGTTAAATTTTGCAAAGCAGACAAAGCCAGAAATGCCGTGAACTTTCAAGTGTTGCGCATATGATGTCACTTCCTTTGAACAAACAATGACTTACCATGAACGCATTTGTGTAATGGCAGACTCAAAGAGCCAAACTTTACCAGCTAAATAGAACATGTTCCTGGTCTCGTATTAAAATACAATTTAGAGAGTAAACTATTTAACATGTCTAGTTTTATAAGGTACTAGCAGGTTGCCTGGGTTTTGCAAAATTCTGAGTTGCCCCCAGACATCCATGTCAAATTTGGTGAAGATCTGTTGATGTTAACCCAAGACTAACAAAGATCCAAACATCCACTACCCAGGGGCCCACCGGAGACCCCCTGGGGCCCAAATATGGAATTTCTGAGTTCTGCCAAATCATGGCTATCTCCTGTACCTACGTGCCAAGTTTAGTGAAGATCTGTTGAGAGTTTGTGTTGATCAATGTAACGTGAAAGGCATTGACGGAGGGGGTAGGTGGATGTCCCCCCCCCCCCCCCCCCCCCCAGGGACCTCCCTGGGGCCCGTACATGAATTTTGCTTATATCTGCAAAATTCCGGCTCATCCCCAGACCTACTTGCCAAATTTGGTGAAAATCCATCAAGAAATGGCGACATTAGCTCCAGACAAACAAACAAACAAACTTTGCCGCTTATTATATAGTAGAGATAAGATAATTTCCGGGGTGATGTTATTTTCGGCGGCACGGTGGTGTAGTGGTTAGCGCTGTCGCCTCACAGCAAGAAGGTCCTGGGTTCGAGCCCCGGGGCCGGCGAGGGCCTTTCTGTGCGGAGTTTGCATGTTCTCCCCGTGTCCGCGTGGGTTTCCTCCGGGTGCTCCGGTTTCCCCCACAGTCCAAAGACATGCAGGTTAGGTTAACTGGTGACTCTAAATTGACCGTAGGTGTGAATGTGAGTGTGAATGGTTGTCTATGTGTCAGCCCTGTGATGACCTGGCGACTTGTCCAGGGTGTACCCCGCCTTTCGCCCGTAGTCAGCTGGGATAGGCTCCAGCTTGCCTGCGACCCTGTAGAAGGATAAAGCGGCTAGAGATAATGAATGAATGTTATTTTCGTAAGACTAGCACTTTAAGGGAGTATGCACCACATGAGCTAGTATTGCGCCCTCTATTGGTGCAGTTGGCTGTATAGGTTTCTAATACACGTAAGTGTGGTTGAATCAGGTGTCTTAAAGCAGAAAATCTCAAACTGTTTAGTGTTGTGCTCCTTGACGAATGAGGATCTGATCTCCCCAGCAGTAATCTATACCATCTTCTTCTTCTTCTTCTTCTTCTTCTTCTTCTCAAGCACCCTGCTTCAAAATCTAATATAAAACCTGATAATTTGCCATTTTTCCAGTAAAAGTGTTTCCTTCAGACTGAAGTGAAAGTGTCTTCCTTAGTGACTGATCAACAACAAGCAGTACATATGCAGGTGTATACAGAAATACTTCAGCACTTCGACTAAAGAATCCAGTGATGAGTCCAGCGTATGAGTTGTTCAAAGCAACCCTCGATTTGTCAACTATAAGTGCACAAATGAAAGATGAGCACAGAGGAGCAGTGTGTAATATCTATAATACTGCGCTCAGCATGGCCAAATGACCAAATCATTCAAGTTTATTGTATAGTGAACATAAACGACTTGGTCAGACATTTTATCAATTTTTTTTAACCTTATGTAACATGCTCACTTTGTTTATCCACGCTGTTCACAAAACCAGCTTTTTTATTGTGCTAAATTGCCCATTTCTAATTTGATTTGCTTACATTCACCACTGCATCGCAGTAACAAAACTCCATTCCAACAGAAAACAAAATAATGCAGGATTAAACTTGTACATGGATTGTGCAACAAAAATGTGAACCAGAACTGCTCAAGGCAGTGAACAAGAAGGGTCTGGATAAGTTTTTCAGATAAACTGGATGGAATCCTGGCTATAGGCCCCACTGGACTAAACAGTCAGTCAGCACACACAGGCGCAAACACACACTTGCTGTGTCATATCACCTGTCCTGGTACTCAGGTGATCTATCTATTTATCTATCTATCTGATCGATCGATCAATAATCTATCCATCCTTCTTTCTTTTCTTCTTCTCGAACAGACCTCTTTGCATCATTCAACAATTCAGTCATTTACCACAGGCTGTACTTGTTGAAATTCCTTCTTCATGCATTATTCATAAGCAGCTAACAGTCAAACATCCATCTTTTTATAGTATTATTTCTTATTTTCTATGCTAGTACACTTTAAACAGCACAATGATTGTGGCTGGTGTGACTGAGCTACACACTGTTTCTGCACGAGAAGCTAATGAAATCCTTCTGATGAAAATGGATATTTTGTGTTACCACAGGCGACGGAGTGAAGCTCTGTTCTCACTCGTTCCTATTTCTTTGCAAAATTTCACCAGTGGCTTGGGATATGAACTTCAGCAATTTATTCTACTGTTCATGAACTAGATTACAGTCTGTAAAACAAAGCTCAATCTTCATGAACTTAAAGTCTGCTTTTGCTATCATGCATCTGTACATACTTGCGCATTTCTTAATAATTGTGCTTCCTTTTTTGCTTGTTCTTTCCTGTTGATAAGGACTATTTTTACTTCCATACGTTTCTGCTTCACCACACATGAAAATAATTGAATTATTATAAATACAAAGTCTCATAAAAACTCATTCATCACGACTTCAAAATGCCTATATATATATATATATATATATATATATATATATATATATACACACACACACACACACACACACACACACACACATACACACACTGTATAATATATATATGATCCACATTCACTAGATATGAGCAATCACGCACTCTGATTGGCGACTCTACTACTAGGATATCAGCTCATATACCATGAGTAGAGTAAAACAAAATGGCGGAGCGCATCAAGTCACATACATCACTTTGTTGTCAAGTATTTAAAAGAAACAGAAATAGCTAAAAGAATATAGTTTTTGTCGTCCCCCCCATATTGCCTGTTCCACACTCCAGCCCAGTTGATGGCAGTAATGCACCTTTAAGTTGGTTTGCCAGCCACCACCAAAAAAAAAAAAACCCTAAAGAAGAAGAAAATGGTGGCGTGTGTTGCTGAACCAACCGAGAACGAAATAAAAACTCTACTCGAAAACAAAACCTCCAAAAAATACAAAAAAACCCCAAGAAAATATGGAATGAAAGTATTTGATGGTAAGAACGTATCTTTTTTAAAATTTTTCAAGAGTTATTATTAAAGCATTTTTCACAAATTGCTAGTCATTTTGCCGGTTTGTTTACATTCTAAGCAGAAATGATTTTGTCGGATTTTTTTACACATATAAAGTTTTTATTTATTGAATTTGCTAAAAATAAAAATGCTCTGTTTCTCAAAATCCAGTGAATGTGGATAGAATAAAACAGTTATTCCACTCAATCTCGTCGTACGTGGCTTATAGCCGACTCGGCGCTATATATACTTAAGTATCCATCTTTAATATTTAAGTGTCCATATAAGCATTGCAATTTTCCATTTGTTTCCTTGCTAACAGTTGTGGACATTAATTCTTGTGACCTAATTTCCCCACTGGAGGGAAAAGAGTAGCTGCTGTTCTGAGAAAAAGCGAAATATCCTGTATTAAATGTGCTTTGGAAGTCTAAGAATCACTTAGCTGCGCCCAGACTAAAAGTACAGCACGTCTTTCATCCACTTGGCCTTGCATTACTCATCATCTTTCTGCTGAAGGCCTGATTTACGTGTATAATGCCCCCTCATTCTCACCCACTCATACTCAAGCTCAGAAATAACAGCCATCAGTGGAACCTATGCTTCCTCTTGTCATTAGTGCTGCCAAACAGACAGCATGTTGCAAGCAGGTACCATGGCAACCTGGCCCAATCTCTGAACAGCGCCTTTCTGTCTTTTGCACAAAACCTCTAAATTCCTTGGTTTTCTCTCACCGAAACACTTTCGCTTAGACCCTTGTGACCACTAGAATACTGCATCGATGTGACCTGATCTTCGCCACTGTCCTTAAACCACTTTCCTACTTCTCATACTTGTGAAGAGAAATAAAGTGTGCGTTTTATTTAGTTTGTTTGGGTTTTTTTTTTGTACAATCCTCTCTCCCCCCCAGCAGTTCCTCCAATGGAGTCAAGTAAGACGACAGGTGCTCTCGTCTCTGTTCTGCTTCTATATCTCTGTCCTTTTTCACTTTAATTTATTGTGTTATTTTTTTCTTTTCTGAAGCTAATCTGCCTCTATTGCTGATGACAAATATTCCTTTTTTGTAAGATTTATTCTCTTCATTTTGTTAACTTTAGTCACTGCTATTGTAACAAAACGCACTGTGATGATCCCAGTATTAATAAAAGTTGTACTTAAACGGTATGTGTGCGCATGTCCCTGTGCGCGTGTGTGGTTGTGCACATTGATGTAATTTCCTTTTGTGCCATTTATTGTTTGCATGGGAAACCGGAGCACAAATGTCACAATGCAACATAGCAAGCAGAAACACCAGAAAGCCTCATCAGTCAATTTTGTAATTACTGAACCACTGAACTACTGTAGCACACTGCTGAAATCAATCACGCTTAAATATGATGCAAAACGATCGGGTACTCTGGGTTCTGAGGGAAAGAATGATTTAATGTTTATGTGTTGTATTAAATAACCCACTCAAAATTTTGGACATGCACAATTTGCCTGCTTGAAATATCTATTTTAAAGCTTCGGCAATAAATCAACATGACAAAATCATTATGTTGGATAATCAAAGTTTAAAAAAGGAAATGACTAACTTACGACTATCAATCCCTGTTAAAATATAATGGCTAACATAATGGCATTGAAAGCCCTGACACTCCAATGACAGTGACAAGCCATGAAAAACAATGAAACCATTTCACTACTGGAAAAAAATAGGTTGTGTTTTTTTTTTCTTAGAAGCTAGGGGGCACCAGAGATCTTCCTGTGAACTCCAAATATTTAGAGCAAGATATTAGTGTTAGCTTCCATTCATTTAACGTGTTTAGGGTGTAATCGGTGTTGAACGAGAGCCTTACACATCAGTATATCGTTAAAGTAAGTGATACAAATAAATTATTACACGTTTCCCCACCCTTTTTTGATAGTATATGCCAGTCCCATCAGTTCCGTGGATTTCTAACAGCAGCTCATGTATCATTCTCTATTGATAATGACTTTCTTGATATTATAGTCTTTAATGAGGATGGATCCTCTTCACTGGAGAGCATATCGCCTCTCCAATGACTTCATAAACCACACCAAGGCAGGTTTAATTAAAATGAAATAAGCCACAGATAATTTACAAAAGAAATTCATTCTGAAATCACATTGAAGTCTGTGTTTCATTTTATCGTTCTGTCCTGGTCAGTTAATTAAATGTGTAAAGGAACTTGTCCAGCTGTGCAACTGCAGCTCGACAGTCAACTACATTATTAGTGACTCTGTCAAAGACCATTAAGTCGTAGCAGCAGCTGGAATCCATTTGTCTTGATATAAAAATGAAGTCTTGGTTACGTCATCTTAATTCCAATTAATTTAGCATTTAGAGCAGTGAAGCTGAATCCAGCGGCTGCTATGCATGAATACAGGTATTCACAGGTATATGTATGTGTAATGACAATGTAAATGTTCATTAGTGGTAGTTTATTTTTAGCCATAGTCTATCATTACTCTTTATATACCGTAGCACTACAGGCTTCACAATTACAGTGTCTTGCAAAAGTATTCCTCCCCCTTGGTGTTTGTCCTGTTTTGTTGCATTCCAAGCTGAAATTAAAATGGATTTTTGGAGGGTTAGTAGCATTTCATTTACACAACATGCGTACCACTTCAAAGGTGCAAATTGTTGTTTTATTGTGACACAAACAGTAATTAAGATGAAAAAACAGAAATCTGGAGTGTGCATAGGTATTCACCTCCTTTCGTATGAAACCCCTAAATAAGAGCTGGTCCAACCAATTCACTTCATAACTCACATAATTAGTTGATTAAGATCCACCTGTGTGTAATCAGTGTCAGATGATCTGTCACATGATGTCTATATAAATCAACTTGTTCTGGAAGGACCCTGACTCTGCAACACTACTAAGCAAGCAACATGAAAACCAAGAAGCCTCCAAAAAGGTCAGAGACAAAGTTGTGGAGAAGTATAGATCAGGGTTGGGTTATAAAAAATATCCCAAACTTTGAATATCCCAGGGAGCACCATTAAATCCATTATAGCAAAATGGAAAGAATAGGTCACTACAAACCTGACAAGAGAAGGCCGCCCACCAAAACTCACAGACCGGGCAAGGAGGGCATAAAACAGAGATGCAACAAAGATGCCAAAGATAACACTGAAGGAGCTGCAAAGATCCACAGCGGAGATGGGAGTATCTGTCCATAAGACCACTTAAACTGTACACCCCACAGAGCGGGGCTTTATACAACCCCGATTCTCAAAAAGTTGGGACAAAGTACAAATTGTAAATAAAAACGGAATGCAATAATTTAAAAATCTCAAAAACTGATATTGTATTCACAATAGAACATAGACAACATATCAAATGTCGAAAGTGAGACATTTTGAAATTTCATGCCAAATATTGGCTCATTTGAAATTTCATGACAGCGACACATCTCAAAAAAGTTGGGACGGGGCAATAAGAGGCTGGAAAAGTTAAAGGTACAAAAAAGGAACAGCTGGAGGACCAAATTGCAACTCATTAGATCAATTGGCAATAGGTCATTAACATGACTGGGTATAAAAAGAGCATCTTGGAGTGGCAGCGGCTCTCAGAAGTAAAGATGGGAAGAGGATCACCAATCCCCCTAATTCTGCGCCGACAAATAGTGGAGCAATATCAGAAAGGAGTTTGAGCGCAGACATCTTCTCTGGGCCAAGGCTCATTTAAAATGGACTGTGGCAAAGTGGAAAACTGTTCTGTGGTCAGACGAATCAAAATTTGAAGTTCTTTATGGAAATCAGGGACGCCGTGTCATTCGGACTAAAGAGGAGAAGGACGACCCAAGTTGTTATCAGCGCTCAGTTCAGAAGCCTGCATCTCTGATGGTATGGGGTTGCATTAGTGCGTGTGGCATGGGCAGCTTACACATCTGGAAAGACACCATCAATGCTGAAAGGTATATCCAGGTTCTAGAGCAACATATACTCCCATCCAGACGACGTCTCTTTCAGGGAAGACCTTTCATTTTCCAACATGACAATGCCAAACCACATACTGCATCAATTACAGCATCATGGCTGCATAGAAGAAGGGTCCGGGTACTGAACTGGCCAGCCTGCAGTCCAGATCTTTCACCCATAGAAAACATTTGGTGCATCATAAAACGGAAGATACGACAAAAAAAAAGACCTAAGACAGTTGAGCAACTAGAATCCTACAGTACATTAGACAAGAATGGGTTAACATTCCTATCCCTAAACTTGAGCAACTTGTCTCCTCAGTCCCCAGACGTTTACAGACTGTTGTAAAGAGAAAAGGGGATGTCTCACAGTGGTAAACATGGCCTTGTCCCAACTTTTTTGAGATGTGTTGTTGTCATGAAATTTAAAATCACCTAATTTTTCTCTTTAAATGATACATTTTCTCAGTTTAAACATTTGATATGTCATCTATGTTCTATTCTGAATAAAATATGGAATTTTGAAACTTCCACATCATTGTATTCCGTTTTTATTTACAATTTGTACTTTGTCCCAACTTTTTTGGAATCGGGGTTGTAGAAGAGTGGCCAGAAAAAAGCCATTGCTTAAGAAAACACATTTGGAGTTTGCCCAGCAGTATGTGGCAGACTCCCCAAACATATGGAAGAAGATTCTCTGGTCAAATGAGACTAAAATTTATCTTTTTGGCCATCATAGGAAATGCCACATGTGGTGCAAACCCAACACCCTGAGAACACCATTCCTACAGTGAAGCATGGTGGTGGGAGCATCATGCTGTGGGGATGTTTTTCATCTGCAGGGACAGGAAAGTTGGTCAGGACTGAAGGAAAGATGGATGGCACTAAATACAGGGCAATTCTGGAGGAAAACCTGTTTGAGTCAGCCAGAGGTTTGAGACTGGGATGAAGGTTCACGTTCCAGTAGGACAATGACCCTAAACATACTGCTAAAGCTCCACTGGAGTGGTTTAAAGGGAACCATTTAAATGTCTTGGAATGGCCTAATCAAAGCCCAGACCTCAATCCAATTGAGAATCTGTGGCATAACTTGAAGATTGCTGTACACTAATGCAACCCATCTAACTTGAAGGAGTTGGAGCAGTTTTGCCTTGAGGAATGGGCAAAACTTCCAGTGGCTAGATGTACTGAGCTGATAGAGACATACTCCAAGAGAGTTGCAGCTGTAATTGCAGCAAAAGGTGGCTCTACAAAGTATTGACTTGGGGGGTGAATACCTATGCACACTCCAGATTTCTGTTTTCTTTTTTTCCATTTTAATTATTGTTTGTGTCACAATAAAACAACAATTTTCACCTTTAAAGTTGTAGTCATGTTGTGTAAATCAAATGGTGCTAACCCCCCCCCCCCAAAAAAAAAAAAAAAAAAAAAAAAAACAGTTTGTAATGCAACAAAACAGGACAAACACAAAGGAGGATGAATACTTTTGCAAGACACTGTACATAAGGACCACCCTGTTAAGGTGATGATGCATGGAGCAACCTTCCCATTGAGACTGGGCAACATAATTTCTCTCTAAACAATTTTGATCATTTTGGCCAACTTTTTAAGATCATCCAATCAGAGTGCTAGCAGTGAACCACATGACTACCTGAGAGCTTCTGATGGCGGCATCTCAACGGCAGTGGAGTGAAGAAAAAAAGAGACAACTTTGGATCTTTTTATGTTGGCAAGTTATGTGTAAACCCAAAGTGGTGAATTTACCTCATCAAATGCTCATAAAACGAACAGACATCTATTTTTATGTGCTCAGGTTGCAAGACATCAATTTTTTTTCAGCTAAGTGTAAATGCCATTAGCTAACCACCGCTCCATAGAGACTGAATGGGATTTACAGTGGTGCTTGAAAGTTTGTGAACCCTTTAGAATTTTCTTTTTTTCTGCATAAATATGATCTAAAACATCATCAGATTTTCACACAAGTCCTAAAAGTAGATAAAGAGAACCCAGTTAAACAAATGAGACAAAAATATTATACTTGGTCATTTTTTTATTGAGGAAAATGATCCAATATTACATATCTGTGAGTGGCAAAAGTATGTGAACCTCTAGGATTAGCAGTTAATTTGAAGGTGAAATTAGAGTCAAGTGTTTTCAATCAATGGGATGACAATCAGGTGTGAGTGGGCACCCTGTTTTATTTTAAGAACAGGGATCTATCAAAGTCTGATCTTCACAACACATGTTTGTGGAAGTGTATCATGGCATGAACAAAGGAAATTTCTGAGGACCACAGAAAAAACATTGTTGATGCTCATCAGGCTGGAAAAGGTTACAAAACCATCTCTAAAGAGTTTGGACTCCACCAATCCACAGTCAGACAGATTGTGTACAAATGGAGGAAATTCAAGACCATCGTTACCCTCCCCAGGGGTGGTCGACCAACAAAGATCACTCTAAGAGCAAGGTGTGTAATAGTCGGCGAGGTCACAAAGGACCCCAGGGTAATTTCTAAATAACCGAAGGCCTCTCTCACATTGGCTAATGTTAATGTTCATAAGTCCACCATCAGGAGAACACTGAACAACAATGGTGTGCATGGCAGGGTTGCAAGGAGAAAGCCACTGCTCTCCAAAAAGAACATTGCTGCTCGTCTGCAGTTTGCTAAAGATCACATGGACAAGCCAGAAGGCTATTGGGAAAATGTTTTGTGGACAGATGAGACCAAAATAGAACTTTTTGGTTTAAATGAGAAGCATTATGTTTGGAGAAAGGAAAACACTGCATTCCAGCATAAGAACCTTATCCCATCGGTGAAACATGGTGGTGGTAGTATCATGGTTTGGGCCTGTTTTGCTGCATCTGGGCCAGGATGGCTTGCCATCATTGATGGAACAATGAATTCTGAATTATGCCAGCGAATTGTAAAGGAAAATGTCAGGACATCTGTCCATGAACTGAATCTCAAGAGAAGGTGGGTCATGCAGCAAGACAACGACCCTAAGCACACAAGTCGTTCTTCCAAAGAATGGTTAAAGAAGAATAAAGTTAATGTTTTGGAATGGCCAAGTCAAAGTCCTGACCTTTATCCAGTGGAAATGTTGTGGAAGGACCTGAAGCGAGCAGTTCATGTGAGGAAACCCACCAACATCCCAGAGTTGAAGCTGTTCTGTACGGAGGAATGGGCTAAAATTCCTCCAAGCCGGTGTGCAGGACTGATCAACAGTTACCGGAAACATTTAGTTGCAGTTATTGCTGCACAAGGGGGTCACACCAGATACTGAAAGCAAAGGTTCACATACTTTTGCCACTCACAGATATGTAATATTAGATCGTTTTCCTCAATAAATATATGACCAAGTATAATATTTTTGTCTCATTCGTTTAACTGGGTTCTCTTTATCTACTTTTAGGACTTGTGTGAAAATCTGATGATATTTTAGGTCATATTTATGCAGAAATATAGAAAATTCTAAAGGGTTCACAAACTTTCAAGCACCACTGTAGCTACCTAGTGGTGGTTTTTGCTAACATACAGTAGCTAGCTGCAAGTTATTGCTTGCTGTGTAGGGATAACATTAGCTCTCTTGCGTCAAGTTAAAAGTGATGGGCAGCTCATGATTTTTTTTTTTGTGAGTTGTAACAGAGATTGTCTAATTTATCGTCTGATCTAATTCACATCCAGAGCATGACTACTTGTGGAACCCAAGGGTGAAACAGTACAAACTTCAGGATCTAAAAATGAAAACCTTTCAGGAGCTCTGTCACTCTCTTTTCCTCCTCAGCATCCATCTCCTGGTCCATGTCCTTTTGTCTTTTTTGCTGAGATGAGAATTAAACGATTGTTTTTGTGATGTATGTGTCAGTTATCAGTTATAGCATATGTGATTGAGGCTAGTAGCATTTTTAAAGAGATTTAAAGTGTTTAACAGAATAATGTGGTTATTTTGACTTGTAAAATGTTAAAATAATGGCAAATTATCTTTTGACCAGAGTATCTATTCAGTTTTGTTCCAGAAGTGATACTCACTTGAGCGAAATAAAGACTGACACCAAGACAAAAGTGACAGCTGCAAATGTTTCAGTGTCCATCTTTGTGGTGTCTGTGTCCCTGGCAATAGATTTGCTCTTATCTGATTGGTTTTTGCCAATTGTCTGTTGCTCAAATTAGTTGTCCTGTGTCTCACCTGGTTGCCCGTTGTGGGTAACATTGCCCAAAATGTTGCCCTGTGTATCATCACCTTCAGATCTTGTCTCACTGCAAAATAGCTGAAAGTAAAATACCGTAGGTTGAATTTACATCCAGTTTTCCTTCAGCTTTCCATCCAACTTCTGTAACTTTCTGCAAATACATACTTTGTATCATCTCTCTTAAGCTTCTTATCTGCTATACATTATGGTAGTCTATTAGGAAAACAACCATCCTTCATCTCACGAATATAAAACACTTCAGTTATAAATACTAGCATGCACACTAGACGCTTACTACTTTACTGAGTCTCACCTGACAGAAAAAGAAAAACAGAATAGAACTAGTAGGTTGATTACAATCTATAATATTTATGTTTAAGACTTCACAACAGTCAAGGCCGACCTATCAGTGAACATTATTTTTCTTGGTAATAGGCCTTTCCCAGGCCACTGGGAGATAATGGGAGATATCAAGTCCAATAGTTCATCTATCTGAAGTGTTTCTGGTCAGGTTTTCATTTCTGCGTTTATCATTTTGTTCAGGCCAGTTTTCCAAGGACATGTTTGGTTTCTGTCAGAAAAGCACACACCTTGGTGATTTGCTGTTGTTTTGGAGCAGAAATCATTGTTCTTAATGATTATTCGATAAAATAAGTAAAACATGGTGCCTTAAAACACCAGAGTTAAAAACATTGTTTTATCCTCCAGCTGCTTATTTTTGTCTGACCTTAAATTGCTGGGGTGTGCAGAAGAAAAGTTCAGAACTTAGCCCTGGAGGATACTATATAACTACTGCATTGGTGCCTGGGCTAGCTTACTGAAATTCATTTTGAGCAATCACATGATTGTAGCATATACAACTCAGTCTTCTCGGCACCAGACTTCATTACTTTTTGCACAGGGCCTTTCTGTGTGGAGTTTGCATGTCCTCCCTGTGTCTGCGTGGGTTTCTTCCGGGTGCTCCGGTTTCCCCCACAGTCCAAAGACATGCAGGTTAGGCTAATTGGTGGTTCTAAATTGACCGTAGGTGTGAATGCGAGTGTGAATGGTTGGTTGTCTCTATGTGTCAGCCCTGTGATGACCTGGTGACTTGTCCAGGGTGTACCCCGCCTCTCACCCATAGTCAGCTGGGATAGGCTCCAGCTTGCCTGCGACCCTGTAGAACAGGATAAGCGACTACAGATAATAGATGGATGGATGGGATAGTAATGCCATTTGAGGAATAGAATTTGAAAAAAAAACGTGCATTTGTACGAGCTGAAAAAACAATATGAACTGGTGAAGCCATGGCCTATTGGTGAGAGAAGCAGCATTGGGACCAAAAGCTTGCTGGTTTGATTCCCTGGACCAGCAAGAATGGCTGAAGTGCCCTTAAGCCAGGGGCTTCAAAGTTTGGGAGAATAGCAGGGTACAAATAATTTACAGCAGGGTGCAAAATGGTAAAATGTCTGCCAGCAGCAGACATAATGCACGTGAAGCGTGCAGGGATAGATAGATAGATAGATAGATAGATATAGAGAGAGATATGCAAGTACGAATTTTTCATGGGGCGGGATGGTTTGGAACAGGCCATCTAAAATTGGGATAACATTTACCCGGGATGGGTATTTGAGGTGGGTCGTCTAGCTTAAGCTTGATTAGCGTTGTTACGCACGCCAGTGTTTCCCACAGAAATTTTGGAGACTATGGGGGAGGCGCGGGGGGTTGTTTAAAATTGAGTGATATGTTAAATATTAAGTTATTACTGAAAAACTATTGATTAAAAAAACAGACACTGAGAAATGGTCCTATAAACAACTTTACCAATATAAAAGATTACCAGGACTACAAAAATGCAGAAAAATAGGCTTTACTTATCCAAATGCTCCTGTTGGTTCAAAAGTTAAAGTGCATAGAACCTCACAGCACAACATGAAGTTACCTTAAAATATAATATAAATGCCTCAGCTTTCATGTAAGAAAAAAACTATTAATACTAGTACTGTGTGCAGGCAGTCTCTCCTGAAGACTAAATTAAACAATAATTATAAACTAATAAAATAAATGGCTCAGGCTTCATAGAAGAAAAAAACAATTTGAACAGAATCTCACAGTATGATGCTGAAGCTGCTTAAACAATGGAAAATAAAATACCATTTTGGCAAAAACGTTGGCATCCATTAATTTCTTGTATTAAGTAAAAAAATATGTTGCCGGATACTGCTGACGTTTTACAGCCCAAAATATGTTCAAAACCCGCCAAAATGCACTTAAAACCGCCCAAATTGGGCGGGAAAACGCGCAATCTGGCAACACAGGCGGAAGTAATGGCTGCACTCGTGTCGAGGATGTAAACACAATCTGGCAACACAGGCGGCAGTAATGGCTGCACTCGTGTCGAGGATGTAAACACAGTTGACGCGGCAACGGACATACATGACATAGTGGATGTAATTTACGTTCACAACTTTTTTTGCTGTCAGAAATATTTAATATTAAATTTTGTGACTCGACTGACAATAGCCGGCGGCATAACAAGCCATAGCCGGCGATTTGCCGCCGGTGACCGGCTACTTTTGAGACCGCTGCTTAAGCAAGGCACCTAACACCCAACTGCTCCCCAGGCTTCTCTGGGTATGTTGTGTGTCGCTCTGGATAAGAGTGTCTGCTAAATGCCATTAATATAATGAAAGCTGTTTTGGATACTACTGTAAAAAGAATGAAGGCTGCATCTATGGCACTATTTTCAGACTGGCTATGAGTATTTTTTGATACAGTGGTGCTTGAAAGTTTGTGAACCCTTTAGAATTTTCTATATTTCTGCATAAATATGACCCAAAACATCATCAGATTTTCACACAAGTTATAAAAGTAGATAATGAGAACCCAGTTAAACAAATGAGACAACAATATTATACTTGGTCATTTATTTATTGAGGAAAATGATCCAATATTACAGATCTGTGAGTGGCAAAAGCATGTGAACCCCAAGGATTAGCAGTTAATTTGAAAGTGAAATAAGAGTCAGGTGTTTTCAATCAATGGGATGACACTCAGGTGTGAGTGGGCACCCTGTTTTATTTTAAGAACAGGGATCTATCAAAGTCTGATCTTCACAACACATGTTTGTGGAAGTGTATCATGGCACGAACAAAGGAGATTTCTGAGGACCTCAGAAAAAGCATTGTTGATGCTCATCAGGCTGGAAAAGGTTACAAAACCATCTCTAAAGAGTTTGGACTCCACCAATCCACAGTCAGATAAACTGTGTACAAATGGAGGAAATTCAAAACCATTGTTACCCTCCCCAGGAGTGGTCGACCAACAAAGATCACGCCAAGAGCAAGGCATGTAATAGTCAGCGAGGTCACAAAGTACCCCAGGGTAACTTCTAAGCAACTGAAGGCCTCTCTCACATTTGGATAATGCTAATGTTCATGAGTCCACCATCAAGAGAACACTGAACAACAATGGTGTGCATGACAGGATTGCAAGGAGAAAGCCACTGCTCTCCAAAAAGAACATTGCTGCTTGTCTGCAGTTTGCTAAAGATCATGTGGACAAGCCAGAAGGCTATTGGAAAAAATGTTTTTTGGACGGATGAGACCAAAATAGAACTTTTTGGTTTAAATTAGAAGCGTTATATTTGGAGAAAGGAAAACACTGCATTCCAGCATAAGAACCTTATCCTATCTGTGAAACATGGTGGTGGTAGTATCATGGTTTGGGCCTGTTTTGCTGGATCTGGGCCAGGATGGCTTGCCATCATTGATGGAACAATGAATTCTGAATTATACCAGCGAATTCTAAAGGAAAATATCAGGACATCTGTCCATGAACTGAATCTCAAGAGAAGGTGGGTCATGCAGCAAGACAATGACCCTAAGCGCACAAGTTGTTCAACAAAATAATGGTTAAAGAAGAATAAAGTTAATGTTTTGGAATGGCCAAGTCAAAGTCCTTAATCTAATCGAAATCTTGTGGAAGGACCTGAAGCGAGCAGTTCATGTGAGGAAACCCACCAACATCCCAGAGTTGAAGCTGTTCCGTATGGAGGAATGGGCTAAAATTCCTCCAAGCCAGTGTGCAGGACTGATCAACAGTTACTGGAAACGTTTAGTTGCAGTTATTGCTGCACAAGGGGGTCACACCAGATACTGAAAGCAAAGGTTCACATGCTTTTGCCAGTCACAGATATGTAATATTGGATCATTTTTCTCAATAAATAAATGACCAAGTATAATATTTTTGTTTCATTTGTTTAACTGGGTTCTCTTTATCTACTTTTAGGACTTGTGTGAAAATCTGATGATATTTTAGGTCATATTTATGCAGAAATATAGAAAATTCTAAAAGGTTCACAAACTTTCAAGCACCACTGTACTCATTGATACTGATACTACTGATAATGAGGAACCTGCTTACAGTACCATTAATCAATCATGGGTGTCAGGGAATATTTTATTTAGCTCTGTTTATGTTGGTTGCTGGGCAACACGGTGGTGTAGTGGTTAGCACTGTTGCCTGACAGCAAGAAGGTCCTGGGTTTGAGCCCAGCGGCTGACGAGGGCTTTTCTGTGTGGAGTTTGCATTTTCTCCCTGTGTCTGCGTGGGTTTCGTCCGGGTTCTCCGGTTTCTCCCACAGTCCAAAGATATGCAGGTTAGGTTAATTGGTGGTTCTAAATTGACCGTAGGTGTGAATGTGAGTGTGAATGGTTGTTTGTCTCTATGTGTCAGCCCTGTGATGACCTGGCGACTTGTCCAGGGTGTACCCCGCCTCTCACCCATAGTCAGCTGGGATAGGCTCCAACTTGCCCACGACCCTGTAGAACAGGATAAGCGGCTACAGATAATGGATGGATGGATGGATGGATGGATGTTGGTTGCTGCTGTGTTGTTCACAATGAACATCTTAAACATAAAACTGAGTTAGTTATCCTGGCTAGCAAGGGGAAATTAAATGTGCATCACAGTGCTCACAGAACTGAAGTGCACTCATGTGCTTGTTTCTCTGTACGCTTGCTTCACTGCCTCATACTCCCAGATATCTCTGTGCGTATGCACACAGCATCTTGCACTCATTTTTAATGACCATGCTTTCTGATATTGCTCTGCATGCTCAATTCAGCTGCCATTACATCTCTATTCAAGAAAACATCATGAGGTTTAACCAGGCTAGTGGTATTGTAGGAAGATTCTATAGTACCACTTCTTGATATTTTCACAGTGCAGCGTTGGCAGACTGCTTTGCTTTGATCATTAATCATGAAATACATCCAGGTCATGGTCATTTTGTGTCAACTGTTCATTAGCATAGCAGCATATACTGGACTTATGGTGATGATACACGGGGCAACTTTTTGGGCAATGTTGCTGAGCAATGTTTCTGGCAACGGGCAACTAGGTGAGACACAGGGCAACTTTTCAGGGCAACTAACAATGGGCAACAACAGTTAGCAATGGCAGTTTACAGTTAGCTAAAAAAAATCGATGTCTTAATTTTTGCTGTGACCATTTAATCAAGCTGTCTGTTGTTTTTTAGAGCTTTGGTGAGGTAAATTCCTCCATATAGAATATTAAAATAACAACTTACCGGCGTAAAAACAGATGAGGAGTCTCTCCATCTCTTCACTCCACTGACACTGAGCGGCCGCCATATTTGTTTGAAATTTCTGATCCGAACCTCACTGGAGGTCACATGACTCGATACTCGTGTTCTGATTGGCTTATCTCAAAAAGTTGCCAGAGATTATCAAAACCATTCAGAAAGAAACAGTGTTGCCCAATCTCAATAGAAAAGAGTCAAAACGCAATTGCCCAGCAACATTGCTCGGCAACATTGCCCAAAAAGTTGCCCCGTGTATCATCACCATTACATACATAATATATACCACGTGGTATTGCATGTTGCTGTCAGAGCATTATGAGTAGGAGTAAAGGTATCATGGCAGCATGATATCGGTATCAGTGCATCCCAAGAGAAGACCTACCATACATGTAAATGATGCAGACTATGAAAGTGTATGAATTCTCTTCAGTGGGTCATAATGATGGCACAGCAGGAAGTGTTTCTGCCTCACAGTCCCATGGTCCCTGATGTGATCCTGAGCTCAGATTATTGTCTGTATAAAGCTTTTGTATGTATTCCCTGTGGCCATGAGGGATTCCTCAGGTTTCTCCCACCACCCAAAAACATCAAAGTCCACGGATGTTTTACTCTAAATTTCCCTTAGATGTGAAATATTTAAGAGTTATTCCACGAAATCGAGTCGATAAGGGACATAGTGCTGAGTTGGCTATAAACCACATACAACGAGATTGAGTGGAATACCTGGTTTTTTTTTTTCTATCCATGTTCACTGGATTTTGAGAAACAGAGCATTTTTATCTCTCATCTCATCTCATTATCTCTAGCCACTTTATCCTGTTCTACAGGGTCGCAGGCAAGCTGGAGCCTATCCCACCTGACTACGGGCGAAAGGCGGGGTACACCCTGGACAAGTCGCCAGGCCATCACAGGGCTGACACATAGACACAGACAACCATTCACACTCACAGTCAATTTAGAGTCACCAGTTAACCTAACCTGCATGTCTTTGGACTGTGGGGGGAAACCGGAGCACCCGGAGGAAACCCACGCGGACACGGGGAGAACATGCGAACTCCGCACAGAAAGGCCCTCGCCAGTCACGGGGCTCGAACCCGGACCTTCTTGCTGTGAGGCGACAGCGCTAACCACTACACCACTGTGCCGCTCAGCTATTGGGATATAAAAAAATCTCCTTCTCACCCCCAGCGGGGGGGTGGTATCCATGTCATCCTCAAGCTCGGGTCCTCTACCAGAGGCCTGGGAGTTTGAGGGTTCTGCGCAGTATCTTTGATGTTCCTAGGACTGCGCTCTTCTGGACTGAGGCTTCAGATGTTGTTCCTGGGATTTGCTGGAGCCACTCTCCCAGTTTGGGGGTTACTGCCCCAAGTGCCCCCACTACCACGGGGACCACGCAACCCTTGACCTTCCACATCCGTTCCAGCTGCTCTTTCAACCCTTGATACTTCTCAAGTTTCTCATGTTCCTTCTTCCTGATGTTGGCGTCAGCTGGGATCGCCACATCTATCACCACCACCCTCTTCTGCTCTTTGTCCACCACCACTATGTCCGGTTGGTTAGCCAGGATCTGTTTGTCAGTCTGGAAGCTGAAGTCCCACAGAACCTTGGCCCTGTTGTTCTCAGCCACCTTCTGTGGTATGGCCCATTGGGACTTGGGTACTTCTATTCCATACTGGTTGCAGATGTTCCTGTATACTATCCCAGCCACTTGGTTGTGCCTCTCCATGTACGCTGATCCAGCTAGCATCTTACACCCTGCTACTATGTGCTGGACTGTTTCAGGGGCTTCTTTGCACAGTCTGCATCTTGGGTCTGATCTACTCTGGTAGATCCTGGCCTCTATGGCTCTTGTGCTTATGGCCTGTTCTTGTGCTGCCATGATTAGTGCCTCTGTGCTGTCTGTCAGTCCTGCATTATCCAGCCACTGGTAGGATTTCTTGATATGATGCCACCAGTTTATGATGCCAGCGGGGTATCTGATGACTGGTAGTGCGTACATGTTGATGGCTCGGACCTTGTTCTTACCATTCAGCTGACTTTTCAGGACCTGCCTTACTCTCTGGAGGTATTTGGCTGTGGTTGACTTCCTTGTGGCTTCTTCATGGTTTCCATTAGCCTGTGGGATGCCAAGGTACTTGTAGCTGTCTTGGATATCACCTATGTTGCCCTCTGGTAGGTCAATCCCCTCAGTCCGGATCATCTTGCCTCTCTTTGAGACCATCCGGCCACACTTGTCCAATCCGAATGACATCCCTATGTCATCGCTGTAGATCCGGGTGGTGTGGATCAGCGAGTCTATTTCTCGCTCGTTCCTGGCATACAGCTTGATGTCATCCATGTAGAGCAGGTGGCTGATTGTTGCCCCACTACGGAATCGGTACCCGTAGCCGCTCTTCGTGATGATCCGACTGAGGGGGTTCAGGCCTATGCAGAACAGCAGTGGTGATAGCGCATCTCCTTGGTATATGCCGCACTTGATGTTGACTTGGGCAATGGGTTTTGAGTTGGCCTCTAGGGTTGTCTTCCACATTTCCATTGAGTTCTGGATGAAGGTCCTTAGGTTCCTGTTGATCTTATACAGTTCCAGACATTCCAGTATCCATGTGTGTGGCATTGAGTCATAGGCTTTCTTGTAGTCAATCCAGGCAGTGCACAGGTTGGTCTGTCTCTTCTTACAGTCTCGGGCAACTGTTCTATCGACCTCTGGTGTTACTGTCAATCCCTTTCTGTGCCTCGCTCATGTATTGAGCCACATGCTTACTCATTTTTGCCGCAATGATGCCTGACAGGGCCTTCCATGTTGTGCAGAAGACAGGTAATTGGCCGGTAGTTGGATGGGATGGTCATGATTAGGACTGTCCTGCCTTGGGTTAGCCATTCTGGGTGGGTTCCATCCCTCAGCAGCTGGTTCATCTGTGCTGCTAGGCATTCATGGCTAGGCATTCATTCATTCTTCAGCCAGTACGTATGGATCATATTGGGGCCTTCATCTTTGACACTCTTTCTTGGACGTCTGCCATTGAGATGGTTACTGGTTCTTGTTCTGGGAGGTTGCTGTGGTCAGCTCTTAGGTCCACTAACCATTGGGCATCGGTGTTGTGTGATGCCGTTCTTTCCCATATGTCTTTCCAGTATTTTTCCACCTCACCTGACCGGTTGTTGTTCCCCTGCCACTGAGAGTACACCTTGGCTGGTTCAGTGGAGAACAGCTTGTTTATTCTCCTGGCCTCTCCCTCCTTGGTGTATCTCTTCAACCGGGTGGCCAGAGCTGTTAGTCGCTGTTTGGCAGTTTCGAGTGCCTCTGGTATGGAGAGTGAGTTGTACTTCCTGGGTGCCCCTTTATTCACCATGTTCCCTTTCTGTAGTTCAGCTAGCTGGCTAACTCCGTGCTGCCTTTATCTTGGCCTCTAATCGTCTCTTCCATGGTGGATACTGTTTGTTATGTCCCGAGCCCACCTTTTGTCCAAGCATCTCCATGATTACTGTTGCTGTACTGTGTATCAGCTTGTTGGTCTCAGTGATGGTTCTTGTGGAGATTGTCTTCAGAGCAGCATTCACATCTACTAGTAGATCTTCTGAAGGTACTTGGCAACTCAGCTTCGGTATTTGTCGGGGGTTCCAGGTTTCCAGTTGGGTCACGATCTCAGGTCAGCAGCTCTTGTGTTGAGGCTGTTAGCTGTTGGGGCTTGGTACCCAATCTCTGGTTGTGGGGATGATGATGACGACATCTCTGATGTGATAGTAGATTTCGATTACGGATGTTGGAACACTGGGCTAATAGCTGTTTCTTTGTTAGCCGTGATTGTGGGTTTCAAAGTATCCAATGGTCCCACATTCGCTGCATGTATCCCCTCTCTCTGGGACTGCTTGTATAGTAGCATTCCAGCAACTCCGTATTTTCTGTCCTCGTCCATCGATGTCTTGTTCCAGTAGCCCATTTCTCATCAGTTTGCCCTGGTTCCCTAGCAACTGATGCAGACCTTGTTGACCCGGGCGACGTCTGAGCCGGTATGACTCTATCAGTTATGTCTTCACTCATTCCTGAGGTAGGCCGATATATCATGAGGGGTCTTGCCTAAGGACCCTTACTGGATGATGTTTTGCCCCGACCGGGATTTGAACCCCGATCTCCTGCGTCGTAGTCAGTGAGCATTACCACTGTACTATCCAGCTGATATATATATATATATATATATATATATATATATATATTCTTTTAGCTATTTCTGTTTCCTTTCAATACTTGATAACAAAACCACCATTTTGTTTTGCTCTACGCACAGGATATGAGCTAATATCCTAGTAGTAGAGTAGCCAATCAGAGCATGCAATTGCTCATATCCTGTGTGTGTACAGTATGTGTGTGTGTGTGTGTGTATATATATACACACACACACACAGGGTATTCCCAATGCATACCCAATGTTCTCGGAATAGGCTCTGGATTCACCAGAAAAGATAAATGAGTGAATGCTCTTCAGTAGTGGTCATTGTACGTTGGTCTCCTCTCACTATACACTCAGCTTACAGAATAAATTCATGTCTAATGTCATTCTGGTGCATTTCATGTCTAGCTTGCACACTAACTACAACCCCGATTCCAAAAAAGTTGGGACAAAGTACAAATTGTAAATAAAAACGAAATGCAATGGTGTGGAAGTTTCAAAATTCCATATTTTATTCAGAATAGAACATAGATGACATATCAAATGTTTAAACTGAGAAAATGTATCATTTAAAGAGAAAAATTAGGTGATTTTAAATTTCATGACAACAACACATCTCAAAAAAGTTGGGACAAGGCCATGTTTACCACTGTGACACATCCCCTTTTCTCTTTACAACAGTCTGTAAATGTCTGGGGACTGAGGAGACAAGTTGCTCAAGTTTAGGGATAGGAATGTTAACCCATTCTTGTCTAATGTGGGCTTCTAGTTGCTCAGCTGTCTTAGGTCTTTTTTGTCGTATCTTCCGTTTTATGATGCGCCAAATGTTTTCTATGGGTGAAAGATCTGGACTGCAGGCTGGCCAGTTCAGTACCCGGACCCTTCTTCTACACAGCCATGATGCTGTAATTGATGCAGTATGTGGTTTGGCATTGTCATGTTGGAAAATGCAAGGTCTTCCCTGAAAGAGACGTCGTCTGGATAGGAGCATATGTTGCTCTAGAACCTGGATATACCTTTCAGCATTGATTGTGTCTTTCCAGATGTGTAAGCTGCCCATGCCACACGCACTAATGCAACCCCATACCATCAGAGATGCAGGCTTCTGAACTGAGCGCTGATAACAACTTGGGTCGTCCTTCTCCTCTTTAGTCCAAATGACACGGCGTCCCTGATTTCCATATAGAACTTCAAATTTTGATTCGTCTGACCACAGAACAGTTTTCCACTTTGCCACAGTCCATTTTAAATGAGTCTTGACCAAGAGAAGACGCCTGCGCTTCTGGATCATGTTTAGATACAGCTTCTTCTTTGAACTATAGAGTTTAAGCTGGCAACGGCGGATGGCATGATGAATTGTGTTCACAGATAATGTTCTCTGGAAATATTCCGGAGCCCATTTTGTGATTTCCAATACAGAAGCATACCTGTATGTGATGCAGTGCCGTCTAAGGGCCCGAAGATCTCGGGCACCCAGTATGGTTTTCCGGCCTTGACCCTTACGCACAGAGATTCTTCCAGATTCTCTGAATCTTTTGATGATATTATGCACTGTAGATGATGATATGTTCAAACTCTGCAATTTTACACTGTCGAACTCCTTTCTGATATCGCTCCACTATTTGTCGGCGCAGAATTAGGGGGATTGGTGATCCTCTTCCCATCTTTACTTCTGAGAGCCGCTGCCACTCCAAGATGCTCTTTTTATACCCAGTCATGTTAATGACCTATTGCCAATTGACCTAATGAGTTGCAATTTGGTCCTCCAGCTGTTCCTTTTTTGTACCTTTAACTTTTCCAGCCTCTTATTGCCCCTGTCCCAACTTTTTTGAGATGTGTTGCTGCAGGCCTGTTTCAAGCTATTTGGGGGCCCTAGGCAAAGGGGGATCTGGGGCCCATAATTATCCCCCCCTCGACGAAAGGCCTTATGGCCGCCTACCCACTGAAGACTTAATAAATAAACATCACACATATTGTAATCATTCTTACGATTTTTACTTAATAAATGAACTCTTTACATTATTATAAATAATTATCAAACCCAATTAAACACAAGAATAGACAAAATACACACACACACACACACACACACACACACACACACACACACACATACATACACACATATATATATATATATATATATATAATATGAAAATAAGACAAAGTAATATAAAATGTGCAAATAACACAGCACTAAATATTTACAGTATATACACAAGTAGAAATAACTTCAAATGGTGATTAAATTATTACAAACATGAATAAGAATCTTAAGAACCAGCACACACAGAAAAGTGCAAAAGGTATAGAAAAACACATAAAAATTTAAGAATACACAACTAGAATCATGGGCAAAATGTCTAAAACTGCTGCTTGCAGGCTTTGGCTTCAGCAAAGGCAGCCACAATACCCTCCATGTCCAAAGACCTGCGGACATCACATTCAATTGACATCAGTGCCAGTCCGGAGAGCCTCTCTTGGCCCATGGCGGACCTCATATAGTTCTTAATAAGCTTCAGAGCTGAAAAGCTCATGACACACTAGCTACTTCTGATGAAAGCCATGCAGCTCGCTGAAACTAACTCAGTCTCTGACTATGACATTTTGATAAACACAATAAGTTAATCTGGGAGAAGTTGACAGTCTTTCACCTATTTGTGTGGCACATATTAGAATTTTTAGCCAGTCCTTGCAAGTTTGTAAGCCTGTTGTGCATGACAACGTTTACATCACTGTTATAAACACTGTCTACAAGATAACTACCATTAACGTAAGCTAGCTACCAAATTAGCTTGTCGACCCGCTTGGTATTAATGAGTGTGTACATTCTCACTTACCAGTGTCTTGTTTTTTTCTGTCTTCCTCTTCCCTTTTCTTCTTTCTCTTCTGGCTCCCTGAGGGGTAATTTCGCTTCATATTTGATTTTTTTTTTTTTTGCCGCGGAGCTCTGCAACCACTTGACTGGACGGAGATGGGCAT
The DNA here is from genome assembly GCF_027579695.1 of Neoarius graeffei. Lineage (NCBI taxonomy): Eukaryota > Metazoa > Chordata > Actinopteri > Siluriformes > Ariidae > Neoarius > Neoarius graeffei. Next base: position 35,541,085 of record NC_083595.1, read on the forward strand.
TGAGGGGTTGACAACAGACTGTCATTGCACTTTTCGGCCAAAGCATGTAGGGAGGCGCTGTTGTGCATTAGGGGGCCCCCCTTGGAACTAGGGTATTTCAACAAGTGTCATTAGGCGCTGCGCTGCCGCGCTCAAAAAGTTGTCATTGCTATTGAATACATAACCAGTCGTTCGGCAGCGGGGGCCCTTTGAGGGCTGGGGCCCTAGGCAATTGCCAAGTCTGCCTACCTTGTTGCAACGGGTCTGTGTTGCTGTCATGAAATTTCAAATGAGCCAATATTTGGCATGAAATTTCAAAATGTCTCACTTTCGACATTTGATATGTTGTCTATGTTCTATTGTGAATACAATATCAGTTTTTGAGATTTTTAAATTATTGCATTCCGTTTTTATTTACAATTTGTACTTTGTCCCAACTTTTTTGGAATCGGGGTTGTAGTACCTAACTACCTGATTCTAATTAACTGCAGCTCATGAGGACCAGCATTAGCATATCATTGCTCAGGTCCTGGCTCATATCTCAGTAAAGAAAGAAAAAGCTGTGCACTTATTGTTTCTTATTCAAGCTATTATAGATTGAAGACTCACTTTTTCACATGGAACACTACACTATTCTTCCTCTTCATCATAATTTCCTTTGAATTTTCTGCTTGTCTTTTGTTTCTGCTGTGCCCGCTCTTATCTTGTCCTCCATTCATTTTCTGCAACTTGGTCAGGAAGAATGTGCATGTTTGCACTTTTTAGTCTTACTTTGGAATGATCAATGGAAATCAATGTCAGTTTTGGCAACTCAGACTCTCAGCATCATTACTACACTGCGAATGAGGCAGTATTCCCTGGGCATATGAACATACATACACACACCAGTCACTTCATTTGGAACACCCATACACCTGCTGTTTTATGCAGTTCTCTAATCAGTCAATCCCTTTACAGCCGCACAATGCAAAAAAAATCATGCAGATACAAATCATGAGCTTCCGGTAATGTTCATTTCAAACATCACAATGGGAAAAAATTGTGATCTCAAAGTGTGACTTTCTTTCACTGTGGCATGGGTGTTTGGTGACAGATGGACTGGTTTGAGTATTTCAGAAACTGCTGATCTCCTGGGGTTTTCACACACAACAGTCTCTGGAGTTTATACAGAATGGTGCGCAAAACAAAAAACACTGAATGAGCGACAGTTCTGTGGGTGGAAACAAACACCTTGTTGATAAGAGAGGTCAGAGGAAAATGGCCAGACTGGTTCAAGCTGTCAGGAAGGACATACTGTAGCTACTCATAGCAACTCTGTACAACTGTGGTGAGCAGAAAAGCATCTCAGCATCTAACAGCAAAAGATCACATTGGGTTCCACTCCTACAGCCAAGAACAGAAACCTTAGAATCTTAAAATATTCTTATTACTGGAATGAAAATATAAATATTTTAAATTCATTTTCATTAATTTAAGGGCCACTTTTTCTTGAGGCCCTGGACTATAGCCAAGGTAGGCCCCTGCAGAAGTCTAGCCATGGTGGTGAGGATAAAGCCTGAAGACTCCTCATGGACAGGTTAAGGAAAAAGTAGGGGCATAATGATACGATTATAGAAATACACAATGATAGGCTCTCAATTCAAAATTTTGCTTTTATAACTGAGATCTTCTTTGAAAGAGCTTTAAGTTATGTGAAACTAGCAGTCTTTTGAAATATGCATTTTTTTTAAATCTACGAATATACACTGCCTGATCAAAAAAAAACAAAAACCTCTATTACTTGATATTTGGTTGGACCACCTTTAGCTTTGATTACAGCATGCATTCACTGTGGCATTGCTTCAAAAACCTTATGCAATGCTACAACATTTATTTCCATCCAGAGTTGCATTTAATTTTTCGCCAAGATCTTGTCTTGACGACTGGAGAGTAGAACCACTCTGTGAAATCTTCTCCAGCACATCCCAAAGACTTTCAGTGGGGTTAATGTTTGGACTCTGTGGTGGCCAATTAATGTGTGAAAATGATTCCTCATGCTTCCTGAACCACTCTTTCATAATTTGAGCCCTAATTTTATGCCTGTGCTATCATGGAAGAAAAAAAATCAGTTGATGTCAACCTGGTCATTCAGTACATTCAGGTCATCAACTGACTTCATTTTATCGCCCCATAATGTTGCTGAGCCTCGACCTGACCAACTGAAGCAACCCCAGATCATAACACGGCCTCCAGAGGTTTGTACAGTGACCACTATGCATGATAGGTTCATCACTTCATGAGCTTCCCTTCTTACCCTGACACACCCATCACTCAGGAATAGAGTAAATCTGGACTCATCAAACCACATGACCTTTTGCCAGTGCTCCAGAGTCCAATCTTTATGCTCCCTAGCAAATTGGAACCTTTTCTTCTGATTATTCTCACTAACAAGCGATTTTCTTATGGCTACATAGCTGTTTAGTCCCAGTCCTATGAGTTCTTGTTGCACTATACATGTGGAAATGCTCTTACTTTCATTATTAAACATAGCTGTGAGTTCTACTATCAATTGTTTATGATTCAACTTCACAAAGTATTTAAATTGTCTGATCACAGTTAGCCAAGAGGGTTTTTTTTCCGACCACATTTCTTCTGCGAAATTGTCGGTTCACCACTATCCTTCCAGGTTTTAATAATGTGTTGGACAGTTCTTAACCCAATTCCAGTAATGTCAGTAATCTCTTTAGTTGTTTTCTTTGCTTAATGCAGACCAATAATTTGACTCTTCGGAAACACAGCAACATCTTTTCCATGAGCACAGGATACGTCTTCCGACATGTTTGTTTAAGAAATGAGAAGCTACTCACTGCATCAGTTAGGGTTAAAAGAATTGTTGCCAGTTGAATCATATTAATCACTGCAGTAACTATCCAATCAAAGGCTCTTACATAAATCCAAATGGTGTGGTTTTTTTTTGTTTTTTTTGGGCCAGGCAGTGTATTTATTTAATACTCAGAGCAAATATGCAGATGCACTACATTCTTCCTCTCTTAAACCCTCATAGGAATGGGATGTTAATATAAGACTTAACAGGTAGGTACATTTCATGAAAGGCCCTTGTTTTTTTTTTTCTTTAATTGATCATTTGTAAGAGTAAATAGACTAAGATGCCATGCATAAAAAAAATAAATAAAATGTTAGACTTTTTTGTTAGATGTTCGCCAAATTCTGGTCTCCATATAGAGATTGTGATTTATTTATTTATTTATACATACGGAGGTGCTATAAAGAGAGATTCTAGAACAGTGGCTACAATTATCGACACCTTTTCAGATTTATTGTTGATTAATTATCAACCGGAAGACCACCCTCGCCCTTTGATCTTGTTGTCTGATGACACAGCTCGTTACTTGAGATGGAATGGAATTTTTTTTAGCACATTCAGCAATTTGAAGAAAACCCGGACGTTATCATCGCAGGTAAGCATGGTGGAAAGATCATGGACATGTTTTTACTTATCAAATTCACCAATATTTCATGATCTCCTTGTCGAAACTTACTTTGTTTCTTTCTCTTTCATTTAACAGTTGACATTTTGTATCTAAACACCTGTTTGAGAAGTCACGTGAGGTGTCGACAATAGTCATCACTTTCACCAGTGTCCACCATTATCGACACCCTGTGGAATAAAGTGACATTTGCAACTGTTATTGATGGATTGATCTTTGTGTAACATTGTTGAAGTAGATGAAGTACTTTCATAAAATAAAAGTGCTGTGATTTATAATATTTTTTTTCTGATTGATAACAGGGGCGGCACGGTAGTGTAGTGGTTAATGCTGTCGCCTCACAGCAAGAAGGTCCGGGTTCGAGCCCCATCGCCGGCAAGGGCCTTCCTGTGTGGAGTTTGCATGTTCTCCCTGTGTCCACGTGGGTTTCCTCTGGGTGCTCCGGTTTCCCCCACAGTCAAAAAGACATGCAGGTTAGGTTAACTGGTGACTCTAAATTGACCGTAGGTGTGAATGTGAGTGTGAATGGTTGTCTGTGTCTATGTATCAGCCCTGTGATAACCTGGCGACTTGTCCAGGGTGTACCCCGCCTTTCGCCCGTAGTCAGCTGGGATAGGCTCCAGCTTGCCTGCGACCCTGTAGGACAGGATAAAGCGGCTAGAGATAATGAGATGAGATTCATAACAGAATGTAATGCTTATAGAGTACTTGGAATCTGATTGCAATAAATAGAATTCGACCAGAATTAAATTCCTAGCTATCAAAATCACATGCTTGAAATATTCAGTTTTCTATTCCATTCAGAAAATATTTTTTACACTTTGTTGTAAATATCTACCACATATTACAATATCAGTAGATATTTTACATTTTTAGATGTAAATTTAAAATCTCAATTTCAAAAAAAAAAAACACCTTTGACCTGGATTTTCATGTGGTTACAGTATCAATTGCCTGTTGACATTTATTGGTAAACTACAAAACTAGAAAAAAAATAATACAAACAACAACAAATTATTAACAAAATGTGATCTACGAAAGTAGATCACATTCATTTGTTTACAATCATTAGAATTAATTCCTCATTTACGTAAGCACCGACATCGATATTCATCCATCCATCCATCCATTATCTGTAGCTGCTTATCCTGTTCTACAGGGTCGCAGTCAAGCTGGAGCCTATCCCAGCTGACTATGGGCGAGAGGCGGGGTACACCCTGGACAAGTTGCCAGGTTTTACCAACATCGATATATTTATATAAAAGATATTTTGTACTAAATATAAGTCTGTGTAAAACAAATTCTAAATAAAAACTATGTTTTGTTAACTTAATACCATACTCACTCACTCTACTCACTATTCCGCTTGCTCCTGCAAGAGCATGGTGCCTCGGCACAAGGTTCTCCAGTCTGTCCTGTTCTGGGCTGCCTCCCAGGCTAGATCGAGACTCAGGTCCCTCAGGTCAGCAGACAACTGGTCGGTCCACTTACTCCGGGGTCTGCCCCGGGTCTCTTCCATTCAGGGGCTGGTTCTAGAAGTAGCCTGGCTGGTTACTGGTAAATGGGGACTGAGTCAGAGTGCTTACCTCTGGTAGTCCCCAGGCAATGGCTTCAGCAATGACCCTGGGTTGCGATACCATCGGGAGCATGGCAGCGAACCATCAGGCCTAGTCCTTCTAGGTTCCCCCTGCTCCTGGTAAGTTCAACCATGGTGGGACAGATCCCAGGGGAGCTGCTGCTGGCTAATAGCACCTGCACTGCCCCATAAAAAGACTGTCTTAACATGCACTCAGGGCACAGTACTGCATTACATTTGTACACATTATCAAGCCTTATTTTCCTCTATTGAGTCTCCTGTTTCCTCATTTTTGATTCTGCCTGTTCCTGTGGTAGTCTGTCTGTGCCTCACCCGACCCTATTGCTCGTTATATGTTTATGATCTCTGCTCGCCATTTTGGATTGTTTGTCTGTGTTTACTTCTACTAATAAAACTATTATGCTCTGCAATTAGATCCATCTCCAACCCTTCCCTGACACCAAGAGACAGTTGACACATGCAATTACAAAAGGACAGACACCCTCCTCCCGGAAATAAATAAATTAAACAAACAAATGAACATGGAAGGAAGCCTGTAGAGGAAAGGGGCTTTATTAATTGTGTCTAGGTGTTGTTAGTTTATGAAGTATCTTTTTAATGAGATATGCACTTTATATTTTAATAGACTGACTATCTTCATCTGTGTAAAACAAATTAGGTTGATCTTGTCTACATGATTCCTGTTCAGTTTAGCCTCACACTGCTCTATCATTCTTTATGTTTATTTGATGATTTAGAGAAGAATAATGCAAATGCAGTTAAATGAATTGTCTTCAATGAAATCTCTATCATAAAAATGACCCCTCTATCACAAGGTAAGGCAGAAAAAAGATGAATCCGATCGATCAAAGCACACTCGAGCTTGCTTATACACATCTCTCTAGACCTCCTGATGCTCATATGGTCCTAAGAAACACAATTTTATGTGGTTGTAAATAATGTATGAGTTGCAGTGAAGGAATCCTCATCCCTCATACAATTGTAATGGGAAGTACACAACCAACAAGGTGCTACTATATCTTCATAATATTCTCCCGTGTGGGTAGAAAATAGCTTGCCTATGGGCTAAGATTTGTGTTTGTAATATAGGTGTTTTTGTGTTGGTATCGGTGTTTTTACTGCGTTTTTACCCTCCAACAGAGAATATTCACTTTTATACGCCGTATGAATGTCATGTCATGAGGTGATGGAAATGATCTTCATGGTCAGGTGCTATATTTTAAGTTACAGTGAAGAGTTTAAGTTCTTTTGCCAGGTTGTTTAGAATATCAGAGTCTTTGTTCCAAAGTCTGTAAATTGCATGAACTTATGCTAGTTCTCAGGGTTTGAAAGAAAAGTATTGATGTTTGCTGAAACTGGGATGGAAACCCATCACTGTGTTTCACAACCAACATCTGATTAAACACAATATAGAAATTAATATGATTTTTCAGAACATCTGATTATCGTAGCATCTGTCAAAGTCACATCATAGACTTAATGCCCAGCAATGCTGCTTCTGTTAACACTCTTTCTGCTCACTCTCTTTCTTTTCTTCTCCTCTTTTTTCCTTGTGCTTTTGAACACATCATCCTATCTGCTCTGTGGCTATAATAAGTCGAAGTTACTGTGATGAAAATTTATACTTTAATGAAAAGCTCTGTTCATCCAAGATAGTTGGTTCAATTATTACACTGCCATACAAACTTCTATTTATTGACTTCACACAATCTGAGAAATGGGCGATTTTGAAATAGATGGGATAAAAAGTAGAGTAGAAAATGAGCCAAAGACTCAGCTTCCATTGACTCTCTGACAGGGTTTGATATTTTATGTATGAGATTTCATGAAGTACCCAGCCATTTGAGAGTCTGTAATTAAATGCGACCAACTTAGGTGAAGTGAGGAGTTTAGGCCTTGATAAGATGCAACATGGATAAGAAGGATGTAGATACGAGCAGCGCACTGCTAATTTATCCTCACTTTTCCTCTTCTCCTTCATCATTTTGCTTCAAAAGGCCTGACAACTGTAACAATAGTTTCTGCTTTCACTTACCTTTTAGCCTTGCTCTGTCATACTGCAGCTTTTACTCATTATTGCCTTTACTCTCGGACAGTTCCTGCTTTCCAAGATGTTTATTGTAACAGACATACCTCAGGAATCCAAATTAAGAGCTTTATTAATGATTAAGATACTCATAGTGAAAAGTAAATGACCATAGCCAGGGATCCAGTGGTTAAAACAAGAGTAAGACGAGGAAAACAGCAAAGACGTTATTCAGTATGAAACATGCTATTACTTCAGAAGAGGCACAGAATTCATATAATATGGGAAAAATAGCCTCAATGAGGCTGTAGCTCATACCGGCCACTGCTGTGTGTGAGTTTGAGATCCGATCAATCCTGTAGGAGGAGTAGTGATTTTTGTGAAATTGCACGTGACCCCTCTGTAGCCTCATCCATAGCAGGTGGTGCCACCTGGTGAACAACTCTTGTTGGAATATGTCTTTAGAGTCTTCTGGGCAAATTTCAGTGAAAATGTCCTAGCAGTTTACAAACAGTAGTGTTTGGTGTGATGAGTCACCCCAAATGTTCAAACTACCATAAAAATGTTAAATATGACAGTTGGTGCCATTGTCTTGACAACTTTTATACATACCAACCTGGGGAACATTCCTTATGAGTTTGATCAAAATCTGATCACTCCTGTAGGAGGAGTAGCAATTTTTGTGAAATTGCATGTGACCCCTCTGTAGCCTCATCCATGGCAGGTGGCACCACTTGGTGAACAAGTCTTGTTGGTATAGGTCTTTAGAGTCTTCTGAGTGAGTTTCAGTGAAAACATCCCAGCAGTTTACGAAGGGTAGCGTTTAATGTGACGAGTCACCCAAAAATTTCAGGCGCCCATAAAACTGTAAATATGACAGGTGGCGCCACCATCTTGACAACTTTTATGCACACCTCCCTGGGGAATATTGTATGTGAGTTTGATCAAAATCTGATCAATCCTGTAGGAGAAGTAGCAATTTTTGTAAATTATGGACGGATGACGCATGATCACATAAGCTTATCTGGCCCGGTCTACGGCTGGCTGGGCTAAAAACCATCATTCCAACCTTCCAGCAGGGAAAAAATGTTAATGCTGAGTTTCCTATCAGCTGACCAAACCCAGAAGTGAGCCACTTGACTCTAACTATGCTATTCATCCTAGGAAAAACAAAAAACGTCTTAAAATATTTCATATTTAACTTTATAATGAACTACAAAGGATAGCTCTGTCACTTCACAGCAAGAAGCTTCTGGGTTCAAACATTATGGCTAACTGAGGCCTTTCTGTGTTTTGCATGTTCTCAAAGTTATGTTCATAGACGTGATAAAAACTACTGACAAATTCTAGACAAAAGCTGTAAACTGCAGCTAGCGATGATGAGATTTCCAATACTCTCAAATTCTCCTATATAACACAAGTATTTCTTGCTACAGAACTAAAAGCTCTGGGGGCAGTGTCAAACCTGATCCAGCGTCTTGTGCTGGGGTGGACTCAAAACAGTCCAGGGGGAGGAGATAACAGCATGTTTCAGACTGGATGAGTGTTTATTGTTCTGTATCGAGTGTCTAATAGGGTAGGGTTATACTTAGGCTTATAGACCTCTTGCAGTCATGTGACCAGAATGTAAACAGCTGCCATCTTGTTGGTAAAAAACACAGCTGAATATTGCTGCGCTCGTGTACAAAATGGATCAATTTCAACCGACGGACTACACGGCTCATTTTTCTAATGAACAGATAACTAGATATATGTCTAAAATAAACGACCTACAGATTAGTGACCCTTATCGATTACCGGACGTAGTTTTCACGACCATGTCAGTGGATCTTAAACTGCCAGAGGTGGAATACCCAGATGTGTATAATTACCTCATTAACTTTCACTCGCTGTTCAGTGGTGAAGCACTGCGTGCTTATAAATCTCTGGACAGTTATCTTTACAGAAATTCAGGATTTGTCAGCCCCCCTCAGATGTGGCATCTTGTAAACAAGAAAATAACAATCCTCATTGGACGGGTAAGTCACTTAAGTATTGAGACCCCGCTGGTCTCGCTATCTCGTCCGGAATGTTGCGCATGCGATGGAAATCGCTACAAACCGTCATTTTCTGCTGGAAACCAATGTCCAGTAAGTCCATACGGTTGTAGTGGATATTGAAGTCCGGTACAGATGAACAACACGCAAAAATACACACAAAAAACATAAACGTGTACAGGTAGGGAGAGCTTGTAGCCGCAGCATCCCCATCATGCACTGCCATATCCACTGTTATGGTTAAATATTTTATATTATCAGTTAGATCAAGTATCAGTAGTCTATCACTATTACTGTATATATGGTATACCTGATAGCAGCAATTCATTTTGCACGCCTGTCAGGGTCCCGTGGCAGCCTACTGTCAAGTGTATGTGAGCATCATGGGTTTCCCACACTTGAAAGGGAAGGACTCGGACACAGGATTCCACTCGTCTTATGTTTTATTGATTTTCAGTGGAGCTGATGTTGTAGTAGAATTGTATATAGTAGGGTTTTCCAGAAGAAAAGGTAGAAGTAGAAGCAGAAGTAGAAGGCAGAAATATGGCGTTTGACCGACAAGGTGGCGTCTGTTTACAATCTGGATCAGATGTGACATCACATGCAAGTGCTCCATAGGAAGAATTGGATCAGGTTTGGCTCCACCCTTTGGGCTTTTGTTTCTGTATCAATGTAATGTAGGACTGTATAAGGCCATAGAAATGAGTAACTGGTGTAATCAGTAAGAGAGTTAAGGAACTGAGTGTTTAAAAAAAAAAAAGACCAAGATGCTCCCATTCTACACCAGGATGCTTGGAGTCTGTGCTCTCACAGATGAAATACCTGCAAGGTGACACCTACTTCAATTGACCACTTAAAGGTGCAGTCATCCATTCTAATCCAGTACACTTTTTGTTACATTCAGCAAATATCTCCTCATGGTCTGCTAGCTGTCCATTCTGTCTGAGTGCTGAAAAAAAAAAATTGGCGGTCACACTGAGCACTGGCCCTTTAAATGGGGAAACAAGATGGCTTGGACTGAGCCACACAACACAATTCCAGCCAATCACTAACACAGGGCATAGCATTCTTGTTCATGCACAGGACAGGGGGAAGGGGAGAGGGGAGCAAGAGGGACAGCAATCCACATGCCAGACCAGTTGGTAGTGGGAATTCACCAATTTGTTCTTTGCCAACTGCCAATAAACCTCAAAGAAGACAGAAAAGAGGGCCATTGGTTGGGAAAGGCATCATCATAAGTGGTGGGTGTGTAAGGAAGTGGGGGAGGGAAAAAAAAACCTGTAGCAGGCCAGCTCTCCAGCCATCCTACTTTCCAAGGGTGCTCCCTGGAAAATAAACTGGGCTACATCTGACTCCAGCAGGCTACACAGCGGGGGGATATTCAGCTAGACAGGCTCGCCTTGCTTCATGCCAACAGAAATGCATCTCTTTGTGATAAGGCCCACAGTGTTTCATTGTGTGTTTACATCAACACCAAATGGTGCAAGAAATTATGTATATATAATGCGTGTCCATGAACTTGAAGGGCAGAACCAAATTCAGGAGCACTGAAAGGAGGTGTGCATTTGTTTGGCTGTTGAGTTGAAATATCAACAACCTTTCTACAGATTCAATGACCCTTTAATTACCAGGTGTAGTAAAAGAAAATGCTGAATTGTGCTTGACTCTGGACTCTCAGGATTAGATCTGAGAGAACACTGACCTCCATCCATCACCGCTTATCCTGTGCAGGGTCACAGGAAAGCTGGAACCTATCCCAGCTGACTATGGGCAAGAGGCGGGGTACACCCTGGGCAAGTTGCCAGATCATTGCAGGGCTGACACATAGAGACAAACAACCATTCACACCTATGGTCAATTTAGAGCCACCGATTAACCTAACCTGCATGTCTTTGGACTGCGGGGGAAACTGGAGCACCCAGAAGAAACCCACACAGACACAGGAAGAACATGCAAACTCCACACAGAAAGGCCTCCATCGGCCACTGGGCTCGAACCCAGAACCTTCTTGCTGTGAGGTGACAGTACTAACCACTACACTACCGTGCCATCCAAACACTGACCTACAGATTCAAAATAAACATGCAGCGGATCAGCGGTCAAAGAGGCTATAATTATGGAGGACTACCTTTTAATTGTTTATCCTTTATCATCTTGCCTTTTTTAATCACGTCCTTCCTTCATTTTATTTTTCCTCTTGATGTTTCTTCTCACTTGGTATGATTTTCCCTTACAACACCTCTTCCATTCTCTTTCTTCCATTTCAGTGCTTTTTCATCTATCTTAAGCTCACTGCTCTGTGTACAACTACTCATCTCCCTAATCTTTTTTATATCATTTACATATTTTGCACAGTAATTTCATTTACTGCCATTTTATTTGCTTTCTTTCAGCTTGCAATTACATCATACAAATCTGTTCTATATTTGTCAACCAGGTGATCATCTTGTTTTTATGAACATAATTGAATATATTCCAGTCTTTGGAAACTGGAATCAGGAGGCTTGTAAACATCACAATGGCGGCTGGACTCCACCTTTCTAGGGTGGGGTTTACATTAGACCGTATCAGCGGATCATCAGATTAACGTTTTTAAAAACGATTAGCGTGCACACAGCAACGCCAATACACGATTCGCGTGCACACAGCAACGCCAATACACGGAGACGCTAATCACATGACTAATTCGGCACGTAAGTTGAAATGTGTCAGTGCGGCTCATCGCTTCCTCCTCAGCAGCTGCGCTCCAAATCACTCCGCCCTGAACAGTGAGTGCCCTCTGGAGGGTGCGCACTCCGGCCCTGCACAGCTCACAGAGCGCGCGAGTGAAGTGCACGAGCAGTGATTCGGGACTGAGCCGCTGTGCGCAAGTCACTTACCACTTGCAAGTGGAAGGATGGCAAGCCTAAAGACAATCATAACTACACAATGGGCAGTATTTGCATCAGTATTTGCAGTATTTTCATACTTTTATACTCTTTAATGAAAGGTGATACAAGGCGGAAGTCCGCGCCGTTTTTCAGCAGTCGCGTCACATGACCAACGCCAGCGAATCAGGAAGGTGGATGTCACAGTGACGTTGTCCAATGACGACGCCAGCTAGAGCTCAGCACAGCGTATCCGCGTATTCTCAATGTTTACACAGCACCGGACCAGACACGATCTGGATTGAATACGTGGACCCTGGCGGATTCCTGTTTCCCGGTGTTTCCAGGCGTTTTAATGTAAATGGACAGTGCATCCACGAAGAAAACGAGACAGATACGGTCTAATGTAAACTTGGCCTAGATCTACATGTAAGTCATTATGAAAGTTGCTCAGTTTCACACATCCTCAGGGTCAGTGTTCTTGACCATTGGTTAATGAATTTTTGAATTGGGTCATATTTCAAAGTGAACTAGGGATTTGAAGTGGATCATTGATTCTACAAATATTAATCACTGGTTATGCATAAAATCCTTTAAATTAAAGAGAGTTTAACATCGGTCATTTGTGTGATACATTTGGTTTTGACAACACACACTAGTTCTAAGTAACCAAATGTGTACCAGTGGAAATGAGTCCAGATGGGTGATACCACTGGTCCCCCCAATCCTATACCAAATAACACCAAGACTTGTAGCACAGGGCTTTTCAAAGTGTGGGGTGCGCCCCCCCTGGGGGGCGCCAGAGTTCTTCAGGGGGGCGCAACGTGAGGAAACATAAACCAGAATAAGTTACTATTGCGGACATTTAGCGAACTTCAGCTAGCCTTTACCAGAGACAAAATGGATCGATTTTTAGTACCTAAAGCTACAGTGAGTGAGGAGACAGAGTCTGGGCCAAGCAAAAAAACAGACCCTCCAGGATGTTGCGATTTGCAACTTCAACGCAAATTCAACCAATCCCCGCGAATTCAGGGTGGTGTTGCAATTATATCCAATCACCGCAACCTTCCCGCAAATTTGACCAATTGTTGGCGTCGTCTTGAGGTGACGTCGACAAACTACCTTCCGCCTTACTTCCGTGTATACGTTCAAGAGAAGCAGCATGCGCGCAGTGTTGCCAGATTGGGCGGTTTCAAGTGCATTTTGGCGGGTTTTGAACATATTTTGGGCTGGAAAACGTCAGCAGTATCTGGCAACATTGCATGATGTGCGAGTCAGTGTTTATGTAGGCTTAAATTCTGTTACTGAAAGTGTGTTATGTTTACAGTGAAGGACTGTGTGCACTTTACATTATTTTTTTACTTAATACAAGAAATTAATGGATGCCAACATTTTTGCCAAAATGGTATTTTATTTTCCATTGTTTAGGCAGCTTCAGCATCATACTGTGAGATTCTGTTCAAATTGTTTTTTTCTTCTATGAAGCCTGAGCCATTTATTTTATTAGTTTATAATTATTGTTTAATTTAGTCTTCAGGAGAGACTGCCTGCACACAGTACTAGTATTAATAGTTTTTTTTTCTTACATGAAAGCTGAGGCATTTATATTATATTTTAAGGTAACTTCATGTTGTGCTGTGAGGTTCTATGCACTTTAACTTTTGAACCAACAGGTGCATTTGGATAAGTAAAGCCTATTTTTCTGCATTTTTGTAGTCCTGGTAATCTTTTATATTGGTAAAGTTGTTTATAGGACCATTTCTCAGTGTCTTTGTTTTTTTTAATCAATATTTTTTCAGTAATAACTTAATATTTAACATATCACTCAATTTTAATCACAAAAAGAGAAAATCGCAACAATTTCTCGCAACTTTCACTTCCTCCCGCAATGTAATCGCAACAAAAACCTAAAAAACACCGCAACTTTCAGGAAAACCCCCCGCAACATCAGACATTTTAGCCCGCAACAATCACAAAAAAGGCCCGCGGAATCCTGGGGGGACTGAAAAAAGAAGGAAGTATGACCATGATTATTTAAAGTTTGGATTTTCATGGACTGGATCTGAAGATGCTCCACTGCCACAGTGTGTTGTCTGCCAAGAGGTGCTAGCTAATGATGCTATGAGATGTTTAAAATGTGTAAAACAAGATGTTTTAAAAAGCACAGATGTTTAAAATGTGAAAGAAAAAAATAAAAATGTGTACAACAACCATTTTTTAAAAATACGAATGGAACATTAAGTATAGCAACAACAAAAATTGTAAGGGGGGGCGCTGTTGTTTATTTGCTCTCCGAGGGGGGGCTGACTCTCCCACACTTTGAAAACCCCTGTTGTAGCACAGTACCAACACTGATCCGGCGACTTTTTTTGTGTGTGTGATTTCTACACTGAGAATTTGCAAACCTGGATATCAAAAATTGTCTGAAATAAATGAGACTTTTTTTCTGTTCAGTTATTCACTTTAGTTCCTCAATGATGGACTGTACACTCAAATTAAATTCTAAATAATATATCAATAAATGTAATAAATATTATACATCCCTTCTTTTCTTTTCATCAATATCACAGTAGGCTTTCTCTCTCTCTCGCTCTTGTCTGCATGCCTGCCTGTTTTTTTTTTTTTTGTGTGTGGTAGGCAGAGAGAGATTGCAGAAGTGTCTCACGCACACACACAAAAAAAAAAACAAGAACCCAGTATAGACATAGTCATTGTTTCCTACTGTCTCACTGTACTGTAACATCAATCTGCTCTCGATGGTGGTTGATTTCCACAACTGACACCTGTCTGACTCATTTTATTTCCCACTTATTTGATTGGTGCTTCCTGGTCTTGTTGACACTTTTAAAATTATTGCACACTGTACTAGGTAGTGCCAAACACACCTTGGATAAATTTAATGTGTTTCAGTGGAGGCATGGTCAAGTGTTGGCGGTGAACAGAAGGAGTCATGGAGAACAATTAGGTAATGAATGATTGTCTCCACCTTTGTGTGGTTTACAACAGTGTCTTCATGTGCTTCTTTTCCTCTTCAGTAGGCTGCCAAAGGCCAGAGAGATTGAGCTGACTATCTTCCCTGACTTGGCTGAGCTGAACTTGAACCTTTGACTAACTGATTTTGTTGATGATCTCATCTCATTATCTGTAGCTGCTTTATCCTGTTCTACAGGGTCGCAGGCAAGCTGGAGCCTATCCCAGCTGACTACAGGCGAAAGGCGGGGTACACCCTGGACAAGTCGCCAGGTCATCACAGGGCTGACACATAGACACAGACAACCATTCACACTCACATTCACACCTACGGTCAATTTAGAGTCACCAGTTAACCTAACCTGCATGTCTTTGGACTGTAGGGGAAACCGGAGCACCCGGAGGAAACCCACGTGGACATGGGGTGAACATGCAAACTCCACACAGAAAGGCCCTCACCGGCCATGGGGGTCAAACCTGGACCTTCTTGCTGTGAGGCAACAGCGCTAACCACTACACCACCGTGCCGCCCTGTTGATGTTCTATAACTTAATAGCTTAGCTGATAGAGATACAACCCTGAACATGGCCATCATTAAGCCATTGGCTCAAATCTGACTCAAGGGACAGAATGTTGATGAGTAGAAGCAGCTCAGCAGTTCGGTTGCCAGGTCTAATTGTAGACCTGCAAAAAGATTTGGATTATTAAGCAGAGCTATATGCTTGGATGTAACTAAATAGCAAATATGGCACTGGATTCGTTCAGTACTTAAGTTCACTCTGGTACAGGTTTGTGTTCTTGAATGCAAGAAAAACATATTTCTCTGCCTTTTTAAACGATTGGCCTTGTGGCAATGTTAACTTCTAAAGGGTGCTCAGAGATTGTTAAGTGCTGCACTCTCATGAAAAACTCATTAGTTGGTATTGGATTGGTGATGGGAAAACAGCCTTGGTATTCTGGACATAGGCAGTTGTCTACAGAAAAACGATAAACCCTGAAAGACTGTAAAACAACCATAAAACAAATATTTATACTTCAATGTGCTGCAAGCAAGGCTGATTTTAAAATGGTACTTAATGTGAAAATGGGTGAAAAAAAGGAACTGATGCAATCAAAAGAACGGCACTGGCATTCTGTTGTCAGCACAATAAATGTGGATTGTCATTTATACATGTGATACATATTGTGTACACAAAAAAAAAAAAAACCTTGAAGTGTGCACATTTCCCACACATCCATCAGACTATATAGAAACACATAATGAGAAATACAGTTGTATTTGCAGTTGCATGCAAAAGTTTTGGCACTCTTGGCCCAAACTTATTTACACACACAATACTGTGCAAAAGTCTTAAGCACATGTAAAGAAGTGCTGTAGACAAAAAAAAAGGCTGAAAAATAATGACATGAAATGTTTCAACATTAAAAGAAACACTATACTGTAAACAGCAGTAAGCCGTAATAAATGAAGCAAAGTCAGTATTTGGTGTGAGACGGCCCTTTGCTTTAAAAAAAAAAGTAGTCTCAGGTACAGTGAGTGCAGTTTTAAGGAAATGAGCTGTAGGTTTTACTGAGCATCTTACAGAACCAGCCACAGTTCTTCTGAATCCGAATCAAAATTTATTTTCATTGTACGGAGTACAACGAAATTTAAAGGACACTTTCTGGACACTTTGACTGTTACACTTACATCTTAATTTTGCACCAAAACCCAGTAGCCTTCATTATGTTTTCTTTTTTAATCTGAAAAGTGGTATTTTATGTAATACGTATGCTGCTCAGATACAAATTTTTTTTTTCCCTGTAACATTTAATTTTGTGCTGGAAAATGAACATTTGGACTCTAAAATATAAGAACTAGAGACCAGAGGTTTAAGTTGTGACATGTGGAATATGGGGTGGATGCGTCGCATGGTGAGTGGTAGTGCCAGTCTGACGGAACATGGGTTGATTACCTTTTTGATGAGGAAGGGTCCTAGGTACCTGGGAGCCAGCTTGAGGGAGATGGTTCTGAGTGGCAGATGGCGTGTGAAGAGCATGACTTGTTGCCCCACCCAGTAAGTGGGTGCCTTAGAGCGGCGTTTGTCAGCCTGTCTCTTGGATGCTAGGGCGGAGCGAATGAGTTTTCTCCAGGCCAATACCCACATCCTCCTGCAGTGGCGTATGAAGATCTGGGCTGAGGGTACAGCGACCTCCTCCTCTTGGTTGGGGAAGAGTGGTGGTTGGTAACCTAGGGAGCACTGGAAGGGTGAGAGACCTGTGGCAGATGAAGGAAGAGTGTTATGAGCGTACTCAATCCAGGGTAGGTACTTACTCCAAGAACT
Source organism: Neoarius graeffei (assembly GCF_027579695.1). Taxonomy (NCBI): domain Eukaryota; kingdom Metazoa; phylum Chordata; class Actinopteri; order Siluriformes; family Ariidae; genus Neoarius; species Neoarius graeffei. Next base: position 35,558,372 of record NC_083595.1, read on the forward strand.
GGCATACCTGGACACCATGCACCTGAGTGCAACCTCCAAAACCTGGTTCGCCTGTTCTGCCTGGCCATTGGTCTGTGGGTGGAAGCCTGAGGAGAGACTACAGGTGGCCCAGATGAGTTTGCAGAAAGCCCTCCAGAATTGCACAGTGAACTGAGGACCCTGGTCAGAAATGATGTCAGTGGGCAGTCCATGTAGACGGAAAATGTGCTGGATGAGTAGTTCAGTGGTTTCTTTGGCTGAGGGGAGCTTGGGCAGAGGGATGAAATGAATGGTCTTGGAGAAATGGTCAATGACCGTGAGAATGGATGTGTTGCCACCTGAGTTGGGGAGTCCTGTGACAAAGTCCTGGACGATGTGAGACCAAGGTCGATGTGGAGTCGGGAGGGGTCTTAGCAAGCCGGCAGGGGGTCGATTGGCTGTCTTGTTCTGGGAGCATATGTCGCAGGCTGCCATGAACTCCTGGACGTCCTTCTTGATGGATGACCACCAAAAGTGCTGCTGGATGAGTGCCAGGGTTCGGGTGGCTCCCCGATGACAGGCCAGCTTGGAGCCATGACCCCACTGCAGCACCTGGGTTCGCACAGGACCGGGAACAAACAGATGGTTAGGAGGAATGTTGTTGGGGTTACCTTCACTGGGGTCCTGTTCCAGGGCCTTCTGCATGAGTGTCCCAACCTCTAGAATGGCGGCTCCCACTAGGCAGCATGGAGGAAGGATGGTCTCGGGTGGCTTGGACTCCTCTTGGTGGGAGGAGAACATCCTGGACAGGGCATCGGGTTTGCCGTTCTTGGAGCCTGGGCGGTAGGAACATGTGAAGTTGAACCAGGAGAAGAGAGACCAACGGGCTTGATGGGAATTAAGGCATTTGGCAGACTTGAGGTACTCCAGATTCTTATGGTCAGTCCAGACTAGGAAGGGGAACTCTGACCCCTCAAGCCAGTCTCCACTCCAAGGCTAGTTTAACAGCCAGTAGTTCTCGGTCGCCAATGTCGTAATTTCATTTGGCTGGGAATAGCCGGCGGGAGAAGGAGCATGAGTGGACCTTGTCATCACTGGCCCTCTGAGAAAGTATAGCTCTGACCCCTGACTCGGAAACGTCGACCTCGACAATAAGCTGCTTGGTTGGATTGGGTATGGTGAGAATGGGTGTTGTGGTAAACCTGTGCTTGAGCATGGAAAAGGATTTCTCTGCTCCCTCCCCCCACTTGAATTGGGTCTTAGTCGAGGTCAGGGCTGAGAGAGGTCCGGCCACCATGCTGAAGTTGCAAATGAAGCACCTGTAGAAGTTGGCAAATCCTAGGAAGCACTGGAGCTCTCATCTCGAAGATGGGGTGGGCCAATCGGCAACTGCCTTGAGCTTGAGGGGGTCCATCTGGATCCTTGCTGGGGAAATGATGAATCCCAGAAACAAGACAGAGCTCTGGTGGAATTCGCTCTTTTCTGCCTTAACAAACAACTTGTTCTCTAGCAGGCACTGGATGACCTGCTGGATGTGACCCCGATGTTCCTCCAGGGAGCGGGAGAAGATCAGGATGTCATCCAGGTACATGAAAACGAAGATTTTTAGGAAGTCCCTTAAGACATCGTTAACAAGTGCCTGGAAGACTGCGGGTGTGTTGGTCAGGCCGAAAGGAACCATGAGGTACTCGTAGTGACCAGTGGTGGTGTTAAAGGCTGTCTTCCACTTGTCCCCCTCCCTGATCCTGATGAGATGGTCTGCATTGTGTAGATCTAGCTTGGTGAATACCTTGGCTCCCTGGAGTAGTTCAAAGGCCATGGTCATGAGTGGTAGTGGGTAGCGGTTCTTGACCGTGATGGTGTTGAGACCCTGATAGTCAATGCAGGGGCGGAGTGACTTGTCCTTTTCAATGGAGAAGAACCCTGCCCCTGCTGGGGAGGAGGAAGGGTGGATGATCCCAGCTGCCAGCGATTTGGCGATGTACTTTTCCATGGCTTGTCTTTTGGCAGGAGAAAGAGAGTAGAGGCATCCCTTGGGTGGCACTGTCCCAGGCAGGAGGTCAATACTACAGTTGTAGGGTCTGTGAGGAGGGAGGGACACTGCTCGGGTCTTACTGAAAACCAGCCTAAGGTACAGATATTTCAGAGGCACGTGAGAGAGGTCGGGAAACTCGTTGGCTGAGGGCTGTGGTGGTTTGGCAGGAGGCAGAGCAGAGTTCAGATAGGAGGCCAGGCAGGAAGAACTCCAGCCTAGGATGATGTTATTAGTCCAGTTAAGATGGGGATTGTGCTGCATTAACCATGGTAATCCTAGGACGATGGGTACATGGGGGGTTGTTCATGATGTGAAGCTGGATGGTTTCTGAGTGGTTACCAGAAATCCTTAAGGTGAACGGGGTGGTAAGGTGGGTGATGCTGGTCAAGCCGGTGCCATTGAGTGTCAGGACAGTGAGAGGGACGTCAAGAGCAAGTAGCGGGATTCTCAGACGCTTGGCAGTGTCGGAGCAGATCAGGTTCCTGTCCGCCCCTGAGTCTATGAGGGCCTGGAGGTGGTGATGCTGGTTGTCACGGATAATGATGACAGGAAGTAATGGATGATTAGTGGGGGACTGGTTCCAAGCGTTGCCCACCAGGGCCCCTTGATTCATTGGTGGGCTCGTCCTTTTAGTGGGCAGGCTTAGCAGATGTGTCCCAGCTGACCACAGTAGAAGCAGGCCCCCATGCTCCGCCAGCGATGTCGTTCCTCCGCTGACACCCGGACCCGGTCTACCTCCATGGGTTCAATCGGGCCCGGCACGATGTGCGGGCCTTTGGGGGCCGGGCCCGCCCATTTAGTCACATGGGCCCGCCCTAGTGTGGGCCCGCCCGCCCTGTCCAAATAACCAAATAACATGACGAAAGTGTAAACTAAACAAGATGGACATACGACGATTCTTCAACAGACAATTCGAGGAGGACGTGGAAGAAACCCAAGCATCTTCAAGCGTCAATCATCAATCTTCAGGAGCAGCGCCTACGATCCAGACTGTAGCTAACCAAGGAGGGTCTGACTCTGCACTGATGGCCGCTGAACCGAGCTCGGAGGATCTTGGCATTGATAAACCAGCTCAAGTGACACTGAAAATCTTTCTGAAACGTGTTTTCTCAGGAAAAAACAGATCGTTCAGCAGCGACTGGTACGCAAACAGAGACAGGCTGGAATACTCAGTGAAAAGAGACGCTGCATTTTGTTTCCCCTGCCGCAAATTCCACCCTCTCTCCTCGTCCACAGACTCGACCTTCACGCTGAGTGGGTTCTGTGATTGGAAACATGCAGTGGAAAAGGGAAAGGGACTAAATAAACACTCAACATCAAAAGAACACCTGACATGCGAGGCTATGTGGAGGGACCGGGAGAAACGAAGAGAGACTGGCCAAGAAATCTCAACCTTGCTCAACGCTGATCAGTTGCAGTGGAACAGGTACTATTTGTCATCGATAGTAGATGCCATCGGATTCCTGTCAGTTAATCAACTACCGTTCAGAGGTGACCATGACTCGTTTGATAGCATGAATGAAGATGGCTGTGGTTTGTTTTTGTCCCTGTTTGAGTACACCCTGAGGAAAGACCCCAAGTTGGCCAAGATAGCCCTAACTATACCACGCAATGCTAGATACACCAGCCACGAAATTCAAAACGAAATAGTAGACATAATGTCTACTATGGTGACAGAGCACATCGTGCGAGAGGTCAGGGAATCCTTTTACACCATAAAGATCGATGGCACGTGAGACCCTATGGGGAAAGAGAACATTTCGATCGTTCTGCGTTACATTAATGGTTTTTTGAAGCCAACTGAACGCCTTTTAACCATTGCTACAGTGGACGAGGGGGATGCTGCGACACTGACTGACACCATCATCGGCGAATTGACCAAAGCAGGATTAAGCCCACAAAAAATCATCAGTCAGGTCTATGACAGTGCCTCCCTGATGTCCGGCAAACATGGTGGTGTCCAAAAGCTTCTTCAGCGAAAATTGTGCCGTGACATACCTTATGTGCACTGTTTTAATGACCAATTACATCTGGTGATCACCCATGCCCTGGCGGGAGAGCAGCTTCTTGTGAATTTTTTTAATGCATGCAATACGCTTTACAAATTCTGCCGAAAACCAACTGTGGCCATCCTGTACAAGGGCGAACAATTGAAGCGTCTCCTGGAACAACGCTGGACAGGTCACTTAAACACTGTCTCTGCCATTCTAAAATCATTCAATGACCTTATCACCCTGCTCCAAGACATCGATGGCATGAGAACCTGTGGTGCTGAAGTACGCATTGAAGCAGCAGGTTTACTTCGCACGATATCTGAACCCAGCTTCCGATTCATCGCAGAGATGGTGCACAGAATACTCTCGTACCTGGATCCCCCCAATACCATGCTACAGGCGGAGGACATGGATCTTTTGACTGGCGCACAACTCGTCAATTCAGTATGTGCATGCATCAAGAACTTGCGGTCTGAGACGGAATTCATGGCCCTCTTGGAGTGCTGCCAGGGCACAGAGCCTGTAGCAAAAAGGAGACGCACGCTAAACCCAGCGTTTGACATGTATGTCGTGGAGGGCAGAATTACACAAGATGACCCAAATAGCGAGGGCCAACTACGAAGATTATTCTTCAGCTGCATCGATGCTGTCTGTGGGGAAATCAGAGAGCGTTTTGGGGAGCACAACTGCACTCTGATGAATGCACTGAAAGCCCTGGACCCAAATGACCCCACCTTTCTTGACGTCTCCAAAATATGGCCCTTACTTGAACTCAGCAACACAACTGCCATGGATACAGAGTACACTGTCGCTAAACAATTCTTGCATGGGAGGATGAAAGACACAGCTCCACCTGATGGGGGTGAATGGACAACAAGAAAAGTTTTAAAGCATCTCCACCAAGCCCTTGAGGCTATGCCAGGTGTAATGACAGCTCTGAAACACGCTCTGACTTTTGGCGCAAGCACTGCTCTCTGCGAGAACTCCTTTTCCACTCTGAAGAATGTTTTCACCGACCACAGACAAAGCATGCTGCACACACGCAAGGCCAATTTGATCAAAATGGCATTTGAGAAGGACTTAACAAAAAAGTTCAGGGAGGAGTGGAGTGACGCTGTCTTGCAAAGATTCCACGCAGCTGCACATCGTCGCCTACCGCTTTACTGAGGGTGAGCTTGAATTTTTAATCACTACATAATAGTTATACTTGAGTTGTTGATTATAGTTATACATGACACACTGTTTTCTTAATGTTTCGGCCTGCGCCCATCTCGTCAGCCCTGCGCTCTCATGCGCTTGGCGTTTGATTTGCAAACTAAGCACTGGAGGTAAGAAACTGGTTTTGACGTTTCAGTTAACCTACAAAACACATCTGTATTAAAGATTAATGTTGTCATGCTCCACAAAACTAGATTTGAGACATAAAACTTTTAATGCACATGGTTTCACTTAGAAGGGATTCAGTGACTGCAGTTAGGCTTTGTGCAGGGAGGATGAGTGTGGCACGGGGGTATGAGTGTGATGTAATCTTCTGTTGCGCACTCTTAATTGTAAATATCAATCTTAATTTGCTGTCAACATTGATCACAATCATCCGTTTGCGCATTCAGTGTTGGGTATTCGGAACGAGTTTACAACATGACTCATGCGCAAACGGAATACTGCCAATATTCCGTATGAAAAGGAATATTCCCTGCAAATGCGCTCAGTGACGGACAATATATAGCAGCGGAACAGGGTGTCTGAAGAGCTCAAAATACACCATTTTAGAGTGTTTTTTTCAAAAATTTATTCCGGGGGAGCATGCCCCCGGACCCCCCTAGTAAAATTGGGTTCACCGATGCGTGCCCACCCCCAGCCAGTGCAATGCCCGGCTACTAGACCGCTTCTGCTGCCGGGTCTGGGTTCAATGGATGTGGCGGGAGGTGGAGAGGAGGTGAGTCTGGGGCGGTTCTTCTCTCTCCTCTGTTGCTGGATCTGAGCGTCAATGCAGTTGGCAAGGTCCATGAGGCTGGAGAGGTCTGACGGTAGTTCCCATGATACCAATTCCTCCTTGATGGTGTCAGACAAGCCGTGCAGGAACGCGTCGATCTGGCCGTTCTTGTTCCAACCGCATGAAGCCGCCAACGTCCAGAACTCGATGGTGTAATCCGAGGTAGACCAGGACCCCTGCTGCAGCTCCATGAGCTCTCTGGCTGCCTCCTGGCTGGACAGAGAATGGTCAAAAGTTCGCCTCATCTCCTTGGAGAAATCCTTGAAACTGGAACAAAAGGGTGCATTGGCATCCCAGACCGCAGTTCCCCACTCTCTGGCCTTGCCAGTGAGGACTGTTATTGTACATGCTACCTGGGAGCATTCTGTGGGGAAGGCCAGAGGTTGCAGTTCTAGGGTCAATGAACATTGAGACAAAAATGATCTGCAAGTGAATACAATGTCCTGCAAGTATCTTGTTCTCCATCGTAGGGCTGAGGTGCTGGAAGTCTCGGTTCGTGAAGAAAGGCAGTGGCAGGAGCTGAAGTAGGAGATGGCTGAGCAGGGGTAGGCACGGCTTGACAGTGCTGCATCTGCGTGGTGAGAAGGTTGAGTGCGTTGGACAGGGTGGCGAGGTTCTGGGTAATTTGTTGTAGATCTTGTTGGTGGGTCCCGAGGAGAGTCCCCTGCTGCTGGATGGCCGTTCTCAGATGGGTGAGTTCTGCTGGATCCATGTTGGCCAGAACATACTATTAGGGTGGGTGAGGTATGGTGAAGTTAGGATCCACAAGCAGAACACAGACAGTAATCCAATAAATATGATTTAATTCAGGGAAAAAAGGGTGTGGCAAAAAGGTAAACAAACAGGACAAAAAACAAATGCAAAAATAGTCTGGACAAAATAAGACAAACAACTTGACAAAAACATGAGACAGGCAAAGACAAAAACACTGGTGCAAAAAAACCATGAACAAGAAAAGACCCTTAGTGCAAGAAACCATGAATCTGAAATAACCCTTTGTGCAAAAAAAAAAACATGCACCAGAAAAATGCTAGTGCAAAAACCATGAACAAGAAAAAGTCACTAGAGAGAATAACCATGAACAGTAAGAGAGGCACAGAAACAGCTAAAGACACAAACAAGACGTTCTGGCAAAGTCTGAGTCTGAAAATGGCTTATTTATACACAGCAGTGAAAACCAGGAACTGAATACGGGTGAGAGGGAATTCCTGTCCCGGATCCGGATCAGTGTTGGCGTGAGAGATCCTTAATCTCCGGAGTGGATGTCCAGGGCGGAGCATGACAATGACACTGTGCATGGAAGAAGAGTCTGGAGACAGAAATCTTAGTTTCTCAGTCATTAGCTTGTGCTACTTGCTGTCGATAGCACTGGCTTGACTGCTTTATTAGCATTCGCTAACACTACTGATGAATGCTACACCACCTTGAAGGTGACATCACTGCCATACTGACAGCGCTGACTCACAGTTGAGCTTGTGTTGGCCTTCAAGGAGGCTTAGAGCAATACACTTTTGGTCCCTCCCATTATAAATCAAAATCTGATTGGTTAATTTTTCTGTCATGTCTTAAATAAACATACACTGCCATGGCCTTCTGTCCCAGCAATGAAGTCCTAACCAATGAACGAGCCAGCTCTAAAATTTTCTCAGCCTAGAGACAACAAACAAACAAACAAACAAAAATCTCATTGGATAACTTGATTTTAATGTTTTTAGGACAGTAACCATTTCATTTCTGAAGCAAATTTGATAAAATATGGGGCCAAATTAGAAGAGAATAATTATAATGAAATTATGAAATAAATTAAAGAATGATTATTATATTTCCATATAATAAATCTCATCTCATAGATTATAGATTATTGATCAGTGATTCAAAAGGTTTTGAAAACAGACTACAGAACATTTTATTTTTATATCAAATCTCATCTCATTATCTCTAGCCACTTTATCCTGTTCTACAGGGTCACAGGCAAGCTGGAGCCCATCCCAGCTGACTACGGGCGAAAGGCGGGGTACACCCTGGACAAGTCGCCAGGCCATTACAGGGCTGACATATAGACACAGACAACCATTCACACTCACATTCACACCTACGGTCAATTTAGAGTCACCAGTTAACCTAACCTGCATGTCTTTGGACTGTGGGGGAAACCGGAGCACCCGGAGGAAACCCACGGGGACAACATGCAAACCCCGCACAGAAAGGCCCTCACTGCCTACAGGGCTTGAACCCGGACCTTCTTGCTGTGAGGCGACAGCGCTAACCACTACACCACCGTGCCGCCCCATATAATAAATAAAGAAAAAAATGACTTTGTATTATACAGTCATATGGTATCAACTCATCATTAAATTTGAGTAGCTTCATCCAGAGATCGCTAGTTTGAATTATAGAAAGGAATCTGCTCTTAGAATAAACATACAAGTGAGGTGGCATATTTTCAGTGACACCATAAGTGATGTGTTGTAGTCTTTCCACCATAAATATCACATTGTGGCCTGTATATTAGGTGCCTGTGCTCTTTGTACAGTAGTGTTCAAAGGGCACAATACATTGTCCTACATCTAGTTTAATGAAATTCCTACTTGAAAGATCTCGAAGATCTTTGACAGTCTAGAGTGCTTTGATTTCTCAGCAGTGAATATCGCCCCAATATTGCGGATCTGGCTCAGCCATTGACTTGTCACATAAACAGCAATCAATCGCAAATGCAGAATCTAGGTATTTATATCTATGAGTAACACCCACTTTGGCAGATATCACTGCTTGCACAAGCTTTTTTGCAGCCAGCTTGGAGTCTACGTATTCTTATTTAATGAATTTTCATCCACTATTCCTTGCAGAACACTTCCAGTTCTTGGGTTGTCTTGCATACACTGTTTGAGCCCTCAAACAGTGTTTTGTCGTATAGTAATGTGCAATGACAATAAAGAATCTATCTATCTATCTATCTATCTATCTATCTATCTATCTATCTATCTATCTATCTATCTATCTATCTATCCACAGCATGTTTAAGATCTAGCTATTTCAGTTATGTCAGAGGACTGTGACGGCCATTCCAAAAGCTTCAGCCTGCATTTCGTGAAGTAGCTCATGGCAGGCTTGTAGTACTCGAGTCCAACTCGTGCCCTAATTTTAAGGACTTGTGACTTGACTTGGACTTGAGCACTGATGACTCAGACTTGGACTCAGACTCATGCATTAACTGCATTCAGACTCATAATTTGGAGACGAGGACTTGGATTTTTTCTTTATTTTTTTGTAACATGCCATAATAATTTGGCATAAGATATTTATATCTACATTAATTTTGTACTAATTTCATGCAAGAGTGTCACACTTGTGCGCCTTGGTGCGTGCATCAGATAGACTCTCGCGTGTGCGCCGTAAACGACTTGCACCTGCACAGGATTAAGGCACAATCAGCGCACCTATATAAAAACTGTGAAAACACACTAACTTTCTGAAGCATTGAGTTGCATTGCTGACACATTACCAAGCCTTATTTCCTTGTTTGGTATCCTGATCCCTGATTTCCTGTTTCTCGTCTTTGATTCTGCCGAGTCTACGATAGCCTGTTTGTGCCTTGCTTGACCTATTGCCTGTTTCACCATTTTATGATTTTGCCTGCCGTTCTGGATTGTTTACCGTCTTCACTTGTATTAATAAACATACCTTCCACACTTACATCCATCTCCCAGCCATCTCTGACAGAATACTTCACACTCCCTGACAAAGAGAATGCACATTCACCTGTTCATACGTCATGTTCAGGAACAAACTAACAATGGTGCTGAAACAGTCACCATCAAGTGGTGTGGTTAGTGTGTTGTTCTCGGACTCGACTCGGATCAATAGTGGACTCAACTCTGACCCAACTCGGATCAATAGTGGACTCAACTTGGACTTGACTTGAAATTTTTTTAATGACTTGGGCTTGACTCGGACTTGAACACTAGGGACTCAAGACTGGACTCAGACTCGAGGTTTAGTGACTTGACTACAACACTGGTTCATGGTGGATTTTGAGGTATGTTCTGGGTCAGGGTCTTTCAAAGTGTGGGAGAGTCAGCCCCCCCTCAGAGAGCAAATAAACAACAGCGCCCCCCCTCACAATTTTTATTGTTGCTATACTTTGCCAACATTTTTGCCAAAATGGTATTTTATTTTCCATTGTTTAGGCAGCTTCAGCATCATACTGTGAGATTCTGTTCAAATTGTTTTTTTCTTCTATGAAGCCTGAGCCATTTATTTTATTAGTTTATAATTATTGTTTAATTTAGTCTTCAGGAGAGACTGCCTGCACACAGTACTAGTATTAATAGTTTTTTTTTTCTTACATGAAAGCTGAGGCATTTATATTATATTTTAAGGTAACTTCATGTTGTGCTGTGAGGTTCTCTGCACTTTAGCTTTTGAACCAACAGGTGCATTTGGATAAGTAAAGCCTATTTTTCTGCATTTTTGTAGTCCTGGTAATCTTTCATATTGGTAAAGATGTTTATAGGACCATTTCTCAGTGTCTTTATTTTTTTAATCAATAGTTTTTCGGTAATAACTTAATATTTAACATATCACTCAATTTTAATCACAAAAAGAGAAAATCGCAACAATTTCTCGCAACTTTCACTTCCTCCCGCAATGCAATCGCAACAAAAACCTAAAAAACACCGCAACTTTCATCGCAATTTTTTGGAACCCCCCCCCCGCAACATCAGACATTTTAGCCCGCAACAATCACAAAAAAGGCCCACGGAATCCTGGGGGGACTAAAAAAAGAAGGAAGTATGACCACGATTATTTAAAGTTTGGATTTTCATGGACTGGATCTGAAGATGCTCCACTGCCACAGTGTGTTGTCTGCCAAGAGGTGCTAGCTAACGATGCTATGAGATGTTTAAAATGTGTAAAACAAGATGTTTTAAAAAGAAAAGCACAGATGTTTAAAATGTGTAAAAAAAAGATGTTTTAAAAAGCACAGATGTTTAAAATGTGTAAAAGAAAAAAACAAAAATGTGTACAACAACCATTTTTTTAAAATACGAATGGAACATTAAGCAGGGGTTAAATTGGGCCGGGGCTGTCCGGGGCTGAGCCCCGGCACATAAGCTCGGAGCGGATGGCATATGATCACGCACACATCAAAAGCAACAAACCCTTTTCATGATTTTCAGTTCTGAATAATTAAATATCATTTTATTAATCAATAAACCCATGACTTTTATGAGACAGATCATAGTTTTCCTGATAACAAGACGACCTGTCAAAGCTATTTAGAACAGAACTTGCGATCAGAGATTCTGGTTTCTGGAACACTGCGTGGGTTGCCAATTCCGCTTTTTATAAGCGACTTTGGGGTTTCTTTTTTTGTGAGCTCGCTTTAAAAAAAAATCAGAAGTCGTGGTTTGCGGGTTTTTGGGCTTGTGTTTCAGCGTTGTGACTTGTTTATAATTTTCTCCGTACACCGTCTCCCCTTTTACCTGCATACGATCCTAATCCATCAGAGGTGCTTGAACGAACTGTCTGTGCATTTGGCGAGTTCAATTTCCATAGTCCCCAGTTATCGACAGAAATTAGCCAGGGGGAAGGGGGAGATGTCAGTTAAAGTTAGCTACTGAGATTGACCAAAAGTTGAGCCTAACGTTGCCTCAAGTTAGCTACCTTTGGCAAACATAAACAAAACACTCGTCTTGTGCTCTAGTCATTATCATATTTTTTATTATTAAAAACAAAATATCAAATAATACTGAAGAGGGGAAAAATAATACTGATCTAAATATGTTGTGTTTTTATTTTTAGACAGTATGTGTTTAGCAAAACACATACTGTCTAAAAATAAAAACACAACATATTTAGATCAGTATTATTTTTTCCCCTCTTCAGTATTATTTGATATTTTGTTTTTAATAATAAAAAATATGATAATGATTATGTTCACTGTATTGTTAATATTATTAGTGTTTTATTATTTATTGTTAATATTTAATTTAATGTTAATTTATTATTATTTATTGTTAATATTATTAGTGTATTATTAGTGTAATTATTATTGTTATTATTATGTATTCAATTATTTATTTGGCATGTGGTGCTTTTTGTATTGTCTAGAACATACATAAGATGAGCATATTATAGCAGCAAAATAGAAGCACAATCATTTGAATGCAGCAAAACTTTTGCTGCATTCAAATGATTGTGCTTCTATTTTGCTGCTATAATATGCTCATCTTATGTATGTTCTAGACAATACAAAAAGCACCACATGCCAAATAAATAATTGAATACATAATAATAACAATAATAATAAATGCTTCCAATGTTATAGTGTTGTTTGTATTTGGTTGCATTCACTGCATGAATATATTTGATTGACAATTTGACTGACAGTGTTTTGGCATATTTAACATTTATCCTCCAAAATAAATCAACTGTTTTGGTTTAAGATTGTGCAAGCCTTCAAATTTTCTCACTGAACATTTCTCCTTCACATTTTTCACCTGTAGGCATGTGACAAGATTTAACATGATATTGCTCAACCTACCTCTGTAAAGTCAGCTAACAACTTATTAAAATGCACCAGAATTCAGCAAATAACATGTATGATAATAAAAAACTTCTGGGGGAGGACCCCCAGACCCCCCACTAATCATTTCCTTCAAACCAATGTACAACAACCTGTACAATCTGTTACATTGGCCAACCAATCTACATTCAAACTGCCATAATGTGTAGGGGGGCACTACAAGACACACATAGGCCTACAACGCACAGATAAGGTGTATATCTCTGTGCAATATGATATGGTTATCAAATTAGAGGGTTATTTTCCAAAAAGTATATTGGGGCAGGGTGGCGGGGGCAGGGGCGGGTACGAGGCAGAGCCCCCCCACATAACCAATCCCAATTTAACCCCTGTTGGCATCCATTAATTTCTTGTATTAAGTAAAAAAATAATGTAAAGTGCACACAGTGCTTCACTGTAAACATAACACACTTTCAGTAACAGAATTTAAGCCTACATAAACACTGACTCGCACAATGCTGCTTCTCTTGAACGTATACATGGAAGTAAGGCGGAAGGTAGTTTGTCGATGTCACCTCAAGACGACGCCAACGATTGGTCAAATTTGCGGGAAGGTTGCGGTGATTGGATATAATTGCAACACCGCCCTGAATTCGCGGAGATTGGTTGAATTTGCATTGAAGTTGCAAATCGCAACATCGCGAAATCCTGGAGGCTCTGGTTTTTTTTGCTTGGCCCAGACTCTGTCTCCTCACTCACTGTAGCTTTATGTACTAAAAATCGATCCATTTTGTCTCTGGCAAAGGCTAGCTGAAGTTCGCTAAATGTCCGCAATAGTAACTTATTCTGGTTTATGTTTCCTCATGTTGCACCCCCTCTGAAGGACTCTGGCGCCCCCCAGGGGAGGCGCGCCCCACACTTTGAAAAGCCCTGTTCTAGGTCATTATACAGTTGTAGAATATCTTTTCTGGGTAATTTTCCTGACCGATTGTTACGTTTGCTGATATTTACTAGGTCATTTTTCCATCTTCTTGTGAAATTTTTCCTATACAACTGGCTGTCACACAATGTCAAAGTAGAATAGATCCATACATTTTTTTTTAAATCAAATTTTGCTCCTTTTCCCCCTCCAAACATACCTTTGGTGATTGTAACCAAAGAGTACCATTTTTACTTCATCAGTCCACAATACTTGTTCCCAAAATGTCCCTGGCTTATGTTGTTTTGTGTACTTCAGCACTGTCTTTTGTGATAAGCTTCCTTCTGATGGCTCTTCTATGCAGGTCATATTTCTACAAGTGCTGCTGCAGAGTAGAATGGTACACCACCACTGCTGTGTCAGCTAAACCTTCCTGTGTATTCTTAGTTTGCTTTGCCTATATGTGTATCTTCACGAACCATTTGACCCAAACAGGTCATATATGCAACATGGTAATGCTTTACAGTAAGGTTCCCTTAACTGACACTGTTTACTACATTAACTAAAATTAACAAATGTTAAATGTGTACTTTGTAGGATTTAGTGGCATCAAGCAGGGAGGTGGCAAATTGGAACCAACTGAATACCCCTCACTCATCCCTCTCTCTTTCAAAGCATGTATTAGAACCTACAGTGGCCGTCAGGTGCGATAACATCTATCTGTAGAGCCGTGGAAGTGCATGCACAGCCACTTTTTTTTTTTTTTGGTTTATCTTGGCGTCTGTTAAGTTAGGTGGGTTTTAGGTGGATTTTTGACAAACTTATTTTTAAATAGACCTGTTCAGTTTGTACGCAATGATGACATAGTACATATGCATGTGCATTTTGGGAATGGAAGTATGGTGGAGATCAACAGCTTGTCAAGCTATGCAAAGGGATTAACAACAAAAGATCACAAACGTTACCTCAACCAGTTGACTTTGACAAATGGCGACAGACTTCCAGGTCTGTGTGCTAGTAATGACTGGGTTGAAGATGTTAGCAAGTGGCCAAATATACATGTATGAGGCTTTGGTTATAATCAACAAATGAGAAAACTACGTTCTCGCAGCGAATTTCAGCTGTATGGCAGGGTAAGTAGCCTATTATTTGGTGTTGTGGGCTTGTAGCTAACATAGTTCAGAGCTGTATGATATAGTTGTTATGCAAACATGAATTATACTTCTGTGTTACTGTCCTTTCAAATTTAACTTAGGCTATTACTCTCCTTACTATATCAAAAATCGTATGCCTTACCCCTGTAACTTAGATAGATAGATAACCTTACCTGATATAAAATGGGCACTGCAGACGTGAGCATTTTTGATTGGGTCCTCATTCCAGTCAACATGTTTAATCGCTTGCAGCCACAGATGCTGCTGGTTGCTCTGAAAGCAACCAACGTGATCCTGTCAGAATCCTGTAAAACTTGAGTCCACCGGTGGAATATCGATTCTGACAACCATGTACACAACAACCAGACATTTTGATGCTGGAAACAGTTTTTATTTGATTTTAAATGCTTGCTACCTTATCTGTGTCAGTCAGAATGGCTGGGGAACAATATCACTTCCATTGCCTAAGTGCACACGCAATTTTTGATAATGTCAGCTGTGAAGGGATCTATTAACAGTTTTACACAAACAAACAAATTGATCGGTATTAGAAATTGATTTCTAAAATAAAACAGTGCTAGTGTCATAAACACTTTTGAAACTTTTACCGTTTTCTTCTGAAAACTAAAAGCCTGGTATGTGGTTGGTAGGTGGTTTGCCTGGGCTTTATGTGTACTCTTACACTACATGTGCAGGAATAAAACTTTACTTCAAACGCTTAAACTGTGAGCATTATATTATTTTACTGAAACCACCAAAACAATTACATAAACAAGAACACAACTTCACTGACATTTACCTCTTCTTTATTCTTATTTGTAGCAGCTCCTCTTCTGTTTCCCTCGGAGCAGGTTATTTGTAACAAGCATGACACAAAAAACTTCTCAGAGATCAAAAGTCTTCACTGACCTTTACAAAAAGGAAAAAAAAAAAACCTTTTACTAATCCAATACTGACAGTTACAAATTACAGTTGGTTCATAACAGTGGTGGCTGGTAGTCTTTCAAACAGGGGAGGCTGGTCGGTTACGATATTTCCAGATTTTAAAAGAAAAAACATCAATTTTGCCCATACTCTTGCCTCTGATCTGGCTGATTGTTGGCAGGGTCACAAACTGTGAAATAACAGGTTCTTTTGGCCCATTAGCCTACTGTCCAATATACATGATGGTGTTGGGGGGGTATATTTTAACATTTTATATTTTAAAATTGTGGCATGTTGTTTAAAAGTTGATCATTATTGAAAGCAGCTCTTTGTCAGGAACCTCAGCAGTAGAGCTGGGTGCCACACATTTCATTCAATGACACTTTCCCTATATTTTACTTATTTTGACTGAGAAATGTTTTATTGACAATTTTGATAACCCTTCACTTTTAATCCAGGTCTGTAGTGTGAAATGTTCTCGGCTGTGTTTTTGTTTAAAAATGTTTTCCAAATTGTAGCTGTGTTTAATTCATATCCAGAAAAATATATATTCCAATATAATATACTCAGCATAAACATTTTAAATAGAGTCTATATTTTTGGTCCATCCATGACATATTACTAAAGTAGCCTATTTACTGTTGTTGATGTGGGTCACTTGCTGTTAGCCAATTCACTTTCTCGTACCAGGAGAGCTGAAAGGAACGAGTATTATTCCCTACCTTTTTCACCAAGTCAATTTGAGGCGTTGCTCTACCCTGCTCTTTAATTTTAATTTTTTCCTCGAAAGGAAGACTGGCAAATGGCTTCGCCAAAATTAAATCAGCAATGCTTGGCATCCATGCGCAGCTTTCTTGCTAGCTGACTAGCCCCCTCAAGTTCAGTCACTCAAATAAACGAAATTTCTGGAACTAAGATAGCAAACTTGACAACACTATATTTACACTTTATTTACAATGAAAATATATACAAACTAAAAAAGCTGGTAGAAACCGTAGATTCACCGCTGCCTGTCTATAGTTGAAACGAGCTGTCAATCAAAGAAAATATCCGGCCGCTTTCACCAATCACCAGTCTCCTCGCGGAAACTGCCATGTCCCTTCCATGTGAGGCTTGGAGTCCGTAGGCGGGCGTTTTCGCAGTATTTGTCCAATAACCGTCTTGTATTTTGAGATTGAAAAGCGCATAGCTCCCAAATGCCGTTGAAGTCCACTGAGGCTGGGAGTCCGTGGGAGTCCGTAGGCGGGCATTTTCGCAGTATTTGTCCAATAATCGTCTTGCATTTTGAGATTGAAAAGCGCAGAGCTCCCAAATGCCATTGAAGTCCACTGAGGCTGCGCTGCATCGCGCTGTCACGAGGGGGAAAAACTCACGCACACATTAAAGTTATAAGGGCATTTTTAGAGGAGGCTGAGCCTCCCTCGTTGTCTTAGAGCAATCGCCCGTGGTTCATAAGAAGTTTGGTCAGAAAACTGTTACTCCTAAGCTGACTGTCGTCTTCTTCTTCTTCTAATACCCTTGCTCCAAAGGAGGGGGGGTACACTGATTTATTACCTCTGTCCATCCATCCATCTGTATTTCCGTCTGTCCAAAACACCCTTTTCCTCAACAACCACAAATCATCACTACTTGGTACCAAACTTCAGCTTGGGGTTCAATACTGTGTATGCTGTTTTCAGGTCTGTCGCACATCAACTTCCTGTTTACCAACTTAATGTATTTACGAAACATATAGCGTGGATTTACAAAATTTTTCGTAACACTTTTCTCAGCAACTACAAATCACAACTGCTTGATATTTAGTACCGAGCTTCAGCTTGGGGTTCTATACCGTGTATACAGTTTTCAGGTTTGTCGCACATTGACTTCCTATTTACCAACTGAATGTATTTACGAGGGTGGCACGGTGGTGTAGTGGTTAGCGCTGTCGCCTCACAGCAAGAAGGTCTGTGTTCGAGCCCCGTGGCCGGCGAGGGCCTTTCTGTGCGGAGTTTGCATGTTGTCCGTGTGGGTTTCCTCTGGGTGGTCCGGTTTCCCCCACAGTCCAAAGACATGCAGGTTAGGTTAACTGGTGACTCTAAATTGACCATAGGTGTGAATGTGAGTGTGAATGGTTGTCTGTGTCTATGTGTCAGCCCTGTGATGACCTGGCGACTTGTCCAGGGTGTACCCTGCCTTTCGCCCGTAGTCAGCTGGGATAGGCTCCAGCTTGCCTGCGACCCTGTAGAACAGGATAAAGCGGCTAGAGATGATGAGATGAGATGAATGTATTTACGAAACATATAGCATGGATTTACAAAATTTTCGTAACACTTTTCTCAGCAACTACAAATCACAGCTCCTTGATATTTGGTAACAAGCTTCAGCTTGGAGTTCTATACCGTGTATACCATTTTCAGGTCTGTCGCACATTGACTTCCTGTTTACCGACTGAATGTATTCATGAAACATATAGCGTGGATTTACAAAATTTTTCATAACACTTTTTCTCAGCAACTACAAATCACAGCTGCTTGATATTTGGTACCGAGCTTCAGCTTGGAGTTCTATACTGTGTATACTGTTTTCAGGTCTGTCTCACATCAACTTCCTGTTTACTGACTGAATGTATTTACGAAACATACCGGGTGGATTTTGACACTATTTCAAGAAGCAAAATGCTGTTTCAAAATGACAGTTTACCAGGATGATATTTGAAATCCTTGGGGAGAACAATGCTCTTTACTTTCTTGTTTCAGGGTTAATTATTTGTTGAAGTCAACATTCATAATAAGTGTCCTATTCTTTCAATTGCTTGCATTCTAATATAAGCGAGCGCGGGTGTCTATGTAAGTGAGCAGTAGCTCACAGTTGATCTTGTTTCAGTTTTTATTTCCACATTCATGAACACTAACTGGAATGTACTTTTTACAACGGTATTGTATTGGCAGGGGGATATTTATACAAGCAAAACCACTGAGACTGAGCATTATCACTCTCTTCAAATAACTCCTTCATTTTTCCTCTCTTCATCTTCCTTCCACTGCTGCTTGCAACTTGTAACAAATGTGAAACATGAAATGTGCTCTCTAAAGCCAGTGACTGGTTTGTCCCTTCTGGGCTATTGTAAAAACATGCTGGCAAAGCACAGCAGGCTTCGTGGAAGAGGAAATGCTCCCTGTGTAGATATGAAGGGCTCATTCTAAGCTTAAAAAACACAATGGTTCATAGTCATAGGTTATTATAGACTAATGCAAATGTAATGCAATACAATACTATATTCCAGTTTTGCTAATAGGTCGCCCTAAATCCTACATAGTGCACCTTAAATGCCATCATTAATAAGCTATAAGTGATTGCACCAAAGTAGCAACAACACATTGTGTTAATTAATAGCATCCCATCCAGGTTTTGTTCCCATCTCACACCTATTTGCTTTGACTAATCTTTATTCAATCAATAACAAGAAATAAGTCCACATATTCGTGTCCCCATGTCACTACTTAGGCCACCAAACAAGACATTTTTCCTCACCTCGATCTGTAACACGAGAACTGCATCCTTGCACTCACCAATGTTTCTCTTTTCTGCATTCTGCTATGTCATTGTCAGCACAATCATTCACTGAATAATGAATGGAGCACACCGTATTTATGTATTCATGAAGTAATTTGCATTAGCCATTTATATAAAATAGAGGGCAGTAACAGGGCTGCATGAGGGACCCATTCAGGAGTGTACATGTTCAAAGAGAAGAAATGGTTTTCTTATGCATGATTTTATGAATCTGATTGCTTTTGTGCACACATAATTTCCTAGTTGTTGTGCACATGTATACTTTTTT
Organism: Neoarius graeffei; assembly: GCF_027579695.1. NCBI lineage: Eukaryota > Metazoa > Chordata > Actinopteri > Siluriformes > Ariidae > Neoarius > Neoarius graeffei. The sequence goes on from NC_083595.1 coordinate 35,577,701, forward strand.
TTCTTCTTCTTGTCTTGGGAAGCATGCCATTGCTTTACAGATCATTAGATCTAATGATTCCCTTGGGAGGGCTAAGCCACCACCATTTATATATAAATCTTCGAGGTTGAATTTTTTTTTCCCCCCTCAGAGAAAGTGAGAAAAATATAATTATTTCCTGGGCTAACCAGCAAGCCAAGTTGGCAAAATGTACCTTTTATCTTTTATCACAAAATGGTAATTATTGCAGATACAGTGGTGCTTGAAAGTTTGTGAACCCTTTAGAATTTTCTATATTTCTGCATAAATATGACCTAAAACATCATCAGATTTTCACACAAGTCCTAAAAGTAGATAAAGAGAACCCAGTTAAACAAATGAGACAAAAATATTATACTTGGTCATTTATTTATTGAGGAAAGTGAACCAATATTGCATATCTGTGAGTGGCAAACGTATGTGAACCTCTAGGATTAGCAGTTAATTTGAAGGTGAAATTAGAGTCAGGTGTTTTCAATCAATGGGATGGCAAAATGATCCAATATTACACATCTGTGAGTGGCAAAAGTATGTGAACCTTTGCTTTCAGTATCTGGTGTGACCCCCTTGTGCAGCAATAACTGCACCTAAATGTTTCTGGTAACTGTTGATCAGCCCTGCACATCGGCTATGGATTCATGGATAATAAAAAAGTATAATACATTGCACGGATCTTTTATTCACGAATATGTGATTTTCCAAGAAATATCAATAGTAAATTAAGAAAGTAAAAATATAAATGAAGGTAAGATATTTTAATTATGAACCCCTGCAGTCCAAATATTTAATTGTTTTAGGCTTGTTAATTTTTTATCCGTGATGCATCATCTGTATGAAATCGGTAACCAATCTGTAATATACGGTACTGAAATGTCCGTGATCAATCCGTAAATTATTAACATCCATGATGCATCCATATTAAAGTCCATAACCATTCCGTATTTTGCATCCTTTTTTAATTATATTTCCATAATCCATAGTCTGTGACCTATCCGTATTTTGTCAACCACCAGAGTATGTGCATGGGTTGTTTTGAAGTCCAAGCTGTACAGTATGACCTGGAATAATGTGCTACTACTTGAAAAAAAATTCCATGACTGTTCCCAAGTTGCATGTATTTATTTCCCTGAGTGGCAGGACAAACCAATATTATCGTCAGGATTATAACTGTGGTGTGACTGCTCCAGACTGGAACTAAGTTCAGGCACAGGTATAGGTATAGTTATCGGTGTTGTGGGACCGGGCCCTTAACAATGTCAATCAAACCACAGAACAGATTTTCACAACATCTTATCATTTGCTCCTACCATTTAGTAATATTTTAAAACAACAGTCTGAAATGGTCAAATTTACTGAAGAAGTGTTAGAAGTAGCCAAATGCATGCACTTAAGAAATAAATATCAGTGATGTGAAAGCAAGTTTTCTGCTATCTGGATGTGAAAGCTCAAAGCTGTCTTGAGTGTCTGTGATGAGGGTAATTCCATGTGTGTCTTGGAAAGTCACTTCAATAGTATAATGAATTAAACATGTGGCAGTTCTGATATACATCAACCATTTTTAATTTAGCAAAAATATCTGAATTTCCTTTGCGCTCTTGTCAAGTCTGTACAGCAAGTGTATGAGAAGACATTTTCTCAGGTGGGAACTTCAATGGATCTTTCAATGGATCGCTTTGGAATGTTCAAATATGGTCTTCAGATATAAAAGCATAAATACACTAAGTCGATTCCTCTTCCTGGAATGTTTAAATTTACAGTTCTGTATGCTTAGATATATCCATCGCAAGGTCAGGCTTTTGTCCTGGTAAAAAAAAAAAACAACATTATTATAAACCATTTTAAAGTTGTTTACAAGTGCTAGAGGGCCACAGAGAGTGAAGAAGGGAATTTGTAAAGAAAAATATCTTTCTTCCTTGCATTGCTTGTAGGTCTTTAACCCTTTCTCGCAGTACACTGGTATCCCATTCCATGGGTGAAATGGAAATCGACTTTTTATAAACAAATGAATTATTTTAACACTGCAAGTCTGTTATAAGATGAATCATGACACTGTTGGGTTCTTGTGTGTGGAGTATCATGACTCTGTGTTTAGCTGCTGGGTCTACAATGCTGCGGTTTTGTCTGTGCTGCTGTATGGTACAACCATGTCCCCAACAAGGAACTCCACTGGAGGACTAACCAACCAAATATCCTCCGCACCATCACACAGCGCCATGTTCTTTGGCTCGGACACGTCCTGTGCTGCACAGACGACCACCCCACAAGAGCCATTTATGAGTTTGAGCCGCCAGTGGTGGGATGGAGACGCCCTCGTGGCCAACCATGCACCCGCTGGAACAATGTCGTCCGTCAAGACCTCCAGCAGATTAATTTGAGGCTGGAGGATGTCCCAGCACTCAGCCAAGACCGTGAGAGATGGCAGAGTTCGGTGGCACTGGTGGGCTCAACACCATGCTGGCATGAGGTTCAGGAGAAGGAGGAGAATTTAAACCTAGTAAGCAAGGAAAAATTAAATAATTATGAAAACCTGTAAATTCTTAAAGCACTGAGTGTCAACTTTATATGACCCATTTGAGGCAGAATACAATGTTAACCTATTCACACCTGCAGTAAGGCCTGGTTAAATTTCAAACAGTATATTTTATCTCAGATTCAACCAAAGTGTTACAGCAATCAGTCACATTCACTGCAATGCAGTAAATATTTTCAGTATAGTCTTTTTACAAGTCACTTTTCTAATGACCTTTGTAGAAACCAGAAACACTGAAGATTAATAATGGGTAGACCTCAATGAAAGGGGATGAGGGTAATAAAAATGCAATAAACAGTAAAAAACATAATGTAGTACAGTTTTGATATAGCCCCTTTTACAACAAATCGCTTGTGTAATGACTGTTGTATAAATCGCTTGTCTAATGACCATCATAGAAGCCATGAAAATCTGACGCTGCTCAAACTGTTTGAAAATGTCTGCACTGACCAGCAGAAGGCATCAAACAGCATTTCTAGCCACAAAAATTATGAAGTGTAAGATTTGACATGCTTTTATAGACCTATTTAATCTTTGTTTTTTGTTGGTGATATTCAGCTGGAAAGAGCACTTTTGACCATTTGTGGCCAAAGATTTATGGTGGCTGAAATTTCTGCATACAGTGGTGCTTGAAAGTTTGTGAACCCTTTAGAATTTTCTATATTTCTGCATAAATATGAACTAAAACATCATCAGATTTTCACACAAGTCCTAAAAGTAGATAAAGAGAACCCAGTTAAACAAATGAGACAACAATATTATACTTGGTCATTTATTTATTGAGGAAAATGAACCAATATTGCATATCTGTGAGTGGCAAAAGTATGTGAACCTCTAGGATTAGCAGTTAATTTGAAGGTGAAAATAGAGTCAGGTGTTTTCAATCACATGGGATGGCAATCAGGTGTGAGCGGGCACCCTGTTTTATTTAAAGAACAGGGATCTATCAAAGTCTGATCTTCACAACACATGTTTGTGGAAGTGTATCATGGCATGAACAAAGGAGATTTCTGAGGACCTCAGAAAAAGCGTTGTTGATACTCATCAGGCTGGAAAAGGTTACAAAACCATCTCTAAAGTGTTCGGACTCCACCAATCCACAGTCAGACAGATTGGGTACAAATGGAGGAAATTCAAGACCATTGTTACCCTCCCCAGGAGTGGTCGACCAACAAAGATCACTCCAAGAGCAAGGCGTGTAATAGTCGGCGAGGTCACAAAGGACCCTAGGGGAGCTTCTAAGCAACTGAAGGACTCTCTCCACATTGGTTAATGTTAATGTTCATGAGTCCACCATCAGGAGAACGCTGAACAACAATGGTGTGCATGGCAGGGTTGCAAGGAGAAAGCCACTGCTCTCCAAAAAGAACATTGCTGCTCATCTGCAGTTTGCTAAAGATCATGTGGACAAGCCAGAAGGCTATTGGAAAAATGTTTCGTGGACGTATGAGACCAAAATAGAACTTTTTGGTTTAAATGAGAAGCGTTATGTTTGGAGAAAGGAAAACACTGCACTCCGGCATAAGAACCTTATCCCATCTGTGAAACATGGTGGTGGTAGTATCATGGTTTGGGCCATGGTTTTACTCCACACACAAGAACCCAACAGTGTCATGATTCGTCTTATAACAGACTTGCAGTGTTAAAATAATTCATTTGTTTATACAAAGTCGATTTCCATTTCACCCATGGAATGGGATGTCAGTGTACTGCGAGAAAGGGTAAAAGACCTACAAGCAATGCAAGGAAGAATGATAATTTTCTTTACAAATTCCCTTCTTCACTCTCTGTGGCTCTCTAGCACTTGTAAACAACTTTAAAATGGTTTATAATAATGTTTTGTTTTTTTTTTTACCAGGACAAAAGCCTGACCTTGCGATGGATATATCTAAGCATACAGAACTGTAAATTTAAACATTCCAGGAAGAGGAATCGACTTTGTGTATTTATGGTTTTATATCTGAAGACCGTATTTGAACATTCCAAAGCAACAGGAGTGACAAAAACATTCCATTGAAAGATCCATTGAAGTTCCCACCTGAGAAAATGTCTTCTCATACACTTGCTGTACAGACTTGACAAGCGCGCAAAGGAAATTCAGATATTTTTGCTAAATTAAAAATGGTTGATGTATATCAGAACTGCCACATGTTTAATTCATTATACTATTGAAGTGACTTTCCAAGACACACATGGAATTACCCTCATCACAGACACTCAAGACAGCTTTGAGTTTTCACATCCAGATAGCAGAAAACTTGCTTTCACATCACTGATATTTATTTCTTAAGTGCATGCATTTGGCTACTTCTAACACTTCTTCAGTAAATTTGACCATTTCAGACTGTTGTTTTAAAATATTACTAAATGGTAGGAGCAAATGATAAGATGTTGTGAAAATCTGTTCTGTGGTTTGATTGACATTGTTAAGGGCCCGGTCCCACAACACCGATAACTATACCTATACCTGTGCCTGAACTTAGTTCCAGTCTGGAGCAGTCACACCACAGTTATAATCCTGACGATAATATTGGTTTGTCCTGCCACTCAGGGAAATAAATACATGCAACTTGGGAACAGTCATGGAATTTTTTTTCAAGTAGTAGCACATTATTCCGGGTCATACTGTACAGCTTGGACTTCAAAACAACCCATGCACATACTCTGGTGGTTGACAAAATACGGATAGGTCACAGACTATGGATTATGGAAATATAATTAAAAAAGGATGCAAAATACGGAATGGTTATGGACTTTAATATGGATGCATCATGGATGTTAATAATTTACGGATTGATCACGGACGTTTCAGTACCGTATATTACAGATTGGTTACCGATTTCATACAGATGATGCATTACGGATAAAAAATTAACAAGTCTAAAACAATTAAATATTTGGACTGCAGGGGTTCATAATTAAAATATCTTACCTTCATTTATATTTTTACTTTCTTAATTTACTATTGATATTTCTTGGAAAATCACAAATTCGTGAATAAAAGATCCGTGCAATGTATTATACTTTTTTATTATCCATGAATCCATATTCTGTGACTTCATGATGCAACAAGGATGTAGAAAGATGCCTGGGAAAAATAACATGTGCTCAGACAACGTCACATGTAAACAATTACTTGATTAGTCAGATGTTTTATTGGATCAGGTCAAGGCCTGGGAAAATTGCTCCAGAAGCAATCTCACTGATACGGATAAACCCAGGCCTGGGCTGTAGGTATCATTATCAGTCTGGTGTGACCACCAACCAGGGGTCCAATTTATTTATAGTTATCATTATAGTTCTAGTTATCGGTATTGTTGGACCGGGCCTTTAGAAACCATTTCTGAAATATTTGCTTTAATTGTCAGCTGTCCAAATCTGTCAGGACATTAATTAAATGAAAGAGCCATAGAGTTTTACCTGTGGCCAACTGTGTACATCATATTCTCTCTTGGTTTCATATTTTTCCTTCTGTTTCCTTCAGGCAAAAACTGGCTCCATGTATCAATGAGGGGTGGCATGGTGGTGTAGTGGTTAGCACTGTCGCCTCACAGCAAGAAGGTCCTGGGTTCAAGCCCAACGGCTAATGAGGGCATTTCTGTGTGGAGTTTGCATGTTCTCCCCGTGTCTGTGTGGGTTTCCTCCAGGTGCTCCGGTTTCCCCCACAGTCCAAAGACATGGAGGTTAGGTTAATTGGTGACTCTAAATTGACTGTAGGTGTGGATATGAGTGTGAATGGTTGTCTCTGTGTCAGCCCTGCAATGACCTGGCGACTTGTCCAGGGTCTACCCTGCCTCTCGCCCATAGTCAGCTGGGATAGGCTCCAGCTTGCCTGTGACCCTGCACAGGATAAGCAGTTACAGATAATGGATGGATGGATGTATCAATGAGGAGTGGGTTATCTGAGAGAATTCCTGGAAGTTAGTTCTGCTACTTGAAAGATGCCTTTATTTGATTTGGAACCGTACCATTGGCATCTGATGGACTTTCAGTGTGAGCTGATCAAGTCACTGTCCAGAAAAGAATGCTCATTATGCTGAGTATGTTCTTTGTTCACCAAACATGTACTTTCAGATTGGAATGTACTGTTATGCTATGGCAAGCAACTTCAGTCCAAACCTTAACCTACCATAGATCAGGAATACAGTATCTAACAGAGTGAGAGGGCTTCTTTTGCCATGGGATATGAAGAATAGCAGAAAAAATGCTTTTATACATAAGCTTCCAATTTCCACTGTTAACTGTACTCGAAATCTGTCAGCCCACACCAAATTTGTTTACCTCCAGACAAGTCGTAAGGAAATAAACTGAATAAATTTGCGATTTCTCAGGACTTGTGGGTGGTCATGCTATTAGATTTATTGAGCCTATTTTGCCAACACTTGACAGGAAATAAACTAACTGGATGCCACATTTCCAGCTTGTTAATGATCATTTGAGTACATGGAAGAGCCAGAAAAAAAGAACATGTTTGTAAATCAGGAAAGTGCAGTTTACAGCAGAACACACAGCCTCTTTTTTTTTTATTGTGAGTAACATTTTTGGCAGCACGGTGGTGTAGTGGTTAGCGCTGTTGCCTCACAGCAAGAAGGTACGGGTTCGAGCCCCGTGGACGACGAGGGCCTTTCTGTGTGGAGTTTGCATGTTCTCCCCGTGTCCGTGTGGGTTTCCTCCGGGTGCTCCGGTTTCCCCCACAGTCCAAAGACATGCAGGTTAGGTTACCTGGTGACTCTAAATTGACCATAGGTGTGAGTGTGAATGGTTGTCTGTGTCTATGTGTCAGCCCTGTGATGACCTGGCAACTTGTCCAGGGTGTACCCTGCCTTTCACCCATAGTCAGCTGGGTGTTAGGGTTTTGCTGGGATTCGAACGCGGGTCGCTGGTGTAGTGATCCAGCAAACCCCCACTAGGCCACCAGGGGAATGACTCAAGTGCAGAGGCATGGGGCGAAAGTAGAATAGAAAAAAAGCAGTTTATTTACAAATGCAAAAAATCCAAAAATCCAAAGTAAAAAATAACAAGTAAAATCCAACGCTCAGAAGATAAAGGGAAAAATAAAATATCCAACAGTTCAAAGTCCAAAAAAAAAGGAAAGGCAAAAATGCAGAACGCTCAGAAGATCCAAAAGGTATAAAGTCCAAAGAAAGCAAAAAATATCAAAAACACAAGGGCACAGGCAAGGTACATGGGACAGAGGAAACTAGCACTAGACAGCATAGCATAAAGACTCCGTGACTAGGGACCAAACAGAGGGAGTATAAATACACAAAATAAATTGAACACAGGTGACGATAATGAGGACTAGGCGGGGCACAAGGCACAAGAAAAGCAAAAGGCACATGGTAGTCAAAACAAACACAAAACACAGAAGCAGTGGCGGCCTCTAGAGGCCAAAACGAACATGACAAGAAAAACATAACAGCGGCCTCTAGAGGCCAAGACAGTCCCCAGTCCTAACAGGACCCCCCCCCCCCCCCCCCCCAGGAGCGTCTCCTGACATTCCCAGGGCGATCCGGATGGGCCGAATGGAAGTCCCAACAAAGTTCTTTATCTAATACGTCCCGAGCTGGGACCCAGCAGCGCTCCTCAGGGCCATAGCCCTCCCAGTCCACTAAATATTGGAGCCCACCGCGGACCCGGCGGGAGTCAAGCAGGCGATGCACAGTGAACATAGTCTGACCCTGGAAGATGCGGGGGGCGGGGGATTCCTAGGGGCAGGGGCATACGTGGACGACAATACGGGCCGCAACAGGGAAACATGGAATGTGGGGTTGATCCTTAGGGTTCGTGGTAACTGGAGCCGGTAGGAGACAGGGTTCACCCTGCGCACAACTTTGAAGGGGCCAATGTAGCGAGGAGCAAGCTTGTGGTTCTCCACCCACAGCGGAAGGTCCTTGGTGGACAGCCAAACCCTCTGCCCAGGGTGGAAAACGTGGGCAGGCCTTCTATGGCGGTTGGCCTGAGTCTGGTTGGTTCTGGAGGTCTGGATGAGGGTCCTCCTGACCTTGCTCCAGGTCTTGCGACACCGTCTCACATATTGGTTGACCGCCCCAGCGTCCTCCTCTTGGTCCGGGAACAGAGGTGGCTGGAACCTGAATTGGCACTGGAACGGCGACAGCTTGGTGGCCGATGACTGCAGGGTGTTGTGGGCGTACTCTGCCCATGACAGCCAGGTACTCCACGATGTCGGGTTATCCATCGCCAGGCCTTGCAGGGTGGTTTCCAGGTCCTGGTTGAGCCTCTCCGTCTGGCCATTGGACTGGGGGTGGAACCCAGAGGAGAGGCTGGCAGTGGCGCCAATAAGCTTGCAAAACCCGTGCCACACTCGGGAGGAGAACTGGGGCCCCCGGTCTGAGACGATGTCCTGTGGGAGACCAAAGACTCAGAAGACATGATTAAATATTAATTTAGCTGTGTCAAGGGCAGAAGGGAGCTTGCACAGTGGTATGAAGCGGCAGGCCTTAGAGAATCTGTCGACTATTACAAAAATGACAGTGTTACCTTGTGAGTCTGGCAGGCCCGTGATGAAGTCGGCTGCCACATGGGACCAGGGATGCCGGGGAATAGGCAGAGGATGCAGGAGACCCTGGGGACGCTGTCGTAGATTCTTGGTTCTGGTGCAGATATCACAGGACAGGACAAATGACCTCACTTCCTTCTCCATGTTCAGCCACCAGAAGCATCTTTTCAAGAAGTCCAGGGTTCTCCGAGCTCCCGGGTGGGCGGTGAGAGGGGAAGAGTGACCCCACTGGAGAACCTTGGCCCGGGCTTGACGAGGGATGTACAGGAGGCCCGGTGGCCCCGTCCCAGGACCAGGGTCCTGGCGTTGAGCTTGTCAGACGGCCTCCTCAATACCCCAGCGGACAGGGGCCACAATCCGGGACACAGGGATAATAGGCCCAACTTCACTCTCCCTGTTGTTGGGCGAGAACAACCTGGAAAGTGCGTCCGGTTTGGTGTTCTTAGAGCCCGGGCGGTATGATAGGGTGAAATTGAATCGGCTGAAAAACAAGGACCACCTAGTCTGTCGTGGGTTCAGCCTCTTGGCTTGCTGGAGGTACTCCAGGTTCTTGTGGTCCGTCCAAACCAGGAATGGATGTTGCGCTCCTTCCAGCCAGTGCCTCCACTCCTCAAGGGCCAGTTTAACCGCAAGCAGTTCCCGATCCCCCACATCATACCGGGACTCCACAGGGCTCAGGCGGTGGGAGAAGTATGCGCAGAGGTGCAGCTTACCCTCTGAGCATTGGGAGAGAACCATGCCAACACCACTGTCCGAGGCGTCCACCTCGACGATGAATGGTTGAGAAATGTCCGGGAGGACCAGAATAGGTGCCATGCAGAAGCAGTGTTTGAGGTCCTCAAATGCCTTTTTCGCCTGAGGAGACCAGACATAAGATCCACCAGTCCTTTTGGTGAGATCCGACATAGGTGCTGCTACGGAACTGAAGTTCCTGATGAACTTGCGGTAGAAGTTAGCAAATCCTAAGAACCGCTGAACCTCCTTAATGGACTTGGGAGTGGGCCAGTCCTGGACGGCCAGGGTCTTGGCTGGGTCCATTTGGAGTTGTCCCGTCCGTACAATAAATCCCAGGAAGGAGACCTCGGGGACATGAAAGTCGCATTTCTGGGCCTTAGCAAACAGATTGTTCCATAGCAACCTCTGGAGAACCTGGCGGATATGGTGGCGATGCTCCTGCAAGGTCTTAGAAAATATAAGAATGTCGTAGAGGTAGACGAAAACATACTGATTGATCATGTCCCTCAAGACGTCGTTGATAAGGGCCTGAAACACAGCTGGCTCATTGGTGAGTCTGAAGGGCATAACTTGGTACTCGTAATGCCCTGACGGGGTGTTAAAGGCAGTCTTCCACTCTCCCTGTCGGATGCGGATGAGGTGGTATGCATTCCGTAAGTCCAACTTGGTGAAGACAGTGGCCCCTTGGAGCAGATCAAACGCTGTGGACATCAGTGGAAGGGGATAGCGGTTGCGCACAGTGATCTTGTTCAGGCCCCTGTAATCAATACACGGCCGGAGCCCCCCATCCTTCTTGCCGACAAAGAAGAAGCCGGCACCGGCGGGTGAGGTGGAGTGTCGAATGAACCCAGAGGCCAAGGCATCCTTGATGTACTCCTCCATGGCCTTGCGTTCTGGCTGAGAGAGGGAAAACAGTCTGCCACGAGGAGAGGTGGCCCCAGGGAGCAAGTCGATGGCACAGTTGTAGGCACGGTGCGGAGGAAGAATGGCGGCCCTGCTCTTGCTGAAAACTTCTTTGAGACCCCAGTACTCTGTGGGAACTTGAGATAACTCAGTGAGATCAGGAGGCTTGGCAGGAGACACAGGAGAGCTAGAGAGCAGACAAGAGGTATAGCAAGCAGGACCCCACTCCACAACCTGGCTAGTGACCCAGTATATACGAGGGTTGTGGCAGGTAAGCCAAGGAAGACCTAGAATAACTGGGAACTCTGGTGAAGGAATCAGGTGCAGGGATATTTCTTCCTTGTGACCTTGAGACTGGAGGAAGACTGGAGAAGTTACTTGGGTGACTCTTCCATCACCTAAAGCTTGGCCATCCAGGGCAGACACAGACAGTGGGACTTCAAGAGGTGCAGTCGGAACATTGATACTTTGGGCAAAGTGAACATCCATAAAGTTTCCAGCCGCCCCGGAGTCTAACAAAGCTTGACAAGAGTGGACGGACTCACCCCAGGAGATGGAGACCGGGATGTAGACTCCTTGGCCAGGGAGTTCGGGAGAGAGGGTAGGCCCCGTCACAACCCTCCCTCGGCTGGACGGGGCGGTCCTTTTCCCGAGAGCTCGGGACATGATGCTTGGAAATGGCCAGGCTTGCCACAGTAGATGCAGCACTTGTCCCTCCTTCTGCGCTCCCTCTCAGATGCGGAGAGACGAGTACGGCCCACTTGCATGGGCTCTGGACAGTCACTGGAGGGGGTAGACAGGCTCCATGTTGAGGCAGTGAGGCCGGGGAGGCTCAGGACTTGGCGGTGTTCTCTCATCCTGTTGTCAAGACGAATGGCATGGGAAGTCAGTGTTTCAAGGTCACTTGGGCATCCGATAGAGGCCAGACCATCCTTGATGGGGTCAGACAGACCATGGTGGAAGGCTGAAACCAGGGCAGTCTCGTTCCATCCACTGACTGCTGCGAGCGTCCGGAACGAGATGGCGTAGTCTGCAACGCTTCCTCCTTGCCGGATGGACATGAGCTTTCTGGCTGCGTCTTTACTGGTGTCTGCCTGATCGAAGACGTGAAGCATCTCCTCCATAAACAGTTTGAAATCAGAGCACTCGGATCCCTGTCTCTGCCAGATAGCTGTTGCCCAAGCTCATGCCTTACCAGCTAACAAGGTTATCACAAAGGCAATCTTGCAGCGATCCATAGTGTAGGTGGTAGGCTGGAGCTCAAAGGTGAGTTGGCACTGGGTAAGGAACTCCCGGCACTCACTGTGCTTGCCGTCATACCTCTGTGGTGCAGGAAGGCTGGGTTCACGAGGTGAAGGAGGCAGCATGGCGGGAGGCACTGGAGCGGGAGCAGATGGTGGAGCAGGACCCAGATCAGGATGAGGAGATGCAGGCAGAGGAGTCAGCTGTGCCAGGGTTTTCCCAATCTGCTGAAGCAGTACCTCGTGGCGAGCAAGGACCTCACGTTGGCTTGCAAGCGTTTGTCCATGAGCGTCCATGGTCGCTCCGAAGCATGTCAAAGCTGCCATAATTCCCTGAAGGTTGGCTGGGTAGACAGTTGAAGCAGCCTCTGCTGAGTCAGTCATGACGGAATCTTTCTGTTAGGGTTTTGCTGGGATTCGAACGCGGGTCGCTGGTGTAGTGATCCAGCAAACCCCCACTAGGCCACCAGAGGAATGACTCAAGTGCAGAGGCGTGAGGCGAAAGTAGAATAGAAAAAGCAGTTTATTTACAAATGCAAAAAATCCAAAGTAAAAAAATAACACAAGTAAAATCCAACACTCAGAAAATAAAGGGAAAAATAAAATATCCAACAGTTCAAAGTCCAAAAAAAAGGAAAGGCAAAAATGCAGAACGCTCAGAAGATCCAAAAGGTACAAAGTCCAAAGAAAGCAAAAAATATCAAAAACACAAGGGCACAGGCAAGGTACATGGGACAGAGGAAACTAGCACTAGACAGCATAGCATAAAGACTCCATGACTAGGGACCAAACAGAGGGAGTATAAATACACAAAATAAATTGAACACAGGTGATGATAATGAGGACTAGGTGGGGCACAAGGCACAAGAAAAACAAAAGGCACATGGTAGTCAAAACAAACACAGAACACAGAAGCAGTGGCGGCCTCTAGAGGCCAAAACGAACATGACAAGAAAAACATAACAGCGGCCTCTAGAGGCCAAGACAGTCCCCAGTCCTAACACTGGGATAGGCTCCAGCTTGCCTGTGACCCTGTAGAACAGGATAAAGTGGCTAGAGATAATGAGATGAGTAACATTTTCTAATTCTGTTGAAATCCTGATCCTGTGATGAAGAGAAGTACCTTGTGCTAAGTGTTTCCAGAACAGACTCTGGATCCGCTGTGATCCTTACCAGGATAAATCAGTTCACTCCACACAGAAAGCCCCCTGTCGGCCACTGGGCTCAAACCCAGAACCTTCTTGCTGTGAGGTGACAGTGCTAACCACTACACCACTATGCCACCCTATATTCCTGCACAATAATGAAATGAAATTCAATTCAGTAGGTCATTACATTCACTTTGGTAATTGTTTTCATAACAGAAATCCCTTGCTGATTGTTTTTTTACTGAATATATCACTGAAAAGTTCAGTACTGATGGTCAGTGCAATACATTGGCAGTATGTCAGAAATGAAAACCAATACTGTTTGTGTAATACATTTCATGTTATTTCACTGTGGTTGTCTTTTTTTTTTCCCCTTTGGCAGGGAATTTTCTCCAAAGTGGATGTATTTGACTTGGTTGTCATAGTTTCCCCCTTTGCTTTGCAGTTCCCATGGCGATGAACACCGGCTCCTTTTTATTTTGGCTTCTGTTCTAGTCCTGTCTCCACCCTTGTTCTATCATTGGATTGTTACCCAACTGTGCTCACTTGTTCCGTGTTGATTTTAAGCTGTCCAAGTCGAAACTATATTTTTCTAGTTTGATTTCCTTGTCTAAATGGCTGTCCTTTCTCTCTGTGTTGGCCCTGCGATGGATTGGCTGCCCGTCCAGGGTGTACCCCGCCTCTCGCCCAATGTCAGATGGGATTGGCTCCAACTTCCCCACGACCCACAGTGGATAAACGATATAGAAATTGAAATGAAATTAACTGCAAAAAAAATTCATGTCCAAAACATACTATTTCCTGGTTTGATCTTTGTCTGTTCACCATGTTTAATTACGGATTCAAATGAGATGGCCCGGGCTGCCTTTGTTTTGATCCCTGCATTGTAAACAATTCCTGGAATACTCATAATAACTATCACAATGAGCACCTGCACTTGCAGCCTTTCTTGACTATTCTGTGCATATTATAACTGTGGTAGGTACTAAGCGATTTCAGTTGCCTTGATCAGAGCATGACTACAAATAACCATTCTGAAAAGTACAGTAATAACCTTGCATGCAATGCATAGACTGTACTGAGAAAACATGACAAAGACTGATTGCCACCAACAGTCACTGATAACGTTAAATATGCTTTGAAGGTGGGAATAGTGTAATTGTATATGCACACTCATGGGCCACTTTAATAGGTACTTGTTCTTGATTCTAAGGTTTCTGTTCATGGCTGCACGAGTGGAACCCAATGTGGTCTTCTGCTGTTGCATGCTGAGATGCTTTTCTGCCCACCATGGTTGTAAAGAGTGATTATATGAGTTGCTATTTTCTTCCTGACACCTCGAACCAACTGGGGGTAGGTTTCCCGATAACATTACCCTTTAGGGCTAAAGAGTGAGTTGACAGACTCTCTTAAGCAACAAACGTTGTCTCTGTTTGTGGCTTTCCTGAATTCACTCATAAGAAGGAGTCTAAAGAGCAACAGGATGAAGAGCGTCTTTGCAAAGCGCATCCCCCAATATAGGCATTAGTAGTTACTAAAGGCAATCATACTGTCATTGCTGAAGGCATTAGTAGTTGCTAAATCCAGTTGATAAGGTCACATGGCATTCATTTTTAACCAAAATCTAATGAAATACAGTGGTGCTTGAAAGTTTGTGAACCCTTTGGAATTTCCTATATTTCTGAATAAGTATTTCCTAAAACATCATCAGATTTTTACATAAGTCCTAAAAGTAGATAAAGAGAACCCAGTTAAACAAATGAGACAAAAATATTATGCATGGTCATTTATTTATTGAGTTAAATGATCCAGTATTACATATCTGTGAGTGGCAAAAGTATGCAAACCTTTGCTTTCAGTATCTGGTGTGACCCCCTTGTGCAGCAATAACTGCAACTAAACGTTTCCGGTAACTGTTGATCAGTCCTGCACACCGGCTTGGAGGAATTTTAGCCCATTCCTCCGTACAGAACAGCTTCAACTCTGGGATGTTGGTGGATTTCCTCACATGAACTGCTTGCTTCAGGCCTTCCACAACATTTCAGTTGGATTAAGGTCAGGACATTGACTTGGCCATTCCAAAACATTAACTTTATTCTTCTTTAACCATTCTTTGGTAGAACAACTTGTGTGCTTAGGGTCGTTGTCTTGCTACCTGACCCACCTTCTCTTGAAATTCAGTTCATGGACAGATGTTCTGACATTTTCCTTTAGAATTCACTGGTATAATTCAGAATTCATTGTTCCATCAATGATGGTAAGCCGTCCTGGCCCAGATGCAGCAAAACAGGCCCAAACCATGATACTACCACCACCATGTTTCACAGATGGGATAAGGTTCTTATGCTGGAATGCAGTGTTTTCCTTTCTCCAAACATAATGCTTCTCATTTAAACCAGAAATTTCTATTTTGGTCTCATCTGTTCACAAAACATTTTTCCAATAGCCTTCTGGCTTGTCCATGTGATCTTTAGCAAACTGCAGATGAGCAGCAATGTTCTTTTTGGAGAGCAGTGGCTTTCTTCTTGTAACCCTGCCATGCACACCATCAATGATGGCTTGCCATCATTGATGGAAAAATGAATTCTGAATTATACCAGTGAATTCTAAAGGAAAATGTCAGGATATCTGTCCATGAACTGAATCTCAAGAGAAGGTGGGTCATGCAGCAAGACAATGACCCGAAGCACACAAGTCGTTTGACCAAAGAATGGTTAAAGAAGAATAAAGTTAATGTTTTGGAATGGCCAAATCAACATCCTGACCTTAATCCAATCGACATGTTGTGGAAGGACCTGAAGCGAGCAGTTCATGTGAGGAAACCCACCAACATCCCAGAGTTGAAGCTGTTCTGTACGGAGGAACGGGCTAAAATTCCTCCAAGCCGGTGTGCAGGACTGATCAACAGTTACCGGAAACATTTAGTTGCAGTTATTGCTGCACAAGGGGATCACACCAGATACTGAAAGCAAAGGTTCACATACTTCTGCTACTCACAGATATGTAATATTGGATCATTTTCCTCAATAAATAAATGACCAAGTATAATATTTTTGTCTCATTTGTTTAACTGGGTTCTCTTTATCTACTTTTAGGACTTGTGTGAAAATCTGATGATGTTTTAGGTCATATTTATGCAGAAATATAGAAAATTCTAAAGGGTTCACAAACTTTCAAGCACCACTGTATAAAGTGTTTAAAATAAGATAATATATAGTATCATATGGAAGTATTACATATATAATGTGGTAATTAATTAATTAAACTATTTTACGATTTTGGGCATTTTTTTAAATTTTTTATTCCAAGCATGTTTTTAATTAAAGAAGAAATGTTCAAATAAAAGAATGAGCAAATAATAAGCTAAATAATTAAGTAAATGTGTTTCCCGTGCTCGCTCATTTCACTGTTACCCCCCGATCATGCAGTCCGGATTATTTCAACTGTTATGCACAATGCCAAGTGGGCAGTGTTCTCCCTTATAAGTACACTCACAGAGAGAGAGAGAGAGATTATCTCTCTCTCTCCCGTGCATGCGTGTGCGCACACACACACACACACACACACACACACACACACACACACACACACACACAATATTAGAGGTGCAGAAATGTGTCTCATTTATGACACTAAATTAGTTAATCACTCGCCTAATGGAGTTAAATTTGATTAAAATGTAGCGATATCAATGTAACATTCCGATATCCATCCATACATCATCTATAACATATTGAAAGATATAATATAATGTTTTCCGTATATTTATTTGATAATTAACTCAATGTACTTGCAATGTACAAGAAAAATAATTTAACCCCAGCAGCAGATTCAACACCAGTTTCCCCTGTTGACTGTGAGAGTCCCTCAGAGGCGCATGGCATTCTGTATATTTGGCTGTCAGTGAGTCGCTCTTTGTTTTCAATGACTGGTCCAGGTCTCTCATAAATTCCAAGCGAACTAAAGGACTACTTGGGCTCTGATGTTGTTCGGGAAAACCACATTAGCTTGACGATGGATCTTAAGAAGTAATTTACGACTCTCTTGGCCTTAAGAAGCTTTCAGGAAGCCCACCCCTGGCCATTTTCCTCCGACCTCTCTTATAAACAAGGCATTTGTTTCTACCCACAGAACTATCGCTCACTCGATGTTTTTTGTTTTTCACACCATTCTGTCTGTGTAAACTTGTTGTGTGTGAAAACCCCAGGAGATCAGCAGTTTCTGAAATACTCAGACCAGTCCATCTGGCTCAAACCAACACCCATGCCACCATGAAAGTCACACTTTGAGATCACAATTTTTCCCATTCTGATGTTTGAAGTGAAGATTAACTGACGCTCTTGATTTGTATCTGCATGATTTTATGCATTGTGCTGCTGTCAAGGGATCGGCTGATTAAATTCAAGTCAAGTCAAGTCAAGTTTATTTGTATAACGCGTTTAACAATAAACATTGTCACAAAGCAGCTTTACAGAATTTGAACGACTTAAAATATGAGCTAATTTTATCCCTAATCTATCCCCAACGAGCAAGCCTGTGGTGATGGTGGCAAGGAAAAACTCTCTCAGACGACATGAGGAAGAACCCTCGAGAGGAACCAGACTCAAAAGGGAACCCATCCTCATTTGGGCAACAACAGACAACATGACTATAACATTAACAGTCCTAACATAAAGTCAGCTTCGTTGATGCTATAAACCCCCCACCGATGGAAACCCGAGCGCAAAACCGTTCACGACAACTACAGTCCCAAAGTCAGCAAGTCAACTGCAGTCCCCAGCCACAAAAGCACCACTGCAAGAGTCCAGAGCATCTTCCAGGCGCGACCCCCAACTGACCCACAAGAGCGATGCGATGAGACTCCAACCAGACACAGGGCACCAGGATGGATCAGGCAGGTCCGAGGAGCAGAAGAGGTCAGCATCTTGATCCCAGGACTGACATGTAACTCATTGGGACAGATAAATAAATAACTGTATAAAACTGTATTAGGTGTATAGGTGTTCCTGATAAAGAGGTTGGTGAGTGTACATGCATGTGTATATTTATACCTATGAGGTAGATTAGGGTGTACTTTGTGTGTCATAATTCTGTGCTTGGCCTGTTAACATGATGTCTAAATATGATAGCATGATGTCTGTATTAATCCAGTCCTCAGGTCATGGTGACGCAAACAGACTCCAGCTCTGTTTCCAGTGAATAGATGGTCATTTAATAATCACCTGAAGGAAACCACTTTGGAGAACTATATTGTGCAAACCTTTTGTGGAGGTGATTACTTATCATTGATTAAAAAAAAAAAGAAAAAAAAGGGGGGCAGAGATACAGTAGGGATAGAGAGCCATAATAGATTTGGTGTAATTGAGAATGAAACAGCTCAACCAGACAGCTTCATCCCAAAATCCTGAGTAAGCACGTTACTTTTGGCTGATGCTTATTGATTTATTTAAATGTCTGTGGTGAAAAATTACCTTACTGCTAAATCAGATTTGCTCAGTGTGCAAAGTGCTTAATTTATTTATTTCACTGTTAAATTAGACAGATCCTGGGGGATAGCTTTACAGGGAAGGAAAAAATAAAGAAAAAGAAACTTGCCTTCTCCGATCAAAATACCTGCTAATTAAGAATTTTGTAAGACGGATCTTATGAAACATGAATTAAAGGAGAACTAAAGTCATTTTTAAACTTGCTTTATTTCTTAATTAACGTGTTATTCAATTACGTTTTCGGTTTTAGTAACCTTATATCGTGACTCGTATTGGCAACTAATTGCAATTAAATATTATACTTATCGGCCGGTTCGGTTTTTAGCCATGTTGAATTTAGTTTGTTTGGTCCATGGCAGGCGTCGCTTATCCATGCGATCTTCACGAGACTTGTGCGAGACTTCGAAACGTGAAGTGTCAGCCAGGTGTCAGTGCCGCCATTTTGAAAACTAATCTCATCTCATTATCTCTAGCCGCTTTATCCTGATCTACAGGGTCGCAGGCAAGCTGGAGCCTATCCCAGCTGACTACGGGCGAAAGGCGGGGTACACCCTGGACAAGTCGCCAGGTCATCACAGGGCTGACACATAGACACAGACAACCATTCACACTCACATTCACACCTACGGTCAATTTAGAGTCACCAGTTAACCTAACCTGCATGTCTTTGGACTGTGGGGGAAACCGGAGCACCCAGAGGAAACCCACACGGACACGGGGAGAACATGCAAACTCCACACAGAAAGGCCCTCGCCGGCCACTGGGCTCGAACCCAGGACCTTCTTGCTGTGAGGCGACAGCGCTAACCACTACACCACCCATTTTGAAAACTGTTTTTCCAAATGAAATATTGCACAAAAATGAGTTTAAATGACGATTACTGCCTACTTTTTTCAAACTTTCCTGATCGCTATCAAAACAAACACAACTTCTAGCTTGATTACATCAGCATTCGAAAGAGGGCGCGCGCGTCTTTTGACAACGTTGGCAGATGTCGGTCACTTTGATTTCCGCTGTACGTTTTACTTCTGTCCGACAATGTCTCGGACAGGTCTCAACGAATCTTGTTTACGGCCATTGCTTTGACGTATGGCCTGATATATTACATAGGATATTTCAAACACTCATAACTTGCTCTAGCAGTGACAAAATAACGATCAAAAATGCATTCCTGTATTTAATAAAATGAGAAGTAGAATTTTCATCATAAAAAAATTGCCCTCAGTTCGCCTTTAATATATCGAGAGTGCAGAAGGATTCAGCAATGTGTTAATTAAGAGCAGTATTTAGATTCGATGTGTGATTGTTTTCTAAACTTGTGTTTTCTGAGGAGAATAATAACTACAGTAATTTCTCTGATACTGTTAGTATCTTGACAAACTGATCGACTTCTGGACACAATCTACCTTGAAGCAGTTAATATATTCAGCATGTTATTGTGTGAATGCTAGACAGTGACTCAGTGTGAAAGATAAATCCTGTTGCTGTGCTGGAATGTATAAATTGATAGTGAATTATCTGTATCTCAGCTGGCATTGTTTCAGCTTGTGCTCCTTCATGTTGCATGTGGGTGTGTTTTGAGGTTGTCTGTGTTAGGCTCTACGCACTATCCTTTTATATAGGGCATGGAGTTTGAAAGTAGGGCTCTGCTTTGATTATGCTGGATAGGGGCCACGCATATACATAGAGCTTGTTTCAACTTTTTTTTTGTCAGATGTGTGCTTGTGTTCAAGTGTCTCATATGAGCCCTGAGGCATTGATTATCGTGACTAGCCCTACAACTAAATAGTTAATGCTTTGTATCACCAAACCATGCATTTTTAATTGTACTGTACCACTTACTTACTTTGCTGTGATATGAATCTTTTTTTTTCCCTTCTGAAAATATTGTTTTCTTTTCCAGACAAAATGCTGTCATTAATTTCTTTTTCAGCATGCCCCCTCTTTGTGTAATGTTTCTGTTACATCTGGACAGACTGATCTATAAAGACATTTATGCATTAAAGAAATAATTCAACAATTGTTCCATTATTTAGTTCAATGCTATTTCCACATCAGAAGTGGGCTTTGATGCGAGATGAGACACTTCCTTCATCAATAAAAGAAATCTATTTGGACATTAATGAAGCAAGCCTGACAGAAAGAAAGGCAGAAGAAGGAAATGAAACACAATCAGATGAAAGAGGTACATAGAAATGGTTATAAAGAAATAATTCTCCTTAACGCATACTAGGTAAAAAGCTTTGCAATTAGATGCTTTCATGTGGATGAAAGCTGCAGAATAGCTTCATAAGAGAGTCTTCAGTGATCTCAGAGAATGTTTTTTCTAGTGGCACTTGTACTATTATGAAGATCTTTGCATTAATAGTCTCTAAATGATGACGAGCATGGGACACTAATAACACGCAGCACAGTAAAAGAGGCCTGCCTTGTGCTAGGCTGCTTTAAAGAAGTGCTTGAGATGATGCTTTGAGATTTCCAGAAACGGCATGGTGGCAGTATTGTCGTAATCAAGCTGCAATCACTGCAATGCCAGGAAAGACAGTAAATCAGAATGCTAATAGGTTAAGTTAGATCAGAAGTTCGTACTGGACATTAAATAGTGTATTCTCTGTTATTTCATCTTTTTCTGCATACATTTGAATATAACCTGCAACCATTTTTGCTTTCTTTTTTTTTTTTTTTTTAAATTATGTGAACAGGACTGCCATCTCAGGGTGACCAAATTCCCAGATTTTTTATTATTTTTTTTATTTTTGATAGTTGTTCATTCCGTGATGAGTTTATTTTGTACAATAATGTACAGAATACAAGTAAAGTGCACATTAAAATACATGGATAGCACAATAAAGTGTCAACACTTACTTCCATTGTGGTCCAAGTACTTCAAGTGGCAAAAAAGGGGATGTGAACAAAAAATAAAAATATAAAAATGTACAGGAGGTATACAAAATAAAATATGGCATAAACTAGAAGGTAAACTAGAATATAATAAAATGATTTTGTGATTTCTGATAAAATTGATCGAATAAAAAATTCTTGACATTGGATTTAAAACGATGTAAAACATTTATGGACTGCAACTGACTTGGTAATTTATTCCAGACAGTGATCGCAGTATACGTAAATGAAGAATGGCAAAAAAGAAAGGCCATGTCCTGATTTTTTTTTTTTTTGGTCCTCAGATTGGATTAGAGGGCGGCACGGTGGTGTAGTGGTTAGTGCTGTCGCCTCACAGCAAGAAGGTCCGGGTTCGAGCCCTGTGGCCGGTGAGGGCCTTTCTGTGTGGAGTTTGCATGTTCTCCCCATGTCCGCGTGGGTTTCCTCCGGGTGCTCCGGTTTTCCCCACAGTCCAAAGACATGCAGGTTAGGTTAACTGGTGACTCTAAATTGACCGTAGGTGTGAATGTGAGTGTGAATGGTTGTCTGTGTCTATGTGTCGGCCCTGTGATGACCTTGGCGACTTGTCCAGGGTGTATCCCGCCTCTCGCCAGTAGTCAGCTGGGATAGGCTCCAGCTTGCCTGCGACCCTGTAGAAGGATAAAGCGGCTAGAGATAATGAGATTGGATTAGTAGGGATTGGATTGCATGCAATGGATGCATACATTAGATTATGTATGATTAGTAGTATGATTTGTTACTGTGCATTAGAATATATTCCTGTTCAGTAAGATATTTATGCTAATCCTGTACTGAACTAATCCCACGAGATTGCCAAACACCCCTCTGAACTTCCCATTAATGTAATTTATGAATAATTATATAGGACCTATTCCATTCATTCTGAAGAATGAATACATAATTGGTTACACTACATAATTGGTAAACTACTGTATAAGCTAACTGTTGAGTAAAGCTTGAAGTGTCAATCATGTTGTCAGCCTTGAGGTTCGAACCCAGAACCTTCTTGCTGTGAGGCAACAGTGCTAACCACTGCGCTGCGGTCTACGGAGTGCACATTTTGTAACATGACTTAGACCTGTATTATTTTCTCTTGCTCTACAAAAGAGAATGCCTTGTAAATGCTTGCTGCATTATTCACATTGACATGCATAGTGCTTACTCAAGGATCTTCTTCCTCAGTCAACTTGGTCACTCTTGTTGCTGAGGGTAATTCTGAAGCTCTGTGTTGGCTTGAATCCTGGCATTTTACTTTAATTTTTCAATCACTTGTCAAGTGAGAAGTGGCCATGATCTCAAATAATGATCTCCATGAATAAAATGTTATTCAGAAAGGGCAACTGTGCTTGTTGCATGACAGTCTGTATAAAATATTATTATCCTTCACATCTCCCAAATAACAAGACAGGCCCTGGCCTCACCCTTTATTTATTTTTATTTTTTTAATCAAAAGGACTTTGGTCAGGGGCGGCATGGTGGTGTAGTGGTTAGCACTGTCGCCTCACAGCAAGAAGGTCCTGGGTTCGAGCCCAGCGGCTGGCGAGGGCCTTTCTGTGTGGAGTTTGCATGTTCTCCCCGTGTTTGTGTGGATTTCCTCCAGGTGCTCTGGTTTCTCCCGCAGTCCAAAGACATGCACG
The DNA here is from genome assembly GCF_027579695.1 of Neoarius graeffei. Lineage (NCBI taxonomy): Eukaryota > Metazoa > Chordata > Actinopteri > Siluriformes > Ariidae > Neoarius > Neoarius graeffei. The sequence goes on from NC_083595.1 coordinate 35,600,820, forward strand.
TAATTGGTGGCTCTAAATTAAGTGTGAATGGTTGTTTGTCTCTGTGTCAGCCCTGCGATGACCTGGTGACTTGTCTAGGGTGTACCCCACCTCTTGCCTATAGTCAGTTGGGATAGGCTCCTGCAATCCTGTACAGGATAAGTGGCTACAGATGATGGATGGAGTTTGGTCAGGAAAGTGAATTTAACTCTAGTAATTACTGATATTTCAATGAAATAACATTTTAGCGATCCCGCACAGATTTGTGTGACATTGTTTCAACAACCTTATGCAATGTCACAGCATTTATTTTCATCCAGAGTTGAGTTAATTGTTCACCAAGATCTTGTCTTGATGACAGAAGAGTCAAACCACTCTGTAAAGTCTTCTCCAGCATATCCCAAAGACTTTCAGTGGGGTTAAGGTTGGGACTTTGTGGTGGCCAATTCATACGTGAAAATCATTGGTCATGCTCCTGAAACCACTCTTTCGCAGTTTGAGCCCTAATTTTATTTCCGTGCCATCAGGGAAGAAAAAATCCATTGATGATATAACTTGGCCATTCATTACATTCATGTAGTCAGCTGACTTCATTTTATTGCCCTATAACATTGCTGAGCCTTGACCTGACCAACTGAAGCAACCCCAGATCATTACACTGCCTCCAGAGGCTTGTACAGTGACCACTATGCATGGTGCATTGTTTCATGAGCTTCCCTTCTTACCCTGATGCACCCATCACTCTGGAATAGAGCAAATCTGGACTCGATCACATGAATTTGGGCAGAGTAAATATGCAAATGAAGCCACAGTAGCCATGACAGTAGTGATGGAAGGCGCCAATAAAACCAATGGTGGCAGCAGCATATAGCAATGTATGGCCTTACGGCAATGATGGCAGTGTGTATGGTTTTCATGACTGCAGTACAGCATAGCCACAGTAAGACAAAATAAGCCACACCCCTAGGCAAACTTTTCACTTTCTGCAGAATGTTGTTCTGTGAACAAAGATGCTCAAGTATGTCTAAATGATGCTCACAGTTGCAACAGATAAATTCATAGGTCCTTGACCCATGGCTATTTTCAACATGACAAAACTTTCCAGGAATAGAAGCCATGCCCTCCTGGTTGTCAAGGTAGTGCCTCAGGTCTCATGTATTCTGATGGAAGGGCCCGGAACACCTGCTGGTTGATCCCCAGAAGGCTTAAAATCATCTTCTGGCGTCTACCATGAAGTGATTCCAGCTATGTGAGACCTTAGCTTTAGAATCATTGTTTAATTCTGTTGCTAATTTTGATTATATGTGTGTTCCAGTGAACTGGGATAGGGCTGTGACACTACAATTTCATTTTTCCTCAGCAGTTTGTAAGCAGTACAAGTGGAAAATTGAAGACTGGAAAAAGGCCAGATGACATTTTTTTCCTGAATCTTTAACTGTCCAGTTTTGGTGAACCTGAGCCCACTGTAGCCTCTGAGATGTTTTTCTGCTCACCATGGATGTTAAGAGAGGTAATTTGAATTCCCATAGCCTCCAGTATGAACCAGTCTGGCCATCCTCCTTTGACTTCTGTTATCAACAAGGCACTTCCACCCACAGAATTGTTGCTCACTGGAATTTGGTTCAAATGCTCAAACCAACCCATCTGGCACCAGCAACCATGCTACGGTCAAATCTCAGGGTTTCAGGATATTTTAGATGGAGTATATCTAGTTATTTATGCAGCAGAATGGTGCATATGATTAAGGGTGGACAGTTTTCTTCTTCCACTACTGGTGCTCACTGGAGTCCAGTTTTGTGTTCATGATGTCAAGTTTCTGTTATGTGGAATGTTATTTAGCTCAAATATATTCACCAGAAAGGGCGGCACGGTGGTGTAGTGGTTAGCGCTGTCGCCTCACAGCAAGAAGGTCCTGGGTTCGAGCCCCGGGGCCGGCGAGGGCCTTTCTGTGTGGAGTTTGCATGTTCTCCCCGTGTCCGCGTGGGTTTCCTCCGGGTGCTCCGGTTTCCCCCACAGTCCAAAGACATGCAGGTTAGGTTAACTGGTGACTCTAAATTGACCGTAGGTGTGAATGTGAGTGTGAATGGTTGTCTGTGTCTATGTGTCAGCCCTGTGATGACCTGGCGACTTGTCCAGGGTGTACCCCGCCTTTCGCCCGTAGTCAGCTGGGATAGGCTCCAGCTTGCCTGCGACCCTGTAGAAGGATAAAGCGGCTAGAGATAATGAGATGAGATGAGATATTCACCAGAAACCAGAAAGTATATAATACTATATGCGGATCACATATGTACCGTATATACAGCGGCACAGTGGTGTAGTGGTTAGCACTGCTGTCTCACAGCAAGAAGGTCCTGGGTTCACGGCCGACGAGGGCCTTTCTGTGTGGAGTTTGCATGTTCTCCCCATGTCCGTGTGGGTTTCCTCCGGGTGCACTGGTTTCCCCCACAGTCCAAAGACATGCAGGTTAGGCTAATTGGTGGCTCTAAATTGACCATAGGTGTGAGTGTGAATGGTTGTTTGTCTCTGTGTCAGCCTTGCGATAGCTTGGTGACTTGTCCAGGGTGTACCCCGTCTCTCGCCCATCGTCAGCTAGGATAGGCTCCAGCTCGCCTGCAACCCTGTAGAACAGGATAAGCAGCTGCAGATAATGGATGGATGGATGTATATACCTGCCCTGTCCATGACTGTCGAAAATGCTTTTTTAACTGAGATCTTCAAATAATAAGAAATTTTTGTAAAGATGTTTGTAGTCGAGAGAAAATGTAATGTACTGTAGCATCATTGTCAACAAAAGCCTCTCCCAAGGCCTTTTATTGTTCAACAAAAGCCAGCATGAGCACTAAAAATCTTCTACTTTCCACTTGAAAACATTACTAGAAGGCAAGCTGAAGGCAGTAGGTACTTTGATGTGACATCATTGTCAATTATCTTTCTAAACAGCCTAGACACTGCATGACTCACTGTAAGCTTGGTAGCTCCTGTTTTGTTACCCAATCTCCACTGCTTCCTAATGAATCAGAATACCAGAGAGGCAGTGGCCATACTGTTCCACCATTGGCTGGGGACATGTGGAAATTGGCACTTTATCGTCTCACAAGTTCTCTCTGAGGATGTATGTTCACTCAAGAAAAGAATCTCCAATAGACCCCCCATTTTCAGTCTTTACTACATCAGCATGAGGTTCTTACCACATGCAGCTGGTACCACAATGGCATAATGCTGCTGGGTCTTTCATCACATTGTGTCTATTTAATGTTGAACAACATTCTTTAGATAGACCTGTAGCAATGAGGAAATATGGTTTATGCAAATGTTTCAATGAAATAATCTTTCCAAGGCAATAGAACTACTCAAATGATCATGAGGTGATGATGACCTCTATTTATTTGCCATTTGCTTTGGATGGATTTGCAAGCCTTATTGTTTGCATTTTGATAAAGTCAGACTATTCAGGGTGCTCTAAAGGATTCAAGCATTTTACACATTTATGAATAGGTTCCTTCATAGGATAACCAATATGCAAGTGAAAGATATATAATGAATTATGCATGGTTTTGTAATATTGTGTGAGGAAGGTGAAATCAGTTTTGTCCATATCTAATACGTATTATTCTTTACACAATGTTTTTAGGCAGCATGAAATAACACAGATACAAATATGTCCCTAGTGTTGTTTTTTTTCTCAGCAGGTATTAGGAAATACTGTATATACAAGTAAGCATTTAGAAAACCTGTTAAAAAGAACATGTCCTGCTCAGTTGTATTATTAATTTGAATTATTTTGCAGCTAATTACAGGCATTACACTTGATTGCAGACTGATTATTTTCTCTTTCTGTAATCATAGCTGTGACAGCATGAGCTGAACTTAAGGCCTTTTCCTTAGACAAGTCATGGGTACTATTCCCTTGAAGCCAGTTCAGCATGATTTATGCATAGTTTCCCTCAAAGATGTTTACTAGCCTGACTTTCTGTGTCTGTAGGGATACTGCTTTTCACTTATTTATTTAGCACTGTTTAATGTGGATATGCTTTTTTGGCTGAGCCCAAGCTATGGGCTGTGAGTTTATTGATGCCGTGTACTCTCTCTCTCTCTCTCTCTCTCAGCATGAACTAGGAGTGAAAATTGAAGAAAATTCAAGCTCCAGCAGTACACGTAAACAGACATGATAGTAGAGTATTATCCCTTGATAATGAATGTGAACAAATACATGCTCTCTCTCTCTTGCATTAATTGCACTATTACAATATCCTCATTTATGCCACACTCACAACACACCATGGCGGCATGGTGGTGTAGTGGTTAGACCTGTCGCCTCACAGTAAGAAAGTTCTGGGTTCAAACCCAGTGGCTGCTGAGGGCCTTTCTGTGTGGAGTTTGCATGTTCTCCCTGTGTCTGCGTGGGTTTCCTCCCACAGTCCAAAGATATGCAGGTTAGGTTAACTAGTGGCTCTGAAGTGAGTGTGAATGGTTGTGTCTCTATGTGTGTGTCAGCCCTGCGATGAGCTGGTGACTTGTCCAGGGTGTACCTTGCCTCTTGCTTATGGTCAGCTGGAATAGACTCCAGTTTGCCCCCCGTGACCCCGCACAGGATAAGCGGTTACAGATAAAACAAACAAACAACCCGCCGTAAGTATTTTGGACATGTAGGGGTCGCAGGGTTTGGTAGCTCGCAGCCGTGCCGCAGGGTCATGGTGAACCCGGGGGAAAGTTTGGGGGAGGAATACGGGCAAAGTACTTGTCAAGTACAGGTTGCATGCCTGACTTCCTCGAGGCGTGGGAAAAATTGCACCGTTAGCCCATGGAAAGCGTATGTCTGACACGTGTTCAGTGAGTGTGGAGTGCGTGTGACTTGCATTTTACCAGTTTCCTGTGCTACGAGTACGGGCCGCACTTGTGAAGCATGTGTGACGCACGTGATTAGCACGTGACAATCACTCATGACTTGTGTGTGATGCAAACCAGGAGTGGGTATAAAACCAGCGTGTCTGCAGCATTCTGCATCTGTCTTTCGGCTGAAGAACAATATTGCTTCATGCTGCTCCTCAGCTTCTATCATCTGCCTATAAGGGTCCAACTCCCTCAGTCGTTGCGGCAGTATGGAGACAGTTATCTTCTTCCCTTCTACAATGCTACACATTACATGATCGGTTCCTTGGTTTGTTCCCAATATATATACCCAGAGTCTTGCCCCTTGTGTCGTGTGTGGGTCGCGTGCGCTGCATGCATGCCACGCGTAGGGGTAGAAAGTGAGATGTACTTCTATCTTGGGGGCCGCACAAATAGCAAGTGTGGAGTACTTGTGTCGTACTTCTGAGGCATGTCACTCGTACAATGACCGGGCGTCACTCATGCGTCTTACTGTCATTGCAAAGCCCCTACTAGCCGTGCTGCTGACTTGGTTCAGGCGTACAAAGGAGTGTGGGTCCCGTACGTAGTGTACGGTATGCGTTCTTGATTTTTCGCAAGATCCGTAGAATTTGCATGTGCAGGACCAAAAGTCTCCACGGCCAATCTGCGACCTTCTGTGATGCTGAACACATGCAAGTGTCGCACGAGTCTCAAGCACGGTTTTGCCAATTTTTTTTTTTTACCATAGACCGCTCATAGTAGCATGTACAGCGGGTTGTGAGTGAGCCTTTAATTATCTTTCATTCCTGCTAATTATAGTATATTATTAAACAGTGTTGAATGGCAGACAGCCTTATCCAAAGTGACTTTTACCCTGTGTCCAAAATCAATCACTCACCATTTTGTAGTGCTGTCCGAATGTATAGTGGGAATTATTACACCTTATGTAGTAGACTCATAGTATCCCACAATGCATTGTGAAAAGTAGTGTACAACTGATGGTCACTAATGCTTGTGTCACACATTGGCATTTCAGCCTTGCGTATGTACAGCGTATCAGGATATGTGGCAGTAAGGAAGGAACATCACAGCATTGCCAGCTTATATACACTACCGTTCAAAAGTTTGGGGTCACTTTGAAATGTCCTTATTTTTAAAAGAAAAGCACTGTTCTTTTCAATGAAGATCACTTTAAACTAATCAGAAATACACTCTATACGTTGCTAATGTGGTAAATGACTATTCTAGCTGCAAATGTCTGGTTTTTGGTGCAATATCTCCATAGGTGTATAGAGGCCCATTTCCAGCAACTATCACTCCAGTGTTCTAATGGTACAATGTGTTTGCTCATTGCCTCAGAAGGCTAATGGATGATTAGAAAACCCTTGTACAATCATGTTAGCACAGCTGAAAACAGTTTAGTTCTTTAGAGAAGCTATAAAACTGACCTTCCTTTGAGCAGATTGAGTTTCTGGAGCATCATATTTGTGGGGTCGATTAAATGCTCAAAATGGCCAGAAAAATGTCTTGACTATATTTTCTATTCATTTTACAACTTATGGTGGTAAATAAAAGTGTGAATTTTCATGGAAAACACAAAATTGTCTGGGTGACCCCAAACTTTTGAACGGTAGTGTAGCTAATACTCCAGGATGCGTAACACGATCTCCTTGTATGCCAGGGTGCAGCATATTTTTAAGTCCGCACTTAAAAATCTGTAGCACATACATAGCAGCTTTGATACATCACACATACGTCACAGGTACACCGTAAAAATGAAAGCTATGCAGCAGTGGCACAGCAGGAACGTTGCTCGAACAGCTATTATGGCATGTGAATGTTTTAGTTGACATGTGTCTGATGAAGGTGGCTCCGGGGCTGGCTGGGTGGATGCAGCTGATGTCTTCCCTCTTCCCTTGCCCTTCTTGGGTCCTGACTTCTTTGCTGGCATGATGTTTTCTTGACTGTGACGAATGACAACGAACACAGCACGAACACCGTAGGTATGCAGCAGCAATGTCACACATAAGAATGAAACACCACGGCAATGAAACGGTTACGCCACGGCAACGCATCATACACCACGCATACGCCTCAGTACGCCATAACTTTACATCCCTTGAACCCCATACAAACCCCAGATACACCACCGTAACGCCACACATACCGGTATGCCATGTACATCACAGGACTTTAATTTTGGACAAAATACGCCTCATTTCTTGGCGTTTGATCCACACGCCACTTACACGACAAGATACGAGACAGTGTGACACAAGCATTACTAAGCAATATGCACTGCAGTCACGCTGAAAGAAAAAAAAAGTGTGTTGAGGTGAATGGATGGAGGAAGAAACAGACATTCAAGTACAACTAAAAATAGTAAGAGAATAGAAAAAAAGCTAAAACAGAATAAGACAGATACAATACAAGAATAATAGTTACAGTGTAGAGCTAGGAATTAATCAAAAGTCTCAAATTTGATTCAATAAAAGGCAGTGGCAAAGAAGAAAGGATTCAGCCTTGATTTAAAAGAACTGAAAGATGCAGCACACACAAAGTACTTTGTATTTATTAATGTGGGAAATACGCTCAGTATAATATGTATTTATCATAAAATACATGCATGTATTTATTTTTTTTTGAAAACCCACCAGCTGATTGATCTGGCACGTTTTAATTGTGCGACAGTAATGACGTAAATAACGGTGCGGCAGAGTAGTGTCCGAAAGTGTTTATTTTTCATTTTATCAATGAGCTCACTATATAGTCCTCGATATAGAATTCCCTAGATAGTGAGTAGAGAGCAGTGAATGAGTGAGTGATATTGGACACAGCCTTAGGCCCTGTCCACACGGCAACGGATTCAGGTGAATCTGATAAAATTGTTTATCGTTTCGGCCTGGCGTCCACACGGCACCGGCGTTTTGGGTGCCCCAAAACGAAATCTTTTGAGAACGGGTTCCAGAGTGGAAAAATCTGGCAACGGCGCCGTTGCGAAGTCGTCTGGATGAGTAGAATGGATTTGTTTACGATGACGTCACAACCACATGACTGTCAGTGCTTCACGCCGGGTAGAAGTGTAATGAACTCGATGCGAGTTGTCAACAAATCCTATAACTTGGTTCATGAAACGCGCTTACAAAATATTTTCACTGTGAATATTTATTGTGTAATGGTGCAAAGTGAGAGAGAGATAGAGTGAGAGAATAGCCCTTAGGGCAGAGTCTTTAGTCCAAACACTGCGGAAGCAGTACCAAACCGTGCACCGCCCGTGCGCTTTCCAAAAACAAAAACAATCCCACCAGCAAAAATAGGGAAAAAAGGAGCGATCTCACCTCTTCAGATGTTGGTTTAAGTCTGACAATACATTCCTCAAAAAGGGCGTAGAAGAACAAAGTAATCCATCAATGTGTAGCATTCAATTTATTCCGGACCATTAAAGAATTCTGGAGGATATCAGAATGTTGGCGTACCAGCTTCCATCTACCCCCATTCATTCCTCTTTCCGCGTCTTTCGTTTTACGCTACTGATTAATAATCAAAACTTTATGTGGCTGATGCTACAGAAGAAGGGGTTTATGCACATGCGTCTACTTCTTCTATTGTTCTGGTGTCTCTGATGGGACCGTCTTACAGCACACGTAGAGGTGTGGCATGTGTATTGCATCGTTTTCAGCAAGCGTTGCGTTGCCATATGAACCTGATATTTTACTGATTCGTTGCCCATGTGGACGCGATATTTAAAAAAAAAAATCTCGTTGCCGTTGTTGTGTGGATGTAGCCTTAGTCTCCATCAAAAAATATCCTCATGCAAGTATAAATAGATCAGGCTCCTATCAAGAATCCTATCAAGCTATAATCCTGTTCGAGAGGAATACAGTAAGTTAGTACAGCAACAAAACTGTAGAAGTTGAACTTTTATTTTAAGAATTAGTGCTTAATTAAAGAATCAGTCTTGCACAAAGAATATATCTGAATGGGATCAGTGCGAGTCATCTGTTTCATGCTTTAAGATTCACATCTACTTCTACATTTACCTCAAGAAGTAAACAGATTTTCCAGTCTCCTACAGTAAAGGCTGTGTCGGGCGCTGTGCTTTGAATAAGAGGTTATTGAGGTTGGTGCTACAGGGTAGAAATAGCATTATTAGCTAGAGCAGCTAATACTCTCTCCTCAGGTCTCGCGAAAAAACAGATCATAAATCAGTCTCAGATGTGATAGATCGGCTGACTCAAGAGGTGGTTACCTGGAGATGATATGCAGATTGATCAAATCAGTCCGATATGAAGGCTAGTGTCATCGCCTGGAATTGATGTGACTTGGCCAATACGTAGACAAATGGTAATTTAAATTTTAAAAGTTATTCAGTGGGCATTTATTCACTCCTACAGTGGTGCTTGAAAGTTTGTGAACCCTTTACAATTTTCTATATTTCTGCATAAATATGACCTAAAACATCATTAGATTTTCACACAAGTCCTCAAAGTACAGTAGATAAAGAGAACCCAGTTAAACAAATGAGACAAAAATATTATACTTGGTCATTTACTTATTGAGGAAAATTATCCAATATTACATATCTGTGAGTGGCAAAAGTATGTGAACCTTTGCTTTCAGTATCTGGTGTGACCCCCTTGCGCAGCAATAACTGCAACTAAACATTTGCGGTAACTGTTGATCAGTCCTGCACACCGGCTTGGAGGAATTTTAGCCCATTCCTCCATACAGAACAGCTTCAACTCTGGGATGTTGGTGGGTTTCCTCACATGAACTGCTCGCTTCAGGTCCTTCCACAACATTTCGATTGGATTAAGGTCAGGACTTTGACTTGGCCATTCCAAAACATTAACTTTATTCTTCTTTAACCATTCTTTGGTAGAATGACTTGTGTGCTTAGGGTCATTGTCTTGCTGCATGACCCACCTTCTCTTGAGATTCAGTTCATGGACAGATGTCCTGACATTTTCCTTTAGAATTCGCTGGTATAATTCAGAATTCATTGTTCCATCAATGATGGCAAACTGTCCTGGCCCAGATGCAGCAAAACAGGCCCAAACCATGATACTACCACCACCATGTTTCACAGATGGGATAAGGTTCTTATGCTGGAATGCAGTGTTTTCCTTCCTCCAAGCATAACGCTTCTCATTTCAACCAAAATTTCCATTTTGGTCTCATCTGTCCACAAAACATTTTTCCAATAGCCTTCTGGCTTGTCCACATGACCTTTAGCAAACTGCAGACGAGCAGCAATGTTCTTTTTGGAGAGCAGTGACGTTCTCCTTGCAACCCTGCCATGCACACCATTGTTGTTCAGTGTTCTCCTGATGGTGGACTCATGAACATTAACATTAACCAATGTGAGAAAGGCCTTCAGTTGCTTAGAAGTTACCCTGGGGTCCTTTGTGACCTCCCTGACTATTACACGCCTTGCTCTTGGAGTGATCTTTGTTGGTCGACCACTCCTGGGGAGGGTAACAATGGTCTTGAATTTCCTCCATTTGTACACAATCTGTCTGACTGTGGATTGGTGGAGTCCAAACTCTTTAGAGATGGTTTTGTAACTTTTTCCAGCCTGATGAGCATCAACAATAATTTTTTCTGAGGTCCTCAGAAATATCCTTTGTTTGTGCCATGATACACTTCCACAAACATGTGTTGTGAAGATCAGACTTTGATAGATCCCTGTTCTTTAAATAAAACAGGGTGCCCACTCACACCTGATTCTCATCCCATTGATTGAAAACACCTGACTCTAATTTCACCTTCAAATTAACTGCTAATCCTAGAGGTTCACATACTTTTGCCACTCACAGATATGTAATATTGGATCATTTTCCTCAATAAATAAATTACCAAGTATAATATTTCTGTCTTATTTGTTTAACTGGGTTCTCTTTATCTACTTTTAGGACTTGTATGAAAATCTGATGATGTTTTAGGTCATATTTATGCAGAAATATAGAAAATTCTAAAGGGTTCACAAACTTTCAAGCACCACTGTATAGAGCATTGGGAGACGAAACACTGGAAGTCATTTGCATGTAACAGGTATCATTCAGATAGGTGCTATCTCATCTCATCTCATCTCATCTCATCTCATCTCATCTCATCTCATCTCATTATCTCTAGCCGCTTTATCCTGTTCTACAGGGTCGCAGGCAAGCTGGAGCCTGTCCCAGCTGACTATGGGCGAAAGGCGGGGTACACCCTGGACAAGTCGCCAGGTCATCACAGGGCTGACACATAGACACAGACAACCATTCACACTCACATTCACGGTCAATTTAGAGTCACCAGTTAACCTAACCTGCATGTCTTTGGACTGTGGGGGAAACCAGAGCACCCGGAGGAAACCCACGCAGACACGGGGAGAACATGCAAACTCCACACAGAAAGACCCTCACCGGCCACAGGGCTCGAACCCGGACCTTCTTGCTGTGAGGCGACAGCACTAACCACTACACCACCGTGCTGCCCTGATAGGTGCTATATTCAAGTAAAAAGGAAAAAAAAACACACACACACACAAACTGAGTGTTGGATCACATGTCATGAGTCTTTTCCCATGAACAATCTGAAAGCACTTCTTATGAGAAATCTAATCAGAATAATGACCATCTATAGGCCAGGTTAGACCTTTTTCTGATTTCTCTCCCATTTCATGAATTAGAATTATTTTTTTCTCCCTGTTTGTCTCGACATGTTGTGGTTTCCATGTTTGATGGCCCTTGATTATTTTCTATGCTGAGATCTATGTCATAATCACATGCTTTATTCCTAATCTCCTTCAGTGTCATTGAGTAAATCATAATGATATGGAGCTTAGTATAGTGAACTGAAGTGGGCTGAAGTGTGTGTGTGTGTGTGCGTGTGTGTGTGTGTGTGTGTGTGTGTTGCATTGAACTTGACTACAGTTAGCCACTGATTATGATTTCCACACATCATAGTCCTCCAACAGTGAGTGTGCTGTGTAATTAATTATTTCCCTGCCTTTGTTTGACAACAGTGAACAACTCGCTGAACAATTTAAAAATGACTCAGTTCTTTTCTAACGGAATCTAAAATGAAAAGGCAAACTGGCAGATGCCAGTAAATAGGATATATTTTGTGTCATAACACCAAAATATCAGTAATACAGTCAACATTGTGTGGCTTTTATATTATGCTTAAAAAAATAATAAAATGTTTATTTTAGTTGTCTACATATTCAGTGCATGCCATGCTCTTGATTGTGAGTGCAACCAAAAGACAAAGTGAGACTGATTATACATTATAAGTGGAGGGTTTGCTGGTAAATTACAAGGCCATATGAGAAATTGAATAATTCTGTAGCTTGTCAAAATGACCAGGATTAAAGGTTTACACCTCTGCACTTCCCTAATAACGAGCCTTATTAATCAAACTCGATATAAATTAATTTATTTGTAAATTGTTCACAGAAGCATTTACTCAAGAACTGTGATGCACATGAAAATCGATTTTAAAGAATACAATCCAAAAGAAATTCATAAACAAGTGTTGCCAGGCAAAACAAACCTTGCCCGGTAGCACTTATGATGACTATGAAGGAAGATATTGCGAAAAAAAAGGTACCCTATATGTACATGTGGCTACTGCCTATAAATAAAATTGTTTTCTGATCCCATGTCCATACAGTAAATACCGCATATATATTTTGACTCTATGAGGCAGTAGCCACAAAAATGAAGCGTAATCCAAAAATGAACACTTTAAAAATCACAGAAGTAAAATATACCAAGTGGCTGTACTTTATCTTATTCTACTCTTACCTTTTACAGTTTTCGAAACTGAAATCTCCGAATCGAAGTTGACATACACATGCTATCGCCATGACCCAAACTCTTATTTCCCAGAAATGGCCCGGTGCTAGAGCTCAGTGGAACGCACTTTCCCTCTGTAATAAGCATAAACATGTCTGAAAGTGATTTCTTTAATCTACTCCATTTATTTCAAATGATGAACCAAATTGTATACACTCACCGGCCATTTTAATTGGAACACGTGTACCGTATGCGCACGCACAGTGCCGTTCTGGTGATCTGCATGCGGAGTGCACAATTGTTACACTCTTACATATGATTGTATGAAGCAGTAGCCACAAAAACCTTAACCTTGACCGGATGACCCCCAAAATGTTGCCGGTTCTATTTGAGACCAATGCCAATCTATCTTGAAATTTTCATGAAGATTGGTCCAGCCGTTTTCCCATAATATCGTTAACAAAAAACAAACAAAGAAACCCGACTGAAAAACATACCTGGGCAATTCCATGTAAATGTCAACCTCACCATGCAAAAATAAAGCAACATGTAATACATCAAAACCACTCCCAGAGATATCACCTAGGCCTGTATTTTACAGATGTGAATAAGTTGAACCAATTTGTAACCAACCTAATATGTCACTGTCAGTCTTTCTTTCTTATAATGTAAAACCCAAGCTAAAATCAACTTTGATCATGTACAATTCTATATTATTGCCACAAGCCACAGAAATGTATGCTAAAATCCACAAAACAGCAAAACAATAGCCATCCTAAATATTATTTAAGAACTTTGATAGTTTTAGCTGATATTTAGAGAGTTTTTCAAAGGGTTATGGTGGTTAAATTGCTGATTTTCTAAACATATGCCATGTCTATTTCAGACGCGTCACATCCATAACGGAATTTCGTCACATCCATAACGCTGACTTTTCCTTCCGAAACTCTGCATGAAATACAAAATATTTTAAACAAAGATTTTTTTAATATTCACCTTGGACCCCTCTATCAAATGGATATCTCCATTTCAACATTAGGTTTACAATTTCACAGAGTTTGATAAAAATGTACAGTTACCCAAGAAAAGTGATACTTTTTCTGTTACATCCATAATGCATCTTTTATTGGCATTTTCTGGCATGCCCTAGATGTACTATGGGAATTGCTCTTGTTCTATCACTTCTCCAGTATGGTACAGCCTTAAAATATGCAACACCTGTTTAAATACTGGGAGACAATAAAACATGCACTGGGTCATTTGTTGCCATTTTGAGTTCAAGTGTCACATCCATAATGCTGGAATTGCTCACCTCACCCCCTGGTGGACTCCATCCCAGGCGAGCTAATAATGATAAATAAGGATAGCCATTTAATAACAACAAAATAAATGGTGTCTTGTAAAAGAAAGAAGGGATATTCTGGCAATTGGGAGATGTTTTGGGCGGCACGGTGGTGTAGTGGTTAGCACGGTCACCTCACAGCAAGAAGGTTCTGGGTTCGAACCCAGCGGCCATCTAGGGCCTTTCTGTGTGGAGTTTGCATGTTCTCCCCGTGTCTGCGTGGGTTTCCTCTGGGTGCTCCGGTTTCCCCCACATTCCAAAGGCATGTGGTTAGGTTCAGGGCTTTGAACCGGTTCAAGGAACGAAAACCGGGAACTTTTTCTATTTCACATGGAACAGAAACGAAACCAGAAACTTTATTATGTTTTATGTTCCGGAACAGAAACGCTTATTAAAAATAATGGTAACCGGTTAATACCGGTTTTTATTTCATTCCTCAAAGTTTCCGTAGCCTATAAATAAAAAAGTCATTCTTCTTCTGCGCAAGTTTCTATGACCCGCTGGGGTTCACTTCCTGTGTGACGTTCGCTGACTGAATGGAGAGAGCGGGAGGGTGGACTACTATCACGTCTCCACATCTTAAATAAGAGGTAAATATTGCAGTCTATCGTTATTCAAAAACGTCAATTTCAAACACGATATCAATATATTTGTCCACGTTAATGAGAGGCTCGCGAATATTAAATAACGTTAACCTCTGTTAGCCTATCAATGCATAGGGCCTGACTAGCCTTTGGTAACACACTAAATGAATTATCTTTCATTTTTGGCACTTTTTCTGTTTGTGTAGATGGGAAGACATACTGAGAATCCAAATCGCCAACATTTGAAATAATAATTGTTTTGAATTTTTTCTTGTCTTATTTAATGAAGGTTGTAATAGAATTAGCCTACATTTGGCTTAAGCTGGATGAGACAGAGACATAATTTTATAGCCATTTGTTAAACAGCTGACAGGGAACTTAATTAACCGTTCCGGGAACGAAATTTTTTTGTTCTAACCGGTTCGGGAACGTCTATTTAATGGTGGAACCCAAAACCGGAAACGTTAAAATTCCGTTTCTGTTCGGAACGAACCAATAGGAAAAAAATTCTGGTTCAAAGCCCTGGTTAGGTTAATATGGGACAGCCTTGAGCGAGGCACCTAACTCCCAACTGCTCCCCGGGTGCTGTTAGCATGGCTGCCTACTGCTCTGGGTATGTGTGTGTGCGCTCATTGTGCATGTGTGTGTGCATGTGTGTGTTCACTGCTTCAGATGGGTTAAATGCAGAGAGGAAATTTCACAAGTGTGTGATGATTAAAGTTGTGCTTTCTTTACTTTCTTTCTTTTGTTGTTTTCAACTGTCTGTGAACTTTACTTTTTATGCAGTTTTTTTAAATTTCATGAAGGGAAATCAGCTGTACACTAAATTTCTCAAACATGCACAACAGCACGAAGAAAATCACTGTTACTGGGTGGGTTTATTTGTTTGTTTGGCCTACCAAAATAGTTACATGCAGCTTTACTAAAATTCTGATAATGTGCCAGTGGTTAGCACTGTCCCCTCGCAGCAAGAAGGTTCTGGGTTCGAGCCCAGTGGCCGACGGGGGCCTTTCTGTGTGGAGTTTGCATGTTCTCCTCGTGTCTGCATGGATTTCCTCCGGATGCTCCAGTTTCCCTCACAGTCTAAAGACATGCAGGTTAGGCTAATTGGTGGCTCTAAATTGACCGTAGATGTGAATGAGAGTGTGAATGGTTGTTTGTCTCTGTGTGTCGCCCTGCGATGATCCAGCGACTTGTCCAGGGTGTATCCCGCCTCTCCCCCATAGTCAGCTGGGATAGGCGCCAGCTTGCCCGCGACCCTGTACAGGATAAGCGGTTACAGATAATGGATGGATGGATGGACGGATGTGTTATATTGTCAGAGATGATGGGAGCTCTCTCCTACTTACTTAGTGAGTGCTGCTGTAAATGCACAGTGCAACCTGTACAATTTGTTCATTTTAATACCTGTTTAATACTTTGCGCTTCAGTAGCATCAAATGAGTGCCTACTAAAGGCCCGGTCACACAGCACTCCGCGTCTATATCACGTACAAAAAGATACAAAAATCTGGTGGACGTGGTCGTAAGTGGTAATTTTTGGTCAATTTTTGGCTTTGCCGTGCTTTGTACGGGGTATGGCCGTCGGCGGCTGTTTCACTGCTGCAGCACTGTCAAATCACGGGTAACCGCGGCTCAGCATCGTTGGAAGAGCGGCTTGCTGCGCATATAAAAGCGGTAGGATATGTTGAGCCTGTATCAGTTGGTTCTGTTGGTGCTGGAGCATTAAGATGAGGACATCACAGCGTTGAGGGTTCATGTTCACCCCTTGACATCTAGACTGCAAGTGCCGAGGTCTCAGAAAATTACGGTATTTACATGCCGCAAATCAGAAGTGATGCAGAAGTGATTAGACAGTGATCAATCGAATTTAGAACTTGTTTGAGACGTCGTTTAACGGGCTTAGACAGTGGTATGTACGCGGAAAAATCCATTTCTCAGTGATAAGCCGCTAAACACACGCTATATCCCGTGATACCAACGCGTAACACCCGTCCGATGACCGTGCTCTGCCCGTGATAGACCGCCAAACTTTCGCGTCTTACCACGTCTCCCCAAGTTTTAATAACGGCCGGGACACTGATTATCACGTGTTTTTCACCTGTGTTGCACGTCTTTACCACGTGTGCCGGCCGTGGTTGTCCGCGGTCTAAAGTTTTGAGCAGTCCAAAACTTTTTGCCGCGTCCGACGCTGTTCCGATTTTCCCCTGCGTCCTGTCACGTCTGTATATCGACTGTAACACGTCTTAACTTCGACATCAACACGAACAATATCGTCTGCTTCACGGGAGAGCACTTTTTGACGGGTTTTGGCCGTGATAAAGCCGTAAAGCGCTGTGTGACCGGGCCTTAAATAGCAGTGTAATACCTCCTGCTGAATTACTGGCAGATTCAAACCTGCTAATAACATTACGGTATTTTATTTAGGACTAGAATGACAAATGTGTTGGTGTTACTAATGTGCTATTGAAAACAATTTCTGAAAATGAAAAACATTATGAAATACATGACTATCAGTAGCTCACTAATGAGGAAAAATAAATAAATGGTTCATGCATGCATCATCAGTTGATAATTGTTGATTGCCTCATTACTTGCTAGTAACACAGATCAATTCCCATAAATGCAGGTGATTTACTTTCTGAATTTTACTCAAAAGCAAGTACTTGTTTGAGCTTTTTCTTTATCTTCCAAGCGCCATCATTGGAAATTCAAGGACTTGTTACTTATGCAGTACGGTCTATACCGGTAGACTGAGGCAAAAGTATAGACCCACCTGCTGGGTATGATAACTCAGAATACAGTCAATACGCACAGTCAGTCGACTGAACCCATGACTTTGATGGAGAGTTCGACCTGTTATGGAGCTGACCTGTTATTGAGTGATATTAATGTTATATCACTACAGTGTGTGGAATTCTTGTTCATTCAAAATTCATATCAGATCTACTCTGTGAAACTGGGAACTGAGCTTAGAAACTGGAATACTAGTCTTGATCCTCCTATGCAGTATCTGCTGAGTAGCAGGCCAAGGCTGGGAAGGTTTTTCAATGCACAAGAAGAGTTAGACTAAGTTTTTCATCGAGCTGTAGTTTGGTAAAATACGTGAGATGCGCTACCAAGAGGGTACATGGTTCCCTGGCACATAGTTATCATACTCATACAATTTTATGAAGGGTGCATTAACTCCCCACATTGAATTTTTCAAATAAATGTGCAGAACTGTTTATCTGTAGAGAGGTTATCTGCTGACAGTAACCCTGTGAAATAGCTAATGATCATAACTTATACGCAGTAAAATGTCTGCTATGATGCTATAAAGCAGGAGACTTCAGCTTATTGCATGAAGGAAAACACTAATATTAAAACCAATATTGCTGTACATTCTTAGACATTTGTACCTGTTTGCCATTTATATTACAGTCGGCTAATTTGGCCTAAGTGAGATACGTTAATGAGGTGTGTGTAATGTTTTGTTGTGCTTTGTCACCAGGATATTAGTTTTAGTGGCCCTGACATTCCACTCTAACCTAATTCTCTCAGATGGCCAAAGGTGCAACTTGCATAATATTTATAAGCTCATGAAACAAATTTACACACACATGCAGTACTATACAAAGAAACCAGAAAGATGGTGTTGTACATTTTGGTTATTTCAATTGTTATTACAATCACTGTACTATATTTTCCTTTCTTGCTCTCTTTCATTCCCTCCATCCCAATATGTATCATTTCCTTTGTACAGCTATCTGTCTTATGTACAACCCCAGTTCAATAAAAGTTGGAACACTCTAAAATGTAAATAAAAACAAAATGCTATGAATGGCAAATCATGGGAACCCTATATTTAATTGAAACTAGTACAAAGACAACATGTGAAATGTTGAAACTGAGAAATATTATTGTTTTTTTTGAAAAATATATGCTCATTTTGAATGACCGTCAGCCAAATGTTTCCATACTTGCCAACCCCCAGAGAATGAAAAGTGGTAAATCAGATTGCATGACACAGTCACACCCTTTGGTGGGGGTGGGGGGTGTTCCATGCCCCCATGGAAAATTTTTGAAAAAAAAAAGTGTAAAATGGTGCATTCTCCTGCATTCTGAGTGCCATATTTGAGGAACATCTCATCTCATTCTCTCTAGCCGCTTTATCCTGTTCTACAGGGTTGCAGGCAAGCTGGAGCCTATCCCAGCTGACTACAGGCGAAAGGCGGGGTACACCCTGGACAAGTCGCCAGGTCATTTGAGGAACATTGATTGAGAAATCAGACTGACATACTTTACAAAATGCATGCTTCTCACCTTGCCTTGATGCTTTGATGTTGGATGATCTGATGACCAAGTCGCCATGAACTTCTCATAGCAAATCTTTTTTTCTTTGAAGTTTTCATTGTTCGCGATCACCAGAGTGTTTGGTTTTCCAAAGACTGGCTCGATTTGATGTAGTATTTGACCTCATTGCTGATTGGCTAGAACCATAATGAGAACCAAAGGAATGGTGCGAGAGAGCAATACAATTTAAATTCAACATCATTATCATGCCATTCCATTGGCTCTCGGCTTTACTTAAAATGACTATTTGATGCTGTATACTTGTATCCCCTGTGCCAAAAATAGCTGAAGTTAGGTCAAAAGAGCAAATCCAACAGTGTTCTCTGATTATTTTGTAATGCAGTATTTTTAGAACTAAAATCGGTTGGCGGTATGCACCCGTCAAAATCAGTAGACAACCGCATGAATCAGTAGAATTGGCAAGTATGCATTTCAAAAAAGTTACAAAAGACTGGAAAAGTTGTGTAGTTTTTTTTTTAAATTAGGTTAATTGGCAGAAGGTCAGTACCATGATTGCCTATAGAAAGAGCATTCCAGAGAGGCTGAGTCTCTCAAAAATAAAGATGGAGAGGGGTTCACTGCTCTGTGAAAGACTGCATGTAACAATTATATTGAAACAATTTAAGAATAACATTCCTCAATGTAAAATTGCAAAGAATATGGGGATCACATCAGCTCTGGTACTTAATCTCATTAAGAGATTGGATGCCTGTGATCTTTGGGCCCTCAGACAGCATTGCATTAAAAACAGAAATGATTCTGTAGTAGGGCGGCACGGTGGTGTAGTGGTTAGCGCTGTCGCCTCACAGCAAGAAGGTCCTGGGTTCGAGCCCCGGGGCCGGCGAGGGCCTTTCTGTGTGGAGTTTGCATGTTCTCCCCGTGTCCGCGTGGGTTTCCTCCGGGTACTCCGGTTTCCCCCACAGTCCAAAGACATGCAGGTTAGGTTAACTGGTGACTCTAAATTGACCGTAGGTGTGAATGTGTGTGAATGGTTGTCTGTGTCTATGTGTCAGCCCTGTGATGACCTGGCGACTTGTCCAGGGTGTACCCCGCCTTTCGCCCGTAGTCAGCTGGGATAGGCTCCAGCTTGCCTGCGACCCTGTAGAAGGATAAAGCGGCTAGAGATAATGAGATGAGATGAGATGAGATGATTCTGTAGTGGAAATCACTGTGTGAGCTCAGGAACACTTTAGAAAACCATTGTCTGTGAACACAATTCGTCACTGCATCCACAAATGCAAGTTAAAACTGATCTATAAACAATATTCAGAAACACAGCTGTCTTCTCTGGGCCCAAGCTCATTTACAGTGGACTGAGGCAAAGTGGAAAACTGTCCTGTGGTCTGACAAATCGAAATTTTAAATTCTTTTTGTAAATCATGGACACAGTGTCCTCTAGGCGAAAGAGAAGAGTGACCATCTGGCTTGTTATTAGTGCCCAGTTCAAAAGCCAGCATCTGTGATATGGTATTGGGGGCATTAGTGCACATGGCCGAGATCGAGCATCTCAGAAAACACCGTATATGCTGATTTTATATATGCCAAACAGCATACTGCACATATTGCAACTACATGACTCTGTAGCAAAAGAGTCCAAGTGCTAAACTGGCCTGCCTGCAGTCTAGACCTTTGAAAACATTTGTTGCATAAGGAAGGCACAAAATACAACCAAGTAGACCCTGAACTTTTGAGCAACAGTTGAAACTGTATATCACACAAGAATGGGACATTTCACTTTCAAACTCCAGCAATTGGTCTCCACATTTCCCAAATGTTTTCAGTGTTATTAAAAGAAGAGGTTATGCAACACAGTGGTAAACATGCCCCTGTCCCAACTTTTTTGAAACTTGTTTGAATTTGCTAGCATCAAATTCAAAATAAGCATATATATATTTTTCAAACACAATACAATTTTTCAGTTTTAACCTTTGATATGTTGTCTTTGGACTGTTTTCAATGAAATATATTGTTTCCATGATTCGCAAATCATTGCATTCTGTTTTAATTTATGTTTTACCCAGCATCCCAACTTTTTTGGAATTGGGTTGTACACTGCAATATCTGCTGTCATATCTGTTACCCCTACATCCACCACTCACCTTCAAATGTAAATTCATGTAGTATTTCCCTCTCCATTAGAGGCTATAGATGATCAAATATCTATCAGTATCCACAAAGTTTCAATGGTCCTCCAAAGAAGGGGGTGGCTGAAGCACAATATATGCTGTGCCTTGATATATATATATATATATATATATATATATATATATATATATGACTGCATTGCAACACTTGAATTCTATATTAATGCGCCAGCTTTTAAAACATTTGCTTTAATAAAACAAGGCTAAGGTGTGTCAGTGCACTGCCTCACAACACAAATAAAGTCTCCCAACTTAAGCTTTAAAAAAATAAGGTTTGTTACCAGGGTTACACTGTGCCTCAGTGGGTAGCATCACCTCCTCACAGCTCCAGGCCCCCTGGCTTAATCCCGAGGTTCTTTGGTTCCTCCTGCTGTCCAAAACATGCTGGTATTTTAAATTTCCTTTAGTTGTGAATGTGTATACATGGTATTCCATCCAGAGTCTGTTTCTGCCTCATGTTTTCAGGGGTTTCTGGCACCAGATCCTTAGCAACCAGGATAAAGTGGCAACTGAAGTTAAATTGATGTTTGTTCTTTCAGCAGAGACAGAGAAAAACTAGACAGTTTGCAGATGAAGTTGCCAGATGGGGGTAAGACGTTGGCACTTTCCCTGAAATACTTTTAAAATACTGTGGGACCTTATACGTTTGGGCTGCACCATCCAACAAGTTCCACTGAAGCTGATTTCAGTTTCTTAACCTCTAGCTTCTGTTTGTTCAAAGTTTTATCTTTACGTATTACTCTCTTGCTTGCTGATTCTTCAGTGCAATGCACAGTGGCAGCACAGTGTAGACATTAAGACCCAGGAGTGGGTGCCATAGACTGAATTAATTTTTATATAACGTGGCCACCAAGATAATCATAACTGATCAGGTTTGCTAAAACCAAGCTTTACTCAAATCTGGAATAATCTTGAGGCCTAAATCATTAAGTAATGGTATTAACTTATAATATTAGTAATCCTGAAAATCGGGACTCCTTGAATGCTTGACTGCTTGACTGCCCTTTCATAATCTGAACCTGAAGGAATTGTGAACAAACACTGGGTATTATGATGCAAGTTAGTCTACTGGAAAATCCTTATTAAAAAAAAAAAACAAAACAAAAAAGAATACCAACATGATCGACTGTGAGTCTCAGAGTATCAGACTTCTATTTGGAAATGAATAATCAGTCATGCATTTAATTCTGGTGTGAGACTAGACTATGGGGTAGTCTGTAATAGGAGATGAGTTACTGATTAAATGAATGTCTAATTGGCAGAGTATCTGAAAAGATGAGGAAGAAGGTCTGATTGATCGTGCCAGTGATTGCAGGTGAAGAACTATGGAAGATCTGGAGTGAATATAATGCAGCTAGCATTATATTTGCAGTTGTATTTCAGGACATTTAAATGTTTTTACTAATGCCAGAATGCTTTCTCTTGTGATCAAACTAACTAACTAACTAACTAACTAACTAACTAACTAACTAACTAACTAACTAACTAACTAACTAACTAACTAACTAACTAACTAACAAATAAAAGTCACCATGGTAAAAACTTTACTTTTAAAATGTACTCTTATGGTTACAATCTTTTCATTAGATCAACATGTACTGTACATGCATTATATTCATGAAAAGTCAATGCATTCTGTTTAATTTGTCTTATTAGATTGAATAACGTGCTGCAAACAAAATATATCAGAGTGAGTAGAATAAGCTTTCTTATATTACAAGCAATATTCCCCCATCAATGTGGCAAATCTACAGCAAGGTTCAGAGATTCAGTTACAGGTCCTGACAACCCAAGCCCTGGTGCTTTTGCATTATTTTACACCCCCAAAGTAGAAAAAAAAAGTTGGGATGGTATGGAAAAGGCAAATCAATGCTTTCTTTTTGCAGGCAGTTATGAACCCAAGATATTTCACATTGTGGTCAACTGCATTTCATATATCCATTCCTACATTTCAGGCCTGCAACACATTCCAAAAAAAGTTGAGGCATGGACAATTTGGGGCTAGTAATGAGATAAAATGATTAACTAATGATGTGATTTGAAACAGGTGACGTCAACAGGAGATTGAAATCATAATTTGGTACAAAATCAGTATCCGGGAAAGGCGTAGTCTTCGAGGAGCAAAGATGAGCCGAGGATCTCCAGTGTGCCAACAAATGTGAGAGAAAATTATTGAAATGTCCTCAAAGAAAGATGGGAAGGGATTTGGTCATTTCACCTTCTATGGTGCACAATATCATTAAACCATTCAAAGAACTGGGAGGAATTTCGGTGTGTAAAGGGCAAGAGCACAAGTCTAAGCTGAACACCTGTGATCTCCGATCCCTTAGATGGCACTGCATCAAGAACCATCAATTATCTATTGCTGATATAACCACATGGACTTGGGATTACTTTGGCAAACCTTTGCCAAGCACTACAATACAGCATTACATCCACAAATGCCAGTTAAAACTTTACTGTGCAAAAAGGAAGCCTTATATTAACTGTGTCCAGAAGCACCGTTGACTTCTCTGGGCTCGGAGGCATCTGGAATGGACCATCATACAGTGGAAACGTCTATTGTAGTTAGACGCATCAGTATTCCGGGTCTTTTTTGTACAACCCCGATTCCAAAAAAGTTGGGACAAACTACAAATTGTAAATAAAAACGGAATGCAATGATGTGGAAGTTTCAAAATTCCATATTTTATTCAGAATAGAACATAGATGACATATCAAATGTTTAAACTGAGAAAATGTATCATTTAAAGATAAAAATTAGGTGATTTTAGATTTCATGACAACAACACATCTCAAAAAAGTTGGGACAAGGCCATGTTTACCACTGTGAGACATCCCCTTTTCTCTTTACAACAGTCTGTAAACGTCTGGGGACTGAGGAGACAAGTTGCTCAAGTTTAGGGATAGGAATGTTAACCCATTCTTGTCTAATGTAGGATTCTAGTTAGGTCTTTTTTGTCATATCTTCCGTTTTATGATGCGCCAAATGTTTTCTATGGGTGAAAGATCTGGACTGCAGCCTGGCCAGTTCAGTACCCGGACCCTTCTTCTACGCAGCCATGATGCTGTAATTGATGCAGTATGTGGTTTGGCATTGTCATGTTGGAAAATGCAAGGTCTTCCCTGAAAGAGATGTCATCTGGATGGGAGCATATGTTGCTCTAGAACCTGGATATACCTTTCAGCATTGATGGTGTCTTTCCAGATGTGTAAGCTGCCCATGCCACACGCACTAATGCAACCCCATACCATCAGAGATGCAGGCTTCTGAACTGAGCGCTGATAACAACTTGGGTCGTCCTTCTCCTCTTTAGTCCGAATGGCACGGCGTCCCTGATTTCCATAAAGAACTTCAAATTTTGATTCGTCTGACCACAGAACAGTTTTCCACTTTGCCACAGTCCATTTTAAATGAGCCTTGGCCCAGAGAAGATGTCTGCGCTTCGGAATCATGTTTAGATACAGCTTCTTCTTTGAACTATAGAGTTTTAGCTGGCAACGGCGGATGGCATGGTGAATTGTGTTCACAGATAATGTTCTCTGGAAATATTCCTGAGCCCATTTTGTGATTTCTAATACAGAAGCATGCCTGCATGTGATGCAGTGTCGTCTAAGGGCCCGAAGATCACGGGCACCCAGTATGATTTTCTGGCCTTGACCCTTACGCACAGAGATTCTTCCAGATTCTCTGAATCTTTTGATGATATTATGCACTGTAGATGATGATATGTTCAAACTCTTTGCAATTTTACACTGTCAAACTCCTTTCTGATATTGCTCCACTATTTGTCGGTGCAGAATTAGGGGGATTGGTGATCCTCTTCCCATCTTTACTTCTGAGAGCCGCTGCCCCTCCAAGATGCTCTTTTTATACCCAGTCATGTTAATGACCTATTGCCAATTGACCTAATGAGTTGCAATTTGGTCCTCCAGCTGTTCCTTTTTTGTACCTTTAACTTTTCCAGCCTCTTATTGCCCCTGTCCCAACTTTTTTGAGATGTGTTGCTGTCATGAAATTTCAAATGAGCCAATATTTGGCATGAAATTTCAAAATGTCTCACTTTCGACATTTGATATGATGTCTATGTTCTATTGTGAATACAATATCAGTTTTTGAGATTTGTAAATTATTGCATTCCGTTTTTATTTACAATTTGTACTTTGTCCCAACTTTTTTGGAATCGGGGTTGTAAGAACTGGACACCGTGTGCTCTGGACCAAAGAAAAAAAGACCATCCAGACTGTTACCAGCAACAAGTCCAAAAGCCAGGGTCTGTCGTGGTATGGGGTTGTGTCAGTGCTCTTTGCAAAGGTAATTTACACTTCTGTGATAGAGCATTAATGCAGAAAAGTACAGTGAGATTTTGGAGCAACATATGCTGCCTTCAGGATGACATCTTTCTCAGGGATATTTCAACAAGACAATGCAAAACCACATTCTACACACATTACAAAGGCATGGCTGTAGAAGAAGAAGGTGCCCGTCCCCTCTGTCCCCAGTTGAGAATGTTTGGCGAATTTTGAAACAAAATGTATGACAATTACCCTGTAATGTTGCATACATTAAGACCTGTTTGCAGGAATAATGGGACAAAAAAGAAAAACTGAAATGCTTTATAACTTGGTGTCTTCTCTCCCTAAACATCTTTTAAGTGTTGTGAGAAGGAATGGCAACAGTATAAAGTGGCAAATTCTTCCCCCCCCCCAACTGTTTTTGAAATGTGTTGCAATAATCAAAATTGAAATATGTTTATTTTGAAACAAACAAACAAACAAACAAACAAAACAACCCAATAAAATTCATGAGGCAAAATATCACATAATGTGCTGTTGTGTTGTTTTGAGGGCAATACGAGTCAAAGATTATTTATTAATCATTGTTTCAGTTTGAATTTCAATTTCAGCATTTTGTCCCAATTGTTTTTCTGATTTGCAGTTATAATTTCACTCATTAATATGAGACTGCTGGAAGGCTAGGAGACATTAAATGGAAACATTTGCATTTATGCTGACAGAAGGACCCTCAGTGCACTTTTCTTGTGATGATTTGCCTGCTTGTTTTGTTGCAACAGCAGTGCATTTAATCAACTGTGCTTAAGGCTACAAGTACAATAAGCAATCTCTCAATACACCTTTTCAGTAGGAGATGCAAATATGTGTAGAACCTAATCAAGATATTAGACTGTAGACGTGGGAGTTCAGAAAGAGAGAGAGAGAGAGAGAGAGAGAGCGAGATCAACTGAAAATGTGGAAGGACAACAGAGTTCATTGCATTAGCCAAGTTACTGTTCCAAAACGTGATACTCTACAGAAAAGAAAGGCTGAACTATTGGCCTGATCACCTTGGTGGGATGCTTACTACAACTTATCAGAAGTTTGAGAGTTCACAGTTGGGTCCTTGAGCAAGAATTTTAAGAATTTCAAGAATTTGTGCTCAATATCCTACCACGATTGTAAGCTGTCTTGATTAAAAATGTTAACAAAATGAGCAGAAGCAAATGAAATAAATTCAATGATTCTTGTCCTGTGTCCCTCACAGTAGAAATTTGGTGTGATCCTAAGCTCAGGTTCCTAAACTGTTTGTGCAGAATTTCACATGTTGTTCTTCTGTTTGATTAGATTAGATTAGAAATTTAGATTATAAATCTTTATTGTCATTGTAACATGTACAATGAAATTAAATTAAAGTGCAGACCTTGATCAGTGCAACATAAAAGGGGAGAAGTTATAAAATATATATAAAAGTATAAAATAATATATACAAAATATATATTTGCCTGGGTTTTGTCTGGGTTCTCTGGTTTCCTCTCCCTCTGAAAAACATGGCAGTAGGTCGACTGACTTGATATAAATTGTGCAGAGGTGTGAATGAGTTTGTGAATGTGTCTGAGAATGGTGCTCTGCGATGGACTGGGCTCTCATCCAGGGTGAAATTCTCACCTCATGCCCAGCGCTCCTTGGATAGGCCCCAGATCCACTGCAACCTTGACAAGGAGGATAAAGTGGTTACTGAGTGTGAATGAGTGAGTCTTTCTCAGTAATTTATCCATATTTCAGTTGCCAGTATTTTATTAGTGCAATATTTCTACTTCAGGTGAAGTACTATTCTTATTTAAGTTCAATTCTTATTTTGTTATGTACATTACATACATGGCCCATGTTTTAACTTTTGTTTCTAACTTTTTTTTTTATACAGAGATATATACATTTTTTCCTATTGGGTTTTTAAAAAAAAATACTTTTATTGCACTCTATTTTTTTGTTACTGTCTATTCCTGACTCTCTTCTATCTGTGAGCTGCTGAAACATGTAACTTTCCCCACCATGGGATGAATAAAGTTGATCTTATCTTATCTTATCTTATCTTATCTTATCTTATCTTATCTTATCTTATCTTATCTTATCTTATCTTATCTTATCTTATCTTATCTTATCTTATCTTATCTTATCTTATCTTATCTTATCTTATCTTATCTTATCTTATCTTATCTTATCTCCCAGACACATATTTCATGCTAAACCCATACTGAACAGATTAATAGCATTGGCCAATTTTAGACTCTAATCAAGACAATTATTGACCCTCATAAAAAAAGAGCTAATCTAAATCATTTTAAGACTTTTACATTCGAATAAATCCATAACTGAAGTAAGTGGGACACGTTCTGTTCTGTTCTGTTTTTCTGAGCCTTAATAAACACACTGAAAGTTTACCCAGACAAAACAAAAAGTATGCAATTTAACATAAAAAATCTATCTATCTATCTATCTATCTATCTATCTATCTATCTATCTATCTATCTATCTATCTATCTATCTATCTATCTATATCTAAAATTTTGAGATAAAAATAAATATTTAAAATATTTAAAAAGCAATTCTCCAAGGGTTCCAAAACTTCATATTTAAGGATTTGTTCAATGTCAGAATGCGTGATTTATATAAAAAAATGACTTTTTTGTAGATTAATCCATCCAGTCCAGGCCCTCACTACCAACCCCTTTTTTGTTTATATTTCCTGACCCTAGACAGGAACATAACAGCTAACTCATTACAACATATGATAACACTGCAGGTGCTGGAGTTAGAATAATACACTTTTTGTGTGTGGGTTTGTGACTACATATGTGCATATAAAATCATCACATTATCCGTCAGGGTTATGGGGAAAGCTGGAGCCAATCTCACCTGACTTTTGGCAAGAGGCAGGGTACATCCTGGGCAGGCCGCCAATCAATCACAGGGCTCACACCGAGACAAACAACCATTCACACTCACATTCACACATGGACAATTTAGAGTAGCCAGATGTAGCCATGTCTTTGGACTGTGGAATGAAACTGGAGCACCCAGAGGAAACCCACGTGGGCACAAGGAGAATGTATGCACCACTGTGCTGTCCTTGAACCTTAACCAATTTAGTGTGATAGATTGTGCTATTATCAGTTGTAATAATAATGTAGGTTGCACTGTATGTGTTTATTAGTGTTAGTGATTTATTAGATCTCAATTTTTTCCAATAAAATAAAGTCATTGATATTATTCAAGTTAACTATATTTATTTCTAATTTAGATATGAATAATTAGAAAGATTTAGTGCCCACTGTGTGATAACATTGTGTGATAACAACCATAACATTAAAACCACCTGCCTAATATGGTGTAGGTCCCTCTTGTGCCACAAAAACAGCTCTGACTCATTAAGACATGGACCCCACTAGACCTCTGTAGGTGTGCTGTGGTTAGCAGCAGATCCTTTTAATCCTGGATGATGTTAGGTGGGGCCTCCATGGACCGAACTAATTTGTCAAGAAGTTTGATCAGGTTGATATCTGGGGAATTTGGAGGACAAGCCAACACCATGAACTCTTTTGTCATGTTTCTCAAACCATTCCTGAACAATTTTTGCAGTGTTGCAGAGTGTATTAAAGAGGCCACTGCCATTAGGGAATACCATTGCCATGAAGTGGTGTACTTTGGCTACAACAATGTTTAGGTATGTGGTACTGTACGTATCAAAGAAGCATCCAGATGAATGCTAGGACCCAAGGTTTCCCAGCAGAACATTGCCCAGAGTTTCATACTGCCTCTGCTGGCTTGCCTTCTACCCATAGTGTATCTTGGTAAGTGATGCAGACACACCTGACTGTCCATATGATGTAAAAGAAAGTATGATTCATCAGACCAGGCCACTGTCTTCCATTGCTTCATGGTCCAGTTCTGATGCTGGACATGCTTTCGGTGGTGGACTGGGCCTAGCATGGCGAATGGGGTGGCCCATGTGTGAATGTCAAAAAATAAAATTCAAGCAACAAACCAAGACACCATCTCATTTTAAAACATTTATTAACAGTAAAATAAAGGTGAAATTTAAACTTTGCACTCCTGGCACAATATCTGATTAAATACTGCAGATTAATGCAAAAATTATATCTAAACAATGTCAGTATTAAATGTGAACCAACGTTTCATTTTTTTTTTTTTCAAATCATCATTAACTGCTATCTCCACCTGTGGCAGAATGCACACTAAGATGAGATAGTTGCTTCCACAGATCTTGATCTTTGGCAAGAGCGTTCAGGGAATTTATATCAAGACCTGTCCATGCTGTGATGTTATCTCGCCATCTCTTAGGTTGCTGACCCCTGTTTCTCTTTCCATTAATCATGCCTTCCAAACAGATCTTGCTGAAGCCACAATCCATTCATTTTATGTGGCCAAACAGTTTGAGTACTTTACTTTTGATGACAGAGGTGATTGGTGGCAATTGGGTTATTTGTCTGAGATCTTCAATTCTGACATGATCTGAGAGTTTGGTGTTAGTCATAAGTCGCATTACATGATTTTGAAAGACTTCCAGTTTCTGTAGTGCAGCAGAAGTCCAGTTGACCCATTCTAGTCCATATAAAACTACAGGAAGAACATGGGTGTTGTAGAGGCTTGATTTTATGTGGTATGGGGTCCGTTTTGAAGTTAGTGCAATTTTGTTCTTTTCAAAAGCAGCCCAACCAAGTCCGATTCTATGGTTCACAACTATTATTCCATCGTTTTTTTCAAATGCAACATTGTGTATCATCAATTCACATTAAGTAAGCATGATGTTAAATATTTTTTCATGAAAATGAACAACTCATTTTATGATAACATTAAACAGTGATGATTCACTCTGATGCACGTTGTAAATGACACCATGGTTGACCATGGTGTAATGTCTCAATAGCTGATTTTCTTGTTGTCTGTGTAGGAGCTGCTTTTAAGTTTGCTTGCACAAGTTCAAGCACAATCTGTTTTTCTTCATCTTTTGGGAATAACATGATGCCATCTTGAAATAATTTGACACCATGCTCAACAGTGTCATTTACAACACGTAGTCTCTCTTGACCTTGGTGATACTGTAGATTTGTTGAAAATGTGTAGTTATTATGAAGTATGTAATATTAAATAAGCACTGATCACATGCATTGAAGCTAATTATTAAATCTTAAAAATCATGTCAGTATGTGATGAATAACAATAGGTCCTTTAGTGTCCTTGCTACAGAATAAGCCTTATTTTTACCTAGAAAGGTCAAATAAAAGAGTAGGTTGAGCATCACCTTCCCTTTCTCATAGCAAGTTGGAACTGTATCTCAATAATGCATTTGGTGAAAGAAAAACTTTTTTTTTGGGGGGGGGGGGGTATCTAGTAGCTTTAAGTTGACTTTTTTGGGCCACTCTGACCGGGCTGTGGTTACGCAGCCACGTATGCAGCAAACTGGGATGCAGTGTGTGTTCTGACACCTTTCTATCATAACCAGCATTCATCAGTTTGCGTTACAGTAGCTCTTGTGTGGGATTGGACCAGGCAGGCTTCCACTCCCCACACACATGAATAAGCTTTGTGCACCCATGACCCTGTTGCTGGTTCTCTGGTTGCCCTTCCTTGGACCACTTTTGGTAGATACTAACCACTGCATAGGTTATAGGTGTCATGCACTTCCCCAGGTAAGCCATGCACACACACAAACACACACACACCCAGCTGTCCACTTGATGTAAAAGAAAACATGGTCCATCAGACCAGGCCACCTTCCTTGAGCAACTTTTCGTAGGTACTAACCACTCTATACCGGGAACGTCCTACAAGACCTGCCATTTTAGAGATGCTCTGACCCAGTAGTCAAGCCATCACAATTTGGCCCTTGTCAAAGGCGCACAGATCCTTACACTTGCCCATTTTTTTCTGCATCCAACACATCAAGTTTGAGCACTGACTGTTTACTTGCTGCCTAATACAGTATATTACATGACATTACATGGCATTTAGCAGGTTTGAGCCCAGTGGCCGATGGGGGCCTTTCTCTGTGGAGTTTGCATGTTCTCAGATATCAATGCGCTGCCGAAGCACGCAGAAGGTGTTAGTACGCCTGTCATTATAGTGCGGACTTTCCATAACATAGAAAATCGCTACGTTTCAATTTGTGTAACTGAACTTGTTTCATATCACTGGTCATATAAACCTATGTAAACAGGAAAAACGCGGAAGAGTTTGGTCGCATCTAACTACAGCCCCCAAAAATAACGTTGGCCATACTGAGCCTAGCTACATTGCTAACAGGAGTGACAGCGTCTGACTGCGTCTGACTGACTGGGAGGTCGCGCAAAGCTCGGAGAGGTACGGAGCAGCTCGTCTCAATTCAGATAAGAGCATATTTCATTATGGAAGTACGGTGGACTGTTCCTTTAAGGTGGGTTAGTGTTTGTTCCCCTTCTTATGTCTTATTTTCTATCAAATCTAATGTAATTCAGATACATATTCTTGCATGTTCTAATCCCTTACATTTCATAGATTTTAATACATTTATGATTCTGAAGGTTTACAATAGTCTTTTTTCCACAGAAGAAAAAAAACTTGAGAAAAAAAGAGAATTTCAAAAAGGATACTGTTTCTCATTTTTGAAACCTTAAGATGCTAGAATACTAGAAGTCATAATCCAAATGTGCTAAGTGATAAATACCAGCAATGAATTTGAACACAATCGGTTCCAGATTTTTTTTGTACAACACTTTTTATTATCCAGCTTCTCAGAGGTCCCATGCACCTAATAACCAAGTCAAAGCACAACAGTGGCAAATGAAAAGATCACTAATATGAAGTGATAAAAGCCAAGAGCCAAGATTCAGAATAGGATCTCACTCTCCCCAAGGCAACACTGTATCGTCAAGCCTTAATCAAAGGATACATGGTGGGAATTTGCATAAGCAGAATTAAAAGAAACTGATGCATACAGAAGTAAACTGATTTCATCTTTTCTTCCTCATTCATAAAACTGTCATGTACCTGGCCACTTCATCACAAGAAACTTTGACATTTGCAACAGCTGCCAAATAATGATATATATAGGTAAGTGGGAAGTTTCTTGCACAGGTTATTACTGGGAATGAGTTAATCATTTGGCGCATGTGGGTCTGAAATCTGAAGCTGGTCTTCAGATAATGAAGCAGACTTCCAATGTGATTGATTATAAATGAATGCAGAATTTGTAGTAACGGAGACATCAGATTTATAAAACCACAACCTATTATACAAGGCCTGATACATCATTCTTATTTACATTCCAATTAATATCAAATTGAGTACATATGGATGAAATTTCTTACCTCACCTTGTATTCACCGAATAATACACCTTTTAGGAATGGGGGTATATGGGGTGTCAGGGAGGGGTAGTACCTCTGGCAGGGGAACATGTCATGCTCTTCAGAGTAGTTTGTCCACTTTGGTCCTCACCTGACACTCAGCTCCCTGTAGCCCTTTGCATGTAACAGTGGCCACACCCTGGGTAACATCTTCGACAGTCCAGCAAAACCATGGTAAGGGTAACTGATGGGTCTAAAACCCTCAGTGAGTTTAGGGACTTGCTCACCCTAGCATGCAAAGTCTGTTCCGGCAGACTGGGTGAAGATTCAGTAAGATTCAGTGGCCAGGAAGGCGGTACAGAGATGCATTGTGGAATGCGGAGGGCATATCAGAGCACAACAGAAGATCTGTCCATCCACTGCAGCCAAGGAAGTTACCAGTTGTAAGATCTTATCATACCACTGGACTCCAAGCTCTGCAGCTGAGAGGGTGGGGTTGCTCCAGCACAACAGCTTCTCTATCTCAATCCCTTTGACACGCAGGTATTGTGCAGCGTCTTCAATTCTCACCGCAAATGACAAATGCCCACTATTTTTGATCTTTTGCTAAAATGTGATGGTAAAAACTATATGAGAAAAATGGTTAAAAAGAAAACAAAAATGCGATGGAGGTGCTGTTTAATGAAGTGAATATCAGGAGAGATAAATTATTCTGTAATTTGATATCTGGCATTAGTAAGTAAAAATGATGGTGTGCAGAGTGTGAAATATATGCATGACTTTTTCATATAGAATAAAGGTCTTCATTAAAAAGTAAATAAAAAGAAATTGTCTGATATGAAAATTCATGTTGAAAAAAGAGTTGATGTCAACCGGCAAAGTGTCACATGACTGATATGATTTTTCCAGATGTCCAAATGATGTACTGTATTTATGTAGAGTTACACATTTGAATATTTCAGTGTCAGCGAAATGGTATTTGCAGGATTATTAATCTTAAAAAGACAGTAATTTCAGGTTTGTATAATGAGCTGTTCTAATTGTTTCTGGAGCTTGCGTATTAGTCATTGTCCATCCAGTAAGAGACAAACCAATGCAACCTACACTCAAAAAAAAAAACCATTGGATTTACTTAACCGAGTTATGGCAACCGGTCCAACGAAACTATGTTAATTTAGATGTATTGAATACAGTTATGTGTTGAAAAACTCAACAAAACTGTATTCAATACATCTAAATTAGCACAGTTTCGTGGGACCGGTTGCCATAACTCGGTTAAGTAAATCCAATGTTTTTTTTTTGAGTGTAAGCAAGGAATAAAACACAACATGGTATGCAGAAAATAATAAATGACATGACCACACTGTACCACAACTGGTACTCCCTTTTTATTACACAGGTACCATCTATATAATTATGCAGAAGTCTGAGATAATAGCCAGTCAGCCCTAATATCTTACCTCACCTTCTTTTAGGTATTGGGTCTCAAGCAGGCTGTAATTGCTGCTGTCAACAATCTTGGAGCTGCATCTGCCCATGACCCAAGTGGCATCACAGATACCCTACGTACCGTACACCTGTCCAATCAGACACTGTTTGGGTTTGCTATGAGTCCTGCCTATTTCAAGGTTCTCTGTGTGTTGAAACATGGCTAGGTCTTGCAAAACCCAGAGGAAGTATGATAAATTGGTGGAACTCAAATGGAGTGGAAAATGCCAATTTTTTTGCAAGACATGGGAGTCAAGGGGCTCTGTGTCAAATCACAATGGGTTATGCCCAACTAATCAAGCAGTTCATCTACATGATATGATGTATATCAAATATGCCACATTTACTTTTCAAAACATGCAGTTCATGCAGAAATAGAAATGGCTGTCTTCGTTGGGCACAAGGACTACAAGGCTGCACCAATACCCCCATGTCAAACATAGCCCTGAGTTCATCCTGAACCACCTGCTCAATTGTGTGCATGCAATCGATAGGAGCAGTTGGGCACAACCATGCCCAAGGGAGTCTTTATGGGATGCTCTGAAGAGAGGTTTGGCTAATGAAGAGAGGAGGATGAAATAGCTTAAAGCTGTGGCTATGTGATGGTAATGGGATAATGTGTGTGCAGCAGATGCATAATGGTCACCTTTTTAGTTTTTGCACAAATGCATTTGCTTTACCATATGGTGCCGAGTTCACTGTTTTTGATGCCTTCTTATTTAGGACTAATAATCCGAGAATTAAACACAAGACATCTTGGTGTTATTCTGCCTGCCACATGTTCTCTCTCGGTTTGATTCTTTAAGTAGATCATTTTCACTTGCTGATGTTTTGTACATGGTCTCTTTGGACACAAGGTTCAACTTGGAGCCAAGGAACATAGATGAGATCTGTTTATTATTAGATTATAATAAATAACACATAAGGAATATAACTGTGCCAAACAAAATATAGATATTCACACATACTGTATAGCCTACTGTATATCTACAATTAGAAAAACATAAACAGGATAAACCGTTCATTAAAATCAGATCAAAAAAGACAAGCAACTCTTTTGGTAATCGCTAAATGAAATTTGGGATCAATGTTTTTCATTTTGCAAATGTATTTGTTAAGAAGAAGAAGAAGAAGAAGAAGAAGAACAACAACAACAACTTTATTCATCACATGTACACTTGTAAAATTCCTCTCTGCATTTAACCCATCTGAAGCAGTGAACACACACATGTGCACACACACGTGAGCAATGAGCACACACACATACCCAGAGCAGTGGGCAGCCATACTACAGCACTCGGGGAGCAGTTGGGAGTTAGGTGTCTCACTCAAGGGCACCTCAGCCTAAAGCCACCCCGCGTTAACCTAACCACATATCTTTGAACTGTGGGAGAAACCGGAGCACCCGGAGGAAACCCACGCAGATACGGGGACAACATGCAAACTCCACACAGAAAGGCCCCCATTGGCTGCTGGGCTTGAACCCGGAACCTTCTTGCTATGAAGCGACGGTGCTAACCACTATGCCACCATGCTGCCCCGTTACTAGCACATCAATTTACAATAAGCAATTAACCTTTTTTTTTATTTTTGTTTTCACAGTCAAGACACTTGCTTTCTTTGTGAATATTTAATTTAATGGGAAAAAATCCTGGATGTGATTAAAACTTTGGTATGTTAGTTCAGTCTTTTAGTGATTATACAGTTCAAAGACTCTTGGGAGTTTGATAAATTGCACAACTTCATCAACTATTTATCAAGTTATAAAATGAGCCAGGTACTCAGTGGCCTTTCATATGACACACACTTGTATCTCAAACTGGCAGATACTTTATTTCTGTGCCACACATTATTCTTGCTGAATTAACAGTCCCTGGCATAGGCGATGTGGGTAATTACCAAGGGCAACTTGTCAGGACTGGCCCTAGCACATTATGTTCTATAGTACATAGATCATGTGGATATCATGCCTTATTAAACAATACTGGTTGCCAGCTGCTGCCCTATGTGCCCCTGTTCCCACTTCTCAGAAGAAAAAAAAAACTTTCTTCCCAATGAACTCACACCTTTCCAGGAAAAAAAATCTATCTATCTATCTATCTATCTATCTATCTATCTATCTATCTATCTATCTATCTATCTATCCTGTAAAAATAAATCCGTTGTTTTTACGGAAAAATACTGGCAGCTGTGGTTGCCAGAATAATCCTGTTAAAAATACAGTGAAATGTAAACAACATTACAGAATAACTTGTACATTTCACTGGGATTCCATGTACAATTAATGATAACTAAATGTAAATTTTACAGGTATTCAATGTACAATAATCAATACATAACTGTTAATTTTACAGATATTCATTGTACAATAAAAAAGCATCTAGGAATGAATTGCGAGTGTTCTCGATTATTGGTTTTTGTGGCTCCAAAATGATGGTTACAAGCAATGATCTACTAGACAGATATTTTATTTGATTTAGAGTTTTACGAAATGTGCCGGAGAGCCTCTACTGACATTTTTTTATTTTTTTAACAGGGCAATGATGTAATTTTAACTATCACATTCTGTTTTAGTATTACATTGTTTTTGTATTTACAATTTTTTATGTCATGATTTTACATAAATTCACTGTTAATTCTACGGACATTTTTTACAGTGTGTATATATATATATATATATATATATATATATATATATATATATATATATATATACTTTCACTCAGGGTGCGATTTGTCAAAAAACCAGAAGGGGGGATGTTTTTTTTTTTTTAATCATGAAACGTCACAAAATTAAGGTAACAGTAGGCTAACAGCTCTGTAACATCCGATGATATCAAATGAATAACACTAAATGAAAACGAACACATCTTCCTATCTCTCTGACTAAATACACAAACACTAACACACAACAAAGTTCGCATTGCTTGTCGCGTTGCTGTGATGTTTCTCTCCCTCTGGATTAAATGGACAGTGACTCGAAAATCACTGAAATACATGAATACTAAATGAACAGTTTGCTCTGATGGCGCAGTTCATGTGGCCTTTTCTGCTTTCCCGTCGGTGCGCTATCCGCCACGTTTCGCCCTTCTTTAATCCACATTTCTGCGAATTTCTCAGCAGGGAAGGAACGCACGTCTGGCCCATTGACAGCGAGGAAAAGAAGGCTGTCAGTGTGGATACATTCATTCTGTTGCGCTCATCAGTAAGGATGTGATTCATGGCGCTAAATCCACGTTCACACTCTGGATATTGTTATTATCTACAATGTATCTATTTGCTGGGGACGTTCGTGAACATCAAAGCTGCCACTTCGGGTCATTTTGAAAGTGAGTGCAATGTAGACCATAGAAAACTGTGTCACAACATGCCTGTCATGTCAACTTTTTTTTTTGGTTTGTTTGTTTTATTGACAGGGTTGTCCCCGAGGATTTTTTTTCAGCAGAGATAAAAACCAGAGGGGGGGATGATCCCCACCATCCCACCCAGCAAATCGCACCCAGCTTTCACTGCTTGAGGATTTAGGCCTGCCTAGTCTTGCAAGCCATACATTTAGTTATTGCTAGTGAGTCTGGCTATTTTCACCTCTCAATATGGACAAAACCTGTTCACTGTAGCCTGTCTGTTCAAGCCCCCAAGTGGTGTAGATACCAGCATCTACAGTCTGACTGTTGTGCAAAAATAGCTTTGATATAAAGCAAATGGCAACAACATCAACAAAATCTGCATGTCATCCTTCACAATAATACATTGTTTATCTGCATATGAAATTTAAGTTTTATATGCTTCGGAACAGGAACTCCTGATGTAACATGGCCATCACAAATCAAATACTTTTATCATCAGAAACTGTCTCATCTCATCTCATTATCTCAAGCCGCTTTATCCTTCTACAGGGTCGCAGGCAAGCTGGAGCCTATCCCAGCTGACTACGGGCGAAAGGCGGGGTACACCCTGGACAAGTTGCCAGGTCATCACAGGGCTGACACATAGACACAGACATTCACACTCACATTCACACCTACGGTCAATTTAGAGTCACCAGTTAACCTAACCTGCATGTCTTTGGACTGTGGGGGAAACCGGAGCACCCGGAGGAAACCCACGCGGACACGGGGAGAACATGCAAACTCCACACAGAAAGGCCCTCGCCGGCCCCGGGGCTCGAACCCAGGACCTTCTTGCTGTGA
This sequence comes from Neoarius graeffei, assembly GCF_027579695.1. Taxonomy (NCBI): domain Eukaryota; kingdom Metazoa; phylum Chordata; class Actinopteri; order Siluriformes; family Ariidae; genus Neoarius; species Neoarius graeffei. The sequence continues at coordinate 35,639,139 of NC_083595.1, forward strand.
GGCGACAGCGCTAACCATTACACCACCGTGCCGCCCATCAGAAACTGTGTTCCAACAAAATCACAGTAAACTGCAGCTGACAGGTAGAAATGTTGGTTATATCTTAGTTTATTTAGTAGTAAATGTAAATGTTTAAACCATGACCAATTTGGTACATGTCTGTCCTTGAATTTAAGAGAGTAGTCATTGGTGTGCAGTGCTTAAAGTTGGGAACAATAAGACTCAAATTTAATTAGAACAAACAGACAAATCAACAGGAAATAATCACATTTTGCCCTGTGAACAAAGGGGTAAAAAAAAAAAAAGATTAATTTGACTGACACTGTAAACAGCCAACCACAAATTACTGTTCTGTTGGCCTGTAACGGGAAGTGATTATTATAATGTTACAACAAAAGCAGTCCCATGTTCAGCAGCCTGTAAAGAGCTGAGGGAATCCAATAGCTGTGGCCAGATGTGTGAACAATAACTATCAGATGGTCCATGTCCAATCTCTACAAACCCGAATACTGAATTTTCTCAGTTGTTGCATATAGTAAAAGGACCCTGGGTCCTAGTGATAAATACTGCCAGATTCTTTCAGGCTCTTCTGCCTCTACACTCAAGGTATGCATTGGCTCCCAATTTATACAACCCCGATTCCAAAAAAGTTGGGACAAAGTACAAATTGTAAATAAAAACAGAATGCAATGATGTGGAAGTTTCAAAATTCCATATTTTATTCAGAATAGAACATAGATGACATATCAAATGTTTAAACTGAGAAAATGTATCATTTAAAGAGAAAAATTAGGTGATTTTAAATTTCATGACAATAACACATCTCAAAAAAGTTGGGACAAGGACATGTTTACCACTGTGAGACATCCCCTTTTCTCTTTACAACAGTCTGTAAACGTCTAGGGACTGAGGAGACCACGGGCGATTGCTCTAAGACAACGAGGGAGGCTCAGCCTCCTCTAAAAATGACGAACATCGTGTAGGATGAATTGCACTAGGCTTATGTTATAGCCGACCTTATAACATTGCTATTTCAGATCCAGAATCATAGAAATATATGTGCTCAACCCAACTACAGTGCGAAATCATTCCGTTATAACTTTCCCCAGTTCGCCTAATGTGTGCGTGAGTTTTTCCCCCTCGTGACAGCGCGATGCAGCCCAGCCTCAGTGGACTTCAATGGCATTTGGGAGCTATGCGCTTTTCAATATCAAAATGCAAGACGATTATTGGACAAATACTGCGAAAACGCCCACCCAAGGACTCCCAGCCTCACAGTGGGAGGGACATGGCAAAGCTTTCCACGAGGAGACTGGTGATTGGTGAAAGCGGCCGGATATTTTCTTTGATTGACAGCTCGTTTCAAATATAGACAGGCAGCGGTGAATTTCAGTTCAGTCCCATGCGGATTCACAAGTGCTGTGGTGTATTGTAAGAGATCAGCTTACATTTCGATTTCATTCATTACATACGGTTTCTACCAGCTTTTTTAGTTTGTATATATTTTCATTGTAAATAAAGTGTAAATATAGTGTTGTCAAGTTTGCTATCTTAGTTCCAGAAATTTCGTTTATTTGAGTGACTGAACTTGAACTTGAGGGGGCTAGTCAGCTAGAAAGAAAGCTGCGCACGGATGCCAAGCATTGTTGATTTAATTTTGGCGAAGCCATTTGCCAGTCTTCCTTTCGAGGAAAAAATTAAAATTAAAGAGCAAGGTAGACCAACACCTCAAACTGACTTGGTGAAAAAGGTAGGGAATAATACTCATTCCTTTCAGCTCTCCTGGTATGAGAAAGTGAATTGGCTAACAGCAAGTGACCCACATCAACAACAGTAAATAGGCTACTTTAGTAATATGTCATGGATGGACCAAAAATATAGAATCTATTTAAAATGTTTATGCTGAGTATATTATATTGGAATATATATTTTTCTGGATATGAATTAAACACAGCTACAATTTGGAAAACATTTTTAAACAAAAACACAGCCGAGAACATTTCACACTACAGACCTGGATTAAAAGTGAAGGGTTATCAAAATTGTCAATAAAACATTTCTCAGTCAAAATAAGTAAAATATAGGGAAAGTGTCTGTGGCAGCAAGGGCGTGGTCAAGCGCCGGTCTGTGACAGGAGGGCGGAGTCAGGGAAGGTAAGTGGCAGAATCACTACACCTGACGCCAATTAACCTGTGTTTGTGTGTGTCTTCCCAGTGACCGCGCCCTATTTAAAGAGGGAGAGCAGAGAGCAGAGGAGCTTCCCCGAACCAGATGCCTGTTGTGTGTGTGTCTGTCTGTGTTTTTCGAGCTAAGTTAAACTGAAAAGTGTGACAATAAAACGGTTTATCAACCTGAGCTCTGTCCTGCCGTCTTCTGTGCTCTGCCCATACACAAGAACTGCCACAGTGTCATTGAATGAAATGTGTGGCACCCAGCTCTATGTTTGGCTCCCCAAGGTCAGTGCTTGTGCCTATTCCAGAACACTCTGCTGTTACTGCTGAGGTTCCTGACAAAGAGCTGCTTTCAATAATGATCAATTTTTAAACAACATGCCACAATTTTAAAATATAAAATGTTAAAATATACCCCCCAACACCACCATCATGTATATTGGACAGTAGGCTAATGGGCCAAAAGAACCTGTTATTTCACAGTTTGTGACCCTGCCAACAATCAGCCAGATCAGAGGCAAGAGTATGGGCAAAATTGATGTGTTTTTTCTTTTTTCTTTTAAAATCTGGAAATATCGTAACCGACCCAGCCTACCCTGTTTGAAAGACTACCAGCCGCCACTGGAGGAGACAAGTTGCTCAAGTTTAGGGATAGGAATGTTAACCCATTCTTGTCTAATGTAGGATTCTAGTTGCTCAACTGTCTTAGGTCTTTTTTGTCGTATCTTCCGTTTTATGATGTGCCAAATGTTTTCTATGGGTGAAAGATCTGGACTGCAGGATGGCCAGTTCAGTACCCGGACCCTTCTTCTACGCAGCCATGATGCTATAATTGATGCAGTATGTGGTTTGGCATTGTCATGTTGGAAAATGCAAGGTCTTCCCTGAAAGAGACGTCATCTGAATGGGAGGATATGTTGCTCTAGAACCTGGATATACCTTTCAGCATTGATGGTGTCTTTCCAGATGTGTAAGCTGCCCATGCCACATGCACTAATGCAACCCCATACCATCAGAGATGCAGGCTTCTGAACTGAGCGCTGATAACAACTTGGGTCGTCCTTCTCCTCTTTAGTCTGAATGACACGGCGTCCCTGATTCCCATAAAGAACTTCAAATTTTGATTCGTCTGACCACAGAACAGTTTTCCACTTTGCCACAGTCCATTTTAAATGAGCCTTGGCCCAGAGAAGACGTCTGCGCTTCTGGATCATGTTTAGATATGGCTTCTTCTTTGAACTATAGAGTTTTAGCTGGCAACGGCGGATGGCATGGTGAATTGTGTTCACAGATAATGTTCTCTGGAAATATTCCTGAGCCCATTTTGTGATTTCCAATACAGCATGCCTGTATGTGATGCAGTGCCGTCTAAGGGCCCGAAGATCACGGGCACCCAGTATGGTTTTCCGGCCTTGACCCTTATGCACAGAGATTCTTCCAGATTCTCTGAATCTTTTGATGATCTTTTGCACTGTAGATGATATGTTCAAACTCTTTGCAATTTTACACTGTCGAACTCCTTTCTGATATTGCTCCACTATTTGTCGGCGCAGAATTAGGGGGATTGGTGATCCTCTTCCCATCTTTACTTCTGAGAGCTGCTGCCACTCCAAGATGCTCTTTTTATACCCAGTCATGTTAATGACCTATTGACAATTGACCTAATGAGTTGCAATTTGGTCCTCCAGCTGTTCCTTTTTTGTACCTTTAACTTTTCCAGCCTCTTATTGCCCCATCCCAACTTTTTTGAGATGTGTTGCTGTCATGAAATTTCAAATGAGCCAATATTTGGCATGGAATTTCAAAATGTCTTACTTTCGGCATTTGATATGTTGTCTATGTTCTATTGTGAATACAATATAAGTTTTTGAGATTTGTAAATTATTGCATTCCGTTTTTATTTACAATTTGTACTTTGTCCCAACTTTTTTGGAATCGGGGTTGTATTTTGGTTAGCATAACAATCAAAATTAATTACAATCACTGATGGATACAGACAGAAATATATATTGCAGTTAGAGCCATTGTTCAGACTTTCTGTGGGTGCAAGAGTGATTTATCAAACTGTCTGTAAAAGAGAGCAGGATTGGGCAGAATTGTTTGCAGTACTGGGCAGTTATGGGTTTGGGAAAAAAAACATTAGTGCACATGACATGGATAGCTTGTACATATGGAAAGGCATCATTAATGCTGAATGATATATACACATTTCAGAGAAATATGCTGCCATCCAGATAAAACCTTTTTCAGTGAAAGCCTTCCTTCTTTCAGCAAGTGTTGTTAAAAGTAGAGGTGATGCAACACAGCAGTGAACATGCCCCTATTCCAACTTTTTTGAAACATGTTGCTTACATCAAATTCAAAATGAGCATATATTTTTCACTCCTCCTTGAATCGCCACCTTAATGTGGTGGAGGGGTTTGAGTGCCTCAGTGATTCTAGGAGCTATGTTGTCAGGGCCATTTGCCCCTGCCAGGGTCTCCCAAGGCAAACAGGTCCTAAATGAGAGGGCAGACTAAGATCAGTTCTGAAGACCCTTATGAGAAGAAAAACAAAGATCTGAGTGCCCTCACCCAGACCAGGGATACTGGGGCCCCACCCTGGAGCCAGGCCTAGGGGAGGGACTCGTTGGCGAGCGCCTGGTGGCCAGGCTTGTGTCCAGCCTGAATGAAAGACATGGAACCACCCTTTTGTGGATGATCACCCACAGAAGGTACTGTAAGGGTCCGGTGCATTGTGGCTCGGGTGGCAGCCAAAGGCAGAGGCCCTGGCATACCACTGCCTTTGGGCTGAGAGGGAAGTCTGGGCAGCTCTGCTTAGGCTGCTACCCCTGCAACCCGGACCTGGATAAGCGGTATAAAATGGATAGATGGATATATTTTTCAAAAAACAATACAATTTCTCAGTTTCAACATTTGATACATTATCTTTGTACTATTTTCAATGAAATATAGGGTTTCCATGATTTGCAAATTATCACATTCTGTTTTTATATACAGTTTACACAGCATCCCAACTCTTTTGGAATTGGGGTTGTATTTAAATTCAAAATGACACAGCCAGAATGGCACAAGAGAATAGCATTTGTCCTGCCATAGCAATATCACAAGTTCAAATCTTGATGCTCTGTCGCCTTTCTCAGTCAGAGACATAGCAAATAATGGGTATGTGTGAGCGCATTTCTGTGGAAGAGGTTAGTTGTCCTTTTCAGTTAGAAAAGAAGTAGTGGCATCAGGTGTCTCAGGTGATAGGGGAGACCTAGATGTCAGGAGTGTGGCGCAGAGATGGATGTAATTGCAGGGAAGATATTTTGTTTTACAGGTGAGCTATTTACAGATGTGAGGCAAGGTCAGAGAAACAAAAACTGAAACAAATGAAACTCATCTCATCTCATTATCTCTAGCCGCTTTATCCTTCTTCAGGGTCGCAGGCAAGCTGGAGCCTATCCCAGCTGACTACGGGTGAAAGGCGGGGTACACCCTGGACAAGTCGCCAGGTCATCACAGGGCTGACACATAGACACAGACAACCATTCACACTCACATTCACACCTACGCTCAATTTAGAGTCACCAGTTAACCTAACCTGCATGTCTTTGGACTGTGGGGAAAACCGGAGCACCCGGAGGAAACCCACGCGGACACGGGGAGAACATGCAAACTCCGCACAGAAAGGCCCTCGCCGGCCATGGGGCTCGAACCCGGACCTTCTTGCTGTGAGGTGACAGCGCTAACCACTACACCACCGTGCCGCCACAAATGAAACTAAAACAGAAAAAAAACAGAAAGCAGAGTCACTAAACTGAGTCACAAAACAGAATACTTAAACATGGCTAGGGACAAACAGTGACAATAAACAATATTTTGCAAATTGTCTGTGGAACCAGTATCAGCAATGGGTGTTTGCAATGATGACTTGTCCCAACCCTTACGAAAATCTACCATGGTTTACTATGGTTTTACCATGGTTTTTATGTAGTAACCATGATTCTACCATGGTATCTCATGGTTATTCTAAGTACTATGAACCAACCATAGTATTACTATGGTTCATCCATGGTAGTAACCATGGATCTACTATGGTATTTCATGGTGATTCTAAGTACTATGAACCAACCATAGCATTACTGTGGTTTATCCATAGTACTGCAGTAGCTGTGGTAGCATCATAGTTGTATGTGTAATAGGTCATAGTAACTACAACATTAGTTTAAAAGGGATAGTATGGTTTTTAAAAGGATGCACTAACTGTAGTATTACCATGCTTTCGTCCAACAGTCAATGCTGTAGAGAAGGATCTCGATTAACAGCCCAGATACATTAACATTTACTTAGAACCTAAAAATTTAAGTGAACATTGAGGTAAAATGCACCATGGTTTTCATGGTTACCCAAAAAACCATGAAAACCATGAATAACTATAAACCATGGTAAAACCATGGTTAGTTTTCATAGTAAAACCATGGTTAATTTTCATAAGGGAAGGGCGCGTTCTACCTGTGCCAGGCTTGAGCACATGAAGGCATGACACTAGGTAGTAGATGGGGTGAAAAAAAAGACACAAAACAGTGAAGTCACAAGGGTCTTGACAAGAATATCCTAAAGAATGATTATTCATTTATTCATCTTCACTAAGTTCATTATACTGGCACATTAGTGTGAATTGCAGGTAAATCCAAGAAAGACTGGGTGCAAGATAAGATAATGGAAAAGATCCCAGTCCAATTTACACATTTAATTTAAACTCCCCATAAGAGCATGTTGTCAAGAGTTGGGAAAAGACCAGAGTACCATGAGAAAAAAAACACTATAAGAACATGCAGTACAGACAGTAACTGGAGCTCAGGATTGAACAAAGGACCCTACCTGCTGTCAACAGCATGACGTGACACAAAAAAACTGAATACTAAATTTTTGAAGAGACCAAACACCACTGAACTGAACAGCAAACACAACTGAAGTAAGCATCTGTACTATCAGACTATCAAATTTCTGTACCTAGATGTATATATATAAAGTCAGGTTTCAAATCAAGTTTATTTTTATAGTGCTTTTAACAATAGACATTGTCGCAAAGCAGCTTTACAGAAAATTAAATACTTTAAACATGAGCTAATTTTATCCCTAATCTATCCCCAATGAGTAAGCCTTTGGCGACAGTGGCAAGGAAAAACTCCCTCAGACGACATGAGGAAGAAACCTTGAGAGGAACCAGACTCGAAAGGGAACCCATCCTCATTTGGGTGATAACAGATAGCGTGATTATAAATAACTTGCTTCTATAACTGTGTCCTATATAGTCACAAAGTACAATTGTGTAGCCCAGAAAATTCATTATAGTTTTAGCATGAAGTCTGTTTTGTTGAAGTTATAAACTGTTCATCGATGGAGACTTGAGTGCAAAATTGTTCATGACAACTGCAGTCCTAAAGTTAGCAAATCAACTGTCGTCCTCAGACATAAATGCATTACTGTAAGTGTCCAGAGCATCTTCCAGGTGCGACTTTCAACTGTCCATATGGGGCCGTCCTCTACAGGAGCGAAGTGATGAGACTCCAGCCAGACGTAGGGCATCAGGATGGATCAGGCGGGTCTGCAGAGCAGACGAGGTCAGCATTTTACTGCTGTCTCAGGATCAACATGTAACTCAACAGAGAGGGACAATATATGTGGCCCCATAAGAAGAAATAGGGCCTCAGAGAGGGGTCTATATAGCCCCAAGGATCATTGGAGTAGAACTTAAGCATAGTATCCTTTATTCCATCTGTATACAGTGTGAAATGGTCTGTCCAAAACTTCATGTTTATCTTTGGTACATCTCCCTATCCGTTATCCTGTGATTATATTCCCCTTCATCATGTGTAATATTTTCTCTAACCAATGTGCAATATTCAGTAGAGCATACACAATATGAAGGTACAAAATTTCCACAGAATGTGCATTATTATTATTATTATTATTATTATCCCTTCCATTTTGTACTGCCTACAACCAAATGTGCAAATATTTCTTACATGTTTAATGTGCAATATTTTCCTGTGCATTATTATAATCTTTGTGTGCTGGCTACATGTACAGTCCCAGTCAAAGGTTTGGCCACAAATTCTGTAATTTTATTTCATAGTTTAGATGTCTTTTGTATTGTTGCACAATGTAGAAAAAAAAACAGTCAAAATACAGAAAAACCTTTCAATGAGGGTGTCCAAACTTTTGACTGGTACTGTATGTTTGACCAAGCACCGTGTAATAATTTCAAAGCACCTGCCATGTAACAATACAGGTATCTTGTTTAGATATGTTATAGGCCTGTGTATATCTTTCCAGGCCCGGCGCCAGGAACAGTTTACTAAGGGGGCAATTAGAAATCGCAAGGGGGCAAATATTTTTCATATAGTGTGTAGTAGTGATGGCGGTCTGACAACGTGTTTCAAACAATTAACTGCGCCAACCACAAAACCACGGCCCCGAAGGTTGCTTTAGTACGGGAAAATCATGTGACATATTACCAGGGCAGTTGCGCTTTATCAACACCCGTGCCCACCTGTTAACCCTCCCCTCCAAGTTTCTCACAGACACGCGTTACAACCGGAAAGATGCCAAACATAAAACAACACACACAAACCTACAGGCAAGTCCTTTAAATTTAAAATACATACAAATAGCTCCGCAGCATGAAAACAAAACGTCAATGCAAGTCTAAGGTACTTGGCTCGGCGGCCAAAATCATAATTTAAAAAAAAACAACAGACCCCGCGGCTGCACCAGTAATAGCCTTCCTGACTCGCACCGAGTCAATGCTAACCACTTAATCCGCGATCTCAGTTTAGGCGTGTAGGGGACTAAACACTCTGAAGTGATGAATTTTCACCCCCGCTGCATGGGGGGGTGATGTCAACGACACATATTCTTACGCTATTTGCGCACAAAGCGGACCATATATGAACACATACACCAACATAAACGGAGATAAACTTAGCCTACAAAGAAAGAAAATGGATTCACAATATTGTGATTGAATTCGTTTAATTCGGTGGGGGAAAGACTACTCCCATAAACTGACTGCATATTACAGGATATTGCAGAGACTGTTAGGGTTTTGCTGGGATTCGAACCTGGTTCGTTGGTGTGATAATCCAGCAAACCCCCACTAGGCCACCAGGGGGATGACTCAAATGCAGAGGCGTGAGGCGGAAGTAGAAAAAGAATCAAAAGGTTTATTTAAACTATATACACTATATACAGGGCAAAACAAAAGACAAAAAAAACCAAAGAGTATAATCCAAAAGAAAAGCAAAGTGCAAAAATACAAAAGCTAAGAAGATCAAAAACACAGTACAAAGGAAACTGGAGATAAACATAACAGCACAAAGACTCCGTGACAAGAGGACTGAACTCAGGGGTATAAATAGACAAACTAATTAAGGACACAGGTGAAGATAATTAGGCAATTAACACAAACACAAAACACAGGAACAGTGGCGGCCTCTAGAGGCCAAAATAAACACGACATGAAAAGGAAATAACAGCGGCCTCTAGAGGCCAAAACAGTCCTAGTCCTAACAGGACCCCCCCCTCTAGGAGCGTCTCCTGACGTTCCCAGGGCGATCCGGATGGGCCGAATGGAAGTCCCGACATAGTTCTTTATCAAGGACATCCCGAGCAGGAACCCAGCAGCGCTCCTCAGGACCATAGCCCTCCCAGTCCACCAGATATTGCAACCCGCCGCGGACCCGGCGGGAGTCAAGCAGGCGATTCACAGTGAACACAGTCTGCCCCTGGAAGATGCGGGGGGGTGGGGGGTTCCTAGGGGCAGGGGCATACGTAGACGTCAGTACGGGCCGTAACAGGGAAACATGGAAAGTGGGGTTGATCCTCAGAGTCCGGGGCAACTGGAGCCGGTAGGAGACAGGGTTCACCCTGCGCACCACCTTGAAGGGGCCAATGTAGCGAGGAGCAAGCTTGTGGTTCTCCACCCGCAGTGGAAGGTCCTTAGTGGACAGCCAAACACGCTGCCCAGGGCGGAAAGCGTGTGCAGGTCTTCTATGGCGGTTGGCCTGAGTCTGGTTGGTTCTGGAGGTCTGTATGAGGGTCTTCCTGACCTTGCTCCAGGTCTTGCGACACCGTCTCACATATTGGTTGACCGAGGGCACCCCCGCGTCCTCCTCCTGGTCCGGGAACAGAGGTGGCTGGAACCCGAATTGGCACTGGAATGGCGACAGCTTGGTGGCCGATGACTGCAGGGTGTTGTGGGCGTACTCCGCCCATGGCAGCCAGGTGCTCCACGATGTCGGGTTATCCATAGCCAGGCCTCGCAGGGTGGTTTCCAGGTCCTGGTTGAGCCTCTCCGTCTGACCATTGGACTGTGGGTGAAACCCAGAGGAGAGGCTGGCAGTGGCTCCGATGACCTTGCAGAACCCGTGCCACACTCGGGAGGAGAACTGGGGCCCTCGGTCTGAGACAATGTCCTGTGGAAGACCAAAGACTCGGAAGACATGATTAAACAAAAGTTTCGCAGTTTCAAGAGCAGAGGGGAGTTTGCATAGTGGTATGAAGCGGCAGGCCTTGGAGAATCTGTCAACTAAGACCAAAATGACCGTGTTACCTTGTGACTCAGGGAGACCCGTGATAAAGTCGACTGCCACGTGGGACCAGGGACGCCGGGGAATGGTCAGAGGATGCAGGAGACCCTGGGGACGCTGTCGTGGGTTCTTGGTTCTGGTGCAAACCTCACAGGACAGGACAAATGACCTTACTTCCTTCTCCATGTTAGGCCACCAGAAGCGTCTTTTCAGGAAGTCCAGGGTCCTCCGAGCTCCCGGGTGGGCGGTGAGAGGGGAAGAGTGACCCCACTGGAGAACCTTGGCCCGGGCTTGATGTGGGACGTACAAGAGGCCTGGTGGCCCCGTCCCAGGACCGGGGTCCTGGCGTTGGGCTCGTCGGACAGCCTCCTCAATACCCCAGCGGACAGGGGCCACAATCCGGGACAAAGGGATAATAGGCCCGACTTCATTCTCCCTGTTAGTGGCAGAGAACAGTCTGGACAGTGCGTCAGGTTTGGTGTTCTTGGAGCCGGGGCGGTATGAGAGGGTGAAGTCAAACCGACTGAAAAACAGGGCCCACCTAGCCTGTCGAGGGTTCAGTCTCTTGGCTTGCTGGAGGTACTCCAGGTTCTTGTGGTCAGTCCAAACCAGGAATGGATGTTGTGCTCCCTCCAGCCAGTGCCTCCACTCCTCAAGGGCCAGTTTGACCGCTAGCAGTTCTCGATCCCCCACATCGTACCGGGACTCAGCAGGACTCAGGCGGTGGGAGAAGTAAGCGCAGGGGTGCAGCTTTCCTTCCGAACGTTGAGAGAGCACCGCGCCGACACCACTGTCCGAGGCGTCCACCTCCACGATGAATGGTTGGGAGGTGTCCGGGAGAACCAGAATGGGTGCCGTGCAGAAGCGGTCCTTGAGGTCTTTGAACGCCTTTTCTGCCTGAGGAGACCAGCCATAAGATCCACCTGTCCCTTTGGTGAGGTCAGACATGGGTGCTGCCACAGAACTGAAGTTCCTGATGAACTTGCGGTAGAAGTTAGCGAATCCTAAGAACCGCTGAACCTCCTTAACGGACTTGGGAGTAGGCCAATCCCGGACGGCCAGGGTCTTGGCAGGGTCCATTTGGAGTTGGCCTGTCCGTACAATAAATCCCAGAAAGGAGACCTCGGGAACATGAAATTCGCATTTCTGGGCCTTGGCGAACAGATTGTTCTGTAGCAGCCTCTGGAGAACCTGGCGGACATGGTGGCGGTGCTCCTGCACGGTCTTGGAAAAGATAAGGATGTCGTCGAGGTAGACAAAAACATATAGGTTAATCATGTCCCTTAAGACGTCGTTGATTAGGGCCTGAAAAACAGCTGGTGCGTTGGTGAGTCCGAAGGGCATCACCTGGTATTCGTAGTGCCCAGACGGGGTGTTAAAGGCAGTCTTCCACTCGTCTCCCTGTCGGATACGGATGAGGTGGTATGCGTTCCGTAGGTCCAACTTGGTGAAGACGGTGGCGCCTTGGAGCAGGTCGAAAGCTGTGGACATCAGCGGAAGGGGATATCGGTTGCGCACAGTGATCTTATTCAGGCCCCTGTAATCAATACATGGTCGGAGCCCCCCATCCTTCTTGCCGACAAAGAAGAAGCCGGCTCCAGCAGGTGAAGTGGAGGGTCGAATAAACCCAGAGACCAGGGCATCTTTGAGGTATTCCTCCATGGCCTTGCGTTCTGGCTGAGAGAGTGAAAACAGTCTGCCACGAGGAGGGGTAGTCCCAGGGAGCAAGTCGATGGCACAGTCGTAGGCCCGGTGCGGAGGAAGAACGGCGGCCCTGCTCTTGCTGAATACCTCCTTGAGATCCCAGTACTCTGTGGGAACTTGAGATAACTCGGTGAGATCAGGGGGCTCGGCAGGAGACACAGGAGAGCTAGAGAGCAGACAAGAGGCATGGCATGCAGGGCCCCATTCCACAACCTGGCTTGTTACCCAGTCTATGTGAGGGTTGTGGCGAGTAAGCCAAGGAAGGCCTAGAATAACTGGGAACTCAGGTGAAGGAATCAGGTACAGGGATATTTCTTCCTTGTGACCTTGAGACTGGAGGAAGACAGGAGAAGTAACTTGGGTGACTCTTCCATCACCTAACGCTTGGCCATCGAGGGCAGACACAGACAGTGGGACTTCAAGAGGTGCAGTCGGAATATTGATGCTTTGGGCGAAGTGAATATCCATAAAGTTCCCAGCCGCCCCTGAGTCTATCAAAGCTTGACAAGAGTGGACAGACTCACCCCAGGAGATGGAGACCGGGATGTAGATTCCTTGGCCAGGGAGTCCGGGAGAGAGGGTAGGCCCCGTCACAACCCTCCCTCGGCTGGACGGGGCGGTCCTTTTCCCAAGAGTTCGGGACATGATGCTCGGAAGTGACCAGGCTTGCCACAGTAGATGCAGCACTTGTCCCTCCTTCTGCGCTCCCTCTCAGATGCGGACAGGCGAGTACGACCCACTTGCATGGGTTCTGGACAGTCACTGAAGGAGGTAGATGGTCTCCAGGTAGAGGTAGGGAGGCTGGGGGGGCTCAAGGCTTGGTGGCGTTCTCTCATCCTGTTGTCCAGACGAATAGCATGTGAGATGAGGGTTTCGAGGTCACTTGGGCATCCAATAGAGGCCAGACCGTCCTTGATGGGGTCAGACAGACCATGGTGGAAGGCTGACACCAGGGCAGTCTCGTTCCATCCACTTACTGCTGCGAGTGTTCGGAACGAGATGGCGTAATCTGCGACGCTTCCTCCTTGCCGGATGGACATGAGCTTTCGGGCTGCGTCGGTACTGATGTCTGCCTGATCGAAGACCCGAAGCATCTCTTCAGAAAACAGCTGGAAATCAAAGCACTCAGGTCCCTGTCTTTGCCAGATAGCAGTAGCCCAGGCTCGCGCCTTACCAGCTAATAAGGTGATCACAAAGGCAATCTTGCGGCGATCCGTAGTGTAGGTGGTAGGCTGAAGCTCAAAGGTGAGTTGACACTGGGTAAGGAACTCTCGGCACTCACTGTGCTTGCCGTCATACCTCTGTGGTGCAGGAAGGCTGGGTTCGCGAGGTGAAGAAGGCAGCATTGCAGGAGGCACTGGAGCAGGAGTGGGAGCTGGATCAGGAGCAGGAACTGGATCAGGAGCAGGAGATGCAGGCAGAGATGTCAGCTGTGCCAGGGTTTTCCCAATTTGCTGAAGCAGTTCCTCGTGGCGAGCGAGGGCCTCACGTTGGCTGGTGAGCGTACGTCCATGAGCGTCCATGGTCGCTCCGAAGCGTGTCAAAGCTGCCATAATTCCCTGAAGGTTGGCCGGGTAGACAGTTGAAGCAGCCTCTGCTGAGTCGGTCATGACGGAGTCTTTCTGTTAGGGTTTTGCTGGGATTCGAACCTGGTTCGTTGGTGTGATAATCCAGCAAACCCCCACTAGGCCACCAGGGGGATGACTCAAATGCAGAGGCGTGAGGCGGAAGTAGAAAAAGAATCAAAAGGTTTATTTAAACTATATACACTATATACAGGGCAAAACAAAAGACAAAAAAAACCAAAGAGTATAATCCAAAAGAAAAGCAAAGTGCAAAAATACAAAAGCTAAGAAGATCAAAAACACAGTACAAAGGAAACTGGAGATAAACATAACAGCACAAAGACTCCGTGACAAGAGGACTGAACTCAGGGGTATAAATAGACAAACTAATTAAGGACACAGGTGAAGATAATTAGGCAATTAACACAAACACAAAACACAGGAACAGTGGCGGCCTCTAGAGGCCAAAATAAACACGACATGAAAAGGAAATAACAGCGGCCTCTAGAGGCCAAAACAGTCCTAGTCCTAACAGAGACAGTACACTTGTAAGTGTGCATGTAAAACCCCCGCCCGCACGACCCCTCCCCTTGTCCTTATCACAGGTCTGTGTGTGCACGGCTGTGTCAGCATTTCACACATGCACCCACAATAACAATTAAGAAAACAATTAAGTGATCTGAGTCTCCGTTGAGGGGGCGGGGCTGTAGCCACGAGGGGGCGACGCCCCCTTTCACCCCCCCACGGCGCCGGGCCTGTATCTTTCCACTGTCGATGTGAAACTAATGAGCCCATCCTTGAGAAACTTCAGGAATATAACAGTCCATCACAGGGCACCATGCCCACACATTTATGCCTTGGGGCAATTTAGAGTAGCCAATACACCTACTGGCATGGGTAGTTCATGAAAACCGACAGTAAAATGAGCTCAGGATCAAACCTGACCATGGAGCTGTGAGGGCGCAGTGCTCCACATCCAGACGTAATGCAAAGCCAAAATAAATCTCAATAAAATAAAATAATTACATAAAAATGTATATCACAAAATAGATCAGCGACGTTGGGGTAACAAACCAAAATAGACAAAATAGATCAGGGATGGTGGGTGAGAAATTAAAGGAAAAACCTGTAGTTCTAATAACATATTTCTATCCTGAAGGACATCTTTGTCAGGATGACAATGCCACCATCCACAGGGCACGACGGCTCACTGAATGCTTTGATGAGGATGAATGAAGTAAATCATGTGCTATGACCTTCACAATCACCAGATCTCATCCCGGTTGAACACCTATGACAGGTTCTGGACTGACATGTGTTAGACAGCGCTCTCTACCACCATCATCAAAACACCAGTTAAGGGAATATCCTGAGGGAGAATATTGTTCATCCTTCCAACTCTGTCTCCAGAGACCTTATTTACGCAATTTATGTCAAGCTGTTCTGGTTATTCATGGTGGTGCAGCACCTTACTAAGAAACTAAGTGACAGTTTTTTATCCCCCACCCAAACAAAGTTTGGTGGGGGATATAGAAACGGGGTCCGTCCGTCCGTTCGTCTGGTCACGTTTTCGTTTCCGGGCCATATCTTTAAAACTACTGAAGATATCTTCATGAAACTTTGTATACATATCAAGCAACATGTGAACTGGTGCCTTTTGCTATTTTGGATTAAAAACAAATAAACAAACAAACAAACATATATATATATTTTTTTCTTCTTCAATTTTTTTACATAAAAAATAGATTTTGACTTAGTTTCTAAGAGCAATGTTTGTTTCTGGAGCATATATTATCCAAAACTATTCATGATATGGATTTAAAACTTGGTATACATGTGAACAAGGTGATGTAGATGTGCCTTTTCATACTAAGAAATTTGAGAAATTTTAATTTTTCATGTTTCCATGGAAACAATTTCAGACTTCTGTCAGGTTAGTCTTAGGGGTAGGTTTTGTTTCCGGAGCAGAACTTGAAAACTATGAGTGGTATGGTCTTGAAAGTTGGTATATGTGTTGATTAAGTAATGTATATGTGCCTTTTGATACTAAGAAATGTGAAAAATTTTAATTTTTAGCTCACCTGGGCCAAAGGTCCGGTGGGCTGATGCCATGGGCTGCTGAGGTCAGTGTAAAGAGGTAGGGTTGGTTTCCTCCAGCAGAACTTGAAAAATGTAACAAATAATATCTTGAAACTTGGTATATAGTTGGTATATAGGGTGGGGATATACAGTAGATGACTGTCTTCTTGTTTCTTTTAATTTGGCACACATCTTTATATCATAAACATGAGTAGAATGAAGTAATTGGTGCTTTTTACTTGGGCTCATTAATGAGAGATAAAATTCTTTCTCTGAAGCAGGGCACAGTGTCACTTACTATCTGTCATTAAATGTGGATGCACCAATTGTTCATTTTCTCATAGTAGACAATAGAGCTTGCTCGTATGTTCTTAAGAAATAATCAGCATGCATTGGTTTCTTTTGTACAATTATTTCACAGCTCAGCTCTCCAGACTTAATATTGCTGCATTGTAATAAGAAGTGAACTGGGGTCAAGGGGCACTACTGGAGCAACACACAGGGGCAGACTGTAGGCATGAACTTTTATCAGCGGCATCACTATATCCATCCATAATATGTACACACAAAAATATCACACTTTAAGAAAAAGAAATCAACTTTTTTTTGGTTAGAAGTAAACAAGGATGCTTGTGTGTGACCTTTTAAACTTGAATCATAATATTCAGTCCTTAAGAAATATGAAGACTGCTGACAAGTATTAAGTGAATTATAGTAGATAAATAACCAAGGTAATTTTGGTTAAGTAGCTCGGCTTCACATACCTCGTGGTCTATATAAACAACATATTACATGATTATGTGAAATGAATTTGACCTTTTGATTTCATATGCATGATAGATTTCTTCATTGATATGTTCTGAAATATTTGTTAAACATGCAGAGAGGGAAATCAATTGTGTATATTTTGCAGTTGTTCCACAAAATCGAGTTGTACATGAGCTGATAGCCGACGAGGCACATACGGTAGCACCGAGTCGGCTATAAGCCATGTACGACGAGATTGAGTGGGAGATTGACTGGAATAATCATTTTATTCTATCTACATTCACTGAATTTTCAGAAACAGAGTATTTTTATTTTTTGCAAATTTGATAAATAAAAACTTTGTACAAAACGTCCAACAAAATCATTTCCGCTTAGGCGGACTTCTTGAAAACCTATCGCTGGTTGCACAAATTGACTTTAGTGTTTTGTTTTTGTAGAAAGTGCCATTTTGCTGTCGTGCTGAGGTATAGAATAGCTTTAGACATTTATTTAATTCTTCCTTGGACATTTCAGTTATGGAATTTTCAAACTTCATCTCATCTCATTATCTCTAGCCGCTTTATCCTTCTACAGGGTCGCAGGCAAGCTGGAGCCTATCCCAGCTGACTACGGGCGAAAGGCGGGGTACACCCTGGACAAGTCACCAGGTCATCACAGGGCTGACACATAGACACAGACAACCATTCACACTCACACCTACAGTATGGTCAATTTAGAGTCACCAGTTAACCTAACCTGCGTGGACAACATGCAAACTCCGCACAGAAAGGCCCTTGCCGGCCACAGGGCTTGAACCCGGACCTTCTTGCTGTGAGGCGACAGCGCTAACCACTACACCACTGTGCCGCCCATTTTCAAACTTATTTGAGGTTTTGAACCAGTCTAAAAAAAATTCAACAAATTTTAATGCTTAAAGATGAAGAATGTAAACAAACCAGCGAAATTGCAATAGCAATTTGTGAAAAATGTTACGATAATAATAATTATTGAAAAATAAAAAAAAGATATGTTCTTCCTGTTAAATACTTTAATTCCATATTTTGTTCCTTTTTTTGTATTTTTGGGCTTTTGTTTTCGAGTAGAGTGATTTTAATATTTTGTCCTCGGTTAGTTCAGTAAAATGTGCCATCACTTTTTTTCTCTATTGATGGTATATAAGCTGATAGCCTAGTAGTAGAGTAGCCAATCAGAGCGTGTGATTGCTCATATCCAGTGAATGTGGATAGAATAAAACCCATTCTATATCTGCTCTTTATTCACTTAACTCAAGAAACTTTTTTTATTTTTTTATTTAACCTTTATTTTACCAGGAAAGAAGACCCATTGAGATTAATAATCTCTTTTACAAGGGCGTCCTGGCCAAGAGGCAGCACAGGTTACAAAATTAAAATTACAATTTACAGGAGTCTGATTAAAAGAAAAAAAAAAATCATTTAAAATAATTACAAATCAGGGACGCCATCTCAAGTGCTCTCAGTCTAGAGTTAAAATCGCTCAGTGGAATAATGACTGAGAATCTCAGTCAATGAAACAAGAATTAATGTTCAGAACATTTCTTTGAACTATAAAACTAGACCATTTTGTACATCAGGGAACTTAAAATGATAGCGGTTTTATGATTCATCCATTATGGCTATGTAGGTTTCCCTCACTCAGATAAAAATAAAATTTTATTTTGATCACTAGCAATGTCTTTTGCAATTGCAATTAATTGCTAGCAAAATTATCCACCCAGCTTGCCTGCGACCCTGTAGAACAGGATAAGCGGCTACAGATAATGGATGGATGGATGGATGGATGGATGGATGGATGGAAAATTATTGACCAGTAATAAAATAAGAGAGAATATAGGACAGCAGGACCAGTCTGTTGATTTTTGACATGAAATCTACAGTGCATGCTGTTTCTACTCCAAATTTTGAATGAAAGGATTATAAACATTTCACTAATGAAACTGTCAAATGAGTTTGCAAGATAAATCAATCAATTAGTCAAATTAATCAGTGAGCTGGACAAAGTTTTTTTTTTGTCTCAAAGTTTTTCTTCTTCTCTGCTGCTTAGAACTCACTTTGAATAATGTCAAACGTCCCAGGTTGACAGCATATCAGCTAAGTGAATCCATTATGTGACACAGATTTTTACAACACAATAAAGATCTTAAAATGCTCATTGTGACTGACAGAATATTTTTGAAATATAATAATAATCACCAGACAAATGCATTCTAGAGTGTATTACATGGATGTGTCCGTGACCTCTTTTATACGACTGATGCATGGATGTTCACTGTCAGCGTAAATGCATGGGTTCATGCTGAGCAACTTATTTGTAATAGTGGATGAGGTCATGAAAGAAGCAATTATTCAAACAGGGCTGAAAAAGATAATGAGCTTTCTGACAGAAGTAACATTCAAATATAATTGTCATAAAGCTGCATTGGGTTCAATTCTGTCTTTAGCACAGTGGAAAATATTTCATTTCTATTGTGCATGTGTGAAAGGAGTAATTTCTGTACAGCTGAGGACACGAACAAGGAAGCATGTGGAGTCAACTCAGAGCGCTAGGAATTTCTTGATTTTAGGAAATAGTTATTAATGCACTGCTTTTTTCAGGAGGTGGTGTAGTGGTTAGCGCTGTCGCCTCACAGCAGGAGGGTCCTGGGTTCGAGCCCAGCAGCCGGCGAGGGCCTTTCTGTGTGGAGTTTGCATGTCCTTCCCATGTCCGCATGGGTTTCCTCCGGGTGCTCCGGTTTCCCCCACAGTCCAAAGACATGCAGGTTAGGCTAATTGGTGGCTCTAAATTGACCGTAGGTGTGAATGTGAGTGTGAATGGTTGTTTGTCTCTATGTGTCAGCCCTGCGATGACCTGGCGACTTGTCCAGGGTGTACCCCGCCTCTCGCCCGTAGTCAGCTGGGATAGGCTCCAGCTTGCCCGCGACCCTGTAGAACAGGATAAGTGGCTACAGATAATGAATGGATGGATGCTTTGTTCAGCTCATTCTGAATTAGTGTATTTTTTACACTAGAAAAGTGAGTAGAAAAAGAGAAGAGAGAGAGAGAGAGAGAGAGAGAGAGATCAGAGATAAATAATGAAAGTTAAATAAATCAGTTTCCTATGGAAAATCAAGCATACTGATCAGATCGCATCCTTAGGTCTGACTCTGATGTAGGTGCTTATTAGAGATTTGGAGTTAGCTCTGTGGAGTTGTCTCACAGCATGAAGTCGATGTACACTGCTGCAGCAGAACAATAGACTAGATGGACATCTCTGACGAGTTCCACTCTACCACTCCAGCACCCTGAGGCTCACTGTGCCCTTCCTCTGTATATTTTTAGAGCCAATTTAGCAAAGCCTACCATTCAGCTGCTCCCACTGATGCTTTCTCCACTCCTGCAGTATGAGTAGGATAATTTACTAATTCGGCGTTCTTTGGCAAACATTTCATAAGCCACACAAATGAATTCTCCTCCATGTTTGCCTCATAAGAGATTTAACAGATTATGCTCCTTATAATGCCAGCTTCTCTGAACAGAAGACCTCCAATATTTGTGTTCATGTTTGTGTGTGCACATGCATGCACGTGTTATGGGTTCTGAGCGAGCCAGAGGTGTGGCAAGGAAAATCTCCCTGAGATGACATGAAGAAGAAACCTTTATAGGACCCACACTCAAAAGTGAACACATCCTCTGCTGAGTGACTCCAAATTTACACCAGGGTTACAAATCATCAAGTCAAGTTTATTTGTACAGCGCTTTTAATAACAGACATTGTTGCAAAGCAGCTTTATAGAAAATTAAAGACTTGAAACATGAACTAATTTAAAAAACTCCCTCAGATGACACGAGGAGGGGCGGCACGGTGGTGTAGTGGTTAGCGTTGTCGCCTCACAGCAAGAAGGTCTGACCCTGCTCATTATCACAGCAAGAGATAATGAGATGAGATGAGATGACATGAGGAAGAAACCTCGAGAGGAACCAGACTCAAAAGGGAACCCATCCTCATCTCATTATCTCTAGCCACTTTATCCTGTTCTACAGGGTTGCAGGCAAGCTGGAGCCTATCCCAGCTGACTTCAGGCGAAAGGCGGGGTACACCCTGGACAAGTCGCCAGGTCATCACAGGGCTGACACATAGACACAGACAACCATTCACACTCACATTCACACCTACGGTCAATTTAGAGTCACCAGTTAACCTAACCTGCATGTCTTTGGACTGTGGGGGAAACCAGAGGACACGGGGAGAACATGCAAACTCTGCACAGAAAGGCCCTCGCCGGCCACAGGGCTTGAACCCGGACCTTCTTGCTGTGAGGTGACAGCGCTAACCACTACACCACCGTGCCGCCCAGAACCCATCCTCATTTGGGTGATAACAGATAGCATGATTATAAATAACTTGCTTCTATAACTGTGTCCTATATAGTCACAAAGTATAATTGTGTAACCAGGAAAATTCTTATAGTTTTAACATGAAGTCCATGTCGTTGAAGTTATAAACTGTCCATTGATGGAAACTTGAGTGCAAAACTGTTCATGGCAACTGCAGTCCTAAAGTTAGCAAGTCAACTGTAGTCCTCAGCCATAGATGCATTACCGTAAGTGTCCAGAGCATCTTCCAAGTGTGACTTTCAACTGTCCATATAGGGCTGTCCTCCACAGGAGTCATGTGATGAGACCCCAGCCAGACGTAGGGCATCAGGATGGATCAGGCAGGTCCAAGGAACAGACGAGGTCAGCACCACTGGCATCTCAGGATCGACATGTAACTCAAACAGAGAGGGACAGACAGACGGAAGGGACCGGGGAGGAGAGAGAGAGAGAGAGAGAGAGAGAGAGAGACTGTTTACTTTAAAGTCAAACACTACTGAGTGTAAAAAGGATGTTCAGTGTGAACATATTGTGAACATGAGTCCTGGGCTGAGCACAGGAATCACTTCATGATTACACCAAATCTCCAGTATTGAAATCAGATTATCCACTGAAGCAAAGATCGAGACTTGCATGAACAAAGCTCCTCTATCTTAATTTTTTGTGTTTGTAATATCTTGCTTTGTACTTGGCTTTATACACTATAATACAACGGGAGCTACATATTAAATATAAAAGTGCTGATTTCTATATGAATATCGTATAGTTGCTTTAATTATGGGTCATGACACACATTTCTGGTTGAAGTGTTTTGTTATTGTTGTTGTTTTTCATTTGCTGTACATTATTTAGAACAAGGGTTCTCAACCTTTTCTGCTTCGAGGCCCACCTGTTCATACTTGTAATGAGTCGGGACCCATTATAAAAGATCCCCAGTTATTTTGGCTCATCTATTTTATTAGAATCTAATAACCTATTGTAACATGTATTAATGGGACGCAACATCATTCCCTGTTACAGATAGGAGTCCAGGAATTAAATAAATGCAATAAAACCTTTTTTTTTTAAATTGTAGGTATTGTATTTAAAACCGTATGGATGTGCCAGAAGCCAACATAAACCCATGCATGCAGGGCATTCTCAGTCAAAAGGGATTAATGATCCAAAAGTGGAGTCTGGTCCATTAACACAAGAACTTATTACCATGTTTGTGTTCAGCAAACAAGCAAGTTATTAAAACCAAGAAGTACACTCAAAAGAAGTGGATATAGAAACCACTCAATGGGATTAGATTCTTACACGCTAACAAAGAAGGATGTTTCCTATGAAATAAATTATTAGCTAAATTTGACATAAGCAGAATAAATTTTTGATCCTATTATAGCTGGAACTAAATACAAAGACAACAATTATGCATACTATTAATTAACTTAATGTGAAGATAATTAACAGATAATCAACAGATTTTAAGGGTTTTTAAAGCTTGTGTATATTGTTAGCCTTTTGGATTTGTAATTATTTGTATCTGTACATTCATTGTGAGCTGGAAAATTATCCATCCGTTGAGTTCCCTGACGTCTCAAACTACCTGGTGCTGCAGACATCGTTCTACACGGAGGCACAGATGGAAACCTGGAAAAGCATGGAGGTATACAACTTTTTATATGTGGCTGGGTTAAAGATCTGGGGATCAGGACACTACAAGAAAAATCCTGTATCGTTTTAGCCCAGGTAAGGAGGAGTTTCTGGGCTTTTGTACGTGTCTTTGAGAAGGTTGCTAGGATGCTGCAAGTTTTAGTATTGGGTGTAAACAAACCACAGCTGCTTGATTCTCAATTCTCCCTGCTCTCCTCTTCCAGCAGGTATCACAGATCCATATAATTTACCCACAAACGTATTTATTAATTCAGCCCACTGCATTCTCTCTGTCTCTTTTTCTGCATGTGTGTGTGTGTGTGTGGGCACGCGCAGGTTAAATGTGACAAAATAAAGGCTTGTTCTTCTCAATTTACCCACAAACATATTTATTCCACTTGAAAAGTACATGGCAAACCAGTTACCAGATTTGGGACACCACGACATTCTGAACTACCGTGGTGCTTGCAAGTTTGTGAACCCTTTAGAATTTTCTATATTTCTGCATAAATATGACCTAAAACATCATCAGATTTTCACACAAGTCCTAAAAGTAGATAAAGAGAACCCAGTTAAACAAATGAGACAAAAATATTATACTTGGTCATTTATTTATTGAGGAAAATGAACCAATATTACATATCTGTGAGTGGCAAAAGTATGTGAACATCTAGGATTAGCAGTTAATTTGAAGGTGAAATTAGAGTCAGGTGTTTTCAATCAATGTCATGACAATCAGGTGTGAGTGGGCACCCTGTTTTATTTAAAGAACAGGGCTCTATCAAAGTCTGATCTTCACAACACATGTTTGTGGAAGTGTATCATGGTACGAACAAAGGAGATTTCTGAGGGCCTCAGAAAAAGCGTTGTTGATGCTCGTCAGGCTGGAAAAGGTTACAAAACCATCTCTTAAGAGTTTGGTCTCCACCAATCCACAGTCAGACAGATTGTGTACAAATGGAGGAAATTCAAGACCATCGTTACCCTCCTCAGGAGTGGTTGACCAACAAAGATCACTCCAAGAGCAAGGCGTCTAATAGTTGGCGAGGTCACAAAGGACCCCAGGGTAACTTCTAAGCAACTGAAGGCCTCTCTCACATTGGCTAATGTTAATGTTCATGAGTCCACCATCAGGAAAACACTGAACAGCAATGGTGTGTATGGCAGGGTTGCAAGGAGAAAGCCACTGCTCTCCAAAAAGAACATTGCTGCTCGTCTGCAGTTTGCTAAAGACCTCGTGGACAAGCCAGAAAGCCATTGGAAAAATATTTTGTGGAAGGATGAGACCAAAATAGAACTTTTTGGTTTAAATGAAAACGTTATGTTTGGAGAAAGGAAAACACTGCATTCCAGCATAAGAACCTTATCCCATCTGTGAAACATGGTGGTGGTAGTATCATGGTTTGGACCTGTTTTGCTGCATCTGGGCCAGGATGGCTTGCCATCATTGCTGGAACAATGAATTATGAATTATACCAGCGAATTCTAAAGGAAAATGTCAGGACATCTGTCCATGAACTGAATCTCAAGAGAAGGTGGGTCATGCAGCAAGACAATGACCCTAAGCACACAAGTCGTTCTACCAAAGAATGGTTAAAGAAGAATAAAGTTCATGTTCTGGAATGGCCAAGTCAAAGTCCTGACCTTAATCCAATCGAGTGCCAGACGTGTCCCCCTGCTTAAGCCAGTACATGTCCAGGCCTGTCTGAAGTTTGCTAGAGAGCATTTGGATGATCCAGAAGAGGACTGGGAGAATGTCATATGGTCAGATGAAACCAAAATAGAACTTTTTGGTAAAAACTCAACTTGTCGTGTTTGGATGAGAAAGAATGCTGAGTTGCATCCAAAGAACACCATACCTACTGTGAAGCATGGTGGTGGAAACATCATGCTTTGGGGCTGTTTTTCTGCAAAGGGACCAGGACGACTGATCCGTGTAAAGGAAATAATGAATGGGTCCATGTATCGTGAGATTTTGAGTGAAAACCTCCTTCCATCAGCAAGGGCATTGAAGATGAAACGTGGCTGGGTCTTTCAGCATGACAGTGATCCCAAACACACCGCCTGGGCAACGAAGGAGTGGCTTCGTAAGAAGCATTTCAAGGTCCTGGAGTGGCCTAGCCAGTCTCCAGATCTCAACCCCATAGAAAATCTTTGGAGGGAGTTGAAAGTCCGTGTTGCCCAGCGACAGCCCCAAAACATCACTGCTCTAGAGGAGATCTGCATGGAGGAATGGGCCAAAATACCAGCAACAGTGTGTGAAAACCTTGTGAAGACTTACAGAAAACGTTTGACCTCTGTCATTGCCAACAAAGGGTATATAACAAAGTACTGAGATAAACTTTTGTTATTGACCAAATACTTATTTTCCACCATAATTTGAAAACAAATTCTTTAAAAATCAGACAATGTGATTTTCTGGATTTTTTTTTCTCATTTTGTCTCTCATAGTTGAGGTATACCTATGATGAAAATTACAGGCCTCTCTCATCTTTTTAAGTGGGAGAACTTGCACAATTGGTGACTGACTAAATACTTTTTTGCCCCACTGTATATATACAGAATCTACCTGTAATGTGCAATTTTTCCGAGCCTCTCAATAAGGCAATTTTTCTATACTTTTTCACAGTAGATAATGCAAATAGCCCTCTGTATTTAATCCTTCGTTTGTCTAATTTGTATTTCAGTTTTATTTGTTATCTGTTTGACATTTTCTTGCTACTGTAACACGTGAATTTCCCCGATGTGGGATGAATAAAGTGAATCTAATCTAATCTAATCTAATCTAATCTAATCTAATCTAATCTAATCTAATCTAATCTAATCTAATCTAATCTAATAAAGCCACTAAAGCAGACTTACTAAATGATATATATGAAATGTAAACCAACCAAACTCAAAGTGTCCTGGGCTCTCACGATTTAAAGACAGCTAAGCGATTCCTTAGTAACACTGTGCTCTTCCTTATATAGAAAATATAATTGACAAATTAACTGCATAATGTTTACAACCTGTCGAGAGGTAATGTGCAAACTATTTTGAGACCACCCCAGAAAACATTTTTAAGCAAAGTGCCAAATTCTGAATTGTATGGTCCAACTCAAACACCACAATAAAAAAAGAAAATAAAACCAAACTCAAACAAAGTATCCAAGACAGTGAAAATGTTTTGATGGCCTATCAGTGACCTCCCAAAGCTCTAGTCTAGGCTACAGCTAACAACCCAGGAGCGAGTCTATACATGAATTAGAATTTTTTCATAAGAGACCAATTGCAACTAAAACCATGCACTCGTATTATTTCTGACTGTCGTTCTGATAAAACAAATTTGTAAACGTGAGGTGATTCATTTCATTTAGGCTACTTCACTTGAAACGTTAGTGATCAGTATGGATGCTAAGCGGCCAAAAGAATTGATAATGAAGGCACATTTTACTTAACAGTGGAAGGTTTTAACCAAACAATAAATATAACGTTTGGGATACACAGGTAAATGCACATAATCTATTTACCACCACATGCTTCCGCAGATTTGATGTGGAAGTTTTGTAGACTGATAGCTCTGTACGGCAGGGCAGGCACGTTTTGCATTGCATTACTATGTTATTGCTTCGTTTGCGTTTGAATGCAAAGTACTGGCTGAGATACGCCCAAGGATTTCCCTTGCTGTCCGGCGCATCTGTTCCACGGGAATTCTCTTCTTGGCAATCCTCAACCTCCTCCATGACCTCCTGTATCTCTTGCTCGGCTACCTCGGCACCAGCCATCTTCCAACGATACATGTAGGCTAATATGGATATTTCGTGCGCGCGCCTGCGCCAGTTTCTTTCAGTTTAGGCCAATTGTTTTTTTCCCTGCATTTAATTTTTTTACTCAGTAACGGGCGGTTTTCGAATGTAGCGAAGTAAAATACTTGGTTCAAAATGTACTTGAGTAAAAGTAAAATTACCCATTTCAAAAACTACTTAAAAAATTACAAATTACACAAAAAATCTACTTAATTACAGTAACGCGAGTAAATGTAATTCGTTACTTTCCACCTCTGCACCAGATACTGAAAGCAAAGGTTCACATACTTTTGCCACTCACAGATATGTAATATTGGATCATTTTCCTCAATAAATAAATGACCAAGTATAATATTTTTGTCTCATTTGTTGAACTGGGTTCTCTTTATCTACTTTTAGGACTTGTGTGAAAATCAGATGATGTTTTTGGTCATATTTATGCAGAAATATAGAAAATTCTAAAGGGTTAATAACCTTTCAAGCACCACTGTATTTAGTATTTTCCTTCAAACTTGAAAAAAAAAAATTGCGGCCCACTAGATGGCGCTTCGCGGGTCGCAGCCCAGTGGTTGAGAAACAGTGATTTAGTGCATGACGATAGAATTTCCAGTCAGCACTGTTTTTACATTCCCTGCTTGATACACCATTCACCTAAAATGGACTGATGAAGAAAGACCATGCCTTAAGTTCCACTTGCTTCCTAATTAACTGTCATTTGGTATTTTATGGTTTAAAACACATTCATTCAGCCATTCAACCACAAGAGTATTAGTGAGGTCAGGCACTGATGTTGGGTGAGGAGGCCTGGGTTTAATAGTCTGCATTCTAACTGAAGGTGTTCAGTGGGGTTGTGGTCAGAGCTCTGCAGGACACTCAAGTTCTTCCACTCCAACCATGAAAAACCATGTTTACATGAACCTAGCTTTGTGCACAGGAGCACTGTCATGCTGGAATATGCTGGAACCCCTCAGTTACAGTGAAGGGAAATTGTAATTCTACAGCATACAAATACATCCTATACAACTATGTCCTTCGAACTTTGTAACAACAATTTGGCAATTGTTGTTACAAAGTTGTGTCAGCCTTGCGATGACCTGGCGACTTGTCTAGGGTGTACCCTGCCTCTTGCCCATAGTCAGCTGGGATAGGCTCCAGCTTGCCTGCGACCCTGCACAGGATAAGCGGCTACAGATAATGGATGGATGGATGTGATGTTCAGGTGTTTAGAAACCTTTAATCATATAGTGTACATATAATGCATGTAATACAAATATGGAGGTAGACATGTAGGCCTGATTATCCCATTTGAAGTAGTTCAGAGCAGATGATTCACACTTTGAGCTACTTAAAATCTCAATCCCATCAATCATCCACCCCTAACCTTAAAGCCTGGTTTATATTTGATTATCCAAGCACATGCAAATGCAGTGGAACTGCTAGTGGCACCATTCACCTGCATGCTGTTTGTGCATCTAATGGAATAAATGTGACATCCATTATTTGACTTGTCAGAAACAAAGCATTTCCTGTCAGGTTTCCGTGTCAACCTGTTTTTTTTTTTTATTCTTATTTCTATTTTTTACTTGGAGAATACTTGTTTTTGTGCAGCAGTATATACAGTATCAATCAAAAGTTTGGACACACCGACTCATTCACAGATCTTGTCTGTATTCTGACTATTTTCTGCACTGTAGAACAATAATGAAGATATCCAAACTATGACATAATACAGGGTGTTTCAAAAAAATTGATATAATTTCACAATCTAATAACTTTGCCAATTCTCTTTCAATTGACCTCAAATTTTAACAGCATGTGTGAAAACAGGTCAAAATTTTGTTTAATGTTTTTTTTGTTTTTATCTTTTTAGGTATAGAAATGCCATTCGCTGGAAAAGAAAAGGTGTTTTGTGTGTTAGAGGACACTCAAACACAGTCAAACAAGACGGTGCAGCGTGCATTTATGAGAGAATTCTCTAAAAATGCACCAACTGCAATGCAGATTTGGACATGGCACAAAAAGTTCAAAGAGGAAGGCTGTGTGTGCAGGGCAAAAAGATCTGGACAACCAACAGCATCGGAAGAGACAGTTGCGCGGGTTCGCAAAAAACTCTTGCGAAGCCCCAAGAAGTCCATAGTTAGAGCAAGCCTGGAGACCCAGATTCCTTCAAAGACAGTTTGGCATGTCCTGAGGAAATGTTTACAAATTAAACCCTACAAGTTGTACCTCATTCAGTGCTGTGTCTCAGGCGGCGCACATGTTGAAATTTGTGAAATCATTCATGGAATCCACATACCTTTGAATTTCTCATTCAAATTTTGAGGAATAAGTCTTATATTGCTCAACATTAAGCCTGTTCAGTTTCATTTGCCTAGACTATGTAGTTTCTGGGATATTTACATCTCAAATAATATATATATATATATTTTTGAAACACCCTGGAATAACGAAACACTTCCGCGGTGCTCCCCAGCCAGCAGCTCCAATCCTGGATCCAGCTTAATGAAATCATCAGGAGGAACCATGGCAGCCAGTTTTGGCCCCTACTCCTCAACTGCCTTCTGCCATGGCAGGGCCCCTCCCTAAAGAGGCTTCAGAAGAGCTGGTGCTGACTGGGACATCATGAGCTAAGCATATTACAGATAATACTAGCCTAGCCACACTTTGTCATCACACTTCAGCCAGATGAAATACAAAGCTTTCTCTGCTGCCTGTTGCAACGCAGCTACCAAAGTTCTCAATTCCCTAGTAGTAAATCCAAACCGACCACGCATTACCTTTACCAGTTCTCGGCTAACATAACCACATCAAACAACAGCAAGGTGATAATACTCTGGATTCCAGCCAGCCTCTCTATAAGCATCAATCAGTTCCTCGTACCGCCTGTACTTCCGGTCTTCTGCATCTCCAAAGTTCTCTTCCCACGGCACTGTTAATTCAAGCAGGATCACTTGCCTGGCATCGACACTCCACGCCACTAAGTCTGGACGCTGACTAGTTGTTACAACCGGAAAGACAAGGGAACTCCCCAGATATGCCTCCACTTTCCATGTTCCCTGCCACCTCTCGTCCACTACTTGTTTCTTTGGGGATGGTTTTGTTGCTCCCCTCTTCCCTTCTTGATGAAACACAACTTTTCTTTGACACTCCTTCATTGGCAACTTCCCTTGAATTATATCCACCTTCATTTCAATAGCTTCTACAATGACTCTTAAAACCTGATTGTGCCACCAGGTGTACCGATCTTTCAAACCCATAGGGCAGGCGGACAAGATGTGACGCAGTGTGCCGTACTGTGCACACTGGCACTTGCTGTCTTCAGACACTTTCCAACGTACAAGGTTAGTTGGAGATGGAAGCATGTCATAAGTCGACCTCACCAAGAAGCTCAGTTGCGCCGGTTCCCATGCCCACAACTCTTTCCAGGACAACTTCCTTCCAATCACAAGCTCTTCCCACCTTAGACACTGCCCTTGCTGACTACACTGCACCAGGTGTACATACCTTCTCTCCTGTTCCATCCACTTCACCTCATTCACAACTGCGTCTCTTCTCTCCTTGTCATTGCTCTGGCAAAATGGTTTGAAGTTATACATACCTAGTCCCCTCCTGTCACTTTGAACTGCTCCTACAATGTCTGAATACCTCAAACTACTCATCACTTTCTCTACCTCTTCCTCGGCATTCCACTTCTTACCAGTGCGCACCTCTGGAGGGTCCTTTCGAATGGCCTGGTCCTTTGAATACCTCAACATCATTACTGTTCTCACCTTACCCACCTTATACTCCTCAAAAATGGATGCAATGGAGGTAGTGGTAATCCGCTCCTGCAGCCATGAAAGCGCTGGTCACGCACTCGCTTGTCACACTGGGGATGAAAATGGCGACCGCGAAAAGTTGGAGAAGGAATGCGAGGAATGTGAGAGCGTC
Source organism: Neoarius graeffei (assembly GCF_027579695.1). Lineage (NCBI taxonomy): Eukaryota > Metazoa > Chordata > Actinopteri > Siluriformes > Ariidae > Neoarius > Neoarius graeffei. Next base: position 35,669,727 of record NC_083595.1, read on the forward strand.
TCCCAGCAGTAACCTTCAGGGGGAAATGTTGCCTCAGCAACGGCCTTAACTGAGGCCAGTGCTGTCTCAGGGAGCCGAATGCCGATAAGATATAAATTGTTTGGTCTTTCCAGACGCAGTCTTTGCACGTCCACACCGCTCGTCCAAATCTGTCCATTCCGTCCATTCTGTTCAAATTGGTCTCCGAAAAACGTATTCCTTGCAAAGCCGAAAGCTTCTCCGAGATAACAACCATATTGTGGTTCAAGTTCTGAATATCCACAGTCTGAGTGCCGAAAGCTTTGCCCACCACTCCAATCATATCGAGAAGCTTTGTGGGGCTTTGAACAGCTGTCACCGTTGTCTGATTTCCTCAATATACCAGGGCAATGCCTAATCCAATCAGCAAAAGTCCTGTAATCATGGTTCCGAATAGGTAGATATCTTCAGTGTCCTCCACAGAAAGAATCGCCAGGCACATGACTCGCCACCACTCCCATGCGTCCATTGTGTAACCAGCCGCAAATGTTCCGGCAGGACAGACGGGTTCCCCCGAACCCAGGCTTCTCATCGAGAAAACTGTGTCAATTTCGTTAGGAGACCAGTTTATCAATTCCATGCTTTTTTTAGTTTAGAAAGTAATGCAGGGAGAGTCTCTTCAAAAAGTACAGCAGACGAGACCAGACAAAGAAGCACAAGCAGGGAAAAAAAGGAGGGAAAGGGAGAGCAGAGAATGCGACCGCCTTCCATGGAAGCAGGGAGAGAAAAAAAGACACCACACCTTGAACTTTCCTGGTAGTTTAGTCTTACCAATACTCCTAAGGCCTTCCTCTGCCTGGTTCAGGATCTCTACTCCTTGGTGACGGTCACTCAGTGTGCCTTTATACCACCTGCCTAAACTCTTCACCGGTTGTTCTCTCACAGTGGGAATAATGTCTCCAGCTACTGAGAAGCAAATCTCTTTCTGTTTTCCCTTTACAAATGAACAACTCCTCGACTTCTTACGTATGGAATTGTGTTTAAAAAATGTATTAAAAAAACAGAATATGTTTCGTATTTTAGATTCTTAAAAGTAGCCAGCATTTACCTTGATGATTATTTGTACACTATTGGCATTATCTTAACCAGCTTCATAAGGTAGTCTCCTGGAATGCTTTTCAATTAAAGGAGAACTGAAGGCAATTTTTTTATTATCAAAATTCTATTTATCTCATTTTATTAAATATAGGAATGTATTTTTGATAGCTATTTTGTCACTGCTCTAGCAAGTTATGAGTGTTTGAAATACGCTATGTAATATATCAGTCCATATGTCAAAGCAATGGCCATAAAAGAGATTCGTTGAGACCTGTGCAAGACATTGTAGGATGGAAGTAAAACGTACAGCGGAAATCAAAGTGACCAACATCTGCCAACATTGTCGAAAGACGCACGCGTCCTCTTTCGAATGCTGACGTAATCAAGCCAGAAGTTTTGTTTGTTTTTATAGCAATCAGGAAAGTTTGAAAAAAGTAGGCAGTAATCGTCATTTAAACTCATTTTTATGCAATATTTCATTTGGAAAACAGTTTTCAAAATGGCGGCACTGACACCTGGCTGACACTTCACGTTTCGAAGTCTCGCACAAGTCTCATGAAGATCGCACGAATAAGTGATGCCTGCCGTGGACCAAACGAACTAAATTCAACATTGCTAAAAACCGAATAGGCCGATAAGTATAATATTTAATTGCAATTAGTTGCCAATACGGGTCACGATATAAGGTTACTAAAACCAAAAACGTAATTGAATAAGCCATTAATTAAGAAATAAAGCAAGTTTAAAAATGACTTCAGTTCTCCTTTAACAGCTGTGCCTCATCAAAAGTTAATTAGTGCAATTTCTTGCCTTCTTAATGCGTTTGAGATCAAGCTGTAAATAGTAAATAATAAAAATACAGTAAATAGCCCTATTCCACAATTGTAGTAATCCATATTATGTCCAGAACCACTCAACTAAACAAAGAGATATGATATCCATCATTACTTTAAGACTTGAATTGTGTTTTAATTAATAAAAATCAAGAAAAAACATTGAATTAGAAGGTGTGTGCAAACTTTTGATTGGTACTGTAGATGTAAAACATGTCTCAAGTCAAAAACTGATCTTACATTCAGAAATCATTACTAATCTAGAACATTCAAAGAACTGGGAAGTAAAAGAGACTTGTGATAGGTTTGAAGGCTATGAGACGTTTTCAGAATTAAAACATTCACCCTAACAGGAAAATCGGTTCGTGATGATATTCAAAAATGGTCTAGAATAATACACAAGTGACTACATACTGTATGTGAATAGTATATATGTGGTTTCGGACACAGCTCTAGTTTGTTCAGCCTGTTGTTTACATCATGTCATGTCGTGTTACACCATTTAATTTGGTTATGACACCACATGCAAGTATTGTGGTAATATATATACACATCCATATTAGATTTGATCTTTTTTTTTTTTTATGAGACAAGGAGATGTCTAGTTCTCCAAATACAATGACCCTGAAAAGTTAGCCCTTATGTGTTCTTGGTGCATAAACAAGCTAAACTGCTTTTTTGTGTCATGTTTTTCTAGCCATTTGACTTTGTAAATATTTCCTAAGTCTTTCACATTGTGTCATCATTTTGTTTTCCCCCTTGGGATGAAATGTAATTACAGAGGACATTTAAAGGAGGTTTATTTCAGTAGTGGATGTAATGAGTGGGCTTATGTTCTGATTATGCCCAGTAAATGCACTGGAGTGTCTTGGGTGAAGGGGGGTACAAGTGCATGGTGATAAGCCTCATTAAAAGGAAACAGTGCATGCTCCCCTGCAGAATCTGTGCCAATGATGATGGGCCCAACTGCCAGACTTTCTAATTACCTGCTATAACTGGCATCTTGCACAAAAGCAATAGCTCCCCCCAAAACCCTTGTATGCAAATATGACAGCCCTGATCATTAAGCTTTATGTCTCAAAGCCAAATTGTTATTGTAAAAACTGCTGAAGCCAAGGGCAAACATGTAAAACTCTATCACACGTTTCAATATTTTTGTTTTATGAGCTTTCCAGTGAAATACAACAAATGTTATTGAATGCCACATTTAGCCAAGGGTAATGGGCCAAAAAAGTGTAGTTTCGATACAAAATAATTATTCAGGATAGGATAGGATAAGAAATGATCAGTTACTGGTGCCTGTATTGCAAAGTTGGCATGCACCATATTTTCTGTTATTCTAGTCATGGAATGCTATTCATTTAAAATGTTTATATAATAACAAATAACCACTTTCAGTAAATACATTTTGATGGCTGATTCGTGTTGGAGCTGAGAAGTTTCTAATCTTGACAGGCAATGTGTGTTTTGCCTTTACACTTAATGTGTTATAAACTAGTCTCGGAAAGCTAAAGATTTCTCAGCATGTGGGCCAGAACAACACTGACATTTTAACCCCAGCTACTCAACACTGCAGTAAAAGCCCATTTTATCGCCTGTGTTTTTTGGGCCGACTTCCCAGAACATTTCGTGTTACTGTGAAATGCATTGAAACACATAAAAGGAATTTATACAAAGAAAGTAAACATGCAAAAAAAAAAGTTAACTCTTTCCATGTTTAATGAGGAATAAAGCTTTCAGTATTAAATCATGCTTGGGAGATTTGTGAATTTAGAAATAAAACCCAAATCAGGTAAACTTGGCACAGTACGTTGAAATTGAAATTAAAACTGAAAACAATGATTTGTAAATAATCTTTGACCTGTATTGAATTCAAAACAACATACCAGCAAATTATTTGATGTTTTATCTCATGAATCTTATTTTTTCTTTTTTTTCTTAATAAACAAATTTCATTTTTAATTCTTGCAACACATAAAAAAAAGTTGGGCTGATAAAGCATTCACCACTTCATAATACTGCCATTCCTAACACTTAAAATATGTTTAGGGGCTGAAGACATCAAATAATGATACAATTCAGAAGTTATTTTCTCCCATTCTTCTTGCAAACAGGTCTTAAGGTGTGCAAAAGTATGGAGTCATCGTTGTCATATTTTTCGTTTCAACATTCACCACATATTCTCAATGTAATGTGTGCAGAATGTAGTTTTGCACTGCCTTGTTGAAATATCCCTGGAAAAGATGACATTTTGAAGGCAGGATATGTTGCTCCAAAATCTCAATGTACTGTTCTGCATTAATGCTGCCATCACAGAAGTGTAAGTTACCTTACACGGTGTCAAGGGCACTGACACAACCCCATACCAAGACACACCCTGGCTTTTGGACTTGTTGCTGGTAACAGTCTGGATGATCCTTCTCGTCTTTGGGCTGGAGCACACAGTGTCCATTTCTCCCAAAAAAGACCTGGAATACTGATTTGTCTGATCACAATACACATTTCCACTGTGTGATAATCCATCCCAGATGCCTCTGAGCCCAGAGAAGTTGCCACTGCTTCTGGACACAGTTAACATAAAGTTTCCTTTTTGCACAATAAAGTTTTAACTGGTGTTAAACTGGATGTAACTCCATATTTTAGTGCTTGACAAAGTTTTGCCAAAGTAATCCCAAACCCATGTGGTTGTATCAGCTATAGATGAATGATGGTTCTTGATGCAGCACCGTCTGAGGGTTTGGAGATCAGGGGTGGTTCAGCTTAGTCTTGCGCCCTTGCCCCTTTATGCACTGAAATTCCGCCAGATTCCTTGAATCATTTAATGCACCATAGAGGGTGAAATAGTCAAATCCCTTCCTAGCTTTCTTTCAGGAACGTTGTTTTTAAACATTTCAATAATTTTCTCATGCATTTGTTGATAAACTAGAGATCCTCAACCCATCTTTGCTCCTCAAAGGCTAGGCCTTTCCTGGGCACTGATTTTGTACCAAATCATGATTACAATCACCTGTTGACATCAGCCTGTTTCAAATCACATCATTATTTACTTGTTTTATCTCATCATCAGCCCTAAATTGCCCTCATCGAAACTTATTTTTGAATGTGTTGCACGCCTGAAACACAGGAATGGATGTACATTAATAAACGAAATGAAGTTGACCAAACAAAACACGAAATATCTTGGGTTCATACTGACTGCAATGAAATACAAGTCATAGTAAATTTAGAAATCCCTGCGTTCTTGTTTTATTATTTGCATTTTCCATACATCCCAACTTTTTTTAATTGTAATAACTATCCTACTTTCTTTTCTTTTGTTCTTTTAACAGTAAAAGAGATAATTTTCCCCATCTGTGCTGTTTCATGCTTGGTGACTTCCAGTCAGTCTATGCATCATCATTATCCCACTTTCATTGTTTTATCTCTTCACAGAGTGCATAGAGGCCTTTCTCCAATTGACAAAATAGAGCTAGAGTATTTAGCAAAAATTTGTGAAGCTCGATTTAAATGGAATTTCAGTTAAATGGACAAAAAGTCCAGATAAGCGACTAATATGACAGGCACCATTTAAATGGTTATCCATTGGTGATTATTTGATGTTATACCGCAGCTAAATGCTCAAATCTGATTGGTCAGAAACTGTGCATTATTTTTATGTAACAGCATAACTCAGACGGTACTTCCAGATGTAACATGAACAATAGGTCAATATTAATGAGCTTGTTCTCAAACATACATTATTGTTTCTCTAGTAACAGCTCACATGCAGGAACTTATATGGCAGACGCTTAACATAATCTAAAGCACCTTTCACATACAAAATCTGTTATTTTATGAGGTAAAAGCAACTTGAAACAGATATCAAATTTAACATTCCCACTCAGTCTTCCATCACGGAAAAGTAAGGCATATCAAGTCTTCCCAGCTGAATTCTACAGTGCACGAACCTCCGTGAGATGCTGAACCATTCAAGACCAGATATGACGTGTAATTCACAAGGTGGAAAGTCCATTGTTATGAAAAGCTGAAGCTGAGACAGCTAGTTAGCAACAGGGCACACGTTGAGCTGTATCGCATCTCTTTTGAGAGAGTTCTCTTCCTGTATCTGAACCATGCACACCTGATTTCACTTACCATAGGTTACTTATCACTCGCCTTATTTAAACTCCGGCTTCTTTTAATTTGTCTGGATAACTTCTGTTAGTTTGTTTGGCTATCCACATTAGATAGAACATGGAACATATCCTCCATGGATACGGTGATTCCACTGTATCTGCCAATGTTTTCTTATCTACCGATGTTTTCTTCTGATTCCCACTGGAGCCATGACAAGAGATTTCTGTAAATGCTACTACGTTGCCAGGGGATAGATTAATGTTTAACTTTTGCCATTTTGCTCCCGTTCCCACAGGACACCATTACAGCATAATACAACCCCGATTCCAAAAAAGTTGGGACAAAGTACAAATTGTAAATAAAAACAGAATGCAATAATTTACAAATCTCAAAAACTGATATTGTATTCACAATAGAACATAGACAACATATCAAATGTCGAAAGTGAGACATTTTGAAATTTCATGCCAAATATTGGCTCATTTGAAATTTCATGACAGCAACACATCTCAAAAAAGTTGGGACAGGGACAATAAGAGGCTGGAAAAGTTAAAGGTACAAAAAAGGAACAGCTGGAGGACCAAATTGCAATTCATCAGGTCAATTGTCAATAGGTCATTAACATGACTGGGTATAAAAAGAGCATCTTGGAGTGGCAGCGGCTCTCAGAAGTAAAGATGGGAAGAGGATCACCAATCCCCCTAATTCTGCGCTGACAAATAGTGCACTGTAAAAAAAAAATTGTTGTTTTAACTTAAAAAAGTTAGTGCAAGGGCTGACTTAAAATTTTGAGTTCACTGGAATTCACATAGTAAGTTAAATTTATGTGAACTTACTATATTAATTTCAGTGAACTCAAAATTTTAAGTCAGCCCTTAAGGCAACCCTTGCACTAACTTCTTTAAGTTAAAACAACAAATCATTTTTTACAGTGTGGAGCAATATGAGAAAGGAGTTCGACAGTGTAAAATTGCAAAAAGTTTGAACATATCATCATCTACAGTGCATAATATCATCAAAAGATTCAGAGAATCTGGAAGAATCTCTGTGCGTAAGGGTCAAGGCCGGAAAACCATACTGGGTGCCCGTGATCTTCGGGCCCTTAGACGGCACTCCATCACATACAGGCATGCTTCTGTATTGGAAATCATAAAATGGGCTCAGGAATATTTCCAGAGAACATTATCTGTGAACACAATTCACCGTGCCATCCGCCGTTGCCAGCTAAAACTCTATAGTTCAAAGAAGAAGCCGTATCTAAACATGATCCAGAAGCGCAGACGTCTTCTCTGGGCCAAGGCTCATTTAAAATGGACTGTGGCAAAGTGGAAAACTGTTCTGTGGTCAGACGAATCAAAATTTGAAGTTCTTTATGGAAATCAGGGACGCTGTGTCATTCAGACTAAAGAGGAGAAGGACGACCCAAGTTGTTATCAGTGCTCAGTTCAGAAGCCTGCATCTCTGATGGTATGGGGTTGCATTAGTGCGTGTGGCATGGGCAGCTTACACATCTGGAAAGACACCATCAATGCTGAAAGGTATATCCAGGTTCTAGAGCAACATATGCTCCCATCCAGACGACGTCTCTTTCAGGGAAGACCTTGCATTTTCCAACATGACAATGCCAAACCACATACTGCATCAATTACAGCATCATGGCTGCGTAGAAGAAGGGTCCGGGTACTGAACTGGCCAGCCTGCAGTCCAGATCTTTCACCCATAGAAAACATTTGGTGCATCATAAAACGGAAGATACGACAAAAAAGACCTAAGACAGTTGAGCAACTAGAATCCTACATTAGACAAGAATGGGTTAACATTCCTATCCCTAAACTTGAGCAACTTGTCTCCTCAGTCCCCAGACGTTTACAGACTGTTGTAAAGAGAAAAGGGGATGTCTCACAGTGGTAAACATGGCCTTGTCCCAACTTTTTTGAAATGTGTTATTGTCATGAAATTTAAAATCACCTAATTTTTCTCTTTAAATGATACATTTTCTCAGTTTAAACATTTGATATGTCATCTATGCTCTATTCTGAATAAAATATGGGATTTTGAAACTTCCACATCATTGCATTCCGTTTTTATTTACAATTTGTACTTTGTCCCAACTTTTTTGGAATCAGGGTTGTACGTAATGGAAAATATACAGTTTACAGTCTTAGTTGGAATGGGGTATAAGACTAATAATAAATGGATTTAAGAAACATGTTGTTGAACTGAGTAAAACCTTGAATTATTGATGTGATGAGATTTATTGATTTATTGTTAGGAATTATAATATAAAGTAATGAAGAACAGGAGCTAATTTCTGTCTCGGACATTCCACAACATTAAATCAAACTACAGTATGCATAATCATTGGCATACTGAGGTGGTATAAGTGGAATACACACTCCAGACTGTGCTGTGGCACTCGGGCGGCATGGTGGTGTAGTGGTTAGCACTGTCACCTCACAGCAAGAAGGTTCTGGGTTCGAGCCCAGTGGCCAATGGGAGCCTTTCTGTATGGAGTTTGCATGTTCTCCCCGTGTCTGCATGGATTTCCTCTGGTTTCCCCCACAGTTCAAAGACACGTGGTTAGGTTAATATGGGGCGGCCTTGGGCCGAAGTGCCCTTGAGCGAGGCACCTAACCCCCAACTGCTCCCCAGGTGCTGTAGCATAGCTGCCCACTGCTCTGTGCATATGTGTGTGTGCTCATTGCTCACTTGTGTGCATGTGTGTATTCACTACTTCAGATGGGTTAAATGTACGGTAGAGGATGAATTTCACTGTGCTTGAGCATGCATATGACAAATAAAGGCTTCTTCTTCTGTTGTATGACAATAACACACTTTGGGTGGGAAGTGACACTCCGCTTGTGCATCATGCTGTATCACATGCCCAGTGTACATTATTTTCATATAACAGTGCAGTCTATTGTGTGTTATTCCTTACACAACATACAAAACACATCAATTTGAAGTTATGCTTTGTTTCATCCAAATGTGTTGCAGTACCACGATACCAGTCATGAGCTCTGAACTGATGAGCTGTCTGTTTTGCACTGTTCTGAAGGATAATTGTATACTGTCTACACATGTTTAAACATTATGTTTTCATCATGATGTCATGTCATTCATCAGACCAGAGAGAGTAAATGAAGAAAAAAAAAATTGTGGAAACCCTTTCCTTACTTCAGCTTAAAGTGCTGATGACATGTTTTTGACATCTTTGGCGATGTTTTATAACATAAAAAGTAATTCCCGATGATCCATATATTAATTCACGAAGGCGCCTATTTTACAAGTTATGATAAAAAACGCGGCTATTTGGGCAAATTTGACAGGGCTGCAGCACCCAGGAGACGGAGGAGGAGGAGCTATATGACGTCAGCGAAAGAACCTTCCTCCTAACTTACCAGTTTGTTGTTGATGCGACAGGTGTTCAGTTTGTCATTATTAGTATTATTATTATACATTATATATATATATATATATTAGTTATTATGCCTTCGCGTTGTGTTGCCGGCTTTTGCTCCAAAACCTACAAGGATGGGGTAAGTTTATTCAAGTTTCCCAGAGATCCCGAGCTGCATGCGAAGTGGGTGAAGCAAGTCAGGCGCACTCGTGACAAGTGGGAGCCCTCACCAACATCCGTCCTGTGCTCTGAACACTTCGATTTGGATTGTTTTGACCCCCTTCCCAGCTTAAAAGAATCTCTTGGGTGTTCAGTTCAGCACAAACGTGTGTTACTACCATCAGCAGTGCCTACTCCGGAGGGGGTCTACTAGTAGCTATGCCGGATCCAAAGACAGTCCTCCTGTCAGAACATGTGTTGTGAAACGACATAAGATAAAGGTACGTAGAGCTATAGATTCTACATGATAATCATAAATGTAATCATAAAGTCAGCGTGATATCAGTCATGTATTTGCTTGTGAAAGCTTGCGGCTTTCATGTAACTGCCGCCTAGCAATGAGAGGCAAAGGGTAAAGAGGGTAGGCTATCATAGATTCTATTCGGAAGAGATCAACACAATTCTAGACTCCCAGAAGAGGAAGAGCTAGCACTAGAGAGTTCACCGGCGTTTTCATGCGCCATTTCCATTGAGTAGAACCAGAGTAGAACCATAGGATGTCTATGAGTAGAACAGCCAGTGAACCGCAGCGTGTTCTCCCGCTGACGTCACAACATGGCCGCGAGCCACAGACCCAGTTTTCTTGCGCTGTGCAATTAAAAGTTGGATATTTGCGTAACAACAGCTTCTTTTCACGTAATTATAACAGAAATCTAACATGTTTGCCATGTTGTATAGTTTATTTAAGAAATTGCATAGGGTCATGTTCGTGTCATCAGCCCTTTAATAATCCACACAAACACAAACTGCGATTGGCCACAACAGCGGACCGGCCACAGAATCCGAACTGGTTCATGTTTAGCAAACTGAAGTCTCTGAATCAAAACCAGTTTTTGTTGCCATTTTATCAAGTCTGCTAAAATATTTTTTCAAGTTGTGGATTTGTTGCATTTGAATACTTTGCTGTATCTGCATCCAGTTGGACACCTGAAACAGAGCATCAGTGCAGTTCATTCCCACTGAACACATTGAAAGTGGTTTTCTTCTTTAAAAAATTTTTTTTTCTTTATTAATCATCCTTATCTGGTAAATGTCAATCATACTGAGGCAGAGAAAAAGAACTCTGAGCTGCCAGATGTGATCTAACCTGCTGTTGTTGACTATTATTGATTTCTCCAAGTTTGTTAATGGTTGCACTTCTCTAACTTTAAGTTAGAGAGATATATTGAGAACATTTTACTTTTTAAAATGCAGGAGGTGGAAGCATTATGGCTACTGGCCTCAACCCAAGGTTATTCTGACTAAGATGTCTGCAAGATAAAAAATGTCATATTTCAAATGCAAATTGGTGTTTTTGGGCCTTAATGAAGCCGAGAGTAATAACCATACAACAGTTATATTTTGTCCCAACAGCCAGCCGCTGTGTCCGGGGATCAGGTCGTCGAGGCCCCTGCCTTCGACTGCCACCCAATCCACACTGCACCAAACCCCTACTGCTACCTCTGTGGGTGGTGAACCTCAGCAGCCCATGGCATAAGTCCACCAGACCTTTGGTCCAGGTGAGCTAAAAATTAAAATTTCTCACATTTCTTAGTATCAAAAGACACATATACATTACTTAATCAACACATATACCAACTTTCAAGACCATACCATGCATAGTTTTCAAGTTCTGCTCTGGAAACACAACCTACCCCGAAGACTAACCTTAGAGACTAAGTCTGAAATTGTTTCCATGGAAACGTGAAAAATTAAAATTTCTCAAATTTCTTAGTATGAAAAGGCACATCTACATCACCTTGTTAACATGTATAACAAGTTTCAAATCCACATCATGAATAGTTTTGGATATATGCTCCGGAAACGAACATTGCTCTTAGAAACTAAGTCAAAATCTATTTTTTGATGTGAAAATTTGAAAAAATTTTTTTCAAAAATCCAAAATAGCAAAAGGCACCAGTTCACATGCTGATTGATATGTAGACAAAGTTTCATGAAAATATCTTCAGTGTTTTTAAAGATATGGCCCGGAAATGAAAATGTGACCGGATGGATAGCCAGATGGATGGACGGACCCTGTTTCTACAGTATATTCCCCGTCAGACTTAATTTGGGTGGGGGATAATAAAACATATTGTCATTAAACATGGTTACTGGGTGAGCTGGACTGTCAACCTGTCAGTCTGTAGCCTCTGAATAAATGCTGGTATGAAGATAGATTTGTGTTCTCTCAAATTTTCAAATCTGATTGGTGAGAAGGTGTTGATTAATGTTTGATAAATGTTGCTTTGACAATAGTGCTGGCGGTTGAACCACATTTTATTCCTTACTTATATAACTGTAAGTACAATTATGTTATTGTGCTATTGTTATTGTGAAGGTCAATGCAGCTAATCTAGTACAACTTTTGCATCGCCTTATAATGATGTTTTTTTTCACAAAGTACAAAAAATGCTAATGACTTTTACACTTCAGTAGCTAGAACACAAAGTTTAAAAGAAATATCTCGCAAGTAAACAAATTGAGCTGAAAGTTGGTCTTTATGTCTGTCCTTTATAAAAAAAAAAATAAAGCTGCATGTTGAAGTTGTTCTTAATGATATAACTACTAAAGCAGGGGTGGGCAACAGTTTTAGTCTGGGGGCCACATTCTCTTTGGCAAAGTAAGCGGAGGGCCACATTGGACAATTGCTAATAAAACATAGTTACACGATTAAATGGTACAAATTAATTTGATGCAGATTATATATTGGGATACTTTACAGTTGCCTCAACTTTGCCAGCCTATTTCAAGCCCTGACACTAATTTTTGCTAGGCCTATCTGACATTGGCTACTCTAAGGTTACAATAACTGGATTTACATTCAAGGACTCATTTACTACACTATCATGCATCTTGTTCAACTGTCATTCATACCAACTGTAGCTCAATAGATAACTATTAACAAAACTTTAAAAGTATGTGTGCAGATTACATCAACATACAGACAACAGGCAGACTGGCATGGAATTATCAAATTTAATTTAGGTTACCAGAGGGAGACCTTCATCACTGAATGACAAATACATGCTTATCCAGCTGATTTCTGTCATTATTCATTTTGTTTTTGTCATTTGTTTTTGTCATTTCTTTCACATATTTTAATCTTTTTATGAAATGGAACATAAATGAAGTGCAGATCAACTTCATTACACTTAGCTTGACAGATGTAAAAGGGCAACATGGAATATGCTACATCTCAAAAATTTGGAACTTTGATTTAGCTGTCTCATCACCATCTATGTGGGATAAAAATGCCAACATACAACTGAACAATGATGAGAAAATAACATCCTCAATTCAGGTGAACTGATCTGTGTAGATAGGCTAACACAGTATTACGGCCTAGACAACTATGAGACGAAAAGCTTTTCATCAGTGTTATGTAACTTAATGTGAACAATTAAGGCAGTCCGATCTCTTTACCAGACCATCAAAATCTGGTGTCATGCTGGATGTTGAGATGCGCAAAACGACGACAGGTGTCCGTCGGTTAGCCGTGATCTGTAGCGGGACTTGTTATAGTTCATCACAGAGAAAGTCTGTTCGCATACGTACGTGGAGCCGAATAAAACTAGCATCCTTTGTGCATGCTTCCGCATGTTAGAAAACTGGCTGTCGTTCAATGCACCGTAGAACTTGTCCAATGATGACGAAGTGAATTTCTCTTTGAGAGTGGGATCGCATTGTAAATCAATTAACTCAAGCTGAGCCTCCAGAGGCGCTTGGTCACTGTCAAAGGTAAAGGGGGAGGATACCAGCTCCATCTCTTTTTCAATCTTGCCGAAGTCAGAATAAACCAAATTGTAATTTCACACAGCGACATCTGTTGGATTAGTTTTAATAGCAGGATCGGTTCAGATAAAGAGGGCATTTTTTTTCCCCTCCAAATTCTGAGGGCATCGCGGGGCCCGGATTGAAGCACTATGGGGGCCGGATCCGGCCCGCGGGCTGTATGATGCCCATGTGTGCACTAAAGTGATGAAAATAGACAAGACTATTTTTTGTCAGGGAGGCCGCCATAACTCCATTGTGCATGATGTCATTTTCCGCTAGCACGCTTCCGCTAGACTATAGTACAGTATTATGGTCTAGCGTGACTTCTCGGTCAATTTGTTTGCATTTCTCCATAAAAATTATGGCAGTGCAGTATTAGAAAATGAATCAAAATAAAGTAGTGGCTAGTTTATTGCCTGTTTATTTAAAAAATATATATATTTACCTGCTTATCTTCCATCCGTTTGATGCGTGACAAGGGATGATGTCGTGCTGCTTGTGTCTGTGTTTTTGTGGTGAAACGAAGTTGGGATCATGTCTAGCTTCAGTTGTTGTTTCTGCCTCATGTCTTGCTTCTTTTTTCCAGTGATTTTTTCATACAAGTCCTCCACAAAACAATCTGCTATAAAATGCTCACTGCACAATTTGCTCCAGGAGTAAAGTTTTCTCACTTTACCTGATGAAGCCACTCGGCTGAACGTCTCGGATCCAGGATGGAATCAGGAAGACCTGCGGAATCCTACGCCACACAGCGCCACTTTCGTTTTCATCTCCTAATACATCCATGTATCTGGCTAATCCAGTATGGATGCACCCAGGGAAATGGCCAAATGGACTGACATTACAACTTTAACATGTTTTTTAAACAAAAGACCGCTTCATTTTTTTTCATCTCGACCATCTTGTATTAATGTATAATGATGACATTTCATAACCCTGTCATTTCAAAATTTCCTGGTTAATCACATTAACTGTGTGTGTTTACATCCATATAAACACACAAACATGACAAGGATATGCATATGAGCTTCACACTCCTAAACATCACAGATATCAGGATTGTTGTAACACTTCCTGGTTGTTCATCCTTGCACATTAAACAAAGCGTTCAAACACTAATAGTGTATTCAATTGTATTTTTAAAACATACTAATCTTAATACAAATTCACAACACAAACTGTGACAAAAATGTGGAATATGGGACAGGCTCCTAGTCCCAATACAGTACCAGTCAAAAGTTTGTACACACCTTCTCATTCATAGGTTTGTTGGTATTTTGACTATTTTCTACACTGTAGAACAATACTGGGCGGCACGGTGGTGTAGTGGTTAGCGCTGTCGCCTCACAGCAAGAAGGTCCGGGTTCGAGCCCCGTGGCCAGCGAGGGCCTTTCTGTGTGGAGTTTGCATGTTCTCCCCGTGTCCGCGTGGGTTTCCTCCGGGTGCTCCGGTTTCCCCCACAGTCCAAAGACATGCAGGTTAGGTTAACTGGTGACTCTAAATTGACTGTAGGTGTGAATGTGAGTGTGAATGGTTGTCTGTGTCTATGTGTCAGCCCTGTGATGACCTGGCGACTTGTCCAGGGTGTACCCCGCCTTTCGCCCGTAGTCAGCTGGGATAGGCTCCAGCTTGCCTGCGACCCTGTAGAACAGGATAAAGCGGCTAGAGATAATGAGATGAGAACAATACTGAAGACATCAAGACTTTGTTCACTTTTGGCATTATCTTCACCAGCTTTGTGATGTAGTCACCTGGAATGCATTTCAATTAACAGATGTGCTAATTAGTGAATTAAAAAGTTAATTAGTACAATTTCTTGCCTTCTTCATGCATTTGAGATCAAACAGTAAATAGTAAATAATAAGAATACAATAAATAGTCCTATTCCACAACTGTAGTAATCCATATTATGTCAAGAACCACTCAAGTAAAGAGAAATGACATCCATCATTACTTTAAGACATGAAGTGAGTTTTGATTAATAAAAATAAAGAAAAAACACTAAATTAGAAGGTGTGTCCAACGTTTTGACTGGTACTGGACATCAATATTTGCAAAACCCACCACTTATAAATATACACATTGTACCGTATGTGGCTCCCTACCCTATACGTGCCTTATGTATGGTTTGAAATGGTAGATATTATTCTGAACACCCCACACACAATGTTCGTTTTTTATAGTTCCTGCTGAAGCACAAACCATGTTTTATGAAGAGTAGTGTTATTTTCCCAAATTCTTATGATGTGCAATAATATTTACTAGCTTATATCCGATCTTCAAAAAAATCCAATAATGTATATGCTGTGTGTGTGGGGGGGGCTGAATGTTTGCACTGGGTGAGGGGCGAGTTCTCTGATGTGATTCCATCTTGAATGTACCCAGTGCTTCATTCCTTGGAAAATTAAGATTGAATGTGCGATGGTGCTGTATGGGAATGAGAAGACACTCTGTGGAAAGCCTGTTCAGTCAAATCCTATTTGAGTGGGAGATTTTGCTTGACCTTCCATCATCTGATCTCATTAGCCATGTAATCCTGGCTCAATCACATTCTCATTTTGCCAATTGTGGCAGCACATTTACCTGGAGGAAATTGCTGAATTTCTTTAAGGCAGAATGATTCAGTCAGATGTCTCACAATGGGCTATTTGTGCATAGATTCTTCTGGAATGACTTTTTAGTGAGTCTGGCAGTTTGATTACAAAGTATACACACACACAATCTGGGATACCGTTCTTCGGTGGCCTGGGTGTCTTTGGGTTCTCTGTCTTGGTTTCTCCCTTTGCATAATCTTTTCCATGGCGATGCACTCATATTTTGGTTTTTTGTCCTTTCTCCACTCCTGTCCTGGCTGTCATGACCAATTTATACTTCTGCGCAGAATCTATGTCATAGGTACCGGTATGGCGTCAACGCTCATGCAAGGTAAAGCATTTACATTTGCACATAAGGTAAGTGTCTCCTCTAGGAGGCACTATTGCATGAAACACACAGGAATTTACTGCTTTTACACATACAATAAGAGTGGAATGTGAGCTCTGTGTTTCACTGAAGGAATGATAAACAGAAAATAAATTTACTGGGTAACGATTTTACTGGGTGAAAAAAAAAACCCTCACGTGATTAATTCTAAACCAAATGAATTCCCACTGAAAGCATTCCTGAAGTTTTTTAACTCGTCTGTATTCAGCAGTGTGAGAGGCACAAAGTGAAAGTCCCATTGCGCTCTAAGGAAAAAGGCACAAAAATAACACCATAGTGTTTAAATCCACAGGATTAGATGCATGATTAAACTGGCCATTATAATGGTCGACAACCACTATACAACCTCAAACTTTAGATATTTATATTCAGACAATATCATGATAAGAACTTTCAGAATTGAATGCAGAACAACATACTCTTTACATAATTAAACTATGTTTAGCCATTCTTGAGATATTACAAATCAGAGATTGAAAAAATGGCTTAATTTTTAGAAAACTGACTGACATAATATTATGTATTCGGATAACGTGGTCCAAAATGGGCCTCATTAACGAATGAGATCAAAAGTTTTTTTCTTTATAACTTTTCTATTTTTCCAAATTGGCAGGCACATGGATGGTTGTATACTGAATACAAAGTTTGAAAAATTAGTAATAACATATTATGCAAATTAGCATTTAATTAGGATTAATTATGCTAATTAGGTAAAACGTTAAATTGGTACACTCAATAAAAAATAATTAAATATTATTTCTAATACCTTCTTTATGCTCTGTAGGCCTTTGTATTTCTCAAAAGTAGGGCCTATTAGTGTTTGTATGAAAGAATATAAATGATTATTTGATTAATATTGACAGCTTTCAAGGCTAACCTCGAAAAAACTGTGTGAGCCACATCCAATAAACAATTCCAATTAATTGAACTGAAATTAACACTTGCGTTTCTGTCTTCCATTTATTTATTTTTTTTAAATATCATTCCAACCACTAAGCTCTCAATATTTTTCTCAAAACAACCAGAATTATACTCTAAAACAGTTATTTATTTACAGGAATCAGTCTGAGTTGGAAAAAAAAAAGTAGGTAAAGCTATGAAAACTCACTTCAAAGTTTCCCGTGAATCATAACATCAAAACTAGCTGACGGAACATTTTGCTGAATACTTCATCCAAAACAGTGAGAGCTAGAGAACATCCCTATAAAAGTTATCTGATTGATATTCATGAGTAATCCAGTCAGAAACCGATCAGAAGAGAGAGAGCCTGACCGTTTTACTGTGACTCAAAAAGCACCGGCAGTTTCCTGACATCACACGAGCAGTGTACTCTGTTGTACCAACTTCAACCTGCCATTACTCCCAAAGTACCAAACAGATCTTAACGAGATAAATTTATTTGGAAAGCAGAAATTATAAGCTTTTAATGATAGAACATATTCAAGGCTGAAGCAATGACAGATTTGGAAACTTAGATGAGCTTCTGCATGCACAATTTTCACATCACGGCCAGCGAGCGTCTGATATGCCTGTTAAAATCATGCAGATACAAATCAAGATCTTCAAGTAATTTTCACTTCAAACATCAGAATAGGAAAAAATTGTGATCTCTGTGACTTTCACTGTGGCATAGGTGTTGGTGCCAGATGGACTGGTTTGAGTATTTCAGAAACTGCTGATCTCCTGGGGTTTTCACACATAAGAGTCTCTTGAGTGAGCGACAGTTCTGTGGGTGGAAATGCCTTGTTGATAAAAGAGGTCAGAGGAAAATGACCAAATTGGTTCGAGCTGCCAGGAAGGATATAGTAACTCATTGCAACTCTTTACAACTGTGGTGAGCAGAAAAGCTGCTCAGCATGCAATTATTGTATTATTATATCGATTATAGATAATCATTATGTAGACACTCACACAGAAAGAGAAAACAGTTCACCATTTTGACAACACATATCAACAGCAGGAAAACATTGGAAGTAATGTCATTTATATCCTCACAAGTGAAGATACTGGAAAATATGTACATCAATGTCCCAGATGTAGTTCGTATGAAAAATACAGATGGCGTATTTCCCAGTAAAACGTGTGTGTGTGTGTGTGTGTGTGTGTGCGCGTGCGTGTGTCAGAGGAAAATGGTCAGATTGTTTAGAGCTGTCAGGAAGGATATAGCAACTCATAGCAACTCTTTACAACCGTGGTGAGCAGAAAAGCATCTCATCATGCAATTATTATTATAATATTATTATATTATGTAATAACTGACAAATTATTATATAATATAATAACATAATAATATAATTTATTATTATATAAATATTTTAAACTTATATGTTTTATATATAAGTTTAAAAATGGTTATGTATCATTTCTATTTGCCATTTAGTTTGTTGGTCCAAATATCCAGAACACACTGCATTTCTGCAGGACTACAGCACTGCCCTTTGGCTCTGTTGCGCCTTACAGTTTACTTTAGCAGCTCATAATTACAATAAATTGCTGCCTGCAAACCCCACAATAGACCTGTCCAGGGGGTCGCCCGCCTCTCGCCAAATGTCAGCTGGAATTGGCTCTAGCTCACCCACGACCCACAACAGATAATCGGCATACAAAATGAATGAATTAATTAATTAATGCTGCCTGCATCCCGTAAATACATACTTAGTTCAACTTGGAACATGTTTGGTTTGATTGGGAATGGACAGAGGGAACTCACTCAGACCAGTGGTGCACCAAGTGCAATTGCTTGTTCTCACTTGCACCAGGGTTTGATTCAAAGTAACTAAGTACTGCATATTTCCAAGCACTCTATGTAGATAGTCGGGGCTCATACAGACTGATTAAGCAGGGACTTCATTTGTTGCACTTTGGGAGTTGGAAAGTTAACAGATTGTGAGTACATTATTCAGCTAAAGAGTTACAGGAGCTAGTACAGAAGGGAAGAATGCTTGAGAGAAAAGTCTTGTGCTCTTTTTCCTGCTTCACTACTAATGTTCTATGCACAAGATGCCATTGCACATACACAAAGGTTTTCAGAGCTCTATTTTTTTGCGATTTATTTATTTATGTATTTATTCATGCTCTTCTAAACAAAACAGTCATCACCTATAAGGGCACTAAATATAGAATGTATTTGTATGATGCAATTTCCCTTGACTGGAACTAAGAGGCCCAAATATTTGCTTGCATGACAATCCAGTCCAATCTGTGCACAAAGTAAGGTCCTTTTTCATCCACCTTTGGGATGAATTGGAACACTGATGGCACCCCAGGCCTCCTTGTCTATTATTAGTGCCTGACCTCACTAATGCTCTTGTGGCTGAATGGACAAATCCCCACAGCTACAAGTGGCAAGCTACAAATCCCCAAGTCAAGTGGAAAGCCTTCCCAGAAGATTGAAGGTTATTATAACAGCAAAGATGAAACAAAATCTGGAAAGAGATGTTCAAAAAGCACATCTGGGTGTCACGGTCAGGTGATAACAATTTTTTGGATGTATAGTGTACGTTAAGAAAAGGTTTAGCAATAAAACAACTACAGAGAACTCTAATGAATTGTTTTTTTTTTTTAGTATTCATGTTGCAGTGATGACAAATAGAACAACTGAAGGGTGCTACTTTTGCTTAAGATGTGCAGAGGACATTTCAGCTTTGTAGAACTGCTATAAGTAGAATACACGTAATGTCTGTCTTAACCTGCCCACCAGTGACAACAGTTTAATGCTTCTGGCTCCACAGCATCCTTTTTGCTGTTGTGTAGTCCATTCCTAATCACCCAACCCCATAGGTGTGATGAAGCTCCATCTAAATGCCAAGGCTTTTTGCTACAAGGTTACTTACCCTTGAATTTATATTTATATTATTTACTTACTCTATGTATGAGTGCATCAGCTTAAATTATGTCCTGACTTCCCATAGGGCTACACCATTCTGTGAACTTATTTCACAATGTATTCAATGCACTCCCAAGGGCAATGAAGCAGGATTTAATATGCCTATTAAAATGTGCCACACATGGTAGCAGACCTCAGAACACTGGCAGAAAGACCCAGCATTCATTGGCTCTTTTCATCAAGGGTTAGGAATAGATGAGTGAATTAGTCTGTAGAAACAATCAATTGTCATTGAATTCACTTAAGCTACTTTTCAACCAACAGGGAATGGGTTCTTGAACTGGTTCTGTTCAGGATTCTTTGAACCTTGGTAACAGCTAGCAAACCAGCCCACACTTTCACCAGTTTTGAACAGAACCAATGTAATCACGGATGCATCATGAACAGAAGGCGTTGCACAATTCACGATGTAAGTAAACAGTAGTAGCAAGATGTTGGAGCTCATTGATTAACTGCAAGTGTTTGTTCTGTTATTGCAGATATTTGTTTTTGGTCCTTTTATTTTTCTGAAGATGTATCCTTTTCCATTGCATTCCCCATTGTTGTGCTCTGCTTCCTCTCCAAACTAATGACACGCCCACTGATGTCATCACAGTTCACACTGGAAAAAACAGATATATTTTAGTTCCAGTTGGGGATCAACTTTTCAGGTTCTGAACCAATTTATTTTTGTTTGAAATGCTCTGAACGGTTCAAAAGTTGGTCCTTGTACCAGAACGGAACCTGTTCCCTGTTGCATGTTACTCTTATTGGTCAGGAAGGGTTATTACTGACCAGGCTATCCATCTTGATAAACTGAAATCTGACAGCAGTAGACTGTCAGAATGGTTTGGGGAAGGATCTGTGTTTGTGTTGTGGACATGATTCACACCATATTACATATCACATCTGCTCCCAAAAAAAGACTCAACTAACCACACATAAATCTGCTGCCTGTACTCAAACCTATTGCCAATTACTCCTCATTTCTTTTTTGATTCATAATTCATCTTTCAGTGCTCATCAATGCTGGAGTACCTTGAAACTTCATAGATCTGAATACAGTATATCACTTACACATCCATTCTGACACAACCATTAAAAGTGTTGGTCCATATTCAGTATAAACAGGTATTCACATAGATGTCTTCAGCAATGCTATGGCATATGTGCTTTTACCCTACGGGTCTTATGTTTATGCCACCAACTCAGGCCACCCCCTAGGTCATGGATTATGTTTTCTTTCCCTGCAGAGAACAAAGCAATGGAAGAATGAAGAAAGCTTTCCACCTCACCAGCTTCAGGATTTTCCTTTGTTCTGGAAAAATAGGGTCTCAGTCATATCAGTTATATCACTACTCATTGCCCCTTTTCCTCACAGCATTTAAAATCAGATCCCATCTTCCCAAAATTACGACAAAGGTGAACCTGTAATCTCATCAGGATTTAAGAGCGGGGTGAATCTAAAGTGGCATTTAGCACCAGACCTCAGATGACTATGAATATTTGGTGATGCCGCATGGACCGTTCTATGCCCATCCATTTTTCAAGCCTTTTTAAAATAATCTCCTTAGACTATTGCACACAGCTGATGAAAGTGTAATGACAGCATAATTTCAATCAACATTTCGGATATTTCATGTATCCTTTCTAAGTTAGATGATGATTTATTTATACTGTAAGTTATGTCATTTATTATTATAGCAATCTTTAATCATTCTTAGTAGATTTATGCAAAAGGAGCAGCACGGTGGTGCAGTGGTTAGCAAGAAGGTTCTGCGTTCAAGCCCAGTGGCTGATGAGGGCATTTCTGTGTGGAGTTAGCATGTTCTTCCCATATTTGCATGGGTTTCCTCTGGGTGCTCCGGTTTCCCCCACAGTCCAAAGACTGGTGAGGTAACTGTCTACTCTAAGTTGTCCATAGGTGTGAATGGGTGTGTGAATGGTTGTTTCCCAAGGCCAGACATGGGAGGATTGCGGCAGGAAGGGCATCCAGTGTAAGGAGGGGTTTACATTAGACTGTATCAGCGGATCATCAGATTAACATTTTTAAAACGATTAGCGTGCACACAGCAACGCCAATACACGATTCGCGTGCACACAGCAACGCCAATACACGGATACGCTCGGCTCCGCAGGCATCCTGCGCTCCAAATCACTCCGCCCTGAACAGCGAGTGCCCTCTGGACGGTGCGCACTCCGGCCCTGTGCAGCTCACAGAGCGCGCGAGTGAAGTGCACAAGCAGTGATTTGGGACTGAGCCGCTGTGTGTGTGATCTCAGTGCATATCGGGTATGCGCGTCACTTACCACTTGCAAGTGGAAGGATGGCAAACCTAAAGACAATCATAACTACACAATGGGCAGTATTTGCATCAGTATTTGCAGTATTTTCATGCTTTTATACTCTTTAATGAAAGGTGATACAAGGCGGAAGTCCGCGCCGTTTTTCAGCAGTTGCGTCACATGACCAACGCCAGCGAATCAGGAAGGTGGATGTCACAGTGACGTTGTCCAATGACGACGCCAGCTAGAGCTCAGCACAGCGTATCCACATATCCGCGTGTTCTCAATGTTTACACAGCACCGGACCAGACACGATCTGGATTGAATACGTGGACCCTGGCAGATTCCCGTTTCCCGGCGTTTCCAGGCGTTTTAATGTAAACGGACAGTGCATCCGCGAAGAAAACGAGACAGATACGGTCTAATGTAAACTTGGCCTAAATCTATGGTCCTTAGTGACATATGTATAGCCTGGGGAAGCAAACATGTAAAAGTCCATGTAATTATTCGGCTATTGTCAGGGTTCAGAGAGGAAAGAAAAGCTCAAGTCTGTGTTTGTATATAATTCACGGGGTAGAACAGCATGCTTTGTAAGTGAATGACAGTTAAAAGAAGCAATGTTGATTGTATTGGCGATTTAATTTGCTTCATTGTGCCAAGAAGAATGTATTTGTTTCTGTAACGCAGATAATAAATTTAGAATTAGATCAGTAATGAGCTGACAGAGGCGACAGTGGCAAGGAAAATCTCTCTGAGACAACATGAGGAGAAGCCGTGAGAGGAACCAGACTCTGAATGGAACCCATCCTTTTCTGGATGACTCTAGATATGTGATCATGCAATGTGATCATTACTCTTCCATAACTGTATGCTATACAGTCAAACAGTACTGAGCGTGTTGATATTATGTTCAATGAAAATTCCAGGTTTTTTTTATTTTTTAACCTGGGTCCGATTTACCCATCTCTTTGTGTCCAGATATTTACTAGTGATAAAACTGATAAAATTGAAGTCAGTCCAGGATTGAGTTAGAACGATAAAACTGGCAACCATAAAATGACTATACAACATAATCCTTTTGGGCAAACATCCACGTCAAAGTAAACCAATTGTTTTGGCCACTGACAGACTCATAATGCTATTATAAGTGTCTGACAACATAGAAAGGATCCCTACAGAGATACACCTGGGTCTGTTTACCTCAGTAACTCTAAAAATAAATAAATAAAAAAAACTGTAGGCATTGTGTCTACAGTCATTGTTTTGTTTTTTTCTTCTTCTGGTCTCTGACGTAGCGGCCTTTTCAGTGCCTGCAGTCGATTATCACACAGGGGCTGTTTTCTGAGGTTTACAAAAGGAGAAGCAATGCAGAATTTGTGAAGAAGTCTATTTCTAAAGTAATGCCTGAATGTTTCGCTGATTGTGAAAATATGATTCAGTGTCTGACAACATGGAAAGCTCCCTGCTCTAAATGTCAGAAAAAGAAAGAAAAAAAAGCCCCATGTGATAATTGACTACAAGCACTGAATATAAACAGGGTTCAGGAAAATAAGGTGCAGATTTAAAAATCACAGAATTTTCCTTTTAGCACAAGCATTGGGTTCACATTTTATTTCATTTGAGCTTTTTGCCTTAAATCTGTAATATCTAAATTAAGTTATTCATGAAATAACGGAGACTTGGGCATAAACTGTCTTCAGTAAGTGCAATCTTAATCAGTAAGACTATCCAAGTGAGACTTCCACAGCTATCTTTAGGGTACCCATGTGGTAGCATCCACAGCAACCTCCTCAACCTCAGCAGGCAGCAGGAATAACATGGAGCAAACACCACACAC
This sequence comes from Neoarius graeffei, assembly GCF_027579695.1. Classification (NCBI taxonomy): domain Eukaryota; kingdom Metazoa; phylum Chordata; class Actinopteri; order Siluriformes; family Ariidae; genus Neoarius; species Neoarius graeffei. Next base: position 35,694,076 of record NC_083595.1, read on the forward strand.
AGACATTTGGCAGTTCATGAATTATGCTGTTATCTTTTAAAAAGAGATGACAGTTTGATGGAACATACTCCAGTGTGACTCTAATCAGAGATGGTCTTGGTGGGGCCTCAGACATTCATGGTGATTCTGGGTAATGAAGAACAACTTTCAAACAACTTTTCAAATCTATAAGGCTAGCAGATGGTTTGGCAAACTGCCAGGATGTGCACAAGAATGTATTTGTTTTATATTTTACCTGAAGGAGGCAGATTATGATGGAGGAATGACCTTGCTAAAATGAAGCATATTTATTGGGAAATATTATATCCATTTTAAAAAATGTCATTTTAATGATCAGGAGAATACAAATCTGTAGAAATCTAAATAAAGAGTTTAAAACGAGGGTGGCACGGTGGTGTAGTGGTTAGCACTGTCGCCTCACAGCAAGAAGGTTCTGGGTTCGAGCCCAGGGGCCTTTCTGTGTGAAGTTTGCATGTTCTTTCCATGTCTGCATGGGTCCCCTCTGGGTGCTCCAGTTTCCCCCACATTCCAAAGACATGCAGGTTAGGTTAATTGGTGGCTCTAAATTGACCATAGTTATGAAAGTGAATGTGAATGGTTGTTTGTCTCTATGTGTCAGCCCTGTGATGACCTGGCAACTTGTCCAGGGTGTACCCCGCCTCTCACCCATAGTCACCTGGCTCCAGCTTGCCCGCGACCCTGTGCAGGATAAGCGATTACAGATAATGGATGGATGGATGGAGTTTAAAATGTAGAACATAGTCTATATGAAAATAAATTAGAATTTTTTAAATTATTATTTTTATTTTATCTCATTTCATCTCATTATCTCTAGCCGCTTTATCCTGTTCTACAGGGTCGCAGGCAAGCTGGAGCCTATCCCAGCTGACTATGGGCAAAAGGCGGGGTACACCCTGGACAAGTCGCCAGGTCATCACAGGGCTGACACATAGACACAGACAACCATTCACACTCACATTCACACCTACGGTCAATTTAGAGTCGCCAGTTAACCTAACCTGCATGTCTTTGGACTGTGGGGGAAACCGGAGCACCCGGAGGAAACCCATGCGGACATGGGGAGAACATGCAAACTCCGCACAGAAAGGCCCTCACCGGCCACGGGGCTCGAACACGGACCTTCTTGCTGTGAGGCAACGGTGTTATTTTAATTTTATTATTATTTATTTTTTTATTTTTTATAGCAGACATTATAAGGTACAAAAATCTCATCTCTCATCTCATTATCTGTAACTGCTTTATCCTGTTCTACAGGGCCGCAGGCAAGCTGGATCCTATCCCAGCTGACTACGGGCGAAAGGCGGGGTACACCCTGGACAAGTCGCCAGGTCATCACAGGGCTGACACATAGACACAGGCAATCATTCACACTCACATTCACACCTACGGTCAATTTAGAGTCACCAGTTAACCTAACCTGCATGTCTTTGGACTGTGGGGGAAACCGGAGCACCCGGATGAAACCCATGCGGAGAACATGCAAACTCTGCACAGAAAGGCCCTCGTCAGCCACGGGGCTCGAACCCGGACCTTCTTGCTATGAGGCGACAGAGCTAACCACTGCACCACCATGCTGCCCGGTACAAAAATCACTCACACCAAAATGCTCACTTAAATGATGAAATGACTCTAAAGGAACAAAAATTATCATAAAATCACATCTCTACTCACCAACAGAGCTTTAAATTCATGTTTTTCCACCACCTAACTGAAAAAAGACTTTCACCATCACACTGTGATTTGTATTTCTCATCTCATCTCATTATCTGTAGCCGCTTTATCCTGTTCTACAGGGTCGCAGGCAAGCTGGAGCCTATCCCAGCTGACTACGGGCGAAAGGCGGGGTACACCCTGGACAAGTCGCCAGGTCATCACAGGGCTGACACATAGACACAGGCAATCATTCACACTCACATTCACACCGACGGTCAATTTAGAGTCACCAGTTAACCTAACCTGCATGTCTTTGGACTGTGGGGGAAACCGGAGCACCCGGATGAAACCCATGCGGAGAACATGCAAACTCCGCACAGAAAGGCCCTCGTCAGCCACGGGGCTCGAACCCGGACCTTCTTGCTATGAGGCGACAGAGCTAACCACTACACCACCGTGCCGCCCGGTACAAAAATCACTCACACCAAAATGCTCACTTAAATGATGAAATGACTCTAAAGGAACAAAAATTATAATAAAATCACATCTCTACTCACCAACAGAGCTTTAAATTCATGTTTTTCCACCACCTAACTGAAAAAGACTTTCACCATCACACTGTGATTTGTATTTAAAAAGAAAAAAAAAAAAACCTTTTCCAAATAAAAAGATGGCACACTCTTGCCCAGAAAGCAGAACAGTAGTTATAAAGGGTCCTCAAGGCCTGAATGTTTTATTTCATTTATTTTCTTTTTCTGCTCATCCTGGCAGTTTGAGGCCAAAGGACAAACTGTAACTTTTTTATTTCTCTATAACATTCTTGCATACTTGACCAACATGAAGATATGAAGGTACATGTTCTGTTTGAATTCCTCTATAAATACTGCATATAGTCATCATCGTTGGCTGTCCATCACTAGCGATGATGACTGCTTCATTAGTCCACAGCGTTGGCATGAATGGCCTGGTTGAGCTGCTATGGAATGTCTGGTTTCATGAGCTCTTGTATACTCCCTTTAATGCTTATCTTCAATTGCAGACACTGAGCTTTTAACTATGCTTTGCCATGTTGCTCTATCGGAAGCATCCCTTTCCCACGTCTGATCAATAACTCCGGCATTCTTCATGTTCCTCTTCAAAACGTCTTTGTGCCTCAGTTTCTGTCCTCCTTGTCTCCTCTTTCCTTGGCTCAGTTCTCCATAGAAAACGGCTTTGGGTAGTCATGTGTCAGGCATGCGCTAGATGTGTCCAGCACAACGAAGTTGGGAGGCTGTGATAAGGGCTTACATGCTTACTGTTTCGGCTCACCTGAGGACTTCTACATCAGGGACCTTGTCCTGCCATCTTATTTTGAGGATTTGACACAGGTGTCGGAGTTGTAGCCTGGTCAGTTTCTTGAAATGTTTACAGTAGAGTGTCATGCATTCGATGGCATAAAGCAGAGATGGTAAGACTGCGGCATTGTATACTTTCAACTTGGTGGTTCTCTTGATGTCATGGCGAGACCATAGTTGCTTTTGTAATGCACCAAAGGCTTTGGTGGCACTGTATTTAGTACTGAATATGCAACAAACAGTACCAATAATTATACTACTACTACTACTATTAATAATAATAATAATAATAATAATGGAGTGGTACAGTGGTGCAGTGGTTATCGCTATCACTTCACAGCAAGAAGGATCTGGGTTGAACCTTGTAGTTGACTGGGGTCTTTCTGGGTGGAGTTTGCATATTCTCCTCATGCCTATGTGGGTTTCATCTGGGTGTTCTGGTTTCTTCCCACAGTCCAGAAATGTGGATTCGGTCAACTGTCTTCTTCAAATTGCCCATAAGTATGAATGTGTGTGTGAATGGCTGTCTGACTCTACATTAACCCTGTGATAGATTGGTGACCTGTTCAGGATGTACTCCACCTCTCACCCAAAGTCAGCTGGGATTGGCCCCAGCTCACCTGAGGCTACATCCACACGACAACGGCAACGAGATGTTATTAAAAAAAATATCGCGTCCACATGGGCAACGGATCAGTAAAATATCAGGTACATATGGCAACGCAACGCTTGCTGAAAACGATGCAATACACATGCCACACCTCTAGAGGCACTGTAAGACGGTCCCTTCGGAGACACCAGAACAATAGAAGTAGTAAGGACGCATGCGCATAAACTATTATGCGCGAGACTTCATATTAGCCACAAAGTCAGAAAAATCTGTTCGTAAAATTACATTATAATGACCAAATACAATGAAAAGTATTTTTCCAGTCTCACCTGTGAAAGGTAATCCCATGTGATCTTGTTTGGATGGCAAACCTGTTGGTACAGTTAAACGCAGCACATGAATGAGGCATCTTTATTCTCCGCTTTGACCCATCCAATATGGCGGCGAGGATGACGTATGATTCTACGCGGAAGGCGGCGTCTTTAATGGTCCAGAATAAATTGAATGCTACACGTTGATGGATTAATTTGTTCTTCTATGCCCTTTTTGAGGAATGTATTGTAGGACTTAAACCAACATCTGAAGAGGTGAGATCGCTCCTTTTTTTTCCCTATTTTTGCTGGCGGGATTGACTCTGCCCTAAGAGCTATTCTCTCTCTCTCTCTCTCTCTCTCTCTCTCTCACACTTTGCACCATTACACAATAAATATTCACAGTGAAAATATTTTGTAAGCGCGTTTCATGAACCAAGTTATAGGATTTGTTGACAACTCGCATCAAGTTCGTTACACTTCTACCCGGCGTGTAGCACATGTGGTTGTGACGTCATCGTAAACAAATCCGTTCTACTCATCCAGACGACTTCGCAACGGCGCCATTGCCAGATTTTTTCACTCTGGAACCCGTTCTCAAAAGATTTCGTTTTGGGGCACCCAAAACGCCGGTGCCGTGTGGACGCCAGGCCGAAACGATAAACAATTTTATCAGATTCACCTGAATCTGTTGCTGTGTGGACAGGGCCTGAGACTCTGACAGATAAGTGCTATAGATAATGGATGAATAATAAATCATCTCAATCCAAAAAATATCAGTGTAAAGAAAGAGGCAAATGGAAATGGGTAGACCAATGACAAATGGACGAGTGGCTTCAGAAATATTGTCACTAGAACACTCAAACTTGTTGTGAGTAGTGATCCAGAACTTATGGTTGCCCAATTTTCCACTTCGTTTGTAATTGAAGATTGAGTTTGAGTTAAATGGGGACAATTAATGACACCAATGACTACAAATAACCAGAGAGCATCTCTCTCTATTTCTCTCTCTCTCTCTGTGAGAGAGAGAAAGAGAGAGAGAGTGAGAGAGATAAATATTAAATCGGTTTCATTTTTATCTGTGCGGTTCTGTAACTCATCTGGTTGTGCTGCTGTCAGTCTCTTGATTTAGCACTCCTGCCTGTCTGCAATTTGTAGCAGGGACGATACAACAGAACTGTTGGCTGGGTTAATTATTGAAAGATGTCTTCTCTGTGTGTGTGTGTGTAACAATGTACGTGTGAAAGAGCTGGGCAATCCAGCAGTGTCATTTTCTCCTTCCTACACATTCTCTATCTGACTCTCGCACACTAAATTATATATTTCTGTCACAAACAATTATAAAAAATGTAATGCATAATGCACTATGCATCTTTCCTTTTCTCCTTACCCCCTGTTTTGAGAGTTCTTCTCACAGTACTTTCTCTGGCCAAGTTCACATTAGACCGTATCTGTCTCGTTTTCTTCGCGGATGCACTGTCCGTTTACATTAAAACGCCTGGAAACGCCGGGAAACGGGAATCCGCCAGGGTCCACGTATTCAATCCAAATCGTGTCTGGTCCGGTGCTGTGTAAACATTGAGAATACGCGGATACACTGTGCTGAGCTCTAGCTGGCGTCGTCATTGGACAACATCACTGTGACATCCACCTTCCTGATTCGCTGGCGTTGGTCATGTGACGCGACTGCTGAAAAACGGCGCGGACTTCCGCCTTGTATCACCTTTCATTAAAGAGTATAAAAGTATGAAAATACTGCAAATACTGATGCAAATACTGCCCATTGTGTAGTTATGATTGTCTTTAGGCTTGCCATCCTTCCACTTGCAAGTGGTAAGTGACGCGCATGCCCGACATGCACTGAGATCACACACACAGCGGCTCAGTCCCAAATCACTGCTCGTGCGCTATACTCGCGCTCTGTGTGATCTGCGCAGAGCTGGAGTGCGCACCCTCCAGAGGGCACTCGCTGTTCAGGGCGGAGTGATTTGGAGCGCAGGATGCCTGCGGAGCTGAGCGTATCCGTGTATAGAGATCTTGCAGTCACGTGACCGGAAAGTACACAACCGCCATCTTGTCGGTCAAAAACACCGCTGAATCCTGCTGCACTCGTGTACAGAATGGATCAATTTCAACCGACGGACTACATGGCTCATTTTTCTAATGAACAGATAACTAGATATATGTCTAAAATAAACGATCTACAGATTAGTGACCCTTATGGCTTACCGGACGGAGTTTTCATGACCAGATTTTGAACTGCCAGCGGAATACCCGGCCATGTATAATTACCTCATTAACTTTCCCTCGCTGTTCAGTGGTGAAGCACTGCATGCTTATAAATCTCTGGACAGTTATCTTTACAGAAATTCAGGATTTGTCAGCGACTCAGATGTGGCATCTTGTAAACAAGAATCCTCATTGGATGGGTAAGTCACTTAAGTATTGAGTATAGCACTGACCAGCCGATTATAGAATAGAATAAGGTAATTCCAGCTGTAATTCCAAATCGTCCGTGTTGTTTACATGGATCTGGCGTTGGAGAGGTAGAGGCTTAGCAGTGGAGGTTTGAGTGGCTGTTTTCTGAGCTTAGTCAACAGGCCGGCTCTGCCTGCAGCCTCGCTTTTGTTTCCGCTCCCGACACCGCCCCCTTCGCTTTGCCTCCGATAACAATCCACGGAGACCCCGCTGGTCTCGCTATCTCGTCCGGAATGTTGTGCATGCGATGGAAATCGCTACAAACCGTCATTTTCTGCTGGAAACCAATGTCCAGTAAGTCCATACGGTTGTAGTGGATATTGAAGTCCGGTACAGATGAACAACACGCAAAAATACACACAAAAAACAAAAAACGTACACAGGTAGGGAGAGCTTGTAGCCGCAGCCATTGTAGTAGAATTGTATATAGTAGGGTTTTCCAGAAGAAAAGGTAGAAGTAAAAGCAGAAGTAGAACCAGAAGTAGAAGTAGAAGGCGGAATATGGCGTTTGACCTACAAGATGGCGTCTGTCACAATCTGGATCGGCTGTGACGTCACATGCAAGTGCTCCATTGGCGTTGCTATGTGCATGCGAATCGTGTATTGGCGTTGCTGTGTGCACACTAATCGTTTTAAAAACGTTAATCTGATGATCCGCTGATACGGTCTAATGTAAACCCCACCTCTCTCTCTCTCTCTCTCTCTCTCATGCATTCCTCCTTCACTGATTGATTGTTTATCAAGCTGTCTGAAGTTGCCCTTTTGGCATGTCATCCAGTTTTCTGATGTCTTTCCCCCTCTGCCTTCTTTTCCCCTGCAGCTTTTTTCTCCTCCTGATTAGTTTGTATTCAATCTGGCTGACTGTGAAATAGGACACGACCAGTGTGTTGGCCAAGCGTTCTAATGGCCAGACTTAATCAAACAGACAAACAGGAGGAATGGAAGGCAGCCTGTGACCTTTCCAACATGGCATCCTTGCCTCAGCTTTTCAGGAGGATAGCGGCAAACCTAGACCTGCTCTTCTGTTAATAATGTTGACAAATGTGTGTGTGTGTGTGTGTGTGTGTGTGTGTGTGTGTGTGATTTCAGTGCCATTTTCTAGCCGCACCTAATGGGCCGTGTGGCCATGAGTAACTGTGGAAAGTGGGAAAGAGCACACACATGCATGCACACACCCTTCTTTATTACAGTTGGTTGGTGAATAATGTGGCTTTTTCCATGATTCAGAATTAGCGCCCAAACTCTGTGTGTGTGCGCAACTATAGCTAATGGCTGTCCCATGGCATTCATCATGCAACGGCCTTTGGTTATTGTTTTTTTTTCTTTGTGTGTGTGTGTGTGTGTGTGTGTGTGTGTGTGTGTGTGTGATGATCTGGTAGGCTCTGAATTTCCCCTGACAGATTGGTCTGGGATCGAGCACTTGAAAGCACTGGCCAAGGCACAGCTTTTTGGGTTGCACATTTGTAGATCCACCACAGACAATATACCATTTTTAGATATATGTGTGTGTGTGTGTGTGTGTGTGTGTGTGTGTGTGTGTGTGTGTAAAAGCGACTGTAGTTGATGTACAGTGGTGCTTGAAAGTTTGTGAACCCTTTAGAATTTTCTGTATTTCTGCATAAATATGACCTAAAACATCATCAGATTTTCACACAAGTCCTAAAAGTAGATAAAGAGAACCCAGTTAAAGAAATGAGACAAAAATATTATACTTGGTCATTTATTTATTGAGGAAAATGATCCAATATTACATGTCTGTGAGTGGCAAAAGTATGTGAACCTCTAGGATTAGCAGTTAATTTGAAGGTGAAATTAGAGTCAGGTGTTTTCAATCAATGGGATGACAATCAGGTGTGAGTGGGCACCCTGTTTTATTTAAAGAACAGGGATCTATCAAAGTCTGATCTTCACAACACATGTTTGTGGAAGTGTATCATGGCACGAACAAAGGAGATTTCTGAGGACCTCAGAAAAAATGTTGTTGATGCTCATCAGGCTGGAAAAGGTTAGAAAACCATCTCTAAAGAGTTTGGACTCCACCAATCCACAGTCAGACAGATTGTGTACAAATGGAGGAAATTCAAGACCATTGTTACCCTCCCCAGGAGTGGTTGACCAACAAAGATCATTCCAAAAGCAAGGTGTGCAATAGTCAGTGAGGTGACAAAGGACCCCAGGGTAACTTCTAAGCAACTGAAGACCTCTCTCACATTGGCTAATGTTAATGTTCATGAGTCCACCATCAGGAGAACACTGAACAACAATTGTGTGTGTGGAAGGGTTGCAAGGAGAAAGCCACTGCTCTCCAAAAAGAACATTGCTGCTCGTCTGTAGTTTGCTAAAGATCACGTGGACAAGCCAGAAGGCTATTGGAAAAATGTTTTGTGGACGGATGAGACCAAAATAGAATTTTTTGGTTTAAATGAGAAGTGTTATCTTTAGAGAAAGGTAACACTGCATTCCAGCATAAGAACCTTATCCCATCCATGAAACATGGTGGTGGTAGTACCGGTATAATGGTTTGGGCCTGTTTTGCTGCATCTGGGCCAGGATGGCTTGCCATCATTGATGGAACAAGGAATTATGACTTATACCATCGAATTCTAAAGGAAAATGTCAGGACATTCATCCATGAACTGAATCTCAAGAGAAGGTGGGTCATGCAGCAAGACAATGACCCTAAGCACACAAGTTGTTCTACCAAAGAATGGTTAAAGAAGAATAAAGTTAATGTTCTGAAATGGCCAAGTCAAAGTCCTGACCTTAATCCAATGGAAATGTTGTGGAAGGACCTGAAGTGAGCAGTTCATGTGAGGAAACCCACCAACATCCCAGAGTTGAAGCTGTTCTGTACAGAGGAATGGGCTAAAATTCCTCCAAGCCGGTGTGCAGGACTGATCAACAGTTACCGTAAACGTTTAGTTGCAGTTATTGCTGCACAAGGGGGTCACACCAGATACTGAAAGCAAAGGTTCACATACTTTTGCCACTCACAGATATGTAATATTGGATCATTTTCCTCAATAAATAAATGACCAAGTATAATATTTTGTCTCATTTGTTTAACTGGGTTCTCTTTATCTACTTTTAGGACTTGTGTGAAAATCTGATGATGTTTTAGGTCATATTTATGCAGAAATATAGAAAATTCTAAAGGGTTCACAAACTTTCAAGCACCACTGTAAATACATGTTAACTCCCTTTACTGGAAAACATCCAACATCTTTCTTGCTCTCTTTTTAGCCCTTTTCCACCCACAAGGTACCTGACAGTGGAAACACAGCGCCAAATTACTTCTAATATGAATCAAAACCTCACTGATTTAAGGTCACCAGGACAACAACTCCAGCAACCCATTTTACATAACATGACTGATGTTAAAATAAGACATGAACAGCATGGAGAAGGGTAAAAAAAATTCCCTCAGTAGCCATTTGCTGAAGAAGGAAACAGGAACTTTCCTGCCAATTACGATGAAGTAAATATGAGCGACGTACTATTTTCAGTGCTGACAGGTTTGCACTCAGGATAAATACAGCACCGGTCAAAAGTTTGGAAATACCGTACATACTCGCTCATAGGTTTTTCTGTATTGTGACTATTTTCTACATTGTTGAACAATACTGAAGACATCAAAATTATGAAATAACATATGGAACATACATGGAATGGGGCAGCATGGTGGTGTAGTGGTTAGCACTGTCACCTCACAGCAAGAAGGTTCTGGGTTCGAGCCCCATGGCCGGTGAGGGCCTTTGTGTGTGGAGTTTGCATGTTCTCCCTGTGTCCGCGTGGGTTTCCTCTGGGTGCTCCGGTTTCCCCCACAGTCCAAAGACATGCAGGTTAGGCTAATTGGTGGCTCTAAATTGACCATAGGTGTGAATGTGAGTGTGAATGGTTGTTTGTCTCTATGTGTCAGCCCTGCGATGATCTGGTGACTTGTCCAGGGTGTACCCTGCCTCTTGCCCATAGTCAGCTGGGATAGGCTCCAGCTTGCCTGTGACCCTGTACAGGATAAGCAGCTACCGTACATAGAATGGATAGATGTTTCATATTTTAGATTCTTCAAAGTAGCCAGTGTTTACCTTGATGGCTCTTTGCACACTATTGGCATTATCTTAACCAGCTTCATGAGGTAGTCACCTGGAATGCTTTTCAATTAACCGGTGTCTCGTCAAAAGTTAATTAGTGTAATTTCTTGCCTTCTTAAAGCGTTCGAGAGCAAACAGTAAAAAGTAAAAATAAAAATACAGTAAATAGTCCTATCCCACAACTGTAGCCATAATCATATTATGTCAAGAACCGCTTAACTAAATAAAGAGAACCAATATCCAACGTTACTTTAAAACATGATGTGTTTTTTAATGAATAAGAATAAAGAAAATCCATTGAATTCGAAGGTGTGTCCAAAGTTTTGACTGGTACTGTCGATAAAACCAATAAAATATTTCTGGCATACTGGATGTAATCATCATTTCTGATTATATCTTTGTGCTGTGTAGCTACCGGTATACAGTGGTATGCAAAAGTTTGGGCACTCCTAGTCAAAATTGCTGTTACTGTGAACAGTTAAGCAAGTTGAAGATGAAATGATCTCCAAAAGGCATAAAGTGAAAGATGACTCATTCCCTTTATATTTTAAGCAAAAACATTTTTTATTTTCATCTTTTACATTTTCAAAATGACAAAAAAGGAAAAGGGCCCGAAGCAAAAGTTTGGGCACCCTGCATGGTTAGTGCCTAGTAACACCCCCTTTGGCAAGTATCACAGCTTGTAAACACTTTTTGTAGCCAGCTAATAATCTTTCAGTTCTTACGTGGGGGATTTTCACACATTCGTCCTTGCAAAAGGCTTCCAGTTCTACAAGTTTCCTGGGCTGTCTTGCATGCACTGCTCTTTTGAGATCTATACACAGATTTTCAATGATGTTTAGGTCAGGGGACTGTGAGGGCCAGGGCAAAACCTTCAGCTTGTGCCTCTTGAGGTATTCCATTGTAGATTTTGAGGTGAGTTTTGGATCATTGTCTTATTGTAGGACCCATCCTCTTTTTAACTTCAACTTTTTTACAGATGATGTGATGTTTGCTTCCAGAACTTGCTGGTATTTATTCAAATCCATGCTTCCCTCAACCAACGAAATGTGCCCTGTGCCACTGGCTGCAACACAACCCCAAAGCATAATTGATCCACACCCATGCTTCAGAGTTGGAGAGGTGTTCTTTTCCTGGAATTTGGCACCCTTTTTTCTCCAAACATACCTTTGCACACTGTGGCCAAAAAGTTCTATTTTGATTTCATCAGTCCACAGGACTTGTTTCCAAAATGCATCAGGCTTGCTTAGATGTTCATTTGCAAACTTCAGACGCTGAATTTTGTGGCTAGGACACAGGAAAGGTTTTCTTCTGATGACTCTCCCATGAAGGCCATATTTGTTCAGGTGTCGCTGCATAGTAGAACAGTGCACCACCACTCCAGGGTCTGCTAAAACTTTCTGAAGGTCATTTGCAGTCAAACAGGGGTTTTTATTTGCCTTTCTAGCAATCCAACGAGCAGTTCTTTCAGAAAGTTTTCTTCATCTTCCAGACCTCACCTTGATCTCCACTGTTTCTGTTAACTGCTATTTCTTAATAACATTACAGTCTGAGGAAACAGTTACCTGAAAACACTTTGCTACGTTCTTGTAGCCTTCTCCTGCTTTGTGAGTATCAATTATTTTATTATTCAGAATGCGAGGGAGTTGCTTAGAGGAGCCCACAGCTGTTGATTTTAGGGACAAGTTTGAGGAGTCAGAGAATTTATACAGCTTTGAAATCTGCATCATCTGACCTTTCCTAATGAAGGATTTGAACAAGCCACAGCTCAATAAGCTAATTAAGGTCTGGAACCTTGGTAAAAATTACCTGAGAACTCAAATGTATCGGGGTGCTCAAACTTTTGCATGATGTTCCTTTTCTTTTTTCACTCTCCAATTGTACAAAACAAAAATAATACACAAATCTTGCAGAAAATGCAGAAAAGAAATGTGTTATCTTTACCTTTATGCCTTTTGGTGATCAGTTCATCTACTGCTCATTTAACTATTCACAGTAACAAACATTTTCAGTAAGGGTGCCCAAACTTTTGCATGCCATTGTATATATTGAAGGAGGCAACTTGTAAAGAATGATGTGAAATATGCTCTTACAGCCAGAAATCTAACTTCTCCATGGTCTTTTACATTTATTTTTTTATGCCCTAAGTTATGTAACAGTTTGGCTCTCAAACCAACAGAAAGAAGAACCCACTTCTTAAAGAAGTGATCTGGTTCCCTAAGCAGCACTGTCAGAGAAAAAGGAATATCTTTCTCTCTCCTTTTTTGCCCATACATAATGCTCTGATTTCTTTTATCTCTATCTTGCTCCTCCTTTCTCTTTTTGTCTATCCATCACTCTACCCTTTAGCTGTCTTGCTATTCTCTCTCCATCTATCCTTTCCACTAATCTCTTTTATATTCCCTTACTGTTATTTCATCCTCTATTTTCAGTGTATCCTTGCTTCAGCTCTTCTCTGCATCATTTCTGAGTATTCTGCATGGTGTTTCACACAGAGCAGTGAGAGGTTGGAAACCATGTACGGTCTGATGAAAGGAGGCTTTATCAAGGTTTATCAGATTTATCAAGATGGATACAAATGTATATTCTTAAGTTGTTCCCATGAGCGTTTACACAAGAAAACCTTTCAAATTATTTTATGGTTTACATTGTTACATTTAGTAATTTTGATATTTTCAGTCCAAGAAAGAAGCCCCTGTTTCAAAATTCACTTACTGTATGTGTTTGACTAAAGTTTGCAGCTGACCACATGGACAAGGCCAATGACTTCTGGAAGAAATTTTGATGATCATTTGGGACAAATATTGAGCTGTTTAGCCACAATGACCAGACGTACAGAGGAACACGGTACCAACTGTTAAACATGGTGGTGGTAGCATCATAGTCTGTGGCTGTTTTGCTGCCAGTGGAACTGATGCCTTGCACAAAATGGATGGAATCATGATGACCACCTCAGAATTCTTCAGCATAACCTCAAACCATCAGAAACTTGGACACAATTGGGGGTTCCAAGAGGACAATGACCCCAAATACACATCAAACCTGTTTGAGGAATGGATAAAACAGGCTAATAAAACAATTCCTGATCTCAACCCTATCAAAAATGTATGGACTGTGGTTCAAATTCTGGTCCGTACCATGAAACTAAAAACCAGATATTTAACCAAGTATTAGGTGTTTAATAGTGTTTATGTATAATTGTGACTTTGTGTTGATTTCCAAAAACTCAAAAAAAAAAAACACAAAAAAACATGTGCACCAAATTCTTGGTTGTTTTTTCTTCTTTCTATTAAACATGCATGTTGTAAAATCATTCTGCCACAGAAAAAGAACAATTCAAAGATTCAGTAAAAGAGCCAGTATTATGGTACCATTTCATTCATGTCCGTGTAGGTAAACTTCTGACCATGAATGTAAGTAAATAAAATTTATATAGAGATTTTCATAGACAAAAGTCATTTAGGGCTTTGCAAGAGCTATTATACAGCATTCATTTGGAATGAGGAGACTGAAAAAAAAAAACAGAAAAAAATCATCATGGACAAAGTGAGCACCAGAGTTACACATATAAAAGAACTGTAAAAGCTAAAAATACACAATAAATACATAATATGCAGACATTGTGCAGAGAGATTACCCATATGCCCATCGAAACAGGTATGTATTTAGCTGACTTTTAAAAGAATCCACAGAATCAGCAAGCCTTAGGTGTTAGGACTAGGACTATTTTGGCCTCTAGAGGCCGCCACTGTTCCTGTGTTTTGTGTTTGTGTTAATTGCCTAATTATCTTCACCTGTGTCCTTAATTAGTTTGTCTATTTATACCCCTGAGTTCAGTCCTCTTGTCACGGAGTCTTTGTGCTGTTATGTTTATCTCCAGTTTCCTTTGTACTGTGTTTTTTTGATCTTCTTAGCTTTTGAATTTTTGCACTTTGCTTTTCTTTTGGATTATACTCTTTGGTTTTTTTTTGGTCTTTTGTTTTGCCCTGTATATAGTGTATATAGTTTAAATAAACCTTTTGATTCTTTTTCTACTTCCGCCTCACGCCTCTGCATTTGAGTCATCCCCCTGGTGGCCTAGTGGGGGTTTGCTGGATTATCACACCAACGAACCAGGTTCGAATCCCAGCAAAACCCTAACAGAAAGACTCCGTCATGACCGACTCAGCAGAGGCTGCTTCAACTGTCTACCCGGCCAACCTTCAGGGAATTATGGCAGCTTTGACACGCTTCGGAGCGACCATGGACGCTCATGGACGTACGCTCACCAGCCAACGTGAGGCCCTCGCTTGCCACGAGGAACTGCTTCAGCAAATTGGGAAAACCCTGGCACAGCTGACATCTCTGCCTGCATCTCCTGCTCCTGATCCAGTTCCTGCTCCTGATCCAGCTCCCACTCCTGCTCCAGTGCCTCCTGCAATGCTGCCTTCTTCACCTCGCGAACCCAGCCTTCCTGCACCACAGAGGTATGACGGCAAGCACAGTGAGTGCCGAGAGTTCCTTACCCAGTGTCAACTCACCTTTGAGCTTCAGCCTACCACCTACACTACGGATCGCCGCAAGATTGCCTTTGTGATCACCTTATTAGCTGGTAAGGCGCGAGCCTGGGCTACTGCTATCTGGCAAAGACAGGGACCTGAGTGCTTTGATTTCCAGCTGTTTTCTGAAGAGATGCTTCGGGTCTTCGATCAGGCAGACATCAGTACCGACGCAGCCCGAAAGCTCATGTCCATCCGGCAAGGAGGAAGCGTCGCAGATTACGCCATCTCGTTCCGAACACTCGCAGCAGTAAGTGGATGGAACGAGACTGCCCTGGTGTCAGCCTTCCACCATGGTCTGTCTGACCCCATCAAGGACGGTCTGGCCTCTATTGGATGCCCAAGTGACCTCGAAACCCTCATCTCACATGCTATTCGTCTGGACAACAGGATGAGAGAACGCCACCAAGCCTTGAGCCCCCCCAGCCTCCCTACCTCTACCTGGAGACCGTCTACCTCCTTCAGTGACTGTCCAGAACCCATGCAAGTGGGTCGTACTCGCCTCTCCGCATCTGAGAGGGAGCGCAGAAGGAGGGACAAGTGCTGCATCTACTGTGGCAAGCCTGGTCACTTCCGAGCATCATGTCCCGAACTCTTGGGAAAAGGACCGCCCCGTCCAGCCGAGGGAGGGTTGTGACGGGGCCTACCCTCTCTCCCGGACTCCCTGGTCAAGGAATCTACATCCCGGTCTCCATCTCCTGGGGTGAGTCTGTCCACTCTTGTCAAGCTTTGATAGACTCAGGGGCGGCTGGGAACTTTATGGATATTCACTTCGCCCAAAGCATCAATATTCCGACTGCACCTCTTGAAGTCCCACTGTCTGTGTCTGCCCTCGATGGCCAAGCGTTAGGTGATGGAAGAGTCACCCAAGTTACTTCTCCAGTTTTCCTCCAGTCTCAAGGTCACAAGGAAGAAATATCCCTGCACCTGATTCCTTCACCTGAGTTCCCAGTTATTCTAGGCCTTCCTTGGCTTACTCGCCACAACCCTCGCATAGACTGGGTAACAAGCCAGGTTGTGGAATGGGGCCCTGCATGCCATGCCTCTTGTCTGCTCTCTAGCTCTCCTGTGTCTCCTGCCGAGCCCCCTGATCTCACCGAGTTATCTCAAGTTCCCACAGAGTACTGGGATCTCAAGGAGGTATTCAGCAAGAGCAGGGCCGCCGTTCTTCCTCCGCACCGGGCCTACGACTGTGCCATCGACTTGCTCCCTGGGACTACCCCTCCTCGTGGCAGACTGTTTTCACTCTCTCAGCCAGAACGCAAGGCCATGGAGGAATACCTCAAAGATGCCCTGGTCTCTGGGTTTATTCGACCCTCCACTTCACCTGCTGGAGCCGGCTTCTTCTTTGTCGGCAAGAAGGATGGGGGGCTCCGACCATGTATTGATTACAGGGGCCTGAATAAGATCACTGTGCGCAACCGATATCCCCTTCCGCTGATGTCCACAGCTTTCGACCTGCTCCAAGGCGCCACCGTCTTCACCAAGTTGGACCTACGGAACGCATACCACCTCATCCGTATCCGACAGGGAGACGAGTGGAAGACTGCCTTTAACACCCCGTCTGGGCACTACGAATACCAGGTGATGCCCTTCGGACTCACCAACGCACCAGCTGTTTTTCAGGCCCTAATCAACGACGTCTTAAGGGACATGATTAACCTATACGTTTTTGTCTACCTCGACGACATCCTTATCTTTTCCAAGACCGTGCAGGAGCACCGCCACCATGTCCGCCAGGTTCTCCAGAGGCTGCTACAGAACAATCTGTTCGCCAAGGCCCAGAAATGCGAATTTCATGTTCCCGAGGTCTCCTTTCTGGGATTTATTGTACGGACAGGCCAACTCCAAATGGACCCTGCCAAGACCCTGGCCGTCCGGGATTGGCCTACTCCCAAGTCCGTTAAGGAGGTTCAGCGGTTCTTAGGATTCGCTAACTTCTACCGCAAGTTCATCAGGAACTTCAGTTCTGTGGCAGCACCCATGTCAGACCTCACCAAAGGGACAGGTGGATCTTATGGCTGGTCTCCTCAGGCAGAAAAGGTGTTCAAAGACCTCAAGGACCGCTTCTGCACGGCACCCATTCTGGTTCTCCCGGACACCTCCCAACCATTCATCGTGGAGGTGGACGCCTCGGACAGTGGTGTCGGCGCGGTGCTCTCTCAACGTTCGGAAGGAAAGCTGCACCCCTGCGCTTACTTCTCCCACCGCCTGAGTCCTGCTGAGTCCCGGTACGATGTGGGGGATCGAGAACTGCTAGCGGTCAAACTGGCCCTTGAGGAGTGGAGGCACTGGCTGGAGGGAGCACAACATCCATTCCTGGTTTGGACTGACCACAAGAACCTGGAGTACCTCCAGCAAGCCAAGAGACTGAACCCTCGACAGGCTAGGTGGGCCCTGTTTTTCAATCGGTTTGACTTCACCCTCTCATACCGCCCCGGCTCCAAGAACACCAAACCTGACGCACTGTCCAGACTGTTCTCTGCCACTAACAGGGAGAATGAAGTCGGGCCTATTATCCCTGTGTCCCGGATTGTGGCCCCTGTCCGCTGGGGTATTGAGGAGGCTGTCCGACGAGCCCAACGCCAGGACCCCGGTCCTGGGACGGGGCCACCAGGCCTCTTGTACGTCCCACATCAAGCCCGGGCCAAGGTTCTCCAGTGGGGTCACTCTTCCCCTCTCACCGCCCACCCGGGAGCTCGGAGGACCCTGGACTTCCTGAAAAGACGCTTCTGGTGGCCTAACATGGAGAAGGAAGTAAGGTCATTTGTCCTGTCCTGTGAGGTTTGCACCAGAACCAAGAACCCACGACAGCGTCCCCAGGGTCTCCTGCATCCTCTGACCATTCCCCGGCGTCCCTGGTCCCACGTGGCAGTCGACTTTATCACGGGTCTCCCTGAGTCACAAGGTAACACGGTCATTTTGGTCTTAGTTGACAGACCTCTAGAACCAACCAGACTCAGGCCAACCGCCATAGAAGACCTGCACACGCTTTCCGCCCTGGGCAGCGTGTTTGGCTGTCCACTAAGGACCTTCCACTGCGGGTGGAGAACCGCAAGCTTGCTCCTCGCTACATTGGCCCCTTCAAGGTGGTGCGCAGGGTGAACCCTGTCTCCTACCGGCTCCAGTTGCCCCGGACTCTGAGGATCAACCCCACTTTCCATGTTTCCCTGTTACGGCCCGTACTGACGTCTACGTATGCCCCTGCCCCTAGGAACCCCCCACCCCCCCGCATCTTCCAGGGGCAGACTGTGTTCACTGTGAATCGCCTGCTTGACTCCCGCCGGGTCCGCGGCGGGTTGCAATATCTGGTGGACTGGGAGGGCTATGGTCCTGAGGAGCGCTGCTGGGTTCCTGCTCGGGATGTCCTTGATAAAGAACTATGTCGGGACTTCCATTCGGCCCATCCGGATCACCCTGGGAACGTCAGGAGACGCTCCTAGAGGGGGGGGTCCTGTTAGGACTAGGACTATTTTGGCCTCTAGAGGCCGCCACTGTTCCTGTGTTTTGTGTTTGTGTTAATTGCCTAATTATCTTCACCTGTGTCCTTAATTAGTTTGTCTATTTATACCCCTGAGTTCAGTCCTCTTGTCACGGAGTCTTTGTGCTGTTATGTTTATCTCCAGTTTCCTTTGTACTGTGTTTTTTTGATCTTCTTAGCTTTTGAATTTTTGCACTTTGCTTTTCTTTTGGATTATACTCTTTGGTTTTTTTTTGGTCTTTTGTTTTGCCCTGTATATAGTGTATATAGTTTAAATAAACCTTTTGATTCTTTTTCTACTTCCGCCTCACGCCTCTGCATTTGAGTCATCCCCCTGGTGGCCTAGTGGGGGTTTGCTGGATTATCACACCAACGAACCAGGTTCGAATCCCAGCAAAACCCTAACATTAGGTAGCAATGACACGTCAAAGTAGTTTCATAGTGTTGTGTAAGGTTTCAAATTAAAGGGCATGAAGATCTGAATTGAAAACTTGATTAATTTTGTTTAAAAAAAAGTTATGAACATTTGAAAATCCAGTGTTTTATAAAATTTCCATTTCTGTCCGTTGCCCCGGTCACAAACCAGCAATCATTTTACACTGGTTTAATATTCCATTCATGAGAAAACAAAACAAACAAACAACAAAAAAAAAACCTCAATCAGAAATTAATAGACCAAAAAGCCAAAAATAAAGAGATTTCGAATTTTGAGTATCAGGGAAAGAATTACAGATAAAGGCTTCTTCTTATAGATCACAATTATCCACCTAGAAGGCTTAAAAGTAATACATTAATGAAATTGGTCCATCCTTTGCGTTTAAACATACAAGCCAGAATTTAGCGGGTATGCTCACTTTAAATTGTGGACACCAAGCATAACTAATGACAGTGGTGCTCAAATGAGCTGTACACAAGAGTATTCCTGATAGTTATATTCCTTCTCATTTTTTCTCAGTGAAAAAAATATTTGGAAAATCATTGATTTTTAGGAAGGATACAACATTTTCCTCAGTGATCCGATCTTTCATGGGCACTGGACATCAAAGTGTTTAGCTGATTTTAGTGGAAAAATCAAGTCAACATGAGAGATTCAACCACTAGATGGGAATAATGAGTTTCATGCTGATTGAATCAACACTGAGCAAGCTGGAAGCAACAACAAAACACATGGACCGGTGATGAATATCACTAAAAAACCCAAGATGGCAGCTCCTATGAATTTGGTGTATTGCATGACACAACGTTAAAAAACACTTAAAAGCTCATTACAACACCGCATAAAATTAACAATATATTCTGTAAATATGTTATTTATTCTTGAATCGGCACTAGTTTTATGTAGATTAAACACTTTTAAATGTCTTTAACCCTCATCCTACCATGCTATTTTACACCTTAATCTTACCATGTGGGGTCCGTTTGGACCCCAATACTTTTCTTTAAAATTAAAGCTTATAAAGACAAAATCACCAGATAAGTTTTGTTCAGAACATCTTGTATTAATAACAGCAATACACTAAAGGGCCCAAGGCATAAAGAACACACTTAACCTTCATCCTACCAGCCAATTTTACATACACAAACTACCAGGCGGGGTCCGTATGGACCCCAGGAGGGAATACCTTGAAATCAATGCAGTAAGAACCAATTCAATGCAGCAAACAGACATAACTTTATTGAAGAACAAAATCCACTATGGCTGAATATCAATGATGTATTATAAATGCAATAACATTGCAATAATATTGCAATAACTAGCATACATGTAGCAAATTATAGCGCCACAAAAAAAAAAATTGGCATTATATACATGATTTTTGCAGCTCATGCAGCTGTAAAACATTCTGGATTACAACTTAGGTCTTTTCTTACAGAATTTAAAACAAAAAAGTAATTGTAAAATAATTTAGGGCTTTTGTTTTGCAGCCTGTGCTTATTGCAGCAGTGGGGTCCACACGGACCCCAAGAAGGAATGCCTTGGTAGTTTCATTATGGAACATAAAAGAAATAAAAGAAGTTAACTTTCCGTGTGCTATTCAATTATAAAATGAAAGACAGATAAACTTTACTCTGGGGTCCGGTTGGACCCCAGTAACAAATTAATTATACCTTCACAATGCAAAAAGCTGATCTTCCGGTGCTTTAGTGTTTTAATTAAGACATAAATTCCGACAAATTCATAAAACGGTGAGGCAGCATGTCACATATTTTTAAAATGGCAAACAAACATATAGGTGCGGGGTCCAGATGGACCCCACTTGGTAGGATGAAGGTTAAAGGCCAAATAAAAACATGCTGTTCTCCCATACAAACGTATGGGAGGTTCATCAGTGCAGCGGCGTGTTGTCAAGCCTATCTCAGGGGTGTAAGCAGAGCATTCCACAGTTTAGGTGCGACAGCCTCAAAAACTCGATTGCTACAGGTCTTTAGGCAGGTGTGTGGGACAGACAGTAAATTTAGCCTATTTGACCGAACTGAGAGAGCTGATGAGTGAGGGTAAAGTAGGTCAGCTACACATGCAGGACTGTGCAATGTTCTGTAAGTAAAAGTGAGAATTATAAATTGGATCCTAAACACAACAGGGAGCCAGTGAAGAGATATGAGTAGAGGGGTGATGTGAGATGCAGGTTGGAGTGAGCAGCATAGGAAGGAGGTTCAAAATGAAATCAAAATGAAAAGAGCTTTTTTTTTTTTTTTTTGCAAAAACGTTGCACAAGTCATGGTGAGAAAAGCAGTTTAGACAGATAAAGAAACCTGAAAAAAAAGAAAAAGAAAAACAGGATGGGCAAGGCAATACAGTCCATGCTAGAAACTGATATATATAGTGACTTCACATGAAAATACAAAGAGCTAGGGATAGACTGGGTCAACACATCTATCAAAGACATACACAGTCTCAGGCCACTATATTAGGTACACTCATCCATCTGCTGTTTTATGCAGTTCTCTAATCAGCCGATCCCTTGACAGCAGCACAATGCATAAAATCATGCAGATACAAATCAAGATCTTCAGGTAATTTTCACTTCAGACATCAGAATGGGAAATATTGTGATCTCTGTGTTTTTCACTGTGGCATGGGTGTTGGTTTGAGCCAGATGGACTGGTTTGAGTATTTCAGAAACTGCTGATCTCCTGAGGTTTTCACACACAACAGTCTCTAGAGTTTACACAGAATGGTGCAAAAAACAAAACAGAAAAAAAAAAAAAATATAGCTGCAAGCAGCAATGCGGGGCCAAGCAGGATGACCCAGCCTAAGTTGCCATGGCAACAGAAAGAACTGACCAGGCAGACGGTCATAGGCACGCACAGGAAGTGTTTACAAGCAGAAATGTACCTCCAACCAGATGGTTAGAGGCATGCACGGCTTCACCGTCAAATTCGATTGACTGTGATGGCTGAAATTACTTCAAGTGTACTAGGTGTGTGTGTGTGTGTGTGTGTGTGTGCTAAAAGACTGCTGAGATATGAGCTCAATTATATATGAGCCAAAACACATTTTGGAAAGTTATAGCGCCCCCTAATGGCCAAAGTGCACCAAATGTGGTATGGGCACTTATGGAGGGGTGGGGCATAATCCCACCAAGTTTGGTTAAGAAAGATCAAAGGGCTGCCGAGATATGAGCACACGTCCTGTTTCGCGTCTGCACATCCAAGTTTGATTGGCAGCCACGGCCAAACGCTTATGAAATTCGAAAAACCGGGTAAGTTTTTTGTGCAGCTTAGTGCAACGTTGCCATCTACCAAGTTTGGAAGGAATTGGTCAAAAATTGAGGGAGGAGAAGCATTTTAATTGATTTTCACATAATTCAAAATGGCGGAAAATATACAAGGCGGAATATGACGGCATAGGATGTGTTGGATTCGTTTTGACCCAAGGATTCCAGCGATACAAGATTTTGACGATCAGACATATGATTCAAAAGTAACAAGCAGAAATGTACATGCAACTTTGGCCTGTTGTTGGCGCTAGAGAGTTTGAGGTGGTGAGTTGAAATTTGCTGACAAGAACCTTGAGCCAGCCTAGAATCAGTGTGCCAAATTTGAAAACCTGTTGTCAGACGGTTCTATGGGTTTCCATAGAATTTCATTGATTTTAACAAAATTCAAAATGGCGGAAAATCCTCAAGGCAGAATATGACGTAATAGGGTGCGATAGATTCGTCTTGACCCAAGGATTCCATAGGCAGTGGAATTTTGTTTCTAGCCAAAACGCATCATGAGATATGAGCCAAAAGACATTTTTCCTAGTTATAGCGCCCCCTAGCAGCCAATTTGTTCCAAATTCTTTGGGGTCCTTCATGGAGGGGTGGGGCATAAACCCACCAAGTTTCGTTAAGATACGCCAAAGGGCAGCCGAAATATGAGCACACTTCCTGTTTGGCGTCTGCGCCTCCAATTTTGATTGGCTGCCACGGCCAAACGCTTATGAAATTCTAAAAACCGGGTAAGTTTCTTGTGGAGCTTAGTCCAAAGTTGCCATCTACCAAGTTTGGGAGAAATTGGTCCAAAATTGAGGGAGGAGAAGCATTTTAATTGATTTTCACAAAATTCAAAATGGCGGGAAAACTATATGGGCGGAAAATGACGTCATGGGGTGCTTTGGATTCGTCTTGACCCAAGGATTCCAGGGATACCAAGTTTTTGAAAATCGGACCAATGGTTCAAAAGTTACAAGCAGAAATGTACCTGCAACTTTGACCTGCTGGTGGCGCTAGAGGGTTGGGGGTGGGGACCTAAAAATTGTTGTGGGGAATGCTGAGACTGTCTAGAATGTGTGTGCCAAATTTGAGCATTTTCCTATGTGTGGTTCTATGGGCTGCCATTGACATCCCATAGGAGAAGAAAGTTGAATAATAAATATAGCTGCAAGCAGCAATGAGGGGGCCAAGCACCCTATGAGCCTAGTCGTCAGGCTCGCAGAATGCATTTGGGCCAGACAGATGGTCACGAGCACACACAAGAAGTTTCATGTCGATATACCATCGTTTGACTGAGATACAAGGTCATTTGTTGTTCGGCGGCTTCATCATCAAATTCGATTGACTGTGATGGCTGAAATTACTTCAAGTGTACTTGGTGTGTATGTGTGTGTGTGTGTGTGTGTGTGTGCTAGAAGACTGCTGACATATGAGCTCAATGACATATGAGCCAAAATATATTTTGTATAGTTATAGCGCCCCCTAATGGCCAATGTGCACCAAATTTGGTAGGAGAGCTTGCGGAGGGGTGGGGCATAATCCCACCAAGGTTGGTTAAGAAATGTCAAAGGGCTGCCGAGATATGAGCTCACATCCTGTTTGACATCTTCGCAGCTGAGTTTCATTGGCTGCTGCGGCCAAACAGTTTAAACATTTCAAAAGACTGAGGATAAATTTTGTGCGGCTTGGTGCAATGATGCTATCAACCAAGTCTGGGCAAATTTGGTCAAAAATTGAGGGAGGAGTAGCAATTTACATGATTTTAACAAATTTCAAAATGGCGGAAAATCTACCAGGTGCAATATGACGAGATAGGATAGGTTGGATTCGGTTTGACCGATGGATTCCAGCAATACTAAGATTTTGACAATCAGCCGTACGGTTCAAAAGTAACAAGCAGAAATGTACTTCCAACTTTGTCCTGTTGGTGGCGCTAGAGAGTTTGAGGCGGTGAGTTGAAATTTGCTGACAAGAACCTTGAGCGAGCCTAGAATCAGTGTGCCAAATTTCTCAACCTCTCGTCTGACGGTTCTATGGGTTGCCATAGAATTTCATTGATTTTAACAAAATTCAAAATGGCGGAAAATCCTCAAGGCTGAATATGACGTGATAGGGTGCGATGGATTCGGCTTGAACCAAGGATTCCAGAGATCGTGGAATTTTGTTTTTAGCCCAAACGCATCATGAGATATGAGCCAAAATTCATTTTTGCTAGTTATAGCGCCCCCTAGCGGCCAAGTTGGTCCACGTTTTTTGGGGACCTTTCGGGTGGTGTCTGTCATAATGCCACCAAGTTTCGTTAAGATCTGCCAAAGGGCGGCCGAGATGTGAGCACACATCCTCTTTCGCGTCTGTGCAGCCAAATTTGATTGGCTGCCACAGCCAAACGCTTATGAAATTCGAAAATCCGTGTAAGATTCTTGTGCAGTTTCCTCCACCGTTGCTATGGACCAAATTTGGGAGAAAATGGTCAAAAACTGAGGGAGGAGTAGCATTTTAATTGATTTTCACATAATTCAAAATGGCGGAAAATCTACCAGGTGCAATATGACGAAACAGGGCGCGTTGGATTCATTTTGACCCAAGCATTCCAGAGATACTAAGCTTTTGACGATCAGACGTATGGTTCAAAAGTAACAACCAGAAATGTACCTGCGAATTTGACCTGTTGGTGGCGCTAGAGAGTTTGAGGTGGTGAGTTGAATTTTGGTCACAAGACCCTTGAGGGTGCCTAGAATCAGTCTGCCAAATTTGAAAACCTCTAGTCATACGGTTCTATGGGTTGCCATCGAATTTCTTTGATTTTAACAAAATTCAAAATGGCGGAAAATCCTCAAGTCAGAATATGACGGCATAGGGTGCGATGCATTCGTCTTGACCCATGGATTCCAGAGATAGTGGAATTTTGTTTCTACCCAAAACGCATCATGAGATATGAGCCAAAAGACATTTTTCCTAGTTATAGCGCCCCCTAGCAGCCAATTTGTTCCAAATTTTTTGTTGCCCTTTGGGGAGGGGTGCTGCATAAAGCCACCAAGTTTCGTTAAGATAGGCCAAAGGGTGGCCGAGAAATGAGCACACTTCCTGTTTTGCATCTGCAAGCCAAATTTGATTGGCTGCCACAGCCAAACGCTTAGGAAATTCTAATTACCGGGTAAGATTCTTGTGCAGATTAGTCCCCAGTTGCCATCTACCAAGCTTGGGAGAAATTGTTCAAAAATTGAGGGAGGAGAAGCATTTTAATTGATTTTCACATAATTCAAAATGGCGGAAAATCTACTGGGTGGAATATGACGAGACAGGGCGCGTTGGAGTCGCTGTGACACAAGCATTCCAGCGATACTAAGATTTTGATGATCAGACGTATGGTTCAAAAGTAACAAGCAGAAATGTACCTGCAACTTTGACCTGTTGGTGGCGCTAGAGAGTTTGAGGTGGTGAGTTGAAATTTGGTGACAAGATCCTTGAGGCAGCCTAGAATCAGTTTGCCAAGTTTAAAAACCTCTAGTCAGATGGTTCTATGCGTTGCCATAGAATTTCATTGATTTTAACAAAATTCAAAATGGCGGAAAATCCTCAAGGCAGAATATGACGTCATAGGGTGCGATGGATTCGTCTTGACCCATGGATTCCAGAGATAGTTGAATTTTCTTTCTAGCCAAAACGCATCATGAGATATGAGCCAAAAGGCATTTTTCCTAGTTATAGCGCCCCCTAGCGTCCAATTTGGTCCAAATTTGTTGTGGCCCTTTGGGAAGGGGTTTTGCATAATGCCACCAAGTTTCGTCAAGATTGGCCAAAGGGCCACCGAGATATGAGTGCACTTCCTGTTTTGCGTCTGCGCAGCCAAATTTGATTGGCTGCCACGGCCAAACGCTTGTGAAATTCAAATCACCGGGTATAACTTTTGTGCAGGTTAGTCCAATTATGCTATCTTCCAAGTTTGGGAGAAATTGGTAAAAAATTGAGGGAGTTGAAACATTTTAATTGATTTTCACAAAATTCAAAATGGCGGGAAAAGTATATGGCGGAAAATGACGTCATGGGGTGCATTGGATTCGTCTTGGCCCAAGGATTCCAGGGATACCAAGTTTTTGAAAATCAGACCAACGGTTCAAAAGTTACAAGCAGAAATGTACCTGCGACTTTGAGCTGTTGGTGGCGCTAGAGGGTTTGAGGTAGAGGCCTGAAATTTGCTGAGAGGAATGTTGAGAGTGTCTAGAATCAGTGTGCCAAATTTCACAACTTTTTACCAGACGGTTCTATGGGCTGCCATAGACTTGCAGAGGCGGAAGTGGACTGAATAATAATAATAATAATAATAATAATAATAATAATAATAATAATAATATAATAAGAAACAATAGAATCACTATGGGTGCCTTCGCAGCTTCGCTGCTTGGCCCCCAATAATAATAATAATAATAAGAAAACCGACAAACTCATTAGGGGCCTTCGCCAGCTTCGCTGCTTGGCCCCTAAAAACACTGAGTGTTTGAGCTGCCAGGACGGATATAACAACTCATATGATCACTCTTTACAACTGTGGTGAGCAGAAAAGCATCTCAGCATGCAACAGCAGAAGAGCACATTGGGTTCCAGTCCTGCCAGTCAAGAACAGGGATCTTAAACTCAAGAACAAGTTCTTATTAATGTGGCTGGTGAGTATACGATGGAATAATTAAACATCATTTTGGTGGAACTACATTGTACAAAAAACTAACCAGTGAAGAAAGAAGAAAATATGTGAAAAATGTGTTTAAAATGCACAGTTTGGCTGATATCAGTAGGGAGACTTCCTATGGGATGTATAGTCAAATGGAGCTGCTATGTGATGACTAAAGAATGTCCCATGCATAAGATGAAACAATTGAACACCTGCTAATACAATGCCAAAGATCTGCTGAAATATGGACAAAAGTACAATCAATAGGACTAAACACAGACAGCGCAGTGAGGACAGTTATGTATGGGATATTCAAGTATACCACAGCATTTACATGAAATTTACTGGTTAGTTGTTTGTAGAATCAACAGCAAAATCTGTAAAACTAGAGAAAAAATGGTAATAAATCAATGTAATATATCAACTGACAATATATTCACACAAACTGTAACTCAACTGAGAAGACTAAAAACAGAAGACGTGAAGAAAAGCAAACATTTTCCATGGATATGTCTTAAAATAGGAACTTGAACTTTTCCTCATGCGCCCCCCCCCCCCCGCAAATATCTAGAAATACATATGTTATTTACCAGCTGGGAGGTCCGTATCATGAAATACCGTGACCGAGGTCTTGAAAGTACTGAGCGAGGCCCTCTGGGCCGAGGTCAGTATTTAAGGCCGAGGTCATGGTATTTCACCATACGGACCGACCTTAAGCTGGTAAATAATATATTTTTTTTTCTTTACCAAATTCTAACAGAAAACGAGAGCGCCTGAAAGGGAAAACCGAGCCGAGCCGCCATTTTGAATCCTCATTCACAGCTGTAATGCAAATTGCTTCCTCCTCAGTATACAAGTGCACTTCCATGGCAGGAAAAAAACTACATTTTGCCACCTGTGTAGTCCCCTGTTTATACAAATAGGAGTCATTCAGGATTCAGCCATGTTTTGCTTGGTGTTAGCAAGTTAGAGGTTTTTAGCTTTCTCCTGAAATGTTTTCTTTTATTTCTTCTTCCTCAGGGTAGTAAAACTCGCTTTCGCTGTGAACACTGTCATTATCGCTATCCATGCTGTAAAATTAATGCTATTTTGAATCCTCATTCACAGCTGTAATGCAAATGGCTTCCTCCTCAGTATACAAGTGCACTTCCATGGCAGGAAAAAAACTACATTTTGCCACCTATGTAGTTCCTTATTTATACAAATAGGAGTCATTCAGGATTCAGCCATGTTTTTGCTCGGTGTTAGCAAATTACAGGTTTTAGCTTTCTCCTGAAATGTTTTCTTTTATTTCTTCTTCCTCAGGGTAGTAAAACTCGCTTTCGCTGTGAAGACTGTCGTCATCACTATCCACACTGTAAAATTAATGCTATTTTCCTGAGAAATGCTGGCAAAAATTTATAAGATTTTTGATAATCTTATAAATAAATCTTATAAAAAAAAAGATAAATGTTGACAAAAAATGCTACTATGTTTGTTGTTGTTGTGAACGAGCGAGTCGCCAGAGGTCCATAACTGGGGTCCGTAACCGGGGTCCGTAACTGGGGTCTGTAGGATACGGACCCACTTGCCAGCCAATCAGAGCGCAGGATTTGGACCGCGAAAAAAATAATGTAAATTATTTTAAAAATTATTTGATTTGAAGTTATGTTTAATCCCTTATATAGAATGTCTCCTGGTGAATGTATTGCAAAGTAAATGGCTGTATTGTTGAGAAACTGTACAAAGGTTGGAAAGCAATTCTCAATAAAGTTCAATTAAAGAAAGAAAGAAAGAAAGAAAGAAAGAAAGAAAGAAAGAAAGAAAGAAAGAGGCCCAATACTTTGCCTGATCACATGGGCAGCATTTTCTCCATTTCAGAACACCACAATTCACACAAGGTCTGCAGTAGAAACAGTGAAACCTAAACAATCACCTGCATCAGAGGACAGTAAAATATAATTTGAAACCCTAAAAAGAGCAATTTCAGTGGAGTGCCATTTCCAAAACCCAGACTCAAACTTATCATAAATATTGCAACTCTCCAAAGCAGCAGTGAGTTGTTTGGCCACAACCTTCACTAGGTGAAAATGGGAATTTAATTGCTTTTATTCTTAGCTTTAAAGGAACCTTAAATGTAATAGTGTATTTAAGTTACATTTAAGACCAGCCCTTAAATTTGGTAGGAAATTTAATACCTTTACTGAACTTTTCCATCCATCCATCCATCCATCCATCCATTATCCATAACCACTTATCCTGTACAGGGTCGCGGGCAAGCTGGAGCCTATCCCAGCTGACTATGGGTGAGAGGCGGGGTACACCCTGGACAAGTCGCCAGATCATCACAGGGCTAACACATAGAGACAAACAACCATTCACACACTCATTCACACCTACGGTCAATTTAGAGTCACTAATGAACCTAACCTGCATGTCTTTGGACTGTGGGGGAAACCGGAGCACCCGGTGGAAACCCACGCAGACACGGGGAGAACATGCAAACTCCATACAGAAAGGCCCCTGTCAGCTACTGGGCTTGAAACCAGAACCTTCTTGCTGTGAGGCGACAGTGCTAACCATTACACCACTGTGCCACCCCACTGAATTTTTTTAATTCATTAAATATACTAGTAACTTTAATACTAGTAACCCTTTCTTGATATTCTTAAAAATAGTATTGATATTAAGTACATTTAAATGTTAAATTTAGTAACTTTAAGTGACATCATAAACATTCTTTTTAACAGCATTTTATTATCTTTAAGAAGTCATGGAAAGTCATTTAAAGTTATATTCTAAGAATTCTGTAAATTTTTAGGATACTTTAAAGGAGATACGCAGAACTATGGCCTAACTTTTTGTTTATAAATGCCTTGAGACCTCAAGAATGGCACAGGAATAGTTTTAAGTGTTAACAATAAATCTAATATAGTAATTTTTACAATTAAAGTGATTCATACAGGTAGCGGTCTGAGTGAATGACCTTTACATCTGTGACGTCACAGCAGGAAGGCTATCGGTCTCATCGCCATTTCCGCTATACTAAAGCACAGAGCTAACTGCAACTTCAATCCTCCATTTTGAGCTAATTTATCATCATACCACACAGATGTGTTCCTGGCGGGTGCAGCAACACGACAGAAGGTGGATTTACAGTATGTTGCATTCATGGCTCAAGAATGTTCAAACTGCAAAGATTTGGATGCATTTTGCGAGAAATTCACGGATTGGGCGCCTACGAAGTGGTCTCTCCTCTGCTCTGCACATTTTACTGATGACTCGTACGAAACCTCTGATCTGTTGAGGAGCATTGGCTATAAGCCTCTACTGAAAGAGGGTGCATTACCAACAATTAAAGGAAAAGAAAACTACAAGAAAAGGAAAGTAAGTTCATTTACATCAGTTCTCCCGGCGTGTGAGCCGAGCAGTAATGGCAGAGTACTCAGTATGGAGAAAATGGAGAATGAGTGGACCAGCTGTCAGATTTCTCTGCTGGATATACTTTTTTTTTTTCCCTGCTGGATATGCTTGCCTCAGCAGTAATATCTTGCCCTTATGTGGAAGAAGTGAATGAATGAAGAACTGAAAGTCAGATTGTATATAGCACCGGTTCCTGCTGTGACGTCATCCACCCAGGGCTGGCTGGCTCAGTGGGGCATCTTGAATGCCAACTTTGCGGTCAATTTTAACTCTCAAAAATATATATTTCTTTATTCCAAAATATGCAGCATACAAGAGTCAAGGATGGAGATACTATTCACTAATAAATGTATTTAAAAATAAAGGTTCTGCGTATCTCCTTTAAGTATATCTGAAAGTTGTTAGTTCATCGAGTGCTTCTCTAAACATTTTTTGACAAAATGGGAGTTTACATATCGGCCTATAGTTCTTGGGTCTAGAGTTTCTTTACTAGTCTAAGTTAGGTTTCTTTACTATGGGCTGGAGAGAAGCATGCTTAAAATAAGAGGAACATATCCTGTAGACAATAAAGAATTAACAATAGCTAATATGGCAGGTTCAATAATTGAAAAAAATAAAGAGAATGGTATCAGATCTTAGAAAATATCTTA
The DNA here is from genome assembly GCF_027579695.1 of Neoarius graeffei. Lineage (NCBI taxonomy): Eukaryota > Metazoa > Chordata > Actinopteri > Siluriformes > Ariidae > Neoarius > Neoarius graeffei. Next base: position 35,725,013 of record NC_083595.1, read on the forward strand.
ATTTTACTAGGTTCATCAAATCTTGTAAGCTGGTCATTTGAAAAGAGTCCAGAACAGTAGGAGTTAGAAGGGGACTAGAGTTGGCTGGACAAGTCCCAAGATGAATACTGGACCTAATAGCCAATAACCTTATCAACAAAAAAAGTAAAGAACTTATTACAATCATTGACAGAGAAACATGGTAATGTAGAAAGAGGTGGTGAAATGATGTTATTGATTGTGTCAAATAAAATCTTAGGATTTCTTTTTGAAGAAGAGATTGTGTTTGCAGTCCTGCAACAGTTTGGTAGCTTGCCAGGGTGTACTGAAGTAAGCTGGGATTGGCTCCAACTTCACCCACGACCCTGACGGATAAACAGTATAAATAATGGATGGATGGATGGATGGATGATGTTTATGTTTGAAAAGTAAGCAATCTGGGCTTCCTTTACTGCAACATTAAAAGAATATGAGGATTTTTTTAAAGGTATTAACGATTCACTTCTTGCCCAGTGGCTTATTAACGATTCACTTCTTGCCCAGTGGCTTTCCATAGTTGCTCAGTCCTGTGGCACTTCCTTCTTACTTCCAGATCACAGCAAGACCTCCACCATGGCTGAACAGATGCACTAAATGAACCCACTAAATGAACTAAATGATCCCACTAAATGAACAACCCACAGGGTACAGTTTATTTAACTCATTTAATCCAGAACTTTTCACAGACACGAAAATATCCAGATTAAAGATGTTCATAAATAACAATTTGATCATTAACCGTCAATAAGACAATCAATATCACAATCCCCGAGGACATAATCTTTCTCATTTTTTTCTCATAACAGCAGTGTTGCACCCTTGTCTGGGTGGTCACCTCAAGCCAGCACATCCAGAACATGACTTAAAGTGAAACTAAAAGAAAAAAACAGAGTCGAGAGTTAGTTAGAACAACAACTGTCTTTGTGTATAAGTATGTGTGCACCTACATGCATAGTGTTATCCCACCGGTCACTATTGTTGCCATGTTTGCTCATTCTATGACCATACTGAACAAAGTTGAGTAAATGCAAATGGATATATCATGCACAGATGATGTGTACAAAAAAACAACAACAATCCTTATCCTATTTTAATAAGAACATACTTTGCTAAGCTTTTGTTTGCGAGGTTTGATAAAGCCATCCTCTTCTCCTCGTGGAACCAGGAAGTAAACAACTCTGGTTATGTGACAATTTACACTAAACATGGGATACATATTTCATTGAGACCCTTTATTTTTTTCAATATTTGCTGGAAATGCATTGATACGTCATTCAGTACCATTTTTAGTCAAGTCAAGTTTATTTGTATAGCACTTTTAATAATAAACATTGTCACAAAACAGCTTTACAGAATTTGAATGACTTAAAACATGAGCTAATTTTATCCCTAATCTATCCCCAATGAGCAAGCCTGTGGCAACAGTGGCAAGGAAAAACTCCCTCAGACGACATGAGGAAGAAACCTCGAGAGAAACCAGACTCAAAAGGGAACCCATCCTCATTTGGGCAACAGCAGACAACATGACTATAACATTAACAGTTATGGAGTCATGAAGTCAGTTTCGTTGATGTTATAACTCTTCATTGATGGAAACTTGAGAGCAAAACTGTTCATAACAACTGCAGTCCTAAAGTTAGCAAGTCAACTGTAGTCCTCAGCCATAAAAGCATTACTGTAAGTGTCCAGAGCATCTTCCAAGTGTGACTTTCAACTGTCCATATGGAGCCGTCCTCTACAGGAGTGATGTGATGAGACTCTGAACAGACATACGTAGGACATCAGGATGGATCAAGCAGGTCTGAGGAGCAGAAGAGGTCAGCATCTCGATCTTAGGATTGACATGTAACTCAGAGGGACAGATGGGGGGGGGGAGAAAACACAGGTTGTTAGGTATGCCCAGTGTCACCTGAATAAGTAGAAACAGTATACATTTTGCACTAAGTACAAGCAGGGACTCTGGCAAAACTAACTATGACAGCATAACTAAAAGGGGAGAGCCAGAAGGTAACACAGGCATGAGGGACATAAAGCAGCAGCCACTACACCATCAACAAACTCGTGTGAGCAAGCGAGTGGGGGACTGACAGCATCCATACATCCCATTTTACCAAAAACACTCTATGTCTGAGGACCCTCCAGATCTACACCTTTTCCTCATAAAGAAGCATTATAACTGAAAATGTTTCTTTACTGTCACTAATGTGACTGATGGTATTAATCAGGTTAAATGGATAAATTCTATATTTTGTTTCCAAGTTTCAGGTCAGGAAAAGGAAAGCCAAATTTTTTCTTGCAAACAAGGCATTTAGTATGAGTGACTTGTTCACCACAGAGCGAGCATTAATCAAACACATTTTGATTGAAGGAGCTGCTGTATCATTTGCAGCACAGGAAGCTTTATGGGTGTGTGCAGTTGGATGGATCACTTGTTCACTACATCGATCCCAACCATATTGATGATATGAAACAGAAGTCACTGTTTCTAAAGCAAACCAGATTCTTGGTCTCCTTAAGAGAGTCTGCTGGGACGTACGAGACTCCAGCACTAGAAAGCTGCTATACTGTGCACTGGTCCGACTGAAGCTGGAATATGATAGTAGTTTGTGGTCACCTTACACTACTAAGCATTGAGCCCTCTTAGAGAATGTCCAGCGAAAAGCAACTAAATTTGTATCCTCAAAACATGACATATAGAGAGAGACTAATTAAACTTAATTTATTGCCTTTAGAATATCGTAGAGAAATATCAGTTTTACTTCTATTTTTCAAGTCCAGAAATGGCCTAATATCTACTGATATTAGAAACTACCTGCATACTTTTGAACCATATTATCATATACATAATTATGACCTCAATAATTATAATTTTATTTGCGAACATAATCAGTATTAGTATAGGAAATCATACTTTGTCAGGATTGCTGAATTGTGGAACTTGTTGCCATCTAGTACTAAGGAAATTAACCTATTTACTACTTTTAAGACCAATCTAATTAATATTTATTTGTCTAAGCGAGGAACTTATAGTCCTCCAGGTTAGATATTAATTTAGCTTGATATACATTTTACTCCTTTGCCATATTCTTATTTACTTGTATGTACTTTTAGAGTATATTCTTAATGTATGTAGTATTGTAGGGGGTTAGATTGCATTTGGGACGCAAGTTCTGTTTCTTTCCCCCGTCACACCCTGTTTTAGTTTGAATTATCAGTTTGAGTCTGTAATTGTTCCTCTTTTTTTATTTGTATTGTAATGTATTTTGGTGACAAATTCCATCCATCCATCCATGACTTGTAGCCGCTTATCCTGTTCTACAGGGTCGCAGGCAAGCTGGAGTCTATCCCAGCTGACTATGGGCGAGAGGCGGGGTACACCCTGGACAAGTCACCAGGTCATCGCAGGGCTGACACATATGGCCCTTTTCCACTACCCTTTTTCAGCTCACTTCAGCTCGCTTCAGCTCACTTCAGCCCGACACGGCTCGCGTTTCGACTACCAAAAACCAGCACGACTCAGCTCGTTTCAGCCCTGCTTAGCCCCTAAAACTCGCACCGTTTTGGAGTGGGGCTGAAGCGAGCCAAGCCGTGCCGAGTGAGGTTGGGGGCGTGAGCAGACACTCCCCTGTGCACTGATTGGTGAGGAGGAGTGTCCTCACATGCCCACACACGCCCCGCGAGCGCGCTGGGATCTGTAAACACCGCAAACCCGGAAGAAGAATAATTACGAATTACGAGAATTTCTGAAGCCTTATGCGCCTCGCCTCATCTATACACTCTTGCCAGTATCTGTTGGCGTTGTCGGTGACAACAAGCCACAGCACCAAGACCAGCAACACTAACGACTCCATGTCCTCCATGTTTATTGTTTACTATTCGGGTCGTGAGACTACCGCTTAAAAGCTCACTGAATCAGTGACATACAGAGCATCGTGGACGAGTTCGCGGAGCGCAAGGCTCGTCGTATGCCCTTCAAATAATGCGCGCAGTAGGGTATTGATGTTTTATTATGAGCCATGTACAGTATGTCACCTGTTTTTTTGTTTCTGAGTTACATGTTCGTTTGAAGGACTTAATGTACAAAATAACATAGTTGCACCCCGTAGTGTTGAAATTGGTAAACACAGTGCATTCAGTGAGGTTTGCACCGCCCTCCTTTTATTTCTGACTCTTCCTGTCACCGTTGCAACCTCTGAGCGCTCATTCGTATGCCCTTCAAATAATGTGCGCAGTATAGGCTATTGATGTTTTATTATGAGCCATGTACAGTATCCTAATGTTTTTTGTTTCTGAGTTACATGTTCGTTTGAAGGATTTGATGTACTAAATAACATAGTTGCACCCGGTAGTGTTGAAATTGGTAAACACCGCAGTTGCGGACATTTTGTAGCCTAAAATGATGTTATGATAAGCTTTAATAAAGGGCCCGGTCATTTGCCCCGCCCCCGGCCCGGCTCTGACTTGTTCCGCCACTGTCACTGATGTCACTGTTTGCGCTGCTTAACGACATCACGTGACATCCACCCACTTTCGCTAACTCCACCCAATGTGTCCACCCACTTCCAGCCAGCACGGTTCAGCGCGGTTGTAGTCGAAATGCAACTCCAACACCCCCGCTCAGCTCGACTCAGCTCGACTCAGCACGGCACGGCTCAGCCGCGTTTGTAGTGGAAAAGCGGCAATAGACACAACAACCATTCACACCTACAGTCAATTTAAAGCCACCAATTAGCCTAACTTGCATGCCTTTGGACTGTGGGGGAAACCAGAGCACCCGGTGGAAACTGACACAGACACAGGGAGAACATGCAAACTCCACACAGAAAGCCCCTCGTCAGCCACTGGGCTCAAACCCAGCACCTTCTTGCTGTGAGGCAACAGTGTTAAGCACTACACCACCGTGCCGCCCCTATGAATTCATTAAAATCTAAAAAAATCTAAAAAAATCATAGCAAAGGCAGAGGTGAGGTACTTGTGGACCCACCAAGCCATGGTGAGTGTTGGGGAATCCTACCTGCAAGTAGGATGAACTAGCAGGGCTGTACCAAAGCCAGACAGTGATGAACTCTTCTACTTCAGCACCAAGGTAGATCAGAGTGGGCCTTACGGTCACTGGGATATAATTCTGGCATTTGACAGCAAAGACTTGCTTGTAGAGACCTTGGGATTTAACTTGGGAGCTGGCCTTACATTCCCTAAATGTAAATTAGCCATACTGTGAATATGCTTTGCTCTTTATAGACAATTGGCATTGCTCAATATACATATGTGAGTACAAAGAAAATCCGTAAATCTTGCAGGACTGTTGATTGGTTTGTCTGACAAAAACATTTATGCACAGCTGTACCCCACCTTTCGCCTGTAGTAAGCTGGGATAGGCTCCAGCTTGCCTGCGACCCTGTAGAACAGGATAAAGCGGCTAGAGATAATGAGATGAGATGATTTATAAGGCCCTTGGTCTTTAATGAAATGAAAAAAAAAATATATATATATATATATATATATATATATATATATATATATATATATATATATATATATATATATAATATCAGGCTCATAAAAACTTAATAAACTTGTCTTGGTAAAGGGAAATGTTGTCACACAAATTTCCACTATTGCATCTTCCTATGCATTTTTTTAAACTGTCATTTAATTATTGTTTGTTTGTAAATCCTTTACACATGCTAAATGTTCAACATAACCTGACAAGGTCACAGAGAGTTTTATTCAGCTCTTATCTGAAATAATGCAGCTAGAAATTGAATTGTAAAACAGAACCTGCTTGGACAATACCATAATCTACTAAAAATTTCCTCTTCAAAGCAGCAAGAAACTGAAATTAGTCCTGTTTAAATACAAAATAACTGCATGCAGTGATCATTGGGGTCCAAGCATGTTTCACAGACCCCAATTAGCAATTATTAATGGTTTGGCCAGACAATTTTCCTTTCACAATATCACCTTTCACCAAGGGTCGGCATGGTGGTGTAGTGGTTAGCACTGTTGCCTCACAGCAAGAAGGTCCGGGTTCGAGCCCTCTGGCCAGCGAGGGCCTTTCTGTGCGGAGTTTGCATGTTCTCCCCGTGTCTGCGTGGGTTTCCTCCGGGTGCTCCGGTTTCCCCCACAGTCCAAAGACATGCAGGTTAGGTTAACTGGTGACTCTAAATTGACCGTAGGTGTGAGTGTGAATGGTTGTCTGTGTCTATGTGTCAGCCCTGTGATGACCTGGCGACTTGTCCAGGGTGTACCCCGCCTTTCGCCCATAGTCAGCTGGGATAGGCTCCAGCTTGCCTGCGACCTTGTAGAACAGGATAAAGCGGCTAGAGATGATGAGATGAAATGCAGTGTTGTAGTCGAGTCACTAAACCTAGAGTCTGAGTCCAGTCTCGAGTCCCCAGTGTTCAAGTCCAAGTCATTAAAAATCATTTTGAGTCAAGTCCGAGTCGAGTCCACTATTGATCCAAGTTGAGTCCGAGAACAAGACTCCAACTGCACCACTTGATGATGGCTGTTTTCACGCCATTAACATTAGTTTGCTCCTGAACATGACGTATGAACAGATGAATGTGCATTCTCTTTATCAGGGAGTGTGTGCCAGCCCTGTGATGACCTGGCGACTTGTCCAGGGTGTACCCTGCCTTTCGCCCGTAGTCAGCTGGGATAGGCTCCAGCTTGCCTGCGACCCTGTAGAACAGGATAAAGCGACTAGAGATAATGCAATGAGATGAGACCTTTCACCAATGATTACAGATGATTAATGAATAACATTTACTAATAACCAGTTAGTCACAAAGGAGGTTCGGTATTAATTATGAAATCATACAGTCCATTATCAGCCAGGGACCTGAACCTCTTTCTCCCTGATGTCATAAACAAACCTTTCCGCAACTCTTCTGTCAGGTGAAGGAAGCAATCACCCGTGGCCTTTCCACTGTGTCATTATGTTTCTTTTTCTCTCCTTCCCTTACTTTTTATGCCCTCCACTTTACATAATGTCTCACATGCTCTTGTCCCCCACCACACATACCAACACAACGCACATACTCTTTTTCAGTCTCACTCTTTGAAAGAAGATACAGTGAGAGACTATGTAAATGATACCGATGCTAGTGATTACTCTGGCTATTGAATGTGACCCTGGAGCATTCTATAAGTGTCCCAGCATGCATCACATTTCCTTGCTTGCATCACCTGCTTACAGCAAACCCAGCTCAGTCCTGATGAGGTCAAGAACCCGGGCTAATACAGTCTGCACAATGTGTTCATCGATGCAAAAAAAGCCCAATCAGTTGTGTCAGGGTGAGTATTCAGAGAATACTCACTGTTTGTGTTGTTTTTCAACAGATTCATTATTTATTTGACAAGACAGGTTTTACATAACAATCCAAAAATCCATTATTTTTAGTGGTAATACTTCAGAATTAGTTAAATCTCAAGAGGATTTGTTGTAGGAATGACACTGACATAGTCAAGTGCACCAATCACACAGGAGTGCTCATAGAGGACAGCCTCCAGCGTAAAGTTAGAGCTCTCAAATCTCAGAGCTCTCAATCACCCAATGACAACCATCAAAACAGCGTATTTCCTAGCAACAAAACTTGAATCACACTGAATTTCCCAACCCACTGATTCCATGCGTGCACTGTCAATGTGGAGTCAATCCTGCAAAGCCTTGTTTACACTGCTTCATGATAGAAATCTTGTCATTCACCAAATCAGTTCTGAATTACTTGACATGATGTCTTCACTGTACAAGTGGTTAACAGTGTCGGTGCTCCTCCTGGGTGTCTGTTGAGTGGTAAATGTCAGCGTTGTTACTAATTAGCTCAGTTTAAAAAATCTTTACAATAAGGTAATGCCCATCTGTGATATTTGTGCAATCTAAAGTGCTGAAGCTAGATTGAAAAAGCTGGAGAATAATTCTTTCAAACATTAGTAATGCCTCTTTTTGACATTTTCTTTCAGAGTCAATAATTAGCTAATGCATTCAAAATTGTTCACATTTGAGTGAAAGAGAGCAAAGGTAATGACAGCACTCGTTTTTTTTACACCATCAATTAGGAAATGATTTCTGTGACAGCTGACAAGTCAGTTGAGTACATATATTGTGCGTCATTTACCCTTTCCACTGTGCAACCAATGGTGCTTGATTCATACACAATTTATACACGATTCGTTCATTCATCAGCATTGCATAGATCCAGAGCTCATCCTGGAAATATTTTCAATTTAAAAAAAATGTTGAAAAATAATAAACACAATTCTAATTTATTGTTGTGGCAGCGGGGGCGTGGTCAAGCGTCGGTCTGTGACTGGATGGCAGAGTCAGGGAAGGTAAATGGCAGAATCACTACACCTGATGTCAATTAACGTGTGTTTGTGTGTCTTCCCCAGTGACCGCGTCCTATATAAGGAGAGAGAGAGCAGAGGAAGAGAGCTCTCTCCCCAACCAGATGACCTGTGCGTGTGCGCGCGTGCGTGCCTGCGTGTGTGTGTGTGGCTGGGAGAGTTAAAAAATCACTGAAAAGTACCAATAAAGAGGTTTTATTGAACTCAGTTATGGCCTGCCGTCCTTCTGTGCTCCACCCACCTGTCCGAATTTCTACAATTGTATTTTACTCGGGTGGCACGGTGGTGTAGTGGTTAGCACTGTTGCCTCACAGCAAGAAGGTTCTGGGTTTGAGCCCAGTGGCTGATGGGGGCCTTTCTGTGTGGAGTTTGCATGTTCTCCCCATGTCTGTGTGGGTTTCCTCTAGGTGCTCCGGTTTCCCCTACAGTCCAAAGACATGCAGGTTAGGCTAATTTGTGGCTCTAAATTGACCGTAGATGTGAATGGTTGTTTGTCTCTATATGTTGGCCCTGTGATGACCTGGCGACTTGTCCAGGGTGTTCCTTGCCTCTTGCCCATAGTCAGCTGGGATAGGCTCCAGCTTGCCCGCCACCCTGTACAGGATAAGCGGTTATGGATGGATGTATTTTACTCTATTCAACTTCAAAGCATTCAACCATTAATTATTATTTTTGACTTTGACTACAGTTGGATTCTAATTGGTCAAAAGCTGATTCATTTTTGACAGGTTGGACAGGAATTTCAGCTTTAAAGGAGAACTGAAGTCATTTTTAAACTTGCTTTATTTCTTAATTAACGTGTTATTCAATTACGTTTTCGGTTTTAGTAACCTTATATCATGACTCATATTGGCAACTAATTGCAATTAAATATTATACTTATCGGCCTATTTGTTTTTTAGTCGTGTTGAATTTAGTTTGTTTGGTTCACGACAGGCGTCGCTTATACGCACAATCTTCACGAGACTTGTGCGAGGCTTCGAAATGTGACGTGTCAGCCAGGTGTCAGTGCCGCCATTTTGAAAACTGTTTCCCAAACGAAATATTGCACAAAAACGAGTTTAAATGACGATTATTGCCTACTTTTTTCAAACTTTCCTGATTCCTATTAAAACAAACAAAACTTCCGGCTTGATTACATCAGCATTCGAAAGAGGGCGCGCGCGTCTTTTGACAATGTTGGCAGATGTTGGTCACTTTGATTTCCGCTGTACATTTTACTTCTGTCCAGAGTTCCCGCGGGGTCTTAAAAAGTCTTAAAAGCATTGAATTTATGAATTTGGAAATAATACCTTAAAAAGACTTGAAAAAGTCTTGAATTTTGACATCTGGGTCTTAAAATTTGTGCAGTATGTAACTTCTCTGTATCGCATTCTCCTCAAAAGTTTCATTTGTCAACCACTATTATTTTGATTCAATAACGTAGCCTAAATAAAGAGTGGCGGAACCAATAATTGAGAACGCAACGCTGCCCCAGGTCCGAACACGTCACTTTGCTACAGCACCACAACACAGACACAGACCACAAGCAACAAGCCAAGCAGAAGCACAAAAAATCAAAGAAAATCTAAGCAGAACACAAGAAAGTTTGACTAACGCAGTTATGTTGTTTTTTAACATTTGTTTACGTTACCTAGCTACCCATTTCATGCTGGGGTTATGCGGAAATGTAAATTTAACGAAGCGTGGCAAGATAAACAAGCATTTTGTCACTGGTTAAAACCAGTGGATAACAATGTATTCGAGGCTTTTTGCACAGTATGCAAAAAAAAGATTCAGCTTGGTACCATGGGCGTGAAGGCTTTAGAGTCTCATGCCAAGTCATCCAAGCACATCAATTCTATCAAAGGGAAGGATCAAACTCCTTCCATCGCCGGAGTGTTTCAACCTGCTAACGTTAGCCAGCTAGCTGTTAATGTGTCTGAAGCAGAAGCAGATAATGTAAACTAGCTAGCTGCTAGTGCTACAGTCCCTCTACCATAGCTACGACCGCAACTAGAGTGGATCTGCGCACAGCTTTTGGGTCCACACCAACGATGAAAGCAGAGGTGTTGTGGACTCTTAACACCATCGCCAAACACCAGTCCTACAATGGAAATGAGGGTATTTCAGAGCTTTTCAAGTGCATGTTTCCCGATTCCGACATAGCTACCACCTTTACTTGTGGTCCCGGCAAAACAGCGTACATAGCCAAGTTTGGTTTAGCTGTTCATATCAAAGAGGAACTGGTGTCCAAAGCAGGGCTTTGAACCAGAATTTTTTTCCTATTGGTTCGTCCCGAACAGAAACGGAATTTTAACGTTTCCGGTTTTGGGTTCCACCATTAAATAGACGTTCCCGAACCGGTTAGAACAAAAAAATTTCGTTCCCGGAACGGTTAATTACGTTCCCTGTCAGCGGTTTAACAAATGGCTATAAAATTATGTCTCTGTCTCATCCAGCTTAAGCCAAATGTAGGCTAATTCTATTACAACCTTCATTAAATAAGACAAGAAATAATTCAAAACAATTATTATTTCAAATGTTGGTGATTTGGATTCTCAGTATGTCTTCCCATCTACACAAACAGAAAAAGTGCCAAAAATGAAAGATAATTCGTTTAGTGTGTTACCAAAGGCTAGTCAGGCCCTATAGAGGGCTACCGCATGACGTCACCGCGCCGCGAGATTTTGTTAGGCGCCATATTGGAAGTACACATCTATGCAAGTACATACATTCATAACAAACTACAGCTGAAATGTAGCCAGGGCCGGTTCTGCCCTAATCTGGACCCGGGTGCAACATCGCGCAAACCCCCCCCCCCCCCAAAAAAACAAAAAACAAACCAGTCTAAATCAGGACAACCATCACATAACTATAACTATAAACATTTTATATCAACTATTTTAACTAAATGGGCTATAATAAATAAGCCTGCAGGCAGCCACGGCGGGCTGCCTCAGAAAAGTAACCATTTGTCCTACCTTAAAACTCGTTTTGCATTTTCTGCCTCCTTTTTTGTATTTTCGACCCTCCGTTTATTTTCTTTCCTTTTCTGAAAACCCGATTTGTGTCCAGACATTTTGTTCTGCTACCAATGAACTAACTCGTCAGGTCTCGTCTCTCGAGCCCGCGATGATTCCCGTGGGAAGGGCAACAACTGATACATTTTTACAAACAGCCAATAGGGAGGTTGCATCGTTCAGGCTCTTCTTTGCTCAGACACTCAGTAATGCACTTACTCACTAGTAGTCCACCTTCCCGTTCTCTCCATTCAGTCAGCAAACGTCACACAGGAAGTGAACCCCAGCGGGTCATAGAAACTTGCGCAGGAGAAGAATGACTATTTGTAGGCTACAGAAACTTTGAGGAACGAAATAAAAACCGGTATTAACCGGTTACCATTATTTTTAATAAGCGTTTCTGTTCCGGAACATAAAAAATAATAAAGTTTCTGGTTTCGTTTCTGTTCCATGTGAAATAGAAAAAGTTCCCGGTTTTCGTTTTCGTTCCTTGAACCGGTTCAAAGCCCTGGTCCAAAGTCAACAAATCGCTGTTCGTTCTGATGTTCGATGAGAACCTCAACGGGACTACGCAAAACAAACAGCTGGATGTGCATGTCCACTTCTGGGATGAGGGACAGGTTCAGTCCAGATATTTGGGCTCCCAGTTTATGGGACATTCCACTGCACAAGACCTGCTGTCACATCTCAAAGTAAGCATAACCTTTTTTACTCTAAATGTTTCTCAATTTATATTGATATCATTTTTTGGGCATACACTGTCCTATAAAAGCAATGTCACATGACCAATTAGGTACTTCCCTGAACAATATGTGCTGCTCATCTAGTCCTCTTATCTTGAGTAATCAAATGCAGCCCTTTTTTCAGGAATGTATGGACAAACTGAACCTCAGGGACTTGGTGTCCATTTCAGTGGATGGGCCCAGTGTGAATTGGAAACTCTTCGACCTTTTCCAGAAAGGTCAAGCTGAGCAGTACAGAGGTGAGGAGTTTATAATGCTATTACTGTGTGTGTGGGTGAGTGTGTGTGAGATCCATTAGTAATTATAAAAATGCATTTTATTTGTAGTGCACTTTACATTGAATAAACAATTTCAAAGTGCTACAGAGCATTGCTACAGAGAATTTGGTTTCTAATATCAAGTTTGCAATGAAACCTTCAGGTGTTCAGCTCGTTTGTGTGGGGAGCTGTGGCCTACACACGCTACACAACGCATTCAAGTGTGGGTTCACTGCATGGCAGCTGGACAAGTTGCTGAGAGCAATGCACACATTGTTTCACAATGTGCCTGCCAGGAGAGAGGATTACATCACCGTAACCAAGTCCAGTGTGTTCCCCCTGTCTTTCTGTGCCCATCATTGGGTAGAAAACCTTCCAGTTGTGGAGAGAGCCCTGGCAGTCTGGCCATCGCTTCTCCTGTATATGGAAGCTGTGAAAACAAAGAGACTCTCAAACCCTGGAACAGGTAGGCCCTTCTAAAATGCTTTCAATCAACCTTTATTTGTCCCCCAGTGGGGCAATTCATTTCACAACAGTGGGGAGCACTAAACATACTATAAAAGCACAAAAAACACATAACAAATAAATACATAAATACATAAATATGCCATATCATGAATAATGAAAGAGAGCTATCTGTTCCTCTTAGAATTAAGAAGAGAAATGGCAGCAGGAACAAAGGAGTGTTTAAATCTGTTTGTTTTGACCAGGGGAAATCTAAGTAATGTACCAGATGGTAGAAATTGAAACTGTTCATGTAGAGGGTGTGAGTAGTCAGACAAGATAGCATTTGCTTTCCTAAGAAGCTGTTTGTTGTAAAGATCTTGTAAGGTTTCTTGTGCAGACCCAATTACTTTACTACTAATACTGACAACCTTATTCAATAGGCTTCTCTCTTTCACCTTCAAGGATTGGAACCAGCAAATAAAAGAAAATGTAATCACAGACTCTATAAAAGAACGATAAAACATACTCAACAGTGCAGGATCCACTTGAAATTTAGCTAATTTTCTAAGACAATACAGACGCTGTTGACTCTTCTTATAGATTAAGTCAGTATTATTCTGAAAAGTCAGCTTATTATCAAGACACATACCTAAGTATTTATAAGATTCAACAAGACCAACTTCCTGACCTTCTATCACTATAGCATCTGGAGTGGGCTGCACACGCCTAAAATGCTGTGAATAGGTCTGTGACTGTGTCCTAACCCTGGTGGTGGTGTGGCCTTGTCATAGTTTTTGTAATATGGCTAAGTTGAAATGTCCTGCCTCTCTGTCTGTCTCTTTCTCAGCATCCTATGACACAGTTGCAGCAGCCATAAAGGATCCACTCATCTTGGCCAAATTGCAGTTCTACACAGCACTTGCCAGGACATTCACTCCCTTCCTGAAAAAATATCAGACAGATGAGCCTGTGCTCCCATTCCTCCCCAAGGACCTGATCGAGTTGAAGATGGATTTACTTAACATTATAATAACCAATGATTGGGCTCAATTGATACATTTTGACAATATGGGGTTTGTGGTTAGGATGTGTAAAAAATAGTGGATACATTGTGCATCATCATCAGACAATTTGATGTTGGTGATTAATGTGCCGCACCAGACATTTTTGTGTTTGTCTGTTGACAGAGTCTACTCAGATGCTTCATAAAGAGAGAAGTCCTCCACTATATCACTGCCCTGCAGCTGACCAAACTGGATGTCACAGACAAGACCATCTGGCTCAGCTCACAAGACATCAAAATTGGTCTAGGTGCAGAGTCAGTCCTTAAGGTAGTGTGATGTTTTCAAAAGATCATTTTACAAATGGTTAGGCTGAACCAGGTCATTGAAGACATGTTCTATATTCATGGATAATTTCTCTCTCTCTAGAGCATCAAAGGTGCAGAGCTCAGGGTGCTAAAGTTCAAGAGAGAGTGCATGCAGGGATTGTGTAACATCAGGAAAGTGCAGGACAAAAGCCCCCTCAAGTATCTGACTGTTAGGCAGATGGTGTGCCTGGATCCATCAGTAATGTACAGAGACCCAGAAAGATGCAGGAATCACATGAAAGGGCTGGTTCAGAGGTTTCTCCAGGACAAACAGCTAACTAATACTTCTGTGGGTAGGAATAAGAGAGGCAAATTATAGGCTACACATGAATTTATCCTCAATCTGATTTGCTGGCAATGCCCAATGATTTATCAATGTTTTTCTCTATTTTTTCTCATCTGTTTTGTCATAGGGGATGTCATACTGCAGCAGTTTGACAGTCTCCTGTCCTTGGAGAGCCGGAGTGAGGACTTCCTCTCCTTTCCTCCCATGCAGAAGAGGCTGGACATCTTCCTGAGCAGTGCCATGGAGCCTTATCCAGAGCTGTGGGCCTTCTGCAAGAAGCTGCTCATCCTCTCCCATGGCCAAGCTACAGTTGAACGTGGATTCTCCATCAATAAAGAGGTGGAGTCAGATAACGTGCAGGAGGACACTGTGGTCACACGGAGGCTGGTGTGTGACTACATCATACAACATGGAGGTGTTACCAAGGTAAGATGACCCCTGCCTGGACTAGTAATATGCTGTTGACTTAAAAGTTGATAGAATCAACATAGTTGGTCTCTTGAGTTTGTCACTGACTCTGGTTCTCTTTTCCCAACCCGATACCCAGGTTCCACTCAGTAAACTGCTACTGGCAAGTGTAGCAAGAGCAAGGACAAGGTATCGTACCCATCTTGAGACCGAAAGAAAGAACAGGGAGGCAAAAGACCACACTCTCAAGAGGAAGGAGGCAGAGGACTGTCTTCAGGAGCTGAAGATGAAGAGGAGACATGTACAGGAGGTATCTAAGGGTCTGGCTAGGGATGCGGACAGGCTGGCTGAGCAGGCTGAAGCGAAGGCAGGGAGCAAGATGGCTGACCTGATCTCCAGGTCCAACCTCCTGCGGAGAGGCCATAAGGAGAAGTTGGTAGAACTGGCTCTCCTTGATAAAGAGATCACTGCTAAGAGTGCGGAGCTTAGGAGTTGACTGTGTGATCTTAATTTTATTTATTGTTGAGTTGATTTTCATTGTTTGTTCTTCAGGAGTCTCTCTACTCCCCATATTCCCAGCATGGAATAAGTAGCTAGCTAATGTAACCAATGTTAAAAAACAACTTAACTGTGTTAGTCAAACTTTTTTGTGGTCTGCTGAAATTTTCTGATTTTTCACACCTCTGTTTGGCTTGTCTGTGGTCTGTGCTGTGGTGTTGTACAGTAGCATACTGTAAGTACTCACTACTATGCTGCAGTGTTGCATCATTCTTCCATAATGCTTTACACAGTCCACATTTTCACATTTGTTTGAGAAATAAATGAACAAATAAAAAAAAAATTGTTTTTCTTTGCCGGTAGGTCTGTGAAATAGGCCGTGAAATAGGTATTAAGTTTTTATATAAATGGTCTTAAAAAGGTCTTAAAAAGACTTGAATTTGACTTGAAGAAACCTGTAGGAACCCTGTCTGTCCTACAATGTCTCGGTCTCAGCGAATCTCGTTTATGGCCATTGCTTTGACATATGGACTGATATATTACATAGCATATTTCAAACACTCATAACTTCCTATAGCAGTGACAAAATAGCTATCAAAAATGCATTCCTATATTTAATACCATGAGATAAATAGAATTTTGATAATAAAAAAATTGCATTCAGTTTCCCTTTAAGTTTTATATTAATTCACTTGTTCTAATAGCAGCAATTTACAATGATTTGTGTATGGCAGACACACCACATAAACATCCGTCCATTATCTATACCGCTTATCTATCAGGGTAAGTGTGTGTATAAAAATGTTTAAAAAATGTATGTAGCTGTTACTATGGTGATGCTTTCTTTGAGGAGGTGATTACGGTATTTAACATTTCTGAAATCTCTAGATTGGAGTCTCGAGTGTCAGCACTTTGTACCAGTCAAAATTAAAACTATTCCTTTAAAGTTTTCTAACACAGGAAACTCTTCAGGACAGGAGGCTTTGTGGTTTCTCAGTAATATGATACAACATCATCCACTGTCCTGTTGTATTCATTTTTGCATAATATATTCACATGGGGCGGCACGGTGGTGTAGTGGTTAGCGCTGTCGCCTCACAGCAAGAAGGTCCGGGTTCGAGCCCTGTGGCCGGCGAGGGCCTTTCTGTGTGGAGTTTGCATGTTCTCCCCGTGTCCGCATGGGTTTCCTCCAGGTGCTCCGATTTCCTCCACAGTCCAAAGACATGCAAGTTAGGTTAACTGGTGACTCTAAATTGACCGTAGGTGTGAATGTGAGTGTGAATGGTTGTCTGTGTCTATGTGTCAGCCCTGCGATGACCTGGCGACTTGTCCAGGGTGTACCCCGTCTTTCGCCCATAGTCAGTTGGGATAGGCTCCAGCTTGCCTGCGACCCCGTAGAACAGGATAAAGCGGCTAGAGATAATGAGATGAGATGAGATATTCACATGGTTTGGTTCTCCATAATAGTTTGAGCTCTAGTATTCCAGCCATAGGCCTACTGAACATGGCATGTGCTTATTGAACATTTTAGCCAGACAGCTCAGTGAATATTTTCAATTGACTCACTCCCCCCCCCCAATAATACACAAAGAGTAAACTTAAATGAGCTGTGATCTCCAAGTTCTTTTACTAGTCCTTCTAAGGGGTCCATTTATTTATACCATATGCCAAAGTATATATGAGAACAGGACCTGCTGCATGATGCAGAGACTATTAATCACCCTGCCACTGATGACTTTATTAGCTGGTTCAATATTTGTTTTCTGCATATGCAGTATCTAAGGTAAAGGATAGAATTATTGATTTTACGTGTCATGGTTCTTCTTATGAATCCACAATTATTAAGGCTCAGGTGGTGGAATTATTTCGAACCTATTTGTAGATACAGATATTAGAAAAAATCTCCGAGGAACACTGAGAAGTTGTGTGTAAAAAGACATATCACTGCTTGCTCTTGCTCGAAAATGATCTCTTTGTAAAAGTGGTAAAACTGCAGCAATTTTGTTTTATTGTCCATTTATTGAATTTTTTTCTTTTTGCCTTGTATCATGAGATGAAGGTTGCACAGTGGTACAGCCTGAAGTGAGAGAAATCTTGTCATCCGAGTACCGCTTACACTACATACATCAATCTCTCAATGCTCTCAATAGTTATAAATCACATGCAAAAAGTGGCTCTGCTATACAAAAGGCTAACAATATAAGTCAAGGGTGTTCACTCAGGGCCAATGTGGCTCCAGGTTTTCATTCCAACCAAGCAGGAGCCACAACTGATAGTCACTTGAAGGTTAAGGTACACTAATTAAACATGTCTTCTGCTTGGTTGGAATGAAAACCTGAAGATACACCAGCCCTTTATTCATAACACTGGACATCCGCCATGTTGGGGCTTCAGGCAATTGTTAGGGATTGTTAGAGATATGATAGGGATGTTACTAATCATCTCAATCTGATTTATCTTTTCTGAATTGACCCTAGGTGTTTATGAGTCTATGAATACATACGGTAAGTATAGAGTTATACGATCCATTAATGGATGTCTCCTCCCCATGTCCAATGTTCCTAAGACAGCCTCTGGATTCACTGTACACTGGTGGAACTCAACGTAACCATTTTTTGTCTTTACACTGGACAGTTACAATGCAAGGGTAGAGCTACTTTAGAAGATAATTCCTGCTCTTTGTAGAGCAAAATTTGTTTAAGGCCCCACTGAGTTAGGATACCAAGGTGCTCAGTTATGTTGAATGTTCAGCCTGTGATGATATTTTAATAATTTCTTCTTGTCTAATTGTCTCCGTGTTTCTTAACTGGTGGGTCATGACCCAATGTGGGTCATGGGCCCTTATGATTGTGTCACAGACTGCTGGGAAGGAAAAAACATTGCTGAATGCAAATTATAAAACATACCAAAATGGAAAACTGTGGAAAAATATGACGACACATCAAATTATTTTTCAAAAAAGTAAAACAAAATAAAATTAAAAATAAAATAAAAAATGAATGCTACCTGTAGCCAATAAATAAATAATAGGGTGGCACAGTGGTGTAGTGATTAGCACTGTCACCTCACAGCAAGAAGGTTCTGGGTTCGAGCCCAGCGGCCGACGGGGACCTTTCTGTGTGGAGTTTGCATGTTCTCCCCGTGTCTGTGTGGGTTTCCTCTGGGTGCTCTGGTTTCCCCCACAGTCCAAAGACATGCGGTCAGGTTAACATGGGGTGGCCTTGGGCTGAAGTACCCTTTAGCAAGGCACCTAACCCCCAACTGCTCCCTGGGCACTGTAGTATAGCTGTCCACTGCTCTGGGTATGTGTATGTGCTCATTGCTCACTTGTGTGTGCATGTGTGTGTGTTCACTGCTTCAGATGGGTTAAATCCAGAGGAGGTATTCCAATGTGTCCTTAAAGCAGATATGCAGAACCTTTATTTTTAAATAAATTTCTGAGTGGATAGTATCTCCATCCTTGACTCTTGTATGCTGCATAAATGGGAATACAAAAAAATATTTTTGAGAGTTAAAATTGACCACAAAGTTGGCATTCGAGCTGCCCCGCTGAGCCAGCCATGCCTGAATGCATCATGTCACTGTGATAACTGGTTTTAAGGCCGAGGCCTTTTACAGCTATAGATTATCTCATCTCATCTCATTATCTCTAGCCGCTTTATCCTTCTACAGGGTCGCAGGTAAGCTGGAGCCTATCCCAGCTGACTACGGGCGAAAGGCGGGGTACACCCTGGACAAGTCGCCAGGTCATCACAGGGCTGACACATAGACACAGACAACCATTCACACTCACACCTACGATCAATTTAGAGTCACCAGTTAACCTAACCTGCATGTTTTTGGACTGTGGGGGAAACCGGAGCACCCGGAGGAAACCCACGCGGACACGGGGAGAACATGCAAACTCCACACAGAAAGGCCCTCGCCGGCCCCAGGGCTCGAACCCGGACCTTCTTGCTGTGAGGCGACAGCGCTAACCACTACACCACCGTGCCGCCAGCTATAGATCAAAGTCATATAAATAAAAATTTATGGTGAAAGTAAGAAATAGCATTACCGACTTGCTCAACTAAGACTGATTTGACTTCATTGATCCAGCCACTGGAGGTGCATAAGCATACTCTTGGTACTGGTCCCAAGCCTGGATAAATTGGAGTGTGTTGCGTCAGGTAGAGCATCCAGCGTAAAACTGTGCCAAATCTGACATGCAGATTGAAAAGAGAAATATCATACCGGATTGGTCGGGGCCCAAGTTAACAACAACCGCTTCAGGTACTGTTGGTCAACAGGGTGCTGGTGGAAAGTATGCTACTGTTGCGCCAGAACGGAGAAGGAGAAAGAGAGGGGGGAGGCATGTTAGGAGAGGAATATAGGAATATTGACTGTCAGCCCTGTGATGACCTGGCGACTTGTCCAGGGTGTACCCCGCCTTTCGCCTGTAGTCAGCTGGGATAGGCTCCAGCTTGCCTGCGACCCTGTAGAATGGGATAAAGCAGCTAGAGATAATGAGATGAGATGAGATAATTACTTTAGCAGTGAATGGGGCCAGTTATTTATTTATTAACTATGTAGTTAGCTAAGCCAACTACAATAAAATTAGCTAACTAAAGTAGAATATGTCAACAGCTAGGTAGCTAATAGTAATTACGTGTAACTTTCTGACAAGTAATCTACTCACTCTCAAGGTAACCTAAACATAATCAATTTTTTTCTAAGGTAATGTTAGAACAATTGAAAAACATTACTTACATGTATTAGATGGGCAAAGGGCGCTGTGCTGAGCTGTGAAATGTCTGACACAAGCACAATTCACAGTTCCCACCAAACGCTGTAGTAAATGCATGCAGGTCGGTTCTGACCCATGTGTGTAAACTTGATGTAGAATTACAAAAGCTGTGCTTGTTCATAACCTAAGAAAGGAAAAATAAAAATGATGATTTGTGCTAAACAAAAACAAGATATTTACTGCATATTTGGAAAAGTAAATGACAAAATGAATTTATTTCAAAAGTATATCATAGAAACACTCAGCCATACATGAAATAACCTGGAAAATGAATGCAGGTCGTTTTTGACCCATGTGGTGCATTAGAAGGGTAGTGATACAAAAAGGGTTTTTATTCAAAAAGTAAGAAAGGAAAAAAATAAAATAAGGATCTCATCTCATCTCATTATCTCAAGCCGCTTTATCCTTCTACAGGGTCGCAGGCAAGCTGGAGCCTATCCCAGCTGACTACTGGCGAAAGGTGGGGTACACCCTGGACAAGTCGCCAGGTCATCACAGGGCAAAATAAGGATGTATGATGATCAAAAACAAGTTAATTGAGGAATACCTTGAATACTGAATGATGGAATTAATTTATTGCAAAGATATAGAAGATAAAAACTCAGCCGGGTCACTTTTGACCCATGTTTTGCATCAAAGGGTTAAGAATTTTAATGGAGAAGTACAGGGAAGGCCAGAGAAAGCTACATTGTGTGTTTGTAGACCTGGAGAAGGCATACAATAGAGTGCCAAGAGATGAGTTATGGTATTGTATGAGAAAGTGTGGAGTGAATGAGAAGTATATTAGAGTGGTGCAAGACATGTATGAGAACAGTGAAACAGCAGTGAGGTGTGCAGCTGGAACAACTGAATGGTTCAAGGTGAAGGTGGGACTCCATCAAGAATCTGGTTTGTGTCCTTTCTTGTTTGCCATAGTGATGGATAGCTTGACGGACGAAGTGAGGCAAGAGTCACCATGGAACATGATGTTTGCGGATGATATTGTGATATGTGGTGAAAGTAGAAAGGAGGTTGAGTTGGGTTTGGAGAGATGGAGGTATGCATTGGAACGAAGAGGAATGAAGGTGAGCAGCAGCAAAACAGAATACGTGTGCATCAATGAGAATGGGAATGAGAGTGTAGTGAAGATGCAAGGAGTAGATGTAAGGAAAGTTGATGAATTCAACTACCTGGGGTCAACTGTGCAAGAAAATGGGGGCTGCGATAGTGAGGTGAGAAAGACAGTGCAGGCAGGGTGGAGCAGTTGGAGAAGGATTTTGGGAGTCATTTGTGATAGGAAAGTCCCAGCAAAAGTGAAAGGTGACCACCTTGGAAGGAGAATATTGAGGATGGATCTGCTAGGCACATGAGGAAGGCCAAAGAGAAGCTACATTGATGTGGTGAGAGAGGACATGAAAGTGGCAGGTGTGGTAGAGAAGGATGCGGAAGACAGGGAGCAATGGAGACGAAAGATCCGCTGTGGCGATCCCTAATCGGGAGCAGCCAAAAGAAGAAGAAGAAAGATGATTATGGGTTGACTCTCATTAAAACAGGATAGGTGTTATAACTTATGCAACATACATGTACGTGCATGCATTTTCACTGATAAAACGTAAAAGGATAATTAAATAATCAGATGAACTGAGACAATCACATTCTGAAGCAAATTAAATAATCTTATACCGGTAACTTAAACCCACAATACAAGTTACATGTATTAATCTAAATGCAGGTAAACAACGTGTTGTTTTTGTTGTTTTATATCCAAATGAGAGTTGGAGCTTACCCATCTGTGTTCTCGCTTCTTGAAGGCCGATCTTGTGGCCAATTGTTTTGAAACAATCTCACTTTCAGTTGTTCGTTCAGTTCTCCATTAATTCGCTTCTTCCACGTCAGGGCGAGATGGCAGCTATATCCAGTTTAGAAATAAGATGGCTGGTCCACTCATTCTCTATTTTGTCCATACGGAGTACTCTGCCATTACTGCTCGCCTCAAGCAATTACTAAAATCCGGGACGGGACGTCACCAGTTTTAGCAACAACCGCAGGGAGGTCACTACCTGAGCGATATGTCATGTCCCGTTCTGTCCTGGGTTTTAGCAACAACCCTCGGCTCACTCCGGGAGAACTGGTGCAACTGAACTTTCCTTTTTAAAAAAAAAAATTTAATAGATAATTTCCTTTTCTTGTAGTTTATTTTTCTTTAATTGTTGGTACTGCACCCTCTTTCAATACGGGCTTATAGCCAACACTCCTCAACAGATCAGAGGTTTCGTACGAGTCTTCGGTAAAATGTGCAGAGCAGAGGAGAGACCACTTCGTAGGTGCCCAATGTGCCCGTGAACTTCTCGCAAAACGCATCCAAATCTTTGCAGTTTGAACATTCTTGGACCATGAATGCAACGTAAATCCACCTTCTGTCATGTTGCTGGTAGGTGCAGCAACACATCTACGTGGCATGATGATAAATTAGCTCAAAATGGAGGATTGGAGTTGCAGTCAGCTCTGTGTTTTAGTATAGCGGAAATGGCGATGAGACCGATAGACTTCCTGCTGTGACGTTACAGACGTCAATGTCATTCACTCAGACTGCTACCTGTATGAATCACTTTAATCGTAAAAATTAGTATATTAGATTTATTATTAACGCTTAAAACTATTCATTTGCCATTCTTGAGGTCTCAAGGCATAAATGAAAGTGAGGCCATGGCTCTGCGTATATGCTTTAAGACTTAAGTCTGTGCTTGAGTGTATGTGCGATAAATAAAAGCTTCTTTTTCTTCTTCAATGAAAAATTTGTTCATGTTGTGCGTCCAATAAAATTCTGTCAAATTTGGCGCTAAATTATCTGTAAACAATTGTGCTAAGATATGTGCTCAGATAATAGGGATAAATGGAGTGAAATTCCCTCTTCCTATAAAAGGCTGGGAAAAAAAATTGACAAGCATGGTTTGTGCAATCCACAGTGAGTTACAGACTGCGGAACACATGAAACAATCAAAATGCATAAAGTATTTAGAGACCAAACACTCAAGCCATAAAGACAAGCCTGTTGAAAAGAAAGCAACACAATCTGATACATCTTTAAAAAATGATCAAAAACCTGTGCATTGTTCAGGAGCAAGCACTTTGTGCATCATACACATTTGCTCAGCACATTTCAAAATGCAAAAAGACTCACACAGTTACAGAGAATCTTGTTTTACCCACTGCTGTCCACATGACCAGAGAGCTCCTCAGCACAAATCTGCTGCAAATCAGGTGAAAAAAAAAAGTCAGTCTCCAATTACACCATACGGAGGAGAATACAAGACATGTCAAAGGGCATAAAGTAGTAGAAAGTCACATGCATAAAGGCAAGTGACTATTATGTACTCATACTTGACTAATCAACATGAAATCACGTCCTCTGTTCTTGTTAAATCTCGTTATTATGTTTGTGTTTTACTAGTTGTACATATTTCATACTGAGTGAATTTATTTAATATTTGTTTCAGAGTGGGTTTTCTTTATATAGACTCAGGTAAATTGCATGTACTCTGCACTATGTGTATGCATTTATATAGTGATCCATTTTCATGTTAATGCCATGTAAATAATTCATTTTACACTTGATTAAGCATGTGTACTGCATTTAATAAACTGATATTTTCCACTGTGTACTTATGTGGTACAACCTCAACAACTCAATATGTAAGTTGATTTATTTACTGTTATTTATTATTATCCAACTTTATTAGGCCTATACAATGGGTAATTATTATTCGTATTAATAACATTACTCAGCAAAATAAATATACATTTCTTCATTTACTTCAATATGATAAGCAGCTTTAGTGTAGTGTTAGGGTCACAACTTGATGTTCCACATCAGCACTGGTCTTACTCGGCATTACTCGGCAAAATAAATATACATTTCTTCATTTACTTCAATATGATAAGCAGCTTTAGTGTAGTGTTAGGGTCACAACTTGATGTTCCACATCAGCACTGGTCTTATACGGTATACTAATGCCATTTCCAGAAAAGTTGGGGTATTTTCTAAAATGCAATAAAAGCAAAAATCTGTGATTTGTTAATTCATGTGAACCTTTATTTAACTGAGAAAAGTAGAAAGAAAATATTTTCACTACTTTTATTGACCACCTTAATTATATTTTGTAAAATAAACAAATTTAGAATTTGATGCCTGCAGCACACTCAAAAAAAGTTGCGAACAAGACATTATTGCATTACATCACCTTTCCATTTAATAACACTTTTTAATCATATGGGATCTGAGGATAATAATTCTTGCAGTTTTGCAATTGGAATTTTTGTCCATTCTTGCTTGATACAAGACTTCAGCTGGTCAACAGTCCGTGGTCATCATTGTCTGATTCTCCTCTTCATGAAGTGCCATACATTCTCAATAGGAGACAGATCTGGATTGGCAGCAGACCAGTCAAGCATATGCACTCTGTGTCTACAAAGCCACATTGTTGTCGCCTGTGCAGAATGAGGCATGGCATTGTCCTGCTCTAATAAGCATGGACTTCCTGGTAAGAGATGGTGCCTTGACAAATAATGTCTCTTTAAAATCCCAACATATGCCCCAATATATCAATGGTACCTTCACAAACATGCAACTCACTCATGCCATGGACACTGATCCCCCCATACCATTACAGATGCTGGCTTTTGCACCTTTCTTTGATAACAAACTGGATGGTCATATTCACCTTTGGCACTGAGAACTCGATGTTTGGTTTTCCTGAAAATAAGATGAAATGTGGACTTATCTGACCACAACACATGTTTCCACTGTCTTTCAGTTCATCTGAGATGAGTTCAGGCCCAGAGAAATCGGTGGCATTTCTGTATAGAACTGATGAATGGCTTCCACCTTGTGTAATACAGTTTCAGGTTACATTTCTGGATGTAGTGGCAGACTGTGTTAAGTGACAACAGTTTTCCAAAGTACTCCCGAACCCATGTGGCTATATTTGTCACATTAGCATGATGGTTTCTCAGGCAGTGCCACCTGAGGGCTTGAAGGTCATGCACATACTACAGTGGTTTAACTTTGACCTTTGCCCTTTACACACTGAGATATCTCTGAATTCCCTGAATCTTTTCACAATATTATGTACTGTAGATTTTTGAAAACCTAAAATCTTGCATTGAGATGTTATTTTTGAATTGACAAACAATTCTCTCACATATTTTGGCACAAAGGAGTGAGCTGCGGCCAATCCTTACTTGCAAAGACTGAGCTTTTGATGCTGCTCCTTTTATACCCAATCATGATAGCAAGCAACCTGCTTATTGTAGAATCTTCCAAAATGGTATGACTTGAATATCCTATAAACTTTTCAGACTTATTTTGCCTCTGTCCCAACTTTTTTGAGTGTTTCAGGCATCAAATTCTAACTTCGTTTATATTTACAAAATGCAATTAAGTTGGTCAGTAAAACTCTTGAAAATCTTTGTACTTTTGTCAAATAAATAAATTTTCATGTAAATTAACAAATCACAGATTTTTGTTTTTATTGCATTTTGGAAAATATCCCAACTTTTCTGGAAATAGGGTAAGTAAATTTACTTATATATTTAAAAAAATTTGTATTTCCGTTTGGAACTGTTTTAGGATATATACAGTATATATATTTTTTATATTGTCACATCAGTGCTGGAGGGCGGCACGGTGGTGTAGTGGTTAGCGCTGTCGCCTCACAGCAAGAAGGTCCGGGTTCGAGCCCCGTGGCCGGCGAGGGCCTTCCTGTGCAGAGTTTGCATGTTCTCCCCGTGTCCGCATGGGTTTCCTCCGGGTGCTCCGGTTTCCCCCACAGTCCAAAGACATGCAGGTTAGGTTAACTGGTGACTCTAAATTGACCGTAGGTGTGAATGTGAGTGTGAATGGTTGTCTGTGTCTATGTGTCAGCCCTGTGATGACCTGGCGACTTGTCCAGGGTGTATCCAGCCTTTCGCCCGTAGTCAGCTGGGATAGGCTCCAGCTTCCCTGCGACCCTGTAGAACAGGATAAAGTGGCTAGAGATAATGAGATGAGATGAGATGAGATGAGATAATGAGATGAGATGAGACATAAGTGCTGGAATCCACCCCAAACTCCACTTCCCACAACACCCTGCAGCCTACAAAACATGGCTGCCACAGACTACAATCCCCAGCACCACAGGACACTAGCACTTTCACAACTGCCTTCATGCTAATCATGTGCACCTGTTCACAAGCACAGCTTACTCTATAGAAACAGACTTTGGACAATGCCTTAATTGTGAAGTAATGCTCAGTGTGTATTTATTTGAAGTACCAAGCTGGGCAGTTTTGAATAGATTTTGTTTCAAGTCAACTTTATTGTCAAATATGCTATACATGCTCGACATACAGCACAGATGAAATATCAGTCCTCTCTGACCCATGGTGCAAACAGGCAATGCAATAAATAAAAATAGAATAATTGAAAAAAAAACAATATAAACAGTATAAACACTCTAGATAGGAACTAGACATAGACTAAACACTCAGACAAACAATAAACAGAATAAATAAACAGTATAAACACTCTAGATAGGAACTAGACATAGACTAAACACTCAGACAATATAAACAGTATAAATAAACAGTATAAACACTAGATAAGAACTACACACAGACTAAACACTCAAGCAGACAATATAAACGGTATAAACACTCTAGATATGAACTAGACGTAGACTAAACACTCATATACACACACACACACACACACACACACACACACACATAATATTGGTTCAAATAACCAAACAGTCAAGGACACTTGAGGTATAGCAGGTAAACATGAAACATGAAATAAGCAGTATAAACAAACTAGCAGCTATTAAGATGAGGTAGTGCAGAATAGTGCAAATGAGCGAGGTAAAGTGAGATGTGCGGTCCCTGAGTTCAGTGCGTTAATGAACGATGAGATGTATGTGTGTGAGTGTGTGTGTGTGTGTGTTGGGGGGGGGGGGGAACTGTGAGGATGACATGTCAGATGCTGAAGGGGTGTGTGCAAGCAGAATCTGTGGCAGGGGGCAGAGGGGGGAGGAGGGGCAGAACAGGGAGGGAGTTGAGCCTCCTGACTGCCTGGTGAAAGAAACTGTTCTTGAGCCTGCTGGTTTTGGCCCGGAGACTCCGCAGTCTCCTCCCCGACAGCAGCAGGCTGAAGAGGCTGTGAGATGGGTGGGTGGGGTCACCTGTAATCCTGATGGCTTTGCGGGTGAGGCGGGAGTTATAAATATCCATTAGAGAAGGGAGAGAGACACCATTGATCCTCTCAGCTGCTCTCACGATGCGCTGCAGAGACTTGCAGCAGGACACGGTGCAGGCGCCGTACCACATGGTGATGCAGCTGGTCAGGATGTTCTCGATGGTGCCTCTGTAGAAAGTGTGCATGATGGGGGCCGGGGCTCTTGCTCTCCTCAGTTTGCGGAGGAAGTACAGACGCTGTTGGGCTTTTTTGGCCAGTGATGCGGTGTTGTTGCTCCAGGACAGGTCTTCAGAGATGTGCACACCCAGAAACTTTTTTTTTGTCCTTGGTTTTTTTTTTTTTTGCCTTTCTCTACATTGCTTTGATTGCCTGACCTTAAATCTGCACCTGATTATTGAGTCTGCTTTTCTGTTGGCTGACATTTCTCAGTTTAAAATTAATTAATTTATTTAATTGCTTTTCTCACTGTCATGTGGTTTTGTCACATCTCCAATTTTCTTATCCAAAGCCCCATTTCCCTTGTTCTTCTGTGTCCTCAAAGCCTGTTACTTTTAAGCCATATTTTCTTCCTCTCTTAGATGTCGCTTGTCTAAGATACACTTCACAAATTAAAGGCTTTAATGCCATGCCATGTCATGTCCCATCCACACTGGCACATGCTTTCATGGTATAATCTCCTGATGATTATAGCACCTTCTGTAAACTCTTCAAGCTTAAATTAAATCTGAACATCAAAGAAAGACATTTTCATTCATAGGCCTATATGTGTTTTTCGTAGAACTTCAGGAAGTTCTACAAAAGACACATAATGCATTTACTCAGCACTAGGTGTCCAACATCCTGAACTTTGATGAAAGTTCTTCTTTGTAATGGAACCAAAATATTTCTTTGTACAAAACAGGCATAAAAAATGTGACCATCATTAGGGCAAATTGGTTAGATCAATATAGCAGGGGTGGAGAGTAATAACCTTTTGAAAAATGCCATATTATTGTCTTGATCATTGATCTAAAGAGCTACTAAAAAGTACCCTGCCAGCATGTTAATTTAATTTAGAAATCTGGTCATTAACTTCAAGCAGTCATGTCAAAGCTCGAAACAATATAAAAATCAGGTAAATATAGTTATTTTTGGTTCCATAATGATCCCATTATCTCTCATGCACTAATTTAATTAATACGATTTTTCTCTTCTGCTTTTCTGAAGTGTATAAGACACAATGGATTTGGAGCAAAACTTCAAGTCCTTTAATATAGCTCGAAGAGAAATGTTCCCAAACTAGGGGTTGCTTGATTTCCAAATGGACTTGTGACAGAAACTCACCATCTCTTCTTTTGGTTCTTTCATTCACTTTATAAATTAATATTCAAAATTTAAAAAAGACAAATGTTGTATGCTAATACACTGAAATGTTATCGGGGTCATATTCAGACAAGTCACATTTAAATGAACGTCCATCCATCTGTTATCTGTAACCGCTTATCCTGTTCAGGGTTGCAGGAAAGTTGAAGCTTGTCCCAGCTGACTACGGGCGAGAGGCGGGGTACACCCTGGACAAGTCGCCAGGTTATCGCAGGGCTGACACAGAGACAAACAACCATTCACACTCACATTCACACCTACGGTCAATTTAGGGCCACCAATTAACCTATCCTGCATGTCTTTGGACTGTTTGGGAAACCAGAGCACCCAGAGGAAACCCATGCAGACACGGGGAAAAGATGCAAACTCCATACAGAAAGGCCCCCGTTGGCCACTGGGCTCAAACCCAGAACCTTCCTGCTGTGAGGCTACAGTGCTAACCACTACACCACCATAATGTCCATTTAAATGAATAGGTTGCATGTTATTTTAGTCTTTTGCAATCATGAGTTCATGCAAGGTGGCACGGTGGTGTAGTGGTTAGCGCTGTCGCCTCACAGCAAGAAGGTCCGGGTTCGAGCCCCGTGGCTGGCGAGGGCCTTTCTGTGTAGAGTTTGCATGTTCTCCCCGTGTCCGCGTGGGTTTCCTCTGGGTGCTCCGGTTTCCCCCACAGTCCAAAGACATGCAGGTTAGGTTAACTGGTGACTCTAAATTGACTGTAGGTGTGAGTGTGAATGGTTGTCTGTGTCTATGTGTCAGCCCTGTGATGACCTGGCGACTTGTCCAGGGTGTACCCTGCCTTTCGCCCATAGTCAGCTGGGATAGGCTCCAGCTTGCCTGCGACCCTGTAGAACAGGATAAAGCGGCTAGAGATAATGAGATGAGATGAGTTCATGCAATAGCAAGGTCACTGAATGTCCCTGCCTGATAACTTCTGCAAATATACTAGCGCTGTCTCAAATCGCATACTTATGTAGGAGAGAGTGGGGAGACTTGGGACAAGTTTTCAGCTTTTGGAGATTGTGTGAAATTCTTTGCAAGTAGCATCACATTCATATTGCATTAGAGAATATTTACTATACCCTTTTAGCACAATATTAGTTTCTCAGCTTGTCACATATACTGGCCTTCAGCCTTCACTTTTTCTTTCATTGGTTTTTGCAGGGAGACATGAGACATTGAGGGGAGAAGTGGAAGAAAATAAAACACCTAGACCTACATGTGTAGTTTTTATTTATTATCAAAACTTGTATGAACTGTATGAACACAGTGCTGGTACAGCAATAGAAAAATGTCAGTTTACCCAAAACCTGACGAGAGAAAACAGTTCCATTCTCAAGAAGGAATGAAAGAAGCTTAATCCTCATGCATGGTAATTCTAGGTGACATGCTTTAATTCCTAACAATTCATGAATTACACCAAAGAATGGAGGTGGATTGTGAAGTAGAAAATACAAGTTTTGGTTGACAAAAATATTGAACTGTACAAACCTTACTGCAGTGTCCAGCTTTGTGGCTCCAAAGGAAGTAGGTTACTCTAAAGCCCGGCGCACACGGGCAACTTCTCAGCGCAAGCATATTGAGATTTTTGGATGCATGTTTCCCCTCTCAGGTCGCTGGGTGTGTGTTATCTGTGACCAGTGGGCGATTTGGGGAGGGGAATGCAAGGCCGAATCCCATTTCACCCCTTGGACCAACCCCTTGGCCCTTCCCCTCCATTTTGCGCGTTCACGTGAAGGGGTAGGGGTATCCCAATCCCAGTTAACGCGGAGGGGTAGGGGAAGGGGTAGGGCTTCTGTACCCCTCCAAACGGAGATTTTCCTGGAGCTGACTCCGAACGAAGGGGTTTGAGTGATTTCCCACAATGCCATGCGGATTTCAGCAAGATTTCATGCGGATTTCAGAAAGATGGCGGTTCCCGCAGTGAAAGATTGTCATAAATGTATTTTCTCCATTATTTACGTGTTTTTTAGTTGTTATCCAGAGGAAACACGCCGCTTGATTCGCTTTCGAGCTGAGAATGAGCAGCGATTTCTGAAATCCAAGCTGCTGCTAAAAAGCTTTGGGAGTGAGTATTGTTTTCGGTTGCTTTACTGCGTACGTTTTGTTCTGTTATTCTCGCTTTTATTGTTTACATGAGTGTTCTGACACCTCATTCTGTCGGATGTGGTGCACGAAGCGCCAAAGATATCCCATTCAGTGGTGTTAGTTAACAAATCACACCCTGCCAGCAGAGATTTCTGCCTCTGACTGTAGCGGCTGGTCGCAGCCAATGACGCATTTGGTCGCGTTTTGCTAACGTAAACGCTGACGGAGGTACGCGATGACGTATGCGATCGTTGAAGGGCTATCCCAATACGTAAGGGTTGAATTTCAAGCCCTATCCCTTGTAGCTCAGTTTCAAGGGGAAGGGCCAAGGGGAAGGCGGAGGGGAAGGCGGAGGGGTAGGGGTAGAAATTAGAATTGGGATTGGGCCCAAGTCAAGTGGAAATCACGTGACTACTTCGTGGGTGGAGATTGGCTTAGCCTTTTGGAGGTGATTGCTTCGTTACTGCAAAGACATGCACATGTGGCGATATCTCTACAACAAGTCAATGACTGGCGAGTTTTTGTTGCAGAATATCAAGCATGTTTGATAGTTGCGATCTGTCGCAAGCGTCAAAAAGTTGCACGACCAAGCGACGGAAAATCGCCTGTGTACACCGGGCTTAAGGAACAATATCTAACTTTTGATATCATCTAAAACCTGATTGGTTAAAATTAATGTATGGGAATACAAACTATCCCAAGTCTCCCTGTCCCAAGTCTCCCCACTCTCCCCTACTATTTGAGACTGCCATTGCATGCTGATACTCACCTGGCTTCCTATTACAGTTAATGTTTGAATTAAAAAAAAAAAAATATGCTGTCTTCAAACCCAACAAACAGTTTTTGTGTACCAATCTTCTGGATTTTCTAGATTAATAAACAAGACAGGGCTCGTCAGTGTGTTCAGCATTGCCATGCATAAAGTCAATAAATATTGTACAGTCGCCTGATAGACAGGAATGTTTTTCTCTGACACGAGATCGAGTAATTGACGCTTTTAAATCTTTCAGATGTACAGGGGAGTGTGTGAATAATACTGCTTGTGTTGCTGCTGCTTCTGTACACGCACAAAGTCATACATCCAGTACAACCAGGCTACACTGCTTCACATCAGGCCATATCACACAACAGTTACAGCTAAACAGTTGGTCAACATTTTATTTCAAATATAACTAGACTTCCTGGGAAGTTCATAAAGTATGAGTTTGTTTGAAAGCAATGTTAATGACATAAATGACAGGGGGACGTGGTCAAACACTGTCCATGAAGTGGGAGAAGAGATGTGGAGAATGCATGTAATGAATGCTTGCCTTCATCTGTGTGTGATGTAGTGATGTGCTCTCTTTCTCAGTAAGCTGTCAGTGAAAGACAGATCTCCGCAGCACACACTTGAATTTGGCCCAAACAACTGATGTACTTGTGTGTTTGGTTTTATTTTATTTCATGTTAAATAAGCAGCATTGAAAAACTTACATTAAATAAAAAAAATATTAAGCTCTTGGACACCTTTGCTCTCTTCGACTCCTGCCTGCTGTGTCCTTATTGCCACCCCATCTGCCAGGCAGCTCACACTGCTAAATTCAACAATGCAAAAGTTGTCCCAGGTTAATTGAGTTCACCCTATACACAGTGAGTGACATTTATTATTTTTTGTAAAGAACAACCATGACCATGGTCTAAAATCTTGGTTGTCTTTACTGAAAATATTGACGTGCATAGACAGCCAAAAATAGCCGTACAAAGAAAGATGCTTAATTGCAAATACTGACTGAATGCTGACACACTGCCTGAATTATGTTGCTGATTTATTTATTTATTTTTATTTTTTTAAGAGCAATGTGATTGGAAATTGTAGAACTTTTATGAAGTGTGAGGTCATGTTGTTGGTTTGAGCATTTATGGCTTTTTTTTTAACTGAAACTATAGGAAAGCAAAATGTCTGGCGGAAAAAGGCACATCAGCTGTAATGGCTGGTTGCGATACTGAAAGGGAGGAATAAAAAAAATCAAATACCTAACATTATTTTTTTTTCGCAGTCCAGTTTCCATCAAATCGTGTGCTCTGATTGGCTTGTGAGTGGTCCGGAATCCTACGATACAGACCCTGGTTACGGACCTTTGGCGACTCACTCGTTCACAGCAACAACAAACATAGCAATTTTTTGTCAACATTTATTTTCACATTTCTCCGTAAAATAGCATTACTTTTACAGCATGGATAGCGATAACGGCAGTGTTCACAGTGAAACCGAGTTTTGCTACCCTGATGAAAACTAAATAAAAGAAAACATTTCAGGAGAAAGCCGAAAACGAGCTTGTAGCAGGTTTGTTCTAAATATGGTTTCGCTTTCGGGCACTCTCATTTTCTGTTAGAATTTGGTAAAGAAAAAATATATATTATTGTAGCAAGTGTTCTAGGTGGGTGGAGCACAGAAGCATGGCAGGCCAGAACTGAGTTCTCAAAACTCGTTTATTGTAACTTTTCAGCTTTTAACTATACACGCACGCACGTGCACACACACACACACACACACACACAGGTATCCAGGTCGGGAGTACCCTGGTGCAAATCCTGGCCAGGATCCTACCAGGATCCTAGCAGGATCTTACAGGATCCTACAGGATCCTGTGTAAGATTTGCACCAGGGTAGCTCCCTTCCTCCGCGCGCCCTCTCCTCTTATAGGGCACGGTCACTGGGGAAGACACACAAACACAGGTTAATTCCCGTCAGGTGCAGTGATTCCGCCACTTACCTTCCCTGACTCCGTCCTCCATTCACAGACTGACGCTTGACCACGCCCCCGCTGCCACATACCCCCACTGCCCGACTCAGGCCAGGCAGCCGTCCGGCCTGCAGCCGACTCCCCCCCGACGGGAGAGGAAGTCTGCCACAACCATCTGCGCCCCTGGCCTGTGGACCACCTCGAACTTAAACGGCTGGAGTGCCAGATACCAACGGGTGATCCGCTCGTTGGCATCCTTCATGCGGTGGAGCCACTGCAGGGGAGCGTGGTCCAACCAGATGGTGAAAGAGCGCCCCAGCAGATCTTCTCTATGGTGCTGTACCTGCCCTCACGCACCGACAGCTTGCGGCTGATGTACAGCACTGGACAGTCCTCCCCCTCCACCTCCTGGGACAGAACAGCCCCCAGCCCTCTGTCTGATGTGTCCGTCTGTAAAACAAAGGGGAGAGAAAAGTCAGGGGAGTGTAACAGTGGCCCCACACACAGTGCAGCCTTTATCTTAGAGAAATTCTGCTGGCATTGCTCCATCCACTGGACCGGATCTGGTGTCCCCTTTTTAGTGAGATCAGTCAGTGGGCTGGTGACGTCCGAATAATTAGGTGTAAACCTACGATAATAGCCAGCCAGCCCCAGGAACTGCCTCACCCCCTTTTTGGTCTTGGGCCTCAGGCAGGCCGCAATCGCTGCTGTCTTATTGATTTGGGGATGCACCTGCCCATTGCCCAAGTGGAAGCCCAGATACCGTACTTCCACCCGCCCAATCGCACACTTCTTCGGGTTGGCTGTGAACCCCGCTCGCCTCAGCGACCCCAGGATGGCCCTCAGGTATTTTAGGTGCCGTGGCCAGTCATTACTATAAATAATAATGTCATCCAAGTATGCGGCCGCATAGGTGGCGTGGGGGCGGAGGACCCTATCCATAAGCTGCTGGAATGTAGCAGGCGCCCCAAACAGCCTAAACGGAAGTGTGATGAACTGGTGTAAGCCAAACGGTGTGGAAAAGGCTGTTTTCTCTTGGGATAGTGGAGTCAAGGGGATCTGCCAATATCCCTTTGTCAAATCCAGTGTCGAATAAAAACGAGCCGTGCCTAGTCGATCGAGCAACTCGTCAATACGAGGCATTGGGTACGCGTCAAATTTAGACACCGCGTTGACTTTTCTATAGTCCACACAGAACTGGACCGACAGTGTTGTGCAAGTTCACACTTTTTTTGAACTAGTTCAAGTTCAGTTCAAACATGTTAAAAGTGAACTGGTCATGTTCATAGTTCACAGTTTTAATTCTGAACTAGTTCAAAGTTCAGTTCATTTTACTTTTAGGCGGGATATGAAAATAAAGACTAAAATCATATGCTACATTCTAGCTCAAAACTACTCACATATTATAGATATTATATTCTATCACACAAAATGGAAGTTATTGTACATACTATATGAAAAAAGGACAAAATATTTTGATTTCTTCACTGACTCAACCACTGCACCAAAACGTTACACGTGACTTCAAACAAATGCTTTCAGTTTCAACTAACAGTAACTTTTAATAAACGACAACTAGACTTCCTCATAAATGTGTGTGTTTCTAAAAAGATGACTGCCAATATGTATATACTGTACACTGAAGGAGTGCTATTTTAAGATCCATATCAACAGCATTGACCATATCAACCATATTGATCAGACAGAGGGATGCATGCTCAAGGCTCAAGGGCTATTTATTTCTCAAAATACAAAACAGGAAAACTTCAGATAGCCTCATTCTTCAGTACACATCTGTGTATGCACACTTTGCACACAACAGTCAAATTTCTAAAATTGTTTGGCATTGTACTCAAAAGTCTGACAATATTTCATGCTTTAACAATCTTCTATGCTTTAAAGTGCAACATCTCATTTAAGTTGCAGAAACAGTATGAACATATTTTAAAGATGAAATAACATGGTGACTAAATGATGAAAGAAATGTATAAAATATATCCTTCATTTGTGGTGTTTAGGAAAGAGGGACAATGTAACAGATGTCAGAGATGAACTGTTAAACACAAACTGCTAACACGCACACGCGCACACACACACCAAGATGAACTGCTCAATGTGTCGTTTCAAATTTGAGAACGACGTTGTCGATGTTCTTACTTGTTTTTTCAGAGCAGGTGGACAGAGCTTACACAGAAAGGTAAGGTTTTTACCGTCTGAGTCTTTGTGTGAAATTGTGTAAAATTGCTGTAAATAACCATGAGGAGAATCCGTCTCATCTGTGTTCTCCGTGCCGCTACTTGAACTTTCACTGGCCATGTTGCTGTGAGCGTGCGCCGGCTGTGGTGTGCGCGCTGTCTGCTGCCTGTAGCTAGGGAACGCTGGGTTACACCTACTCTGCTCTGCTGCATCATGGGTAATGTAGTATGGAGCCAAATCATAGAGCCATCCACTATCTCCGGCTTCACGCTATGTTATCCATGATGCATTGCACACACGTGGCACCTCAGGGCAGTGAGTGACAACAACATCAGACTGACAGTGAAGTAGTAGAACGTAAAATATCTTGCAAGTAGACGTGCCACTCGATTCATCAGGTTTCATGTTTCGTTCATCTTCATGTTTGTCGTTCATGTCGCATAATTTGAACGAATTCACGTTCAAGTTCTTTCATTACAAAAGTTGTTGCGTTCAGTTCAAAGTTCATGGAAAAACGAGCGTGTTCAGTGAACGCGTTCTTTTGAACGCATTCACGCACAACACTACGGACCGACCCGTCGGCCTTGGGAACCAAGACCACCGGACTGCTCCAGTCACTGCGGGACTCCTCGACAATGCCCATTTCGAGCATGGTCTCGAGTTCTTCCCGAACCACCTTTTTCTTGTGTTCGGGCAGTCTGTAAGGGCAGCTGCGCACTACCACCCCCGGGGTCGTCTCAATGTGGTGTTCCATGAGGTGGGTGCGGCCGGGCAGGGGCGAGAACACGTCAGAAAATTCTGTTTGCAACCGGGCGACCTCCGCGAGCTGGGTCGGGGAGAGGTGGGCTCCACAGGGGACCGGAGCGGTGGGTGATGCCAATTTTCCCTTTTGAACCTCCGGCCCCAGCTCCGCCTTCTCTGGAACCACTGACACCAGCGCCACGGGGACCTCCTCGCTCCAATGTTTTAACAGATTGAGGTGGTATACCTGTAACGCCCCACCCCTGTCCGTTCGCCTCACCTCATAGTCGACGTCCCCAACTCACCGTGTGACCTCAAAGGGTCCTTGCCACCTGGCGATTAATTTAGAGCTCGACGTGGGCAATAACATGAGTACTTTGTCTCCCGGTGTGAATTCCCTAAGGCGCATGCCCCTGTTGTACAGGTGGACTTGACGTTCTTGAGCCTGCCGCAAATTCTCCTGGGTTAGGTGTGTGAGTGTGTGGAGTTTTGCGCGCAGGTCAATAACGTATTGAATTTCATTTTTGCACGGGGAAGGTCCCTCCTCCCAATTTTCCCGCAGCACATCTAGGATGCCGCGTGGCTGATGCCCATATAATAATTCAAACGGGGAGAACCCCGTGGAGGCTTGTGGGACCTCTCGCACTGCTAAAAGCAGGGGTTCGAGCCATTTATCCCAGTTACGTGCGTCCTTGCTTACAAATTTTTTAATTATGTTTTTGAGGGTGCGATTAAACCGTTTGACTAAGCCGTCCATTTGTGGGTGATAAACGCTGGTGCGGATCGGCTTGATTCCCAATAACCCATACAGTTCGTGCAGTGTGCGTGACATGAACGTAGTGCCTTGATCAGTCAGAATCTCTTTGGGGATTCCGACTCGGGAGATAACGTGGAAGAGCGCTTCCGCAATACTACGTGCGGAGATATTGCAGAGCGGCACCGCTTCCGGATATCGCGTTGCATAGTCCACCAGAACTAAAATAAAGAGATACCCTCACGTTGACCAATCTAATGGCCCGACAAGATCCATCCCAATTCTTTTGAACGGGGTCTCGATTAATGGTAGAGGGCGCAAAGGCGGTTTTGGCATGGCTGCTGGATTTACTAACTGGCATTCACGGCATGCCATACACCACCTACGGACATCGCCGCGAATCCCTGGCCAATAGAACCGGGCCATTATTCGGGCTAGTGTCTTATCCTGCCCTAAGTGTCCAGCCATGGGATTAAAGTGAGCCGCCTGGAATACCATTCCCGGCGGCTCTTTGGGATCAAAAGTTGGTTTATTTGTTCCTTAGTTTGAGTGTCCTGTGTCACTCGGTATAACCTATCCTTAATAATGGCAAAATAGGGGAAGGACGGGGTGGTGTTTGGCTGGAGCGTTTGACCATCAATTACTCTCACTTGGTCAAACGCATGTCGCAGAGACTCGTCTCGCGATTGCTCTAACGGAAAATCCACGAGAGATTCCCCGAGAGAGGGAGGAGGAGCCTGCTGCTCCTCACTCTGACGCGGTGATGACGTAGATGGCTCTGTGACAGCTGCTCCCGCCAACGCCACTCTGGGACCTCCCCCCGCTAAACTACGGCAGGACCCACTCTTCACCAAGTGCGTCATTAAATCCCGAAATCCCGGCCAATCAGTCCCCAAAATTATAAAGTGGGTGAGGTGAGGATTAACCGCCGCCTGAACTCTAAATTTCTCCCCTCAAAACAGAATGTGGACCGACACTAAAGGATAGTTGTGAACATCCCCATGCACACACAACACCTTCACCAATTGTGCTCTCCTCAATGCCTTGTTTTGCACCAGGCTTTGGTGGATTGAGGTCTGATTACAGCCGGAATCCACCAAAGCCTGATACGTATCCCCTTGGATACTCACTGGTATGCAATATGCTCCGGCCCGATCGAGGGTGGTTCCTGGCACGTTGGGGATCCAGACCACCATGCCCACCTCCATCGCCGAGCACTGATGCTGGAGGTGGCCCGGCTCCCCGCAGCACCAGCACACCGGCCCGGGCTCTCTCTCTGCACCGGTGTTCCGGATATCACTCACCTGAGGGGGGGAAGACACAGACACAGAAGTAGGAAACGGTAGGACACTGCAGGTGCGGCGGGCCGGCTGGGGTGGAGCCGGCCCCCACCTCCGCAGTGGGGGAATGGGGCGAGGGAGAGGAACAGAAGGGGAGAGACAGGGAGAGGGGAGGGGAGAAGGGGAGACACACTGTCCTGCCATTGGAACGGCCGCCATATGGTCCTCCGCCAGCTCAATGGCCTGATCCAGCGACGCCGGGTGATGGCACTGGACCCACTCCGCGGTTCCTTCTGGAAGTCGAGCGACGAACTGCTCCAGCACCACCAGATCGATGATCTCCTCGGCGTCACGGTTGTCGGCCCTCAGCCACCGGCGGCAGGCGTCCCGGAGTTGCTGGCCAAACGCGAACGGCCGGCTGACCTCCTCCAGGCACAGCGCGCAGAAGCGCTGCCGTTGCTGCTCCGGAGTGCAACCCACGCGCTGGAGGACGGCCCTGCGGAGGTCTGCGTAGACCAGCCGGCTGTCGGCGGGGAGCTGTAGCGCGGCCAGCTGCGCCTCGCCCGTGAGCAGGGGTAGGAGGCACGCCACGCGCTGTTCCACCGGCCAACCCCACACCTCTGCTGCCTGCTCAAAGAGAGCGAGGAAGGCCTCAGGGTCGTCGTGCGGGCCCATCTTCATCAGGGTGAGGTGGGAAGGGCCCGCGGCGGTGGAGGTGGTGGACCCCACCGATGCGAGTACACTCTAAAAAATAATGGGGCCAGTACCGGTTCTTCAGGGCGATGCCATAGAAGAACCTTTTTCAGGGCTTCAAAGAACCATTCATGCAACAGTTCTTTAAAGAACCATTTAAACCATTTGTTTGAGCAGTGAAGACAGATTTGTGTAAACATAGCCTATGTGCATTGACCAACAAATGGTAAGAGAATGCCAGGCTCTGAAGAACCATTTCCAATGTGAAGAACCTTTCGCATAATGTAATGGTTCATCACAGAGTTTTGAGTCTCCATGGAACCATCCAGAGATTTGAAGAACCACTGAAGCACCTTTATTTTTTAGAGTGTAGGTGCCGGAACGCCTGGCGATCTTCCTGCTGCGCCAGCACCAGGGCCTCGAACCTTTGCTCCTGTTCTTCCCGGAGGGCGACCAGTGCCTGGTGCTGGCTCTGTTGGGCCATGGCAAGGGCATGGATCAGGTCCTTGAAGGGGGAGGACTCCATGGGGCTGTTCTCTCCTGCGCTCCATCCCGGGTTTCAGCACCACTGTAGCAAGTGTTCTAGGTGGGTGGAGCACAGAAGCACGGCAGGCCAGAACTGAGTTCTCAAAACTCGTTTATTGTAGCTTTTCAGCTTTTAACTATACATGCACGCACACACAGGTATCCAGGTCGGGAGTAGCTCCCTTCCTCTGTGCTCCCTCTCCTCTTATAGGGCACGGTCACTGGGGAAGACACACAAACACAGGTTAATTCCCGTCAGGTGCAGTGACTCCACCCTCCATTCACAGACCGATGCTTGACCACGCCCCCGCTGCCTCGGTCAGTATTTTCAAGGCCGAGGTCACGGTATTTCACAATATGGACCGACCTTAAGCTGGTAAATAATATATATGTATTTTAGTGTTATGAAGTTATCAAATATGTACAATATCCCTAATTTATGAAATGAACATACAACAGAAAACTGGGTGTAGAAAAACTGTTCATGCAAAGCTGTGCATTTATCAGTGTGGATGTGAGCAGAGGCTACGATCAAATCTCACATCAATTGTCAATTCGTATATGCAAGTTTTCAAGTCAGCATGGACGTACGGTGCAGTGCAATAAATCTCACTGAGTGGAGAGTTGTTATTAGACCATATATTCTGACTGACATCTAAGCATATGCAGCCTCTTCATCACTGAAAAATATGTAGCTTCTGGCAAAATTTGTAAAGGCCTGCATTGACTACATGCCACATATCCCAAAAATAAAAAGGTATTTTCAAGTTGTTTGCTCTTAATAGGGTTAAGATTTTTTTGGTGTACTTTATTTAGGGCGGCATGGTGGTGTAGTGGTTAGCACTGTCGCCTCACAGCAAGAAGGTTCTTGGTTTGAGTCCAGTGGCCAACAAGGGCCTTTCCGTATGGAGGCTGTGTGGGTTTCTTCCGGGTGCGCCGATTTCCCCCAAAGATATGCAGGTTAGGTTAATTAGTGGCTCTAAGTTGACTGTACGTGTGAGTGGTTGCGTGTCTCTATGTGTCAGCCCTGCGATGACCTGGCGACTTGTCTAGGGTGTACCCCACCTCTCACCCATAGTCAGCTGGGATGGGCCCGTGACCCTGCACAGGATAAGTGGTTATGGATAATGGATGGATTCATTTCTTTCATTTTGAGTTTCACCCTTTAAGTGACATAATTGTAAGTGATTAAAATTAAGAAATTAAAGCAATGGATAGGTTAACTGATTTGCAGTGTGGTAGTTTAGATGCTTATTCAGTCGTCTATTTAAACAAGAGTTTTTCCAGTCATTAAATCTCAGCAATGGCACATCTGGCTCTGTTAGAAGACCTCTACATGTCCATAAGATGCAAAAGGGTTTTTTCAGGAGTGCAGATATATATTTTAATGGTGCATGATGTGTGGCTATTAAGTCCCTTTCATCTCTCAAGGCATCCAGGGTGGTGGTGTGTCATCACGAGGGTGGAGGAAATGCACTGTCTCTCACAGCTCACAGTTGCCTGGCTCTATGGGGCTCTGGGCTGCTTTTTTGGTGGTGTGTATTTTGAGATCTGACCGTTTTTTCTTCACCTAAATACAAATATTCGCAACATAACTTTTATATTACTATTATATACAGTTCAAAGGCTATACATATCACAGGTGTATCAATTAAATATTCATACATCAGCTGGCGTTTGATTGTTGACTGCAATGCAATGCTTATGACCACAGTAGCGCTTTCTTTCCATACTGTATTTTCTGACTTCCAATGATGCTACTGTTCAGGCAGCCAAATAAAAAAATAAATTAATAATAATAATAATAATAATAATAATAATAATTTGTTCAGTTGGACTTGTGATGTTAGAGCTTCTACTTCAAGGGCAGAATAGTTTCTCTTCTTGGCTGTATTATGCCTCTCCATGTCATAAAATCTAGGGGTGTGGCCACTAAACCAAGAATATTTATGGGGTCATGTTTAAATGACGATGATTTTCAGCCACTACATTTATCAACAACATTTTTATCCTGGGGAGGCACGGTGGTGTAGTGGTTAGCGCTGTCGCCTCACAGCAAGAAGGTCTGGGTTTGAGCCCCGTGGCCGGCGAGGGCCTTTCTGTGTGGAGTTTGCATGTTCTCCCCATGTCCGCGTGGGTTTCCTCCGGGTGCTCTGGTTTCCCCCACAGTCCAAAGACATGCAGGTTAGGTTAACTGGTGACTCTAAATTGACCGTAGGTGTGAATGTGAGTGTGAA
Source organism: Neoarius graeffei (assembly GCF_027579695.1). NCBI lineage: Eukaryota > Metazoa > Chordata > Actinopteri > Siluriformes > Ariidae > Neoarius > Neoarius graeffei. Next base: position 35,766,991 of record NC_083595.1, read on the forward strand.
TGGTTGTCTGTGTCTATGTGTCAGCCCTGTGATGACCTGGCGACTTGTCCAGGGTGTACCCCGCCTTTCGCACGTAGTCAGCTGGGATAGGCTCCAGCTTGCCTGCGACCCTGTAGAACAGGATGAAGCGGCTAGAGATAATGAGATGAGATGAGATTTTTATACTGTGATTGTTGAGATACAAACGTTTCATGACTCACACACGAACTCTGTTGTAAAATGATTTCTGCATTCAGATCTGTGCTGGTTTCTACATTAGATTGACAAATGAGGGCCATTTTCCTATCAGAGACATATGTTTAATCCATGGAACCTCTGTTTACCATGTTTAATCCTTGGAACCTCTGTTTACCTATCGGAACACACACACACACACACACACACACACACACGGGGCAGACAGCTGTACTAATGCTTCCTGTTTCATATTCCTGCGTTTTTCAAGTGTTTTATATCTTTAATATCTTGCAAGCATGTGAAGCAGAAAAGTTTGTTCATGCCATTAGCCAGCCCTTTCTTTCAAACCAAGGTTTTGTCATTTCTCCTTTTATGTTATTTGTACTTTAATAGAATGTGTGTGCTTAGTGTATTTACTTCTCCAACCCCAAATTAGAAAAAAAAAAAAAAATTTGGGATGGTATGTTAAAATTGAAATTAATACTAAAAACAATGATTTGTACATAATCTTTGACCTGCATTGCACTCAAAACAACATAGCTTCAAATTATTTTGTTTTATCTCATGAATCTTAATCTTTTTTTTTAAATAAATACATTTCAATTTTGATTCTTGCAACACATTTCAAAAACAGTTGGGACAGTAAAGCATTTAGCACTTTTATAATGTTGCCATTCCTTCTCACAACACTTAAAAGATGTTTAGGAACTGAAGACACCAAGTGATGAAGTGTTTTAGGTGTTATTTTGTCTCAGTCTTCCTGCATAAAGGTCTTAAGGTGTGCAACAGTACGGGGTCGTCTTTGTCATATTTTTAATTTCAAAATTCACCACACATTCTCTATTGGGAACAGAGGACACAGGCACCCTCTTCTTCCACAACCACGCCTTTGTAATGTGTGCAGAATGTAGTTTTGCATTGTGTTGCTGAAATATCCCTGGAAAAGGTGTCGTCTTGAAAGCAGCATATGTTGCTCCAAAATCTCAATACATTAATGCTGCAATCACAGAAGTGTAAGTTACCTTTGCCAAGGGCACTGACACAACCCCATACCATGACAGACCCTGGCTTTTGGACTTGTTGCTGGTAACAGTCTGGATGGTCATTTTTGCCTTTGGTCTGGAGCACATGTGATCCATTTCTTCCAAAATAAGACCTGGAGTATTGATTCCACAATACACGTTTCCACTATGTGATGGTCCATCCCAGATGCCTCTGGGCCCAGAGAAGTCGGTGCCACTTCTGAACGCAGTTAATATAAAGATTCCTTTTTTTTTGTTGAATTTGTGGCTGTAACTCCATATTTTAGTGCTTGACAAAGGTTTGTCTAAGTACTTCCAACCCCATGTGGTTATATCAGCTATACCGTAAATGATGACTGTTCTTGATGCAGTACCATCTAAGGGATCGGAGATCATGGGTGTTCAGCTTAGGCTTGTGCCTTTGCCCTTTATGGACTGAAATTCCTTCAGATTCCTTGTATCATTTCATGATATTATATACTGTAGAGGGTGAAACATCCAAATTCCTTCCCATCTTTCTTTAAGGAACATTGTTTTCAAATATTTCAACAATTTTCTCATGTATTTGTTGACAAACAGAAGATCCTCAACCTATATTTGCTCCTCAAAGACTAAGCCTTTCCTGGATACTGATTTTGTACCAAGTCATGATTACAATCACTTGATGACATCAACTGTTTCAAATCACATCGTTATTTAATTGTTTTGCCTCATTACTAGCCCTAATCCCAACTAATCCTTATCCCAACTTTATTTGGAATGTGTTGCAGGCCTGAAACTCAGGAATGGATGTCTCATCTCATCTCATCATATCATCTCTAGCTGCTTTATCCTGTTCTACAGGGTCGCAGGCAAGCTGGAGCCTATCCCAGCTGACTATGGGCGAGAAGCAGGGTACACCCTGGACAAGTCGGCAGGTTATCGCAGGGCTGACACAGAGACAAACAACCATTCACACTCACATTCACACCTACGGTCAATTTAGAGCCACCAATTAACCTAACCTGCATGTCTTTGGGCTGTGGGGGAAACCGGGGCACCTGGAGGAAACTCACGCAGACACGGGGAGAACATGCAAACTCCACACAGAAAGGCCCTCACTGGCCGCTGGGCTCGAACCCAGGACCTTCTTGCTGTGAGGCGACAGTGCTAACCACTACACCACCATGCCACCTGGTTCATACTGTCTTCTAAATTAAATTTAGAAATCACTATATTTTTTATTTGCATTTTCCATATCCCATATCATCCAAATGTTCTTAGATTTGGGGTTATATAATAATGAACAAAAACTGATATGAGAAAGAACTGTAAACATTTAACTCAGTTACTGCGTCTTTTTTTTTTTTTTGACGGGACAGACTTCTTGTGCAGAACAGTCAGAAAAAAAAAATCTCATGAAGATGTTGACAAGTAGTTACTAGTAAACAATGAGCACTTAAAGTGTGATTAATGGTGTGATATTTGGTGATTTAAGCAATGCAAGGGAACAGTGAACATTCAATCAAACAAGGTATTTCCATACAAATTAAATTATTTATGTTGATGATCTGTGTTTTTAAAATATAAATGAAAGTCACTGACTACTTGGTTCATGCCTTCTTACAAGTATTCCAGTATCATCAGCCATGTTTTCACCCCATGTGAACTGGCTGACAACTAGTTTAACACATGTTCGTCATATCTTTTTTTAGCTTACAAAACAGTGATTCTAATAATACTCATTTTGTTTCCTAGACATTTGATCTCAGGACAGTATCCAAAAAAAAAACTTTTTCTGGGAGTTTCAAATGTGGTTCCTTTTCTGTAAGCAAGAAAGCAATCTAACTGAGCATATGCTGATGAGTGTAATCACTTTAACTTGTTTCTGATTGGAGGAATTCAAGGTGTTACAACCATCCCATGAAGGCCATGTACCCATATACCTGAAGGCCAAAGTATACTTCTGCGAGTATACTTTGGAGACATCTGCGTAGGTTTGCGTTGTACCACTCCACATTCGTATACTTTGGCTCTGAGTCAGTCTCACGCTCTCTCTCTCTCTCTCTCTCTCTCTCTCATGAATGCACTGTGTGTAAACCTAGTTTCAGGATGCTGTGTGAAACTGATACGGTATGTCCTTACACATGATATCTCAGGCACATTTCAACCCGATACTCATCACACATTTGTTTAACACCAGGAAGGCTTTATCTTTGCACAAGATCCTTAGCAGTACATTTAACCATTATTCCATGAAATTGAGTCATACATGAGCTGATAACCAAAGAGGTGCATAGTGCCAGGTTGGTTATGTAGGTGCAATAGGCTTATCAAATCAGTCTCATGTAAAAAGGGATCAGTCTTATAAATTCATTAATCATTAATTCAAATGTCTAATAGTTGATAACTAAACTATTAAAATCAATGGAATAACTTAGTGGTGGTGTTGCTATAATTTTAGTGAGTACTGTAGCTCAAATGTAATACATTTACTCTAGATCTATAACATTCATATCACAACCAAATGGGTGAAGGCAATTAGAATACTTGCTGGCAGAGGCTGGCACTCACTGAATGTTGTAGCAATAGACAGGACACCAGTTTACTCCAGAGGTACCATTTATTGAAATAGCTGACACAAATTAGCAGACTAATACTGATCAGATATAGCAACAATAGCAGCCAAGGAATAATTCAATATAAATGGTAATACAATGTATACAAGTAATAATCAGTAGTGTATAAAGCAATAGTCAGTAGTAAGTAGAATAATAACCAGCAGTAAAGAGTAAGAAATCAGCAGTGAATATGATGATAACCAATGCACTAATGGTGATCAGAAGTAATGGGCTATATGCAAGTGTTAGTAGTGTAGGGGCAAGTGAATGTTAAAATGTAAGAGGGAAATCACGTGTTTGTGTGTCTGTGTGAGAGTGTATGTGAGAGTTTGTGTGTGAGTATAGGCGTGTGCATGCATGTGCGCAGCTGCGCACTAACGAGATGAGGAGGAGCTAGGGAGAGAGACCGTGCGCAGGCTCACGACAAAGAGGAGGAGAGTGAGGGAACGAGGCTGTGTGCGTACGTGGGCGAGATAGGTGTGGTATGTAAATGTAGTGCGCGAGCCTTTGTGCTAGGCTCCGCCAAAAGGGGGTTGGGCAACAAGGAGAGTGCATGAGGGAGAGTAACACAGGGATCTGTAGCTTAAAACTAGTCCCAGCTAGGCCTTAAACCCAAACTTCTACTCAACCCTTAGCTACTCCTGAAATCCCAATGTTGAGGGATGTAGTACGGTGGAGGGAGTTGAAAAAAGAGAGAGAGAGAGAGAGAGAGAGAGAGTATGCACGATCTACTTAATACAGATAGTAAACAAAGCAAATCAAACACACGATCTAAGACCGACTTTCATGTGAATCAAAATGCGTACATTTAAACCATGAATGAATTCAAATAAACAACTCTCTTCACATTAACTAAGACTAACAATTGCCCAGATGCCAGCCTTACTTGAGATCGCTCTTGCTTGGCGACTGAAAGTACGTCGTCTGTTATCCGAAGACAGCACGGAGCACAGGTCCAGGGAGAAAACAGCTATGTTCCTTTTGCTTTTACAGCTCGTCAGCTGAAGCTCTTCAATGTCCCATCGGTCGTCCGGTGATCTGGAAGGAATCTTATTTGTAGTTTGTCGACGTTGCGAAAGGGAAAAGGGATCTGGTCGCTTTTTCTCTTTTAAAATACTGCATGGGCTGCAGTAACTAACCAGTTTAGTTATTATTACAACTATGCAATGATCAAACACATTGAACTTTGGCTAAAGGTCCGGTATCAATAGCTTGTTCTTTGTCCTTCTTTAGCACAGATGCAATGACATCTCTTTCACGCATGGGGAGAATGAATCACGTGGGGAGAATGAATCACCACCAGAGAGAATGAATTTCGATTCCGCCGTGGGTTTTAAAGCACAGTCGTGACGTCACTATTTGGTATCCGGTATCATCTCTGTATCCAATACCATTACAGGGAGTCAGAAGAATGGGCAGAGATAGAACATGGCATCAAGTACAGGGATTGTTGTGTTCAATGCTGTAACAGTGGACGGGGAGAAGATGGGCCATAAAGTGAAGGAGGGAATTGTGGGTACTATGGCTATGGCATGGCAGCCCCCCGACAGCTATAAGCCATGTACAATGAGATTGAATGGAATAACTGTTTTACTCTCTCCACATTTACTGGATTTTGAGAAACAGAGCATTTTTATTTTTTTACAAATTTAATAAATAAAAACTTTACACAAAACATAAAAAAAAATCATTTCTGCTTAGAAAGTAAACATCCATCCATGATCCATAACCACTTATCTTGTGCAGGGTTGTGGGCAAGCTGGAGCCTATCCCAGCTGACTATGGGTGAGAGGCGGGGTACACCCTGGACAAGTTGCCAAATCATCACAGGGCTGACACATAGAAACAAACAGCCATTCACATTCACAGTCAATTTAGAGCCACCAATTAGCCTAACCTGCATGTCTTTAGACTGTGGAGGAAACCAGAGTACCCAGAGCAAACCCACACAGACACGAGGAGAACATGCAAACTCCACACAGAAAGACCCCCGTCAGCCACTGGGCTTGAACCTAGAACCTTCTTGCTGTGAGGCAACAGTGCTAACCACTACACCACCGTATCACCCTAAAATGGAAACAAATTGGTGAAATGACAGTAGCAATTTGTGAAAAATGCTATAATAATATTTCTTGAAAAAAAAGTTCTTACCATCAAATACTTTAATTCCATATTTTGTTGCATTTTTGTATTTTTAGGGGTTTTGTTTTCAAGCAGAGGTTTATTTAATCTTCGGTTGGTTCAGCAACACGTTCTGCCATTTTGTTTTCCTCTATTCACGGTATCCTTGATTTGCAAGTGACATCAAAACAAAATAGAAACCTGGATGTCGGCCATGTTGGTGGATATACAAATCCAGGATCAAGCGACATTCCATACAAAACATAGTCATGTGTGCGCAACTCATTTTGTTTTTCCACTGCTTTAAGCGTCCTTTTAGCTATGCCATATCTTTGTGCTGTATATGATTTGTAGTCACAACAGTACTCATGACCGTGGCATGTTCAGATTTTTTAGAATTCCGTCCGTGATTAGGAAAGAGGGTGGGGAAACTCCGAGGCTTAGTACAGAGAGGAGACGAGAATGGCTGAACAACATCAGCAGGGCTGATCTAACAGAGGCTAAAGCCAAAACGGCTCGTGTTTGCAGTAATCATTTTATCTCAGGTGAGATTTAAAAGCTTTCTTAATAATAGCATGGAAGAATTTTATTTCGTGTTGCTAGAATTTTGCGATAAAATGAGTGTTCTCTTGTCGTGGTTCACTCAGTCGTTGTTATAATTTTAACATGTGTATTACCATTTCACTTCTATGAGCACCAGCAAAATTATATGACAAACAATCCAGACTGGACACCCACTCAGAAAATGGGCTCTGTTTCATCTAAGGTTGGACTTGATTCTTCGGCAGCCAAACCAGATAGAACGTGATATCTGGGTACTCGATGGTCAGTAGAAGCGTCTTATGCTCAGAAAAATCCGACTTTTTAAAATAATATGGGTCAAAACCACACATATCGATCTTCTCTTTGTATCAAATCTTCGCTCGACCGTTCAGATCATGGTAATACTGAGAAAATTCAGCATTGTTTACAGACACGCTTTCAGCGGCTGTCATCCTAGTTCCTTTGTATATCCACCATCGTGGCAGACGCTCATGAGGTAGCACATTTTCATCACGTGGTTGCAAGTCACCTATATGAACTGATAGCCTAGAGTAGCCAATCAGAGCGCGCGATTGCTCATATGCCACGAATGTGGATAGAATAATGCCTATTATAGCTGGGGTCTACAAAAGTGCAGTTTAAAAGAGGTTGATGAACGTTTTAATTGTGAGTCTTCATTAGGATCAGCTTGTCTCGTAGTTAGCAGCATGTGCTCTTTGTGTCTTGGGCATTTGGACAGCCGTGAAGGGGGAGTCTTTAGGTGTGCTAATCAAAAGAAATGTGTGAGCATGTATGTCAAAGATGAAGAAGGAGATCAAGGAAGTTAACATTTCTGTGGTTTTAGTAGGGTACGCTATTCTGGGATTTTAATGAAGATGGATAACACATGACCGTGTGTGTTGGGTATGAAGTAATCTAGCCGGCTACATTTTCCTTCCTTCCTTCCTTTTAGAAAAAAACAAAACAAAACAAAAAAACAAATATCCTTTATTTTCTTACCATAAGTTAATTCTGCCTGCTACAGTGAGGAAATGGTGTGTGGTTAAGATGTGTGTAGCTGTCACATGAGCATTTGTACAGGTTCAGCAAGACAATTAGCCACTGCTGATAATTAATGTATTGGCTGCATGCATGATGACAAGCTGTCAGCCTATCACGTCTTCTCCAAGACCAGATGGACAGATCACAGCTTGAACTTCTCCTTTCCCCTCACATGTTTCTCTCAATGTATCGCTAGATTCAGTGGTCATTGTCAAGGTAAAGGAATATTTAGATTGCTCCACAATCAGCCATGTCTATGCTTCGTGGTTGTGCTCCAAGCTGTACCATGATTTCCCTGCCCCCTGCTGTTTCTGGGCCTTTATGTGGTTGATGAATCCCTTTGGTGTAGCCGAAGTTACAGCAGCAGAGCAGCTCATCTCCCACTGTGATTGATACACAAGTTTAAATAGGAACCCCTGTTCGGGAAGTCACTTTAATCTTTCTGGTAATGTGCATTTTTCATGCAGAAACATTTGCATGTGTGTGGCGCTAAATAGCAAGGCTGTTTATCAAAGTGTTTTTTTTTTTTTTTTCCTGAAACTTGCCTCTTCTTTGTATTTCCATTAGCCTTATTCAACCTTCATTGGCTTTGTGGAGTGAAACATATAGCATTACTAGTAATCATTTTGGAAAACTAGTGAATCGTCTCATTTCCATACAATTCATTTGCATATTTTATGTTTAAACACAACTGGAAAAATGTCTTAAGTTAGAGATTAAATGGCTATCAGCATTTGTAACAGGATTTGTTGAAAGAACATCTATCTATACTACTAAAGGAAGGCTGTCTGTCTCCCTGCCTTTCTGTCTGTTCACCAATGCAAATTGACACAGCTGGACACCCATAATCCATACTTTGCACATGGATTGGTGACACCCCAAAGGGGCCCAAGACAAAATTTTCAATTTTCTAAAACATGGGATTAGTGCTAATCCAACACACTATTCATTTCCCATAGGCTACATGCTCACGCTAACACACTGCACACAACCTCGGTGGGGAATATTTTATATTTCATATTTTATATATATATATTTCTTTTTATATTGGTAAGTGTAGTTTGGTCGGGCAGTTGTAAAATAAGAATTTCATTACCCAATAATAAAACGCTGTGTCTGTTATTGTGTATATGACAAATAAAAATCTTGAATCTTGAATCCCCTCCCTGACTCGCCTGAGAGTTTCCATTGTATGGGACCTTGCAATCAGCGCTCCTTGCCGGGGACTTCCGCTAGAGCCGAGTCTACATCACTGAGGAGACGCAGGGAGCGATTTACGTCATTTTGACCGAACACAGTGAAAACATTATATACGGTTTGGTCAGAAGTTTACATACAGTGACAGGAATGTCATCTTGGATATGAATGCCATGGCAATATTTGGGCTTTCAGTAATTTCTTTGAACTATTCTTTTTCTGTGGCAGAATGTACAGCATGCATCTTTAATTAAAAACTAGAATTTTGTGCACAAGTTTTAATTTTCTTTGGGTTTTCTGAAATCAGCACAGGGTCAAAATTATACATACATAGTCAAAAATATACATACAGCTCACCTAATATTTGGGTATGTCTCTTCGCAAGATTCACCTTGACCAAACATTTTTGTTTACCATGAACAAGTTTCTGGCAGAATTCTGGTTGGATATTTCACGACTCTTCATAGTAGAATTGGTAGAGTTCAATTAATTTTTTTCTCCTTCCTTGGCATGGACTCGACTTATAAGCATGGTCCGTATATTTTCAATAGGACTGAAGGCAGGACTTGTTTTAAGCTTAATGTTAGCCTGCTTTATCCTCCACAACCAGCTCTGATGTGTGTTTGGGTTCATTGTCCTGTTGTAACTCCAAAGTCATGTTCAAGTTTCTGATGGTTTATGCTGAAGAATTCTGAGGTAGTCCTTCATTATTTCATTCACTTTGTGCAATGAACCACTTCCACTGGCAGCAAAACAGCCCCAGAGCATGATGATCCTACCACCACCACCAGCTGGTACAGTGTCCCTCTGTACATGGTGGTCATTGTAGCCAAAGAACTCAATCTTTTGTCTCATCTGACCATACAGCTATCCTCCAGAAGGCTTTTTTTCTTTGTCCATGTGGTCAGCTTCAAAATTTAGTCAAGCTTGAAGGTGTCAATTTTGGAGCAGGGGATTATTTCTTGGATAGCAGCCTCTTAGTCCATGGTGATGTAAAGCTCACTGAACTGTAGACAGTGATCCATCAGCTTCCAGTTCATGGCAGGGCTGTGGCATGGTGGTTCCCAGGTTGTTCCTGACCATCCAAACCAATTGCCTTTCAGCTGAAGGTGACAGTTTGGGTTTTCTTGAAGTAAAGTGGCTTGGCAAAGTGACCACACCTCACAATGACTTGCACACAATTGTTTGAACTGATCTTGGAATTTGCAGTTGTTTAGAAATGGCTCCAAGAGACATTCTGGAGTTGTGTATATCTATGATCCTCTTTCTCAGATCTGCACTGAGCTCCTTGGACTTTCCCATTTTACTGTCTGTTGGTCAATCCAATGAGTGCTGTAAACAAACCCTTTTTATGAAGGCACAGAGAAGCTACCAGCTGTCATCAATGCAATGAGTCATGATCACTAACAGGAAGTTAAGAGACCTCTGCCTTGGCAAGATAAGAGGCATTTTGTAAGTTTCAGCACCTCTGACTTAATAATCTAAGTGAGCATATGTAAATTTTGACCCTGTATGTATAATTTTGACCCTGTGTTGATTTCAGAAAACCCAAAGAAAATTAAAACTTGTGCACCACATTTTAGTGCTTTTTTAAAATTAAAGATGTATGCTGTACAATCATTCTACCACAGAAAAAGAACAGTTCAAAGAAATTACTGAAAGCCCAAATATTGCCATGACATTCATATTCAAGATGACATTCATGTCACAGTATGTAAACTTCTAACCACAACTATATATCACATGTGTTCATTCAACCCTCCACTGGGCCATTCAGAGGAAATCTGGTTCACGGACAATAACTACTCTTATTATCAAACACAAACTAGTATATAACATTTTCTTTCCATGACACTGAACATGCATACTCTATTGCAGCTCAAGTGAATGCTCAGGAGTTCATGACACAGTTTGCTCAGCTCTCTACCAAGGGTGATTTTCTTTTTTATTTTTTTGCCATGTCCATGGAACTCAGAAATAATTGTCTTCCTCTTACACACTGGTAATTGAACGGGAAAGATCATCTTTCCAGTGGGATTGTCAAAATGTGCAAGATTTGCCAATAATAAGCACTTTGACTAGGAGTGAGTGACATGAGCAGGTGGTTCATAATTCCCACTGCAAACGCCACATCAATTTGCCCTCAACCCCAGAGGACTCGATGCGCTGGGTGGAGAAGCAGCACATTGGATTCTGCTTAACCATGTTTGTGTTTGCTGATTTTTTTTTCTTGTGTGAAAATGATAGACAGGGATGAGAATGAGAAATTGTATTTTCAGCTGAAAATTTAATCAGGGGTCTGGGGGCCATCGGCCCCCAGCCAGGTCCAGGGCGGAGCCTGGTCGGGGGTCCAGGGGGCCGAAGGCCCCCGGAAGCTAATGAGTTTTATACATTTTAGACCACTAGAAATGGTCTCAGATTGCTCAGTTGAATAATATTTTCAGTCCAAAGAAGCTTGAGTTTTGGACACTAATAAACAAAAATAGTCTCAATAATGCTCAGCTAAAAAGAATTTTTAACTTCATGCTAGAATGAAAGGAATGATGAATATAAATTAAACACATAAAGACAGAATATTTGACATAATCCTGTAAATGTTTCAGTTACTTTATTAAAGAATGCAGTTACCTCTTTTGCAGTGAACTTGTCTCAACAGAAACACAATTTCCCTGTTGAACAGTTCTCTCAGCTCCCAAAGTCACAATCACATATAACTAGCAACACTACTCTAAGTTTTCAACATATTTACAAAGTACTTGTTCTTTTTCTAGGAATGCTTCATTGCAGAGATGTTTTTTCCTTTTAGCAGCTAATCTGTTGAGCCTTTCAGCAGCCTCTCTCTTTTCTGACTTGTTGTGAGCCAATCTATCAATCTATCTATTTATCTATTACCTGAATAAGCGATTCGTTTTCTTTTGTGATAATTTTCACCATTTTGAAGCTCTTATTCGCTGTTACATCCTCAATCTCCGGCCTCGTGGAGCACCATGTTGAATGAGTAAGAAAGCGAAATGCGAAGAACCAATCAGAACGAAGCTTACATGTGACATTTTGGCCTTTCCTATCTATGCTCGTTTACCATTGGTCAAATCGCGATATTTCTCTCTCAACGGCCAATCAAATACAGTGTACGTTCTGAACTGCCGATGTAAACAGAGCCTTGTTCCCGATGGTTGACCGGGTCAACACATACCTAACCCCCCCTAAATATTTTCTCCTCGGATTTAGACGATTCACAAAAATGACCCCTGGGTTGATAAAATCCGCGGAATTCCGCGGATCCGCGGAAAATTCCCATCCCTGGATAGACTACTTATCTCACCAAAACCATGCTGTTGAATATATATTGCTGTTGAATACATTTCAAGTGTGTCATATTTCACCTGCTAGTAATCAAAGATATATATTTATTCTGTATGCACTAAAACCTGTCCTCTCAAACCTGTCTTCAGGTAACCCATATTTCTGTTGTATCCATATACTGGGGGCGGCACGGTGGTGTAGTGGTTAGCACTGTCGCCTCACAGCAAGAAGGTCCTGGGTTCGAGCCCCAGGGCCGGCGAGGGCCTTTCTGTGTGGAGTTTGCATGTTCTCCCTGTGTCCGCGTGGGTTTCCTCCGGGTGCTCCGGTTTCCCCCAAAGACATGCAGGTTAGGTTAACTGGTGACTCTAAATTGACCGTAGGTGTGAATGGTTGTCTGTGTCTATGTGTCAGCCCTGTGATGACCTGGCGACTTGTCCAGGGTGTACCCTGCTTTTCGCCCATAGTCAGCTGGGATAGGCTCCAGCTTGCCTGCGACCCTGTAGAAGGATAAAGCGGCTAGAGATAATGAGATGAGATGAGATCCATATACTGGCTGAAATTTGATGCAGCACTGGATTATGTAATCCCGATTTGATAAATGTCTCTTGTAAATGAACATGGATACTTGAAAGTGCGGTCAACTAATGGTCAACTAATCTTGCCATTTTAATATTATTATATAGATGAAATAATAAAAAAAACTTTATTAAAATGATTCAAATAAAATGCTAATAATGGCAGGGGAAAAACAACAACAACAATGATCTAACCTTCTTTTTGTCACCCTACTTTAGAGCTCCAGTAATTTTAGTGTAGCTAATTGGTGAGTAGCTTTCAAATAGAAACAGGAAACCTGCATGGTCTTGATGGGTTAATTCTGTTTCTCGCCATAGCTAGCTGGCTTTGGGACAAAAAGGGTTGCTGGTTCGATTCCCTGGACAAATAGGAATGGCTGAAGTGCCATTGAGCAAGGCACCCAACCCTCAACTGCTCCCCAAGCTGCCCTGGGTATGTAGTACATCACTCTGGATGTCTGCTAAATGCCAGTAATGTACAGTGGTGCTTGAAAGTTTGTGAACCCTTTAGAATTTTCTATATTTCTGCATAAATATGACCTAAAACATCATCAGATTTTCACACAAGCCCGAAATGTAGATAAAGAGAACCCAGTTAAAAAAATGTGACAAAAATATTATACTTGGTCATTTATTTATTGAAGAAAATGATCCAATATTACAAATCTGTGAGTGGCAAAAGTATGTGAACCTTTGCTTTCAGTATCTGGTTTGACCCCCTTGTGCAGCAATAACTGCTACTAAACATTTCCGGTAACTGTTGATCAGTCCTGCACACCGGCTTGGAGGAATTTTAGCCCATTCCTCCATACAGAACAGCTTCAACTCTGGGATGTTGGTGGGTTTCCTCACATGAACTGCTCACTTCAGGTCCTTCCACAACATTTCCATTGGATTAAGGTCAGGACTTTGACTTGGCCATTCCAAAACATTAACTTTATTCTTCTTTAACATTCTTTGGTAGAATGACTTGTGTGCTTAGGGTCGTTGTCTTGCTGCATGACCCACCTTCCCTTGACATTCAGTTCATGGACAGATGTTCTGACATTTTCCTTTACAATTCGCTGGTATAATTCAGAATTAATTGTTCCATCAATGATGGCAAGCCGTCCTGGCCCAGATGCAGCAAAACAGGCCCAAACCATGATACTACCACCACCATGTTTCACAGATGGGATAAGGTTCTTATGCTGGAATGCAGTGTTTTCCTTTCTCCAAACATAACGCTTCTCATTTAAACCAAAAAGTTCTATTTTGGTCTCATCCGTCCACCAAACATTTTTCAAATAGCCTTCTGGCTTGTTCACATGGTCTTTAGCAAACTGCAGACGAGCAGCAATGTTCTTTTTGGAGAGCAGTTGCTTTCTCCTTGCAACCCTGCCATGCACACCGTTGTTGTTCAGTGTTCTCCTGATGGTGGACTCATGAACATTGGCTAATGTTAATGTGAGAGAGGCCTTCAGTTGCTTAGAAGTTACCCTGGGGTCCTTTATGACCTCGCCGACTATTACACGCCTTGCTCTTGGAGTGATCTTTGTTGGTCAACCACTCCTGGGGAGGGTAACAATGGTCTTGAATTTTCTCCATTTGTACACAATCTGTCTACCTGTGGATTGGTGGAGTCCAAACTCTTTAGAGATGGTTTTGTAACCTTTTCCAGCCTGATGAGTATCAACAACACTTTTTCTGAGGTCCTCAGAAATCTCCTTTGTTCGTGCCATGATACACTTCCACAAACATGTGTTGTGAAGATCAGACTTTGATAGATCCCTGTTCTTTAAATAAAACAGGGTGCCCACTCACACCTGATTGTCATCCCATTGATTGAAAACACCTGACTCTAATTTCACCTTTAAATTAACTGCTCATCCTAGAGGTTCACATACTTTTGCCACTCACAGATATGTAATATTGGATCATTTTTCCTCAATAAATAAATGACTAAGTATACTATTTTTGTCTCATTTGTTTAACTGGGTTCTCTTTATCTACTTTTAAGACTTGTGTGAAAATCTGATGATGTTTTAGGTCATATTTATGCAGAAATATAGAAAATTCTAAAGGGTTCACAAACTTTCAAGCACCACTGTAACTGTTAGCAAATAAAATGTGATTAAATAACCTAAAAGATGTGCTATTTTGACAGCTGGTTTGGTTAAATATGTAGAAATCATCATCACATTGTTGACTTTGTATAAATGTTATTGTTCTATCCATATTCACTGGATATGAGCGATTGCACACTCTGATTGGCTACTCTACTACTAGGATATCAGCTCATATACTGTGAGTAGAGGAAAAACAAAATGGCAGTGCATGTTGCTGAACCAACCGAGGATGAAATAAAAACTCAACTTGGAAAAAAAACCCCAAAATACAAAAAAGCAACAAAATATGGAATAAAAGTATCTGATGGTAAAAACTTTTTTTTTCCAAGAATTATTATAGCATTTTTCACAAATTGCTACTGTCATTTTGCCAGTTTGTTTACATTCTAAGCGGAAATGGTTTTGTCGGACCTTTTCTATAAAGTTTTTATTTATCGAATTTGCAAAAAATAAAAATGCTCTGTTTCTCAAAATCCAGTGAATGTGGATAGAATAAAACAGCTATTTCACTCAATCTCGTCATACGTGGCTTATAGCCGACTCGGCGCTACAAGCCTCGTCGGCTATCAGCTCATGTACGACTTGATTTCATGGAATAACTGTTAATTATAGCACAATAATGATTTAAAACAATATTTGACACTGCTACATTGCACATGTGCTCTGTTAATAGCCAGCCATGAATAAACATTTGGAACAGTCATAAAATAATTTGAGGGATTCACAGCACACGTTAAAAACTAAATGACACTCCCCACCCCAAGCTTCACTTATGAAACAACCTACTAAACACATTAACCTAATAAATTGCATCATGTACATCCCTAAAAATCTATTGGTCACCATGCCAATTCAGGATAAAATGGCCAAAAAGTGTCTGAACTTACTATTATTTCTTCATTTCCTTGATACTCTTTGTATAAATGTATGCTGTTTTTATGCACACGCTACAAGGCTAATGAATTCATGAATAGTCTCACACACACACACACACACACACACACACCCTGTGGCTGTGTGTTAGATGTAATGAAGAATTACGCTCATTGCAGCTTCTGAAGACTCGATTAGGACTCCGATCTCTGCCTTTAATGAAACTATTCATCAGAGGCACTCAGCTGAACACACCTCAAGCCTCAGTGTGTGTGTGGCTGTTTGCTGGTCCTGCCGACGAATATTACAATAGGTTAGCGAACATTGTAAAGGGGTCATCGATCGACGATGGACAGCTTAACAGCTTGCAAATGCTTGGGTGCTTCTTAAATAGCCAAGCTGGAGGCACACATGCGTTATTGGTCATCCTCTCCAGGGAACATTAAGGATACTGCCTAATACTTCAACTTTGAAACTGCTGTGTGTAATTTATAGATCTGTAAGCATGTGGCATATGCATGGTCAGGGCAATTTTCCACATTCTATTCAGCACAAACTGGTGCTCCTTTTATTTTTCTCACTGCCTGTCTGTCTCACTCTCACTCTCTGCCATGTTCATAGTTGCAGTGCTTTTCACTTTTAACTTATTTTCTACCTGTCTCTCCACTTCAATTTTCAGCCTAATCCACTCGATAATCTCTGTGTCTTGCCATAAAGGGGTGTGTGTGTGTATGTGTGTGTGTGTGTGGGTAGATGTTTTTCTTGTGATGCTGCTAAGGCTGATTAATGTTTGATGGGGAGTATGGCCTGTAGGTGCACTAATGACATACTTCAGCGATCTGTTAAGTGTGTGTGTGTGTGTGTGTGTGTGTGTGTGTGTGTGTGTGTGAGAGAGAGAGAGAGAGAGAGAGAGAGAGGGAAAGGAAACTCAGTAATAAGATGTGGAGTCAGAGATTCTACCGGTGGTACTGAATCAAGGAGGAGAGTCTGTTCCGTCTCTAGCTAACTGCAACAGCAATGAAAAATAACTGATGACTACTATCATATGCAGAAGCACGCTTGCATACTTTAATAACAGTAAGAAACAAAGAGCATGACATCAGATATGGATTGAGTCAATGTTTGAGAAAGAAATAATAGGAGATGGAAAACGCAGACCACAAAACAACAGCTCGAGGAAAGACAGCGAGAGGCAGAGAGCTTGTCCTAATCAAACAGAGGAGCTGCATTATTAATGGCCGTTTCTACTGAAAGAATGGCAGACTGCAGGGGCAGGGAGGCTACGCTGTACAGGCTCGTCAGACACAAGGGCATAATTGGATGAATTTCCCAGCAGGCACTGATCACACTGGCAAGAATAGGACCCATGAGTACATACAGACACATGGGCACAGAAGAGAAACGTGTTATACAAGGTTGGCTAAAATAGACATTCACATTAGGGGATGTTTTAGCAGAGAAGTTTCCAACTCTGTTCAGTCTCCTGTTTAATCTGGAAAAAAAATATTCCCTGAGAAAATTGCATGAAATTTTGAAGCAATACTTCTTGTTGGGAAGGAAAATTCTCATAACCAGTTGCTCGCTGCTGATCAATTTTAGAATGATATTCATACATAGACCAAGAGTGCAGAGTTTTTGTTTACAATATGGACCAGCTAGACCACTTAACAATTATTCGCCAAAGGCAAAGTGAATATCGGTGAATAATAAACGAGATGCAGTTGAGGTTATTATTCACCGATATTCACTGAGCCTGAGGCGGGTAAATGTTTTAGTATAAATACACAGGTGATTATTTTTAAAAAAATCGTATTAAAAAAAAATTCTAACTTCAAAAGCAGCATGCAAATATAATAATGGAGCAGAGCAGACTTGTCACTTATTTATGCCGACTCACGTAAAATACTTTGCATTGAAATCGATAAAATAAATCACAATCCCACCTTACCTTTTGAATAGTTTTCGACCAAACTGCTTAGCATCTTTGGTGCTTTTAGGGACAGCATTTTCTTTCATAATTTGTAATTCTTCCCCACTGATAAGTTATTTATAATCAATTAATATACTTAAAATAGAGGCGCGTTATTTATAATCACGCCTGTTATCGCCCAGATGAGGATGGGTTGCCTTTTGAGTCTGGTTCCTCTCGAGGTTTCTTCCTCATGTTGTCTGAGGGAGTTTTTCCTTGCCACCATCACCACAGGCTTGCTCATCAGGGATAAATTAGGGATAAAATTAGCTTATGTTTAAAGTCTTTAATCTTCTGTGAAGCTGCTTTGCGACAGTGTCTGTTAAAAGCGCTATACAAATAAACTGACTTAACTTATGGTGACAAAGTGGTTGGCTGCCATTTTGCCGAGTCACTCGAGGTGATTATCGAGAAATAGTCAGAATTTCTCGACCAACCAGCGTGCACGATTTTCTACAATCACCTGTATATTTATACTAATTGGAAATATAAGATGTGTAAATGAAGTAATAAATATCCTAATTAAGTTAATTTCTGTTCCAGATTATGACAAAATGTGGTTCAAGGGGGTGGATACTTCTACACAGCACTGTGCATATCTTAGTGTTTTGAAGCATGTGGTTACTTCTGTTCACTTTAGAAGTCATCTTGATGCTGACCGATTAGACATGTATTCCAGCAATGCCGGGGTGGCCCTATATTTAGCCGGGACCATCCCCGGCCCAAACCATCAATGGTGGCCTGCTTGGAGCATGGGGAAAATAATTTTCACTAATTTTGGTCACTGATCTTATTCTTGCATTAATCATCAATTCAACTGCACTCTGCATTTTCACATGGCAGCCCAGACGCCGACAGCATCGCAGCAGATTAAATAGGCGCTACCAAATAAGGAAATTCTCCCCTCCCCTCTATTGCAGTTTGTTTGGTCCAAGACTCCTCCTCTGTATTGCGGGGAACTTAAACAACATTGGCGCGAAACAGCGCGCGTCAGTGATGGAGGGCAGAAAGAGGCCAGGTGGAACCGAAAGGGCGAAGCTTAAAAAAAAGGAAGGAGGTGGCAGCAAAATGTGCCAAATTGACAGATATGTTCTCAAGACCAGCTGGTAGGTTACGAAAGATATGGAGTATGATAACCCTGTTTGTCGATTTTATCAGTCTATGCTAGGCCTATAATGTGTCGATAGTTTGCGATGTCAATTCAGCTTTTTGATGTCATGTGAAATCTCGCAATTTACACGGTATAGATGTGGTGTATGTCTTAATTCTAAGAAGAACCGGACATTGCTTTACATTATTAACAATTTTAGATGAACAGGTCCCAAATGTGCTGTTGCGCATTATTTCCTCATCCAGCCTATTTCATCTCGCTGTCACACCGTGCATTTCCACAGGCGTGCGCACATTGTGGTTATGAACACATAGGCCTAGAAGTCATATTTGATGTTAAATAATTGTTGTTAAATATATAACTTAGAAGAGGTGTATGCGTATGCCAATATTCTAAGCAGAATCGAACACTTGCTTTAGCCTACATTTCATTTAACCATTTTTGAGTTGCCTAATGCGCCCTCACGCTTTATCTGCCGGTTGCTGAGTACCCAGCATTGTTGATTTGCCATTATTTTCGAGGCGTATGCGGCATGTAATGCACAAGCATTGGTTCAAATGCACGCGAGATGGGTGCTTTCATTATTTTAAGACTATGTGACTAAAAATGTGTTGTGTAATTCGTCTTAAATAACGCGAAACAATCAGCCATACTCGCTGCTTTGCTATTTGGAGTGGCAGTCAGCTGGATTTCACCCCCGACGTAAAAGTTCAGTCCCACACCCGGGCCGAAGATGCCGATTTCTGAAGATGCATGTCCTTTGGATGTGTTTTCAAATATTTTCACTAAGGAACTTTGGGACATGTTGGTGACACAGATAAATGTATATGCAGATTAGACACACGGCCACACACCATCCAATTTTAAGTGGAGCCCCGTCTCATACCAGCAGTTTGATTGGTTAAATAACTGTACAAACAACTTTTATTCTTAATTTTTATCTTTCGTTTTATGTTAATTTGAATTATAACCTATATTGTTAAAGTGAAGTGAAGTTTACCTGAATTTAAACCAAATAAAAAGCATTGTGAAAGAACAGTTATTTGTTTTATCTTTTTTAATGTACTCAAATTCCTCCTCCATTTCAAAGTGGCCTGAATGTGAATTAAACTCCCGGACTGAAAACAGGGCCCACTCCGGCCCTGTATTCCAGTGTCAACATGTTTCACAGATGTGGTGATGATGATGATAATGATGATGATGATACTGCTTCTGATATGAGAATTTTATATCCATCCAAACAAGCAATGCGATTGGATTTTGTTCAATTTCCTATGACTGAAATAATATGAATACCAACTTCACCCTTAACCCTCAGATTTATATTTTATAAATTGAGTCATGCAATTCATTAAATTTGCAAGTGTAACACTCTGCTGTGGTTGAATGATTTGAGGCAGAGCAATAAGCGTGATTTAGAACAAGTATGCTTGATTAAAAGGGAACTGTGAATGGGATATGCTGCTTGTGATCGGTCATGTGATGTGATTTTATAGTTCTCTGGATGGCTGAGGATCATGGGAAATCTGCTTAGTAGTTTCACAGGAGGCGGATCCAGATGGAAGAGTGACACAGGCTTGACTACAGGCTTTTGATGTGCTTTTTCAGAACAAAAAACATTGAAATGATTTTGGTTTTTCCTGAGGGATGTGTATAATTGATGCGTTTACCTTTCTTTCTTCAGAAGCATGGAAATGGTTTCATTAAATAATTCAAGAACAGAGGAAGATAGTGCCTCTGAAGATGCACCCTTCCACAGAATGGGCCAAATTACTGCACAATAATTTCAGTAGAATGGAACAGTCAGGAGGATGGTTATGAGGCAAAAAATAAAAGAAAGATCAGTTTCTGAGCTGGCGAGTTCAAAATCAAGCAGTAGATGCCACCGCTATAATGGCAAATGGTTTGGAAAAGTTGCAAGAACAAAGTCTTTGCTGAAAGCCAGTTACAAAATGCATCACTTGAACTTCTGCAAGTGTTGTCTCTGCCATGAGGTTAATACTTGACTATCTTTCAACAAGATGACGAGCTTAAACATGAAATATTAAAAATGGAGGAGTGTTTAATATCTTCTACAAGAATGTGTCCAACCTTGTTAGACATTACAGAAAGTGGCTCAATGCTGCTTACCACTTTAGCAGGAACACCGTTATGCCTGCTGATTTATCCAGTCATGGCAATAAACCAATATGGCAGGAGCAAATGTATAAAATCAGGCCAGGCCAAAAGCTTTGATTAAAGTTCATATCAAACACCAGAATGAAGGAAAATCTCTCAGTGACTTTGACTGTGCATGGTTGGTTGTTGGTCCAACATAGGCTGGTTTGAGTATTTCAGAAACTATTGATCTCCTGTGATTTTAATGTCAAACAGTCGAGAGAGAGAGAGAATTGCAGTTCAGTAGGTAGAAAAGTCTTGTTGATGAGAAAGGTCAGAGGAGAATGGCCAGATTGGTTTGAGTGCCTAGGAAGGTTATAGTAACTCATTTGAACACTCTTTAAAAGCATGATGAGCAGAAAAGCATCCTATGATGTACAACAAGCTGAATATTTGAGGAGCTTGGGCTACAACAGCAAACCACATTGAGTGCCACTCCTATTTTACCTTTTTCCAATCTTCAATTTTTCATTCATTGCATGAATGAGCAATGGTACAGGCGTACATCAGAGGGGAACCAACACGGCCTTCTAGGCCTTCAGAGAAGGCCCAAACATCAGCATCTCAAATGTCATATTTAATTTATTTTATTCTTTTAATTTATTTCATTCTTTCATAATTTCATTAGAATTATTCTCTTCTAATTCTAATTTGGCTTCATTTTCTATCAAATTTGCTTCAGAAATGAAAGGGTTACTGTCCTGAAAACATTAAAATCAAGTTATCCAGTGAGATTTTTTGTTTGTTGTCGCTAAGCTGAGAAGAGTTTAGAGCTGGCTCACTCACTGGTTAGGACTTCATTGCTGGGACAGAAGGCCATGGCAGTGTATGTTTATGTAGGAAGTAACAGATGAATTAACCAAATCAGATTTTGATTTATAGTGAGAGAGACCAAAAATTTATTCTCGAAGGCCAATGTGAGCTTAATCGCGAGTCGGAACCATCAGTGCAGCAGTGAAGTCACCTTCCAGCCAGTCTAGAGTTCATCAGTAGTGTTAGCGAATGCTAATAACACGGTCAAGCCAGTGCTATCGAGTATTTTTCACTCAGACTTAAGTATTCATTTCCCTGTGTAATTTACTTATCCATCCATCCATCCATCCATCTTCTACCGCTTATCTGGATCCGGGTCATGGGGGTAGCAGCCTAAGCAAAGCAGCCCAGACTTCCCTCTCCCCAGCCACCTCCACCAGCTCTTGCGGGGGAATACCGAGGCGTTCCCAGGCCAGCCGAGAGATGTAACCTCTCCAGCGTGTCCTGGGTCTGCCCTGGGGTCTCCTCCCAGTGGGGCATGCCCAGAAAATCTCCCTTGGGAGGCATCCAGGGGTCATCCTAACAAGGTGCCCAAACCACCTCAACTGACTCCTTTCAATGTGGAGGAGCAGTGGTTCTACTCCAAGTCTCTCCCGAATGACCAAGCTTCTCACCCTGTCTCTAAGGGAGAGCCCAGCCACCCTGTGGAGAAAACTAATTTCTACCACTTGTATCCGCGATCTCATTTTTTCGGTCACTACCCATAGCTCGTGACCATAGGTGAGAGTGGGAACGTAGATGGACCAGTAAATTGAGAGCTTTGCCTTTTGGCTCAGCTCTCTCTTTACCACAACAGACCAGTTTAGCATCCGCATCACTGCTGATGCTGCCCCGATCCTTCTGTCCAACTCCTGCTCCCCCTTACCCTCACTCGTGAACAAAACCCCGAGATGCTTAAACTCCTCCACTTTACGTAGCAACTGCCCCCTGACCTGGAATAGGCACTCCACCTGTTTCGGGCTGAGTGCCATGGCCATAGACTTGGAGGTGCTGATCCTCATCCCAGCCGCTTCACACTCGGCTGCAAACCATCCCAGCACATGCTGTAAGTCACAGTTGATGAAGCCAACAGAACCATATTATCCGCAAAAATCAGAGATGTGATCCTGATGCCACCAAACCAAACACCCTCTGCCCCTTGGCTGCACCTAGAAATTCTGTCCATAAAAATTATGAACAGAACCGGTGACAAAGGACAGCCCCGGCGGAGTCCAACATGCACCAGGAATGAGTCTGACTTACTGCTGGCAATGCAAACTAAACTCCTGCTCCAGTCATACAGGGACCGAATGGCCTGCAGTATTGGGCCCTGAACCCCATACTCCCGAAGAACCCCCCACAGGGCACCACGAAGGACACGGTCATAAGCCTTCTCCAGGTCCACAAAACACATGTAGACCAATTGGGCAAACTCCCATGCACCCTCCAGTACCCTTGCAAGGGTAAAGAGCTGGTCCAGTGTTCCACAACCAGGATGAAAACTGTATTGTTTCTCCTGAATCCGAGGTTCGACTATCGACCGGACTCTCCTCTCCAGCACCCCAGCATAGGCTTTCCCAGGGAGGCTGAGAAGTGTGATCCCCCTATAGTTGGAACACACTCTCCAGTCCCCCTTTTTAAAAAGGGGGACCACCACCCCAGTCTGCCAATCCAGAGGCACTGTCCCCAACCTCCACGCAATGTTGAAGAGGCGTGTCAGCCAAGACAGCCCAACAACATCCAGTGCCTTCAGGAACTTAGGATGAATCTCATCCACCCCCGGAGCCCAGTCACTGAGGAGCTTTTTAACCACCTCGGCAACCTCAGCCCCTGTGATAGGTGAGTCCTCCCAAGCACCCTCAGACTCTGCGTCCTCCTTGGACAACATGAAGGTGGGATTGAGGAGATCCTCAAAGTATTCCTTCCACTGTTGGATAATGTCCCCAGTTAAGGTCAACAGCACTCCATTCTCACTGTAAACAGTAGGGACAGAGCATTGTTTTCCTTTCCTGAGCTGCTGGACGGTTTGCCAGAATCTCTTCAAGGCTGACCGAAAATCACTTTCCATGGCCTCTCCGAACTCCTCCCACACCAGAGTTTTTGCTTCAGTGACTGCCAGAGCTGCAATCCGCTTGGCCCATCGGTATCTGTCAGCTGCCTCTGGAGACCCACAGGCCAACCAAGCCTGATAGGACTCCTTCAGTTTGACAGCTCCCCTCACCACAGGTGTCCACCAGCGGGTTCAGGGATTACCACCACAACAGGCACCAACAACCTTGCAGCCACAGCTCTGCATGGCTGTCTCAGCAATGGAGGTGCAGAACATGGTCCACTCAGACTCAATGTCCCCACCCTCCCCCGGTATGCAGTTGAAGCTCTACCAGATGTGACAGTTGAAGCTCCAACGGATGGGAGCCTCCATCAGATGTTCCCAGCATACCCTCACTACTCGTTTGGGCCTGCCCGGTCTGTCCAGCCTCCTCCCCCGCCATCTGATCCAGCTCGCCACCAGGTAGTGATCAGTTGACAGCTCTGCTCCTCTCTTCACCTGAGTGTCCAAGACATACGGTCATAGATCACATGAAATGACTACAAAGTCAATCATCGATCTGCGGCCTAGGGTGTCCTCATGCCATGTGCACTTATGGACACCCTTATGCTTGAATGTGGTGTTCGTTATGGACAAACCATGCATGGCACAAAAGTCCAACAACTGAACACCACTCGGGTTCAGATCAGGCAGGCCATTCCTCCCAGTCACACCACTCCAGGTCTCACTGTCATTGCCCACGTGAACATTGAAGTCCCCCAGTAAAACAATGGAGTCCCCTCGTGGTGCACTGTCTAGCACCCCACTCAAGGACTCCAAGAAGGCTGGGTACTCCGAACTATCATTTGGCACATAAGCACAAATGATAGTCAGCGACCGTTCCCCAACCCAAAGGTGCAGGGAAATGATCCTCTTTTACTGGGGAGAACTCCGATGTTAGCATGCCAAACTGGGGGGCTACCAATAGCCCCACCCCTGCCTGGCGCCACTCACCCTTGGCAACTCCAGCATAGAAGAGAGTCCAACCCCTCTCCAGGAAATTGGTTCCAGAGCCCAAGCTATGCGTTGAGGTGAGCCCAACTATATCTAGGCGGTACCGCTCAACCTCACGCACAAGCTCAGGCTCCTTTCCCACCAGAGAGGTGACATTCCATGTCCCAAAAGCCAGTTTTGTCAGCTGGGGATCAGTGCGCCAGGGCCTCCACCTTTGGCTGCCACCCAATCCACAGTGCACCAGACCCTTACAGCACCTTCTGCGGGTGGTGGGTCCACAGGAGAGTGGTTCCGTGTTACTCATTCGGGCTGGGCCTGGCCGGGTCCCATGGATATAGGCCCGACCACCAGGCATTCGCCAATGAACCCCTCCCCCAGGCCTGGCTCCAGGGTGGGGCCCTGGTATCCCTGGTCCGGGCAAAGGTACTTGGATACCTGGTTTATCTTTCATAAGGGTCCTTTTTGAACCGCTCTTCATCTGACCCCTCATCTAGGACCTGTTTGCCTTGGGAGACCCTAACAGGGGCACTTGCCCTGACAACATAGCTCCTAGAATCCCTGAGGCACTCAAACCCCTCCACCACATTAAGATGGCGATTCAAGGAGGGGTGTAATTTACTTAGTTACTTTTAAAATCAACACTGACAGCTACACATGATGGAGCGACCTGGCAGCCTGCTGCTAATCCCTTGCAAAATCCTTTGCCCTGTTGATTTTTTGGTGTGTCTGGCTAAGTTTTGGCTGAGCTGAAGTCCCAGCTCTAATAACAATGTTTCACCACAGGTGTACCTTAAATTGACCAGTCAATGCATATTAAAATATCAGTGGTTTTACAAATCAGTGCTTTGCTGAAACAATTGCACTACTTTGGAAAACCTTTCTTTTTTTTTTTGGGGGGGGGGGGGGGGGGATGTGTAAAAATAGCAAAATGTTGCCAAAAGATTAAATTCAGTATCGCACATTATTCATAGATTGTCACTTTCAGTAACACATCTTGAGGAACGTAGGCCTTTCTCACTCAACTTGTTTTATCTCACCTTTTCTATTTTCTGCCCCTTTAAGCCATTTTTAACTGCACAAGTGATATATTTCCAAATAAACCCATATAGGTGTTATTCCATGAGGCTAAGCCTCCTTCCCTCACACTAGTACATACATCATATATGTGACCTTTTCTTTTAATTTTCCCAAGTCACTTGCACTTTGGTAACAGGCTACAGTCCTGGCTAGTTGGGTATTGGCAGAAATCATATTTAACTGATTACTTGTGTCTCTGTGGCTATCCGTGTCTCTCTCAAGCAGCCTGTGAAACCATATGTTTATTCTTTCCAAATCACACACAGAGAAACAACCACAATACACAAATGCAACTTAAATGCATACTCACTGCACTACATCCACATTTAATCACTTTAGCTCTGTACTCTGATATACTTTATACACATAGGTGTACTGTAATAGTGTTTAAGGACATGTATGCTGCCACTGGACAGCCAGCCCACTTATATTGTTTGACTTATTATGAGTGACAGACTGTGGGAAATGGGCCAGTAAAATCCATGAGTAATACTGAAAAGCAGAGAAGCAGACTTTTGGTGTGGCCAACATGAACAAGAGTATAATCCAGAGAAAGAGAGAAATAAATATCCCGTAAGATAATGCTTACTGTGACTTTGTAAATCTGTTTGCAATTGTAAATCTGCAGTGGTTTTTATGGCTCTTGAGTGGTGGAGAGATTAATGATGTACATCAGTGTTTCTCAATCCTGGTTCTGGAGCATCCACATTTTTCTCCACTTTTAAATTCATTCAGTTTAATCAGGTTCTTGTTGAATAGGTGAGTTACAAGCAAGGGCAACACCAAAATGTGCAGGAAGAGCATTAAAGTCTCAAGGCTGTGTGTAACCAGCAGGTGTAGATTAGGGACCAGGAATGGAAACTACATCCATCCATCCATCCATTATCCATAACCACTTATTCTGTGCAGGGCCACGGGCAAGTTCAAGCTTATCCCAACTGACTATGGGCAAGAGGCGGGGTACACCCTGGACAAGTCGCGAGATCATTGCAGGGCTGACACACAGGCACATTCACACTTATAGTCAATTCAGAGCCACCAATTAGCCTAACCTGCATGTCTTTGGACTGTCAGGGAAACCAGAGCACCCGGAGGAAACCCACACAGACATGGGGGTAACATGCAAATTCCACACAGAAAAGTCCCCCGTCAGCCACTGGGCTTGAACCCAGAACCTTCTTGTTGTGAGGCGACATTGCTAATCACTACACCACCGTGCCGCCTTAGGAATGGAAAATATTTGAGTAATTATACTTTAGCATTATACATAAGGTTTTTTTTTTGTATTTGTAGTTACAGAAAAAAAAAGTTTGGACATACCTTCTAATTCAATGTCTTTTCTTTATTTATATTAATCAAAACACATTTCATGTCTTAAAGTAACGATGGACTGTCATTTATATTTAATTCACTGTATTTTTATTATTGGGCGGCACGGTGGTGTAGTGGTTAGCACTGTCGCCTCACAGCAAGAAGGTCCGGGTTCGGGCCCCGTGGCCAACGAGGGCCTTTCTGTGCGGAGTTTGCATGTTCTCCCCGTGTCTGCGTGGGTTTCCTCCGGGTGCTCCGGTTTCCCCCACAGTCCAAAGACATGCAGGTTAGGTTAACTGGTGACTCTAAATTGACCGTAGGTGTGAATGTGAGTGTGAATGGTTGTCTGTGTCTATGTGTCGGCCCTGTGATGGCCTGGCGACTTGTCCAGGGTGTACCCTGCCTTTCGCCCATAGTCAGCTGGGATAGGCTCCAGCTTGCCTGCGACCCTGTAGAACAGAATAAAGCGGCTAGAGATGATGAGATGAGATTTTTATTATTTACTATTTACTGTTTTGATGTCAAACCCATTAAGAAGGCAAGAAATTGCACTAATTAACTTTTGATGAGGCACACCTGTTAATTGAAAAGCATTCCAGGTGACTACATCATGAAGCTGGTTAAGGCTATGGTCATACGACAGTTTGCGATGATCTACGATGGGTTATCAATGAAAATGAGGTGTTTTGGTGGTGGTGCATGGCAATGTGTACTTCATACAGGTGAGCTAAAAGTTATGGTTACACAACAGGCAAACACTTGACAATGGATACCTGGCATTTTTCCTAGAAGGCATGCTTAAGGGTTTTGTGCGTATTGGTGTCTGGCAGAAGAATGACCGCCTATGCCTTGCTCAATGGATTTCAAGAATGTGTGACATCAGCGCCAACCAATCAGTAATAATCAAAAATGCATCGCCTAACTGTTGCCAAACATTTGCAGAATATTTATGAACCCTTCACCCAACCAATTACAAACCTTGGTGAAGGACTGCTGAATGTAAATGCACCTTTCAAGTCTTGGTGAAGGTTAGGCTATACATCGCTGCTGTGTCACCAAGGGATAGGGATTCGAGACAAATACATCTCAAGAGGTTCGGCAAAGGTTCTGGAAGTATTCTCAAATCCATCTGTGATCCATTGCTGGGTTTCAGTCATGTGACTTTTCTTAATGATTTTACCGGAAGTGAAACAGCTGGTGGTCTAAATGGCTGCCGTAGTGCAAACAACTAGCGATAACTTATCAGAGTATGCTCATAATCTAGAAGCCAATGCTCACTTTAGATATATTCAGAAGATTGCTATGTGCAATGGACTCGACCCCTACAGTCTGGGAAAGAAGAATTTGCCATACGATCTTGAAAACTGCCCTTCAGTCGAGTTTCACGACATCTCGAACTATCTGGTGTTGCAGACATCCTTCTACACCGCAAAACAGAAGAAAGCGTGGAAGAGTATGGAGGCTTACAACTTTTTTGTATGTGGCTGGGTAAAGGACCTCGGTATCAAGTTGCTCCTGAATGAATCCTGTATTGTTTTTGCCCATGTAAGTATTTTTTTAAAGCTTTTTGTTTGCGTCTTTACAACAAAGCGCTACAAGTTGAAGTGTAAACAAACAACAGTTGGCTTGATTCTCACTTGTGTTGGCTCTTATCTCTCAAGTAAATCATTCACAAAGATCATCAGAAACCCCTTTAAAGATCTGGATCTTAGTTAAACAAGGCAGAGAAGTGATCACTGCAAACTCGAGCATGCTTTGACTCGGCTCCTTTTGATTTCAGCGAGAGGTTCAAAAGCCACTTTTCTCGACATCTTTTGGTGAAATCCTGTGTTTGTTCACCCTCATTTATTAGTTTACGGGGAACCCTGAAGAAACTTTTATCAGTTGCACGGTTTGAGTGATTCAACCAACCTAAATAGAAATCTATCACAAAGCTTGTATGAAAAAAAACAGGGGGCCAAAGACTTTTGCACAGTACTGTATATTTCACCTTATAAACATACTATAAACATCAAGTAAATTTAGATCTCAACCTTCTGTTATTTTTATATAAGTGTAAGTGAAAGGCATTTTTCATGCGAGCAATGCACCTTCTCCGTACAAACGCTTTGTCAACTGAGCTTCGGTAGACCACCAGCTAAAGTTTTGAATAACTAATGAGGCGGATGCGACGTCACGTGAAATCCAAGAATTCCAGTTCACCTAGTAGGAACTAAAACCTCATATATAAAAATAATAGAAGGTTGAGATCTAAATTTACTTGATTTTTATGATATGTTTATAAGGTGAAATATACAGTACTGTGCAAAAGTCTTTGGCCCCCTGTTTTTTTTTTTTTCATACAAGCTTTGTGATAGATTTCTATTTTATGACTTCTACATTTTTGAGTCAGTACTAAAACATTTTAGAGTTTCAAATGTTCATTTTCCAGTTATTAAATGTGACAAAAAAAAGTTTGTATCTGAGCAGCATATTACATAAGAAAGCACTTTTCAGACTAAAAGAGAAAATATAATGAAGGCTACTGGGTTTTGGTGCAAAATTAAGTAGCAATTTGACAGTCAAAGTGTCCAGAAGAACTGTGGCTGGCTCTGTGAGATACTCTGTAAAACATACAGCTCATTTCCTTATAAAACTGCACTCATTGTACCTGAGACTACTATTTTTTGAAAGCAAAGGGTTGTCTCACACCAAATATTGACTTTGTTTCATTTATTATGGCTTACTGCTGTTTATAGTATTTTTTTTAATGTCCAAACATTTCATTTAATTATTTTTAAGCCATTTTTGATCTACAGCATTTCTCTACATGTGCCTAAGACTTTTGCACTGTACTGTAAATATATATCTTCTAGATTGTTTAACTACCTACTCTCTAATACATTTTGAGGTCAGCATTTCCATTAATATCTTCTCCACATGATATGATAATGAACCAGATGTTTTAGTCTATAGATTAAACTAGACTGTGTACGTAAGCAACAACAATATAGCTAAATGTGTTGCATTGATTGAGTCTCTGTTGCATGGGTTCACCTCTGTCACTGGCGGATACACCAGAGGAGAGACTGAAAATGATACAAGCCAGGGAGCATGGCAATTGGCTCCAACCTGAGCTCTGAGTGTGTAGGATTTCACTGATTTTTCCAATTTCAGGAGGATGTGTTAAAACTAACATAAACTGTGTTAAATACTTACACATCAATTGGTTTTAATGAGTTTAACATAGTAAATGTGTCAGGAAGGTTAACACGAAGATGTTTAAACGTGTCTGTGAAGGTTCTCCATCATCCAGGTCATTGTAAACCATGGTTGCTAAAGAAGACAACTGGATTTGCTTGAAATTCTTGAAGACATTTCACCTCTCATCCAAAAGGCTTCTCCAGTTCTGTCTGACTAGTGGGGAGTTCCAGGTATTTATCCTCTAGTGGATCAAAAGCAACCCCAAGCAGAGTCGTTGAGGTCATTGACCCTCTTAGGCCCTGTCCACACGGCAACGGATTCAGGTGAATCTGATAAAATTGTTTATCGTTTCGGCCTGGCGTCCACACGGCACTGACGTTTTGGGTGCCCCAAAACGAAATCTTTTGAGAACGGGTTTCAGAGTGGAAAGATCTGGCAACGGCGCCGTTGCAAAGTCGTCTGGATGAGATTGACTCTGCCCTAAGGGCTATTCTCTCTCTCTCTCTCTCTCTCTCTCTCTCTCTCTCTCTCTCTCTCACTTTGCACCATTACACAATAAATATTCACAGTGAAAATATTTTGTAAGCGCGTTTCATGAACCAAGTTATAGGATTTGTTGACAACTCGCATCGAGTTCGTTACACTTCTACCCGGCGTGAAGCACTCACAGTCATGTGGTTGTGACATCACCGTAAACAAATCCGTTCTACTCATCCAGACGACTTCGCAATGGCAACGTTGCCAGATCTTTCCACTCTGGAACCCGTTCTCAAAAGATTTCGTTTTGGGGCACCCAAAACGCCGGTGCCGTGTGGACGCCAGGCCAAAACGATAAACAATTGTATCGGATTCACCTGAATCCGTTGCCGTGTGGACAGGGCCTTAGTCATCCTGTAGGTTGTCACTGGAGGCTGGGTGTGAATGGTGTTAGCAGCCTAGAGGGTCGTTAGGGTGATCTGTGGGTCGTTGGCTCTGTCTGCCATCATGTGAATCACTGAAGTCAGCTGAGTTTTGGTGTGGATGTGTATTCAGTTTTCTGGGATGTTTAAACGTGTAATATTAGAATGTTATGTGCTGTGTAAAGCAAATCTGTACACAGCACACACATTGTGCTGAACACTGTGAACAAATACACAGGTTGTTAGTTTTCAAACTACACATAATATGTAAAACAGTTGACATACTGTAAAACTTTTTAAATTCAGTTGTATAAAAGAGAAGAGTTCTACAAACTGTGAACGGATGAGACACATCCGTTTAGAAATTGATGACAGAATAAATGCATACTACACTGTCCAGTCGTCTTCAAAACACCATTTTCATAATCAGCATCGAAGCCATATCATCAGTTAACTAAACAGACCAGAGAGTGGAAATAAAATGAAAAACT
This sequence comes from Neoarius graeffei, assembly GCF_027579695.1. NCBI lineage: Eukaryota > Metazoa > Chordata > Actinopteri > Siluriformes > Ariidae > Neoarius > Neoarius graeffei. Next base: position 35,798,584 of record NC_083595.1, read on the forward strand.
GCAAGAATTGTATCTACGAAAATCTGCTAAAGACATCCCCTTGATGTCTCATCTAGACCAATGGGCTGCTTTCAGCTAAATAATTTACATAAATGCATATTATGTGCCCTGTCCTTTCTGTTGAAAGGAGGAGCTGTTCATGATGGGTGGAGCTGTCCATGGTGGGAGGAATGGCTTGCTGTGGGTGCAATGCATGATGGGATATATTGCTTTGGTTAGTGACCATCAGTTGTATACTACTTTTCGTGATGCATTGTGGGATACTTTGAGTGCACTATATAGGGTGTAAATAATCCTCACTAAGGTTTCGAACAGCACTACAAAATGGCATCCCCACTATATAGTGCCCTATATAGTGAGTAGGGAGCAATTTTGGACACAGTCTTTGTTTCTCTCTCTCTCAATTTTGCCTTGACCCCATCCTCAAGCCATATGCACAAGATGCTAGCGTATCTTGGGGTTCTTTTTGGTAATTTTATTTCATGTTAGTTGAACGTTTCTTTTTGGTCTGCATATCAGGCTGGCAGCTCTTGGTTTTTGTGTTGTTGTTTTCATTCATTTTCTTAGTTGCCTTTGTTAGGTAGGGAGGACTCTGGGTCCGACCTCCGATTGCAGGATCGCCCAGGCCTCCCTTTTTTGCTGTGTTCTTTGATTTGCTGACCAGTCTGTTTCAATATTTTTCTTTGGAGACATTTTGTTCCTTAATATAAAAAAAAAAAAAAAATTAAGTTTTGGGGTTATAGCTTTCCAACTCTGGTTTTCTTTGTTGATAACGGTGGCTTTATCTTGTGTTATGGGCAAGTTAAGACTATGCTGTAACAATATGACTGAACTAACCACATCATGTGTAGCAGGATAATGTTGAGAAAACTAGACAGCCTGTGAAAACTTTGACTGTTTGAGATACTTCAAATACTTCAATACAGGATCACTTATCCAACAGTTGATGAACTCTAATCTAGAGGGACCCTTAATGGTTTTATTTATTTTCTCATCAAAAAGGCTTCCGAGTAAAATCATTTTTGAAAACGAATCTTTAACAAAGTAAATAGGCTACAATGCTAAAGCCATTAAAACATCCTTTGAGCAGAAACATGCACCAAATAAACAGCTAAAAGCAATACTAATACTACTACTAATAATAATAATAAGAAAACTTTTGTTGTATTGCAGTTAATATTTATCTATTATAATATGCAAAATGTAAGAGATTCTTTTGCAAGTGTTTTATCAAGAACCATTTTTGGTCCCTAAATAACCATGATGGTTAAATGTTAAAAGTTTATGCAATCACTTTTCTGACATCTTTATCCGTATAATTGTATGTTATCAAAGCCAGAAGTACTTGAAGTAGATTATTTTTTTGCATGTTTTTGATAATGATTTGACTCCCAAATCTGTGTAAAACTGGATCTTTTGCATCAAAGACACAATTGTTCTTTCTCAGTGTCAGTCTCGAGGGCAGGAAGTGTCTGGTGATGCTGTAAAGGAGATGGAAAGCGATTTAGCATGTGGTAATTTGGTATGGCATTTGCCGCAGTTCACTCTTCTTAAAAAGGTGTGCTGCCTTTTTATTCTCACCCTAATGATCTGCCAGCTGGGATGAGTGGGAGTGATAATTGTTCCCCAGCTGTGGATGCTTGTGTTTCACTTAGGCTTGAGTGCAAGTAGCTTTGTTTGCCAGTGAGCTGCCCAGTGGGATTTGCTAACCATGGCACTCACATCTAATATTCGAGGCTCCAGAGGGGATGTTCTTGCACTATATTTCCAATATATTTTACTTCAATTTCATGTTTAAATTACTCCGCTGGTATGTATATGGTGTTATTGTTCTGTAATCACAAACCATGGCAGTTAGCATGTGCACACCTCTCCCCCCAGATGCAAAAGGTATATGATCTACTAAAAAGTGTCATTAAATAAACCATACATGCAAATAAAATCTTTGCATGAACATCAATTAATCTTCCTTGCCTTAAAAATGGCAAAGCCTTGTGATGAATAGAATCTTATTTAGGTTAGAACATCAATGTTTCAGCACGTTAAATGTGGGTTAATTAAGATTTATTTATTTATTTAGTATGTAATCACTGTTCTGTACAGGCAGAGCCATTATGTTGTTAATGCAGCTGGGAAACATGTCATCAGTGAGTCACTTTAAAATAAAAATTCAGTGAATGAGCAATATTTACATCTAATTAAATCTAATTTTTAGGATGACTCCTACATTTCCAGTTCATTCACTGCACTCACAATGGTAGTATTTTACAGTTGATGTCTGCAAGCGCTCCAAAAGATGAATGTCAATGTCATTAGCAAGGCTTCAAACTGTATTTTCCATCATACACATACAATTACGAAGGTGGACAATACCTGTTTTATATAACTCATAAATACTTTGTGTAAATATAGAGAAACCATAAGAACAACTTATCTCACTTTCATGATGAATGTAAACAATGTTGCTGGGAATGGGAGCTGTTACATCTCTCAAAATCAATGGTCCAGGGGTTGTAGAGAACATAACATGATTTAAACAAAAGAATAAAATGAATCACAAACAAGGAAGTCGATGTACACTGCAAAAAAAAAAACAGAAAATTTTATTTGAGGAGAAAATTACTGAATACTAGTGAAATTATCTTGCTGCATGGACAGATAATTTTATTTGACAAGACATCTTGGAATAAGCTGGTTACAACCTCAAAGTAGTTTTAACAACCTCAGAGTTGGTGTCTTGTATTCTTCTACACTGCAGAAATGATATCTTAACAAGTTAGAATATATTGAATATAGTTGAAACGATCTAGCATTTCCTATTAGAAGAATACAAGACACCAACTCTGAGCTTATTAAAACTACTTCTAGATTGCAACCAACTTATTCCAAGATGTCTTGTCAGGTAAAACCCAGCTAGCACCAAACGTTAAACTAACGTTCCACAGAAGTTCTATTTTGGTTCTGTTAAATGAAAACATTCCGCGAACGTTCTTTGAAGGTTCTTAGAAATGTTTACCATAAACGTTTAGAGAACATTGCGCATGAACGTCAGGGGAATGTGGAACGAACATTCGGAGTTTCCAACCGATTAGGTCTAGGCCATGCGCATGCGCACTGCATATCTCCCGCTGCGTGCAAGGAGGGATTTGAATCATCAAAGAGTTATCAAGAAAAATCTATCTGTTTTGCGGGTCATCGTTCCATCGTCAACCAAACGTAAGTAAGGTGGAATAAGGAAGTACGAGGAACATTTCTGCACAGAAAACATTTCTGCGCAGTTTCTAAGTCTTTAGAAACTGGTCCTGTAGAGAGCACATGGGGCCTGGTGTTCGCGAAAAGCCTTGAAAGCGTGCTTTCAGGCTTTTTCTAGACCAGTCTAAATTAGACCCAGAACATTCCCATAACGTAAATGTGCCTGGTAAAATTTGTCCAGGAGGGCACAGATGGAAGTTTGAAGATGTAGGCATTATATTTATGTAGTGTATGTGTTTTTTATCATCAATTACTGGTCATGCAGCAAGATAATTTCACTAGTATTAAGGAATTTTCTCCCCAAATTCAGTTCAGTTTTTTTTTTTTTTTTGCAGTGTATAAACAGAAAGGTTAATTTTATACATCGAAATAAACGCTCAAAGAAAAAATGCCAAAACACCAGCTCAAAACTAAAGAGAACCGAAAATGAAGAAAACCTGCCAAATAAACACTCTCCCAACCGGGAGCAATGCCAACCTCGGCACACACTATAAACGCTCCACATGCAGTCAGAATAACACACAGCAAAAATACTGCCAACACACCATACATGGTTGAAAGGTTTCTTCACCTCTGGCCCTCACCATCTCGAGATCAGTCCCCTCGTGTCACCCAGACATCTGGGGGTGAGTCGCAGAAAAAAGACAGGAACCCCACAAAGTAGTTCGCAATCTTTATTCGCAAGTCCCCCCTGAGACGAGAGTATACAGGGGTTTTATACGTGTGTATGTGAGTCAAACCTTGGATCAATCATGACAATTTTAAACAAAGACTATGTTTAGTCTAACAAAGAAGTGTCTTCTCCACTGGACGAAGGTCAGGTTACACAGGAATAGTTTAAAATCACTGTTATAGTATATGTAAGCTCTAAAATATTAAAATCATAAAGTCTTAACACCTTGTGCAGCAATAAGGCTAATATAAATCTATAAAACTAACATGAATCACTTAATGCAGCTTTAAATCTAACATTAAATCTAACATTCAATCATTTCAATTTCAAATTCAACACTGAAGAGACTGGTTAAATCTAACAATCCTAAATCACGTGTAGCTATAAAACTAACTTAAATCATGGCTTTAAATCTAACTTTTAATCCCAAATACACGTTGGATATGCAGCTGTGGGTGTGTCTGACATCATTGCAGACCTTGGCGCTGTTCAAACACAATAATCTGATCAATAATACACATTTCATATCAAAATAAGCAGAATGTTCTGATGATATGATAGCAATGTTTAGACAGAATGGAATTTTTAAACAATGTCTAGCTGAGACAGAAGGTCATTTTAACTGAACAGAATAAATCCTTACAATTTTGTCACAAAATAAATTACTGCCTTCTTGGTCAAGAATAAATACTTACAATTATTTATCCTTACAAAGGAATAAAACCGTACAATGGTCAATACCACACAAGAGCCCCAACACAATACACCACACAGATAAACTGTAAGCTCTTGTCTGGCCCGTTGGCCTCGTCAGTAGGTTTGAGCTGGCCTTTTAACCCCTGCAGTCCTGACAGGCAAATTTTAAAAACTGGTGCATTCAATCACCTGCTTCCACGGTAATGAAGGAGGAGTGCAGTACCTGGGCAGAAACACAAGTTGAGAAACACACACACCACAGCTGTAACAGGAGGGCACTATTTCAAAACAAATGCATGATAACACCGAATGCAAGTAGTCCATTTAAGAAATGTTTAGCATCCTATGTACTTCGAGAACCAGAAAGTACAAGTGTTGCCAGGCAAAACAAACCTTGCCTGGCAGCACTTATTTTATCAATCATCAGCTGTCAGGTTGTAGTCCTATGAAAATCCATGACCTTGAATTTGACATTTCAAAGTCATTCAAGTTCAAAGGTCATGGTGGCAACTGAAAGCCCATATGGCACTTCCTATAAGTTGATAATGGTAAATATCTGTCTACCATCAACCGTTTTCAAGTTAAAGCCCTCTGAAAAATCTGTGACCTTGAGTTTGACCTTTCAAGGTCACTCAAGGTCAAAGATTATGGTGCCAAATGAAATGCCATATGGGATTTCCTATATGCTCATAATAGTAAACATCTGTCTATCAGCAACCGTTTTTGAGTTATAATGGAAAATGTTATTTTGACCGATGACCTTGACCCCCCCCCCCCCTTGACTTTTAACCCCCAACCACTACGGAGACTGTCCAAGCTACCCCATCATGCAGCATATGGTTGGAAGCAGAACTAAAAGATGCACATTTTGGTTTGAAGTCAAAATGATGAATTTGAAGAAAGTTATCGCAAAAAAAAAAGAAGATTTTGACCTTTCCGGTGACCCAGTTGCTCCCAAAATTTAATCAGGTAATCTACAGACCATTGCCCACCTATCCTGAAAATTGAAGTCAATTGGTGCGACTGTCTAGATGCTAGATTGTTAACAAGCAAACAGACAGACAAACAAACAGATAAACAAATGGCATTGATTACAATACCTCACCCCACTTACTCTGCTGCAGGCAAGGTGAAAAAGTGCCATTTAATACTGAGTGATCTTGAGAGACTGTGCCTTTTACTGGTGGGGAGGGGTACTACCCTGAGTTGGTGTGAGTATTGAGACTGCCAAAAATTGGCACCACTGGTTGGCAAGACTTCACAAATATGCAGGGGGCTGCAAAAGTAGGTATACAGTAATGAAAAACAAAACATTCACACAAAACGTTAGTATTAAATGAAACCTAGCACCACTATTATAATACTGGTAATACTGGAATAATCCTTACTGTATACCTACTTTGCAGCCCCCCGTATGTTAAACATTCAGGAGGTATTTCCTAAAACACTAATCGAAGCTTGCATGATCCCTCAAGCCTACCTCCTTCAAATTATTTTTAAGGATATACCAGTTCTTATAATGCATTCGCACCTGTGACATCCAGATGATCAGGGGCCCAGATCAATCCAAGAACAAGCGCTACAACCATCAGGACAGACATGACCACTGAATGAAAGACAAACAGACACAGAAGATGGAAACAGTTTTTCATGCTTGAGAATATTGCAGAAAATCTGGAGATAATTGTATGGTAGATATGCTCTCGCCAAGTCCAAAGGTATCAACAGTGTGCAGTTTGTTCTTTCAACAAACTGGGCAGGGTCATTGGTTTTGAATGTCCCTGTGGTGTCTGTACAGCCAAGCCAATTGCACCAGATGCAGTGAGTTACAGTACAGCACGTTTCTATGAACATTGCCCCTCTGGGGACCCTGACAACGACTTTATCTGGGTCTAGATGAGTTTATTTCCATAATGGGGACAGAAATGTGAGCTCTAATAACTAAACAGCTGTGCATGTTTTAATGCCAGCTTGAGCTACAAGCGTCAAAATGTGCCTGTTGTCTGGATATGGCATGTAGAGCTCACATTTTAAACAATTTCAACATCGATTTTCTTTCGACAAGATTTATTTTGGTTCAGTTCCTCATGTTTGTATTTCTGTCGAGGCTTAAATTACATGGCCCTACAAAGGTTAAAAATAATCTTTACTATAAGTTTCACGATAGCATAAAGGTTCTTTAATATAACAGAGCATTATGGGCACCCTTCATGAGGGGGGAAAAAGTATCAAATTAGACCAGAGGTATTCAGCAGGGTTTAAAATAAAGAGAGACTGAATTGGTCATTGTAAAACATTGAGTTTGTGTTTCTGCATTGATTTGGAAGGATGCTTGGCTCGTCATCTTTTTGAACGCTATGTCTATGGCAAATTCTGAGTATCCTGACAAAGGCAACCAGGTTTTGGGCTGAAATATCATGGTATAGAATTCACAGTGCCTTCAATCTTCATAAAATCCCCTCAACCCCCAGACCGAAAGTATTAAGCGTTCTGGTATTGTGTTTTGAGAGATCCAGTTTCACCTTCCTCCTGACAGTTTGTATTGTATAGTACATCTGTTGCAAGTTGATTTGGAGCAAAACCAATGGTATGTAGCCAGAAAAAAAATCCCTATGTCCACTATTGTGTAAAAAACAATAGTGTTTTCTTTCATGAAACATGAAAAAAAAAAAAACTTTCTGAAATGAGAACAAGTGTTGTCTGCATGCAGTTCATTGTGTTTTACTACTTGTGAAGAAAGAGCAGAATTAATTTGCCAGAATTAACAACAACAATGGTGACAAAACTGTCACTGTGTTGTAATTATTATACACATAGACGATGTGTTCGACCTCCTCATACATCTCCAGTACAGATCACTGTTAATCAAACATACATGCACAAATACATGCAAACAGGGTGCAAGTAAGCATGGTGAGTGTTGCATTGAAATTGCATGTGTTCCAGAGGTGAATGGTTGACTTTTAAAACAGGAGTAATTCTTCTGGTGTGATTGTGGTATAGCATACAGGTCAAGAAAAGATGCAAGAGAAAATGAGGGGATAAAGAATAATGCATGAGTGCATACTTGGGAATAGATCATGCCCATAGTTTTCAGTAACATGCCAAAAGGCACAGTTCTGTGTTTGTTGAGAGAAACAAGGTAATTTAGCTCCTACACGCATACAGTTTGCTGGCCTGGAGCTCGACCCTATTTGTACGCCCTTCGCTCTCAATGAAATCTTTTGAAGCTCAGGGACACAAAGGCCTACAGTGGATAAAGTCAGTTGGATGTTCTTGTTTAATTACTCTTTAAGCATTTCATTTCATTAGTTCAATCTTTCATCATTGTCCACAGCTGTCACTGGAATGTCTTTCCTAAATGGACTGGGGCAAAGCTCCATGCCATGAGTAAATTTCATGCAGTTGTACTTCCTGATCTCAATGATCCTAACTCTTTCTTTATCCAGTTAAGATGTAGACATTAGAAATATGTTTATATGCATTACAGGCATTTAGCAGATGCTCTTATTCAGAGTGACTTACAACAGGATCCAGCCCAGGGAGCAGTGGTCCAGGGAATTGAACCAGTGACCTATTGGTCCCAAAATTGCTTCTCAAACCATTAGCCCATGGCTTCCCATATGTACATCCATCCATCCATCTATCCATCCATTATCTGTAGCCGCTTATCCTGTACAGGGTCGCAGGCAAGTTGGAGCCTATCCTAGCTGACTATGGGTGAGAGGTAGGGTACACCCTGGACAAGTCACCAGATCATCGCAGGGCTGACACGGTCAATTTAGAGCCACCAATTAGCCTAACCTGCATGTCTTTGAGGGGGGGGACCGGAGCACCCAGAGGAAACCCACGCAGACACAGGGAGAACATGTAAACTCCACACAGAAAGGCCCCCGTCGGCCACTGGACTTGAACCCAGGAACTTCTTGCTGTGAAGCGACAGTGTTAACCACTACACCACCGTGCTGCCCCATATGTACATAGTATTTCTTATTCTAGGAAAAAAGTGAAATATAGCAGTTAGTGCGCATGTAAACTTTCATCATGTCTACATTGAAGCTAAAACAGCTCAGTGGAAGCTTTTCCCCAAGCACCTGGTGGTTACTGTAAAACAAACAAACAAACAAACAAACAAACAAACAAACAAACAAACAAACCCTTTCATATGCACACACTCCAGTTTCCACCATGACAGGCTTCATCTCTCTGTTTGAACATATCTGCATTGATTTAGTACAGGAGAGCAAACACTGTTTTTAATCGCTTTTTTAAAATCCGAGATTAAAAGTCAGAAATTCCAAGATTAAGAAGTTACAAATTTACAAGGGAAAGAAAAAACAACAAAAAAACAAACTCTTCATGCTTCCTGGCTGCAGTGCATTCTGGTATGTAGGATAAAATCCTTCAGTGCTTATATTGCGCAATTGAAGAGGAAAGACTGCATTCCCTATAACTCTTGGCTCAGCCCTTTCAAAGTAATAGAAATTTGGGCAGATGAGAAGAATCCAAGAATCCACATACTGGAAATAACGGTAAATTGGTCTTGTACAATAATTATACATTTATAAACAGCTAAGACATAGTTAAACAAACCTGTGCATTTTACACATTCATCTCCTGTTGCATCCAGGAAGTGCAACAATCTGTCATGTGCTTCCCAGCTTCCTGGCTCCAATAGATTCTGGAAAACACAGTTGAAAAATCTTTTAGCATTTTTATTATTTTATTGCGGGCGGCACGGTGGTGTAGGGGTTAGTGCTGTCACCTCACAGCAAGAAGGTCCAGGTTCGAGCCCCGTGACCGGCGAGGGCCTTTCTGTGCGGAGTTTGCATGTTCTCCCTGTGTTCACGTGGGTTTCCTCTGGGTGCTCCGGTTTCCCCCACAGTCCAAAGACATGCAGGTTAGGTTAACTGGTGACTCTAAATTGACCGTAGGTGTGAATGTGAATGGTTGTCTGTGTCTATGTGTCAGCCCTGTGATGACCTGGCGACTTGTCCAGGGTGTACCCCGCCTTTCGCCCGTAGTCAGCTGGGATAGGCTCCAGCTTGGCTGCGACCCTGTAGAACAGGACAAAGCGGCTAGAGATAATGAGATGAGATTATTTTATTGCTTGATCAAGGAGGAAAGACTGCATTTCGTTTCACTCTCAGCTCAGCTGTGGCATCTGTGGTGTGATGATGTTGATTCAGACTTGCACAGTGGATGTGCAATATGGTTCCTTGGGAGAAAAAAAATCCAACAAACAAAATTTTTCCCAAGTTTTTTTGCTTCTTGTAAATGTGACTTTTTAATATTGGAATTTCTGAGGGGTGTTTTTTTTTTTTGATAATCTTAGAGAATATGCAAGTTTCTTTTCTCATAAATTTCCAACTTTAATCTCAAATTCTGAGCCCCCCCCCCAACAATATTACCCCCTCACTCAGCTCCATATTTGTTTGTTTGAACAATCCATTCATTATCTGTAGCTGCATCCTGTTCTACAGGGTCGCAGGGAAGCTGGAGCCTATCCCAGCTGACTATGGGTGAGAGGAAGGGTACACCCTGGACAAGTCACCAGGTCATCGCAGGGCTGACACATAGAGCCAAACAACCATTCACACTCACACCTACGGTCAAGTTAGAGCTACCAGTTAGCCTAACCTGCACATCTTTGGAAGAAACTGGAGCACCCAGAGGGAACCCACACAGACATGGGGAGAACATGCAAACTCCACACAGAAAGGCCCTCGTCAGTCATTGGGTTCAAACCCAGAACCTTCTTGCTGTGAGGCGATAGTGTTAACCACTACACCACCGTGCCGCCACAATTGTAATTATCATTATCATTAATTATCATTACCATCAAATTATTTTTAAAGTATTAGATCTGATGTGATTGAAATGCTAGCACTGCATTGTTTACCACATCCCTAGCACTTCATTTTATTATGTATTGTTTAACTAAAATGTTGAAATCTTTCCAGCTTGACTGAACACCATATGACCTACTCATCATGATTAGTTTTAATGATCAGACAAAACCAAAGTGTAGCTTATTTAGGGTTTGAAAGGGAAGCAGAGCTGCAATGTACAATAGTCAAGTGGAAGAACTGTCTGCCCGTGCTGTCAGCTTGATTTAAATTGTTTTAGTTTTTTTTTAATCTTATTGATAAATGCTGACATTGAAAGTCATCAGATATAGTTTAAATGTTATTTTCCAGAATTGTCTGCTCATGGAAGCATGTCCACTGACCCTACTACAATGAAAGTGACCTCTCCAGAGGCCAAATTACTCCTACATTCTTGATGAGATGTTAAAAAATGAATCCTGTCTATTTGAAGATATACCCTTTGGAGCAATGAGTGGAATGCATAATTTTTCAAAGGTTGGATGAGATTGAGACTGTGTAGCTCCATCTAAAAAAAAAAGAGACAAAAAAGGAAAAAAAACAACCCTCTCCGAGTACAGTTATTTTATCTATTTATTTATCTATCTATCCATTCAGTTGAGAATGGTTCCTGGTAGTAAGCAATTGAACCAACTATCTGTGACTTCAAATCCTTCTTGACCACCATTAGGAATGTTATAGAAGCCTGACCTCCAGCAAAAAGAGTCACAATATCTCATGTACAACAATAAAAATCACATAACCCTTCATCATGGGAATTCAGGTTGATGTTAGTCCATTTCTATTTCTAGAGGCACTGCCGGGGGCTTATGGTTGGGCTGGTGTTCTCTGACCTGCAGCCTCTAGGTGTCTCATTAGAACCTAATAATCACAGTCCACAATAACAGACCATAATAGCCCCCTCCCCTAATCCATCCCTTATTGAGACTAATGGCAGAATTAGTGCCCATGAGGCTGAATGGGCCAGTACAAGGTATTTTTCTGACATTCATAGAGGTTGCCTGGCCGGGGTGGGTGTCTGGAGAGATTGAGATTTTCTCTAGTCTTTCGATTGTCCTCATTTCCCCAAAGGACATGTTGCCTTTGAGTTACAGAGCCAGGAGTTAAAAATTATATGAAATAATATGAAGGAAAAGCCTCTGGACTGAACTTTTATTCTCTGCTGAGCTTCAGTCTTACTGTTTATTTTGTTTCAGGGTGTTTTTTTTATCACTTTCACCTTCCACCATGATCACTCCTGATTTCCAACTGTCAAATTTTTTGTCTGCTCATTGGGGCTCCTTGAGGCTGATGAGGATGCAGTTTGCCTTCTTGTACGGTGTGATGAGAGACAGTCAAGGTGATTAGAGAAAGAAAGAAATACAGAATAGCCCAAGCCCTCAGCTGCCTCACTGTGTTAGCTGGTCCAGAGCCATAGAATATTGCCAGAACAGAGATTTCTGGCTAACTGCCTGACTGCCTGCTTTCCTTCTTCCCTTTTTTTTCCTCTATGTTTCTGTATTTGCTCAGGATGTTTTCTCACTGGGGCCTGCTGAAGTGAGAGGCAGCAGACAGTATAGGCTTTTAAGAGGCTGCTAAACAGGGTTTTCAATGTGTTTAAGGTATTGCTATTCAGAGGTTGCAAAAAAAAAGCTGTGATTTTAACACGAGGTGTGTTTGGAACAAATCTGAGTCTGTCTTTTTGCATGGGTGTGTGTCTTGACAGGAATGTTTTCTGGGTTTGCATGATCACAGAGTCTTTAGGAATAATCCTCGATAACCCAGGTGCCCCTTAGGCTTTCCTTTTCGACCATCTTTGCCTCTGTTATTTCAATTTATCACTAAAACCACATGATATTACCCAGTTATGTTTCTTGTATCATCATTTGTTTACATAGCCAGGGCTTTTTTGATGTACCTATTTTCAAGTTAGTACATTTTATGCCTGTTTTCTTGCGCATATACAACTGTCAATATTTCATATCCGGGTGCTGTGTGAGACAATTTACTGGACTGTATTTTACCGATGCACAGAACTTTTGGCTTCACACCAACATATGCCAAGTTTTCACATTGCCCTTTGCTATTAAATTCATAATGCTAGCTTGATCACATTATTTCACTCTTGTGCTCAAATGTACCCAAAAGGTGTTAACTATTTAAAAGAACATTGCTGAGAACAGATTTCACTTTATTATTTTATTGTTTTAGCCTTAGGCAACGTACATTAGCAGACTGTTGTGATACAAATGCATGGCATGTGCCCCATGTAGTCCATTTTGGCGTGCTCAAATTGCACCTCAATAATAGGGAGTGATATGGGGGCAAGGGGGCCAGTGTAAGCAATTTCCATCACAATCGTAGCCTTTATGCCCATGGAAAAGTGGGATGATGTGCACTAGGTGTGCTGTCTTAAAGTGCATATTCTGGACCAATTTCGTGGTTTTTTTATATGAAAGTATGTCCCTTTACACACTCATCTAGAAGGGTAATTTTGCACAAGGCCATCTGTCTACAGCAGAAAAAAAATAAAATAAGAAAACGCATCTGGAAAAATCCCAAGGGATTCTGGGGCCAGATTCGTGACGTTATCTGTGGAAGTGCCAGCAGGCTGCGCGAGCTTTGCACGGTTTAAGTGCACAGCCTGTGTAGACCAAGCACTCCCATTTCTCTCTCATTGTCCGGTCTTTTGGAAAACGATGAGTACTAATCCCATCAAAACTGGTGTTGCTACACCCTCCTACGATACATCTGTTAACTATTTTAATAATTACACGATAACGTTGAAGAAATTTGCAGAAAACCACCAGGTCGTTTTCTCATAAACAAACCAGCGCTGACATAGGATTCAGAGGGAGACATCCCACACGTGACGTCACGAAAATCAATGTTTGCCGGGAAATTCAAATGGCAAGTTTTTTCAGAGGCGGCCCAATTCGCCTCAAATGGCTTGATTTCAACTGAATTTTTCTGGTATTGCGCAAGGTCAAAAAAACTGCAGAGAATGCAGAATGTTACAGACATTTGACCAAAGTTTAATATAAAATAGGAAAATTACATTGATTTTGCTCCTGAATTTACCCGTGATATGCACTTTAATCTTGAAATTAAGGTACAACAAGGATAATAATGGATTCCTTTCACCCTAGAGTGTGGTAGTTAGTAGGGCATGAAGGATGGTTGAATGGACAAAGAAATGGAGACCAGTCAGATCGGTGTTCAGAAGTGTCTTAGGTGGTCATTGGTTTTCTGCTCTTGTTTTGAGTCTGCCTTCAGATCCACTGTTTTTCATCCTTGTCATATCTATCCTGGAGTGTAGTTTGCTCATAGATGGGCTGCTTAGTCTGGAGTGTGTTGGCATTGGTTACTTTCATAGGAATGGGAATTAATTCTGGTATTCTGCCAATAAAGTGACCTCTGGGCAACATTGGTCTCAGAAAGGTTTCACGTCAGTATTTTCTTCCTTCATTCAGGCCAGGAAATGTGGTATCTCATCCCTGGTTCTACCAAATAACGTGGGTTATTTCAACTCACTCAGCTCAGCAAAATAAGTAGCACAGGTTACTTTAGGCCTGGATTTGTGACTATTCTTTTTAATCCAGCAAGGCACAAATTAATAAATTGGTAACTTACTGTAGCGGTTCGTGTAGAAGGGTGGAGCACAGAAGACGGCAGGACAGAGTTCGGGTTGATAGAGCGTTTTATTGCTACACTTTTCAGTCTAACAACTATATGAACTTTACAGACACACACACACACTCGGCGTCTGGTTCGGGGAGAGCTCCTCTGCTCTCCCTCTTTAAGTAGGGCGCGGTCACTGGGAAGACACACAAACACAGGTTAATTGACATCAGGTGTAGTGATTCTGCCACTTACCTTTCCTGACTCTGCCCTCCTGTCACAGACTGGCACTTGACCACGCCCCTGCTGCCACACTTACCAACTTTGATGTTTTGATCAGATTCACTGGCTAGCCACATGTGGGAGCTGCACATGTTGTAAGCAAGCACCAGGGCAAGCACCAGGGTTGTAAGATCACATGTAAAATTGGTGTTTTCCAATATTCCAACACAGCCTTACAGCATGTCTGCTTTTAGGCAAGGTCAGTCACTGGCTTTGATGGGGAACAGTCTAGAGTAAGCTTGATGTGCTTCTCTGGTGAGACAGGCTGATAGGGCAGTGGTAGCTTAGTGGTTAAGACATTGGATTACTGGAGTTCAGTATCCAGTATCACAGCAAAGTCACCAAATCGCAGCACCATTAAGCTGCCATTCCCGGGCCCTTGAGCAAGGTAAACTTAAATGTAAAGCTTTTCACTTCTTGAAGTCACTTGGGATAAGGTCATCTGTCAAATGCTATAAATGCAATGCTGTGGGAGAGTAAAAGTGCATGCCTTCATACCGACCAATTTGCTGGAATATGTCAAAAATTCTTCCAGATCATCTTTGGTTTTTAACTCAGTAAGCAGAGTGCTGGTCACATGCTGGGTCTCCTGTATTTCCTGCAGAGCTAATAGCAGGTACTCATTAAAATATTTTAGGGATTAAAGCAGCTCTTGGGTTACACTACACTGATGTTTCAAAGAGGTGCCATGAAATGATCTGGTTTATGGTACAAAGTTTGTACTTAAGAACTCCAATTTTACCCTCGACAAGCAGCATTTTTGCCACACATCTCCCAGAGTTTTAAAGTAACAATTGGGTTTTAGTCATATGCTTGCCTATCCTCAGAGAATATGCATTTTGGTTACTGTTTTGGTTTACAGGGCTTGGTGCTGAAGTAATTTCGGCATTACATGTAATGTAATGGATGGATAGATTTGATGAATGGATAAAAGTATCATTTCTAGTATCTTCAGAAGTCACTGACATTTACAATGGTTATATCAATATAATCCAAGACTCAATGAAATTCAGAAGAATGTTCAAGAAGGGGCGGCACAGTGGTGTAGTGGTTAACACTATTGCATCACAACAAGAAGGTTCTGGGTTCGAGCCCAGTGGCTGATGAGGGCCTTTCTGTGTGGAGTTTGCATGTTCTCCCTCTGTCTCCATGGGTTTCCTCCGGTTTCCCCCACAGTCCAAAGACATGCAGGTTAGGCTAATTGGTGGCTCTAAATTGACCGTAGGTGTGAATGTGAGTGTGAATGGTTGTTTGTCTCTGTGTCAGCCCTGTGATGATCTGGTGATTTGTCCAGGGTGTACCCCACCTCTCGCCCATAGTCAGCAGAGATAGGCTCCAGCTTTCCTGCGACCCTGCATAGGATAAGCGGTTATGAATAATGGATGGATGGATGGATGTTCAAGAAGGTTATCTTAGCAAGCACATCTTCTGTTTCTATAAAACATTCAAAACCATGATGGGGGGGATACACATCCTACAGAGGATTTACATGATCTCAAAGAATTAAACACAATCCCAAGTGTGTTATTTAATTGTTCATTTTTCGAGTCCAGATTTAATTTTAGTACTCCAGTTGCATTTCAAAAGTTGAGGAGAAGAGCTGCCATCCAACCAACGCATGCTTTCCAAAATTTGAAAGAACTATTCTCATCCATATTCATTCTTATGATTCATTCTCATAGTTCTAATCATGCCAAATTAGAAAACTGCGTATTTTCCAAACAAACTTCCATTGTGTTTATTTAGTGCTAATCAATTTAATCATTGCCAATCGATATCTGACACTTTCTAAGTGATTAAAAGTGGCTATAAAACAGCACTGATATGCTAAAAACACCTAGTCTGTGTTTTGTTTTTATGTTCTCCGTTCTAGCCATTGCCTTTACCGGTATGATACTGCCATGGCCATTAAGCTCAAGAAATCTTCATACTGAACGAGGTTAATAGAGAATAAATGTGTCCTTTCAAATTCAGATTTCACTGCGAGTTGTGTCTCGAATGACATTGGCTACTTGACTCTACTATCTTAAATTGAGATTAAAGCATGGTGCAGGGTCCCCTGACTGTTGTAATTGAATCCAAAATGTCAAAACGTCATGTGTATGATTGTTGTCAGGAAGAAGTAGATTGGCATGCTGTTGTAAGTAGAGATGACTGTGGGAGGTCTCAGCAGTGCTGAAGTCCTGCTTTATCTATTTGTGTTCACGGCTTTTCATTTCGATTGTCTGCAAGCCAACAGTGAAAGTACCTGTAGCTTTGGCTGCATGCTGAATTGATCCAATCTCAGTACAGTTGTTGTTGTAGTCCCTAAGTGTTATAGTTTTATATAATATAAATAAATAAATAAATAAATATAGTTGCTGTGGGGCTGAGTAGTTTGGCCATTTCAGCAGTGCAATGCTGCTTCCATTTAATTACTTGATTTAAAAAAAAAAAACTGAGGGGTTTTGCACAAAAATGAAACGTATTGCCAGATCATCTGTAAAAATTTAATTTGATGGAAGTGACTTGCCACAGTTTAAGGATTAAATAATGTTCATATGACATTATACTTTAAAGCTTTGCTCTTATTTTGTCACTCAGTAAAGCCTTCCAAATAAGAATTATTTACATGTTATGTTCTCAGACTGACATTAAAGTTACTACATTAATCTACTCATTCTGCTTATGATTAATCCCTTAAATAATCCCTTTAGGAGCTTTCATGCATTGCAGTTTACTGGCATTGTGTTGGAGTAGAAGAGCCAAAACACAGAGAGAGAGATTTTCCTAGCTGCAAGCCATTTTCACTCCTTCCACTTTTTTGCTGGTCACAAAAATAATAAATGTGAAAGCTTAATCTGAAATCTCCTTATTGTTAAAATATATGCATGCTACAGTTTAGGAAAGCTTCTAGATTTCTGCTAAATTCTACTTGCCTTACATTGACCATCATTTACAAAATGACAAAACATATGACAGAAAACTGGGCGTATGGTTATTTCCATGCAAAGCTCGGTATTTATAGATGTGGACGTGAGCAGAGGCTGTGATCAAGTCTCGTGTCCAATCTCAACTTGTGTATGCAAGTTTCAAGTCAGCGCAGACATGTGGTGCAGCACAGTCTGGCTGAGTGGAGAGTTGTTATTAGACCATATGTTCTGACTGGCATCAAAGCATATGCAGCCACATATTCATCACTTAAAAATATGTAGCATATGGTAAAATAGTATATTTTGTAAAGACCTACATCGAAGATGTGTCATATATCCCTCACCTCAGCTAAATGGGCATTTTAAAATTGTTTGTTAACAGGATTAACAGTTTTATTGGCATAAGATTAATTTCTCTTATCATTCTGAGATAGTTTACTTGTTAGGCTAGGCTAGTGTTGACAAAATTACAAATAAAATTAAACAATTAAAAGCAACGAGTAAGCTAACTGATTTGCAGTGTGATGGGTTTGATGCTTATTCAGTTACCTATTTAAAACATGAGCTTTGCCAGTCATCAAATCTCGACAGTGGCACATTTGGTGCTGTTAGAAGTTCTCTACACATCTGTAAGATGCGAGAGGATTTTTCGGGAGCACAGAGATTTTTGGATGGAGAGTAACAAGTGGCTACCAAGTCACTTTCATCTCCCAAGGCATCTGGGCCTGAGATGTGTCAGCACAGGCAAAGAGGACACGCTCCCTCTCTCACAGCTCATGGTTACCTGTCTTTGTGTGGCAGCTCCAGGCTGGTTTGTCCAGCCGAAGGATGAACACCACTGATGCCTGACTTTGATTGATCTAAACATCCTTAAAATGTGGAAATGAAGAAACTCCACAACGGTGTAATTTTTGGTGGCACACCTGAGATCTGACCATTTTTTTTTATCTACATGTAAAGATATACAATATAGGTTATTATATTAGAGTACTATTATATACAGTATGTATGCTATATCCTACATTACTATACATACAGGGCACTTTTTCCATGGAATAAAACCATGTATTCTATTCCCTTCTAGCGATTTTCACTCATCTGGTTCAATAGCATGCAATATTGTTATCATATTGCGTATCCTACATGTATTATGTCACTCTACCCAATGGAGAATGAGCATGCAATATTGTTACAATATCATAGGTCATCATCACAACACATCACATATCGGCGTGTGACTATCCAATGAGAAGTTTTTCTGCTGTGCACAATCATTTCTTTGTTCGCCAGGAAAGAGAAAGATGTGTTGAACACCTGAAAGGCTACCAAAACTTCATTAGATATTCTTCACACATATTTACAAGAGAAAAACATACCAAGAGACATTGAAAAACTGGAAAAGCGACATGTCGGAGATGTAAAACTTCTGCGCTGGCGAGTGGCTGTGATAATTTGTAAACAAACATGGCTGCCAGGTTTGCTTCGTTAAATACAGAAGATTTTGAGAGAATGTTGGCTGCTTGGTCCGTCTGTTGTGTGTAGTTGTCAATGTTGAATTTAAAAGTAACTAAGTAAATTAGACAGGGAAATGAATACTTAAGTATGAGTGAAAAAAATACTGTGGTGAGCATGTGTGGAAGAAGAGTCTGGAGACAGAAATCTTAGTTTCTCGGTCGTTAGCCTGTGCTACTTGCTCTCAATAGCACTAGCTTGACTGCTTTATTAGCATTCACTAACACTACTGATGAACACTACATCAACTGGAAGGTGACTTCACTGCTGCGCTAACAGCACAGAGTCACGGGTAGACTAGCATTGGCCTTCGCTAACACTACTGATGAACGCTACACCAGCTGGAAGGTGACTGCACTGCAACGCTAATGGTGCCGAGTCATGGGTAAGCTAGCATTGGCTTTCGTTAACACTCCTGATGAACGCTACACTGGCTGGAAGGTGACTGCACTGCCACGCTAACAGCGCTGAGTCACGGGTAAGCTACTGGTAGCATTGGCTTTCGTTAACACTACTGATGAATGCTACACCGGCTAGAAGGTGACTGCACTGCTGCGCCGACAGCTTATCTGTGAGTCAGCACTAGCATTGGTCTTTGAGAATGCTGATATGAAGAGAGTGTGTATGAATAATAATAATAATAATAATAATTATTATTATTATTATTATTATTATTATTATTATTATTTTTCATGGTATATCAGATATATTCCATTGAGCTAGCATGATACTAAACTCATCTTTGACTCATTAAATATCTTGCTAGCTGAATGGAATATATCTAATAGACCACAAAAAAGCCAATATTATTTAAATACATCACAGATGTATTTAAATTCTAAAAAAATAAGTTGGAGTTTGATTATCGACAGCAACACTGTTGACTGTAGCAGTGATTTCTTTCCATTTTGCATTTTTCTGACATTTTATGATGCTAATGTTCAGGCTACCAAATAGAAATGATTTGTTTAATTGGAATTGAAACATTCGAGCTTCAGTATCGAGAGTGGAGAAGTTTTTCTTTTTGGACGTATTCCGCCTCTCCTTGTTGTAAAGTCTAGGGGTGTGGCCTCTAAACCAAGAATATTTAGGGGCATGATTACTTAAATGAAGATGGTTTTCAGCCACCACATTTATCAACACCCAATCATTCTTGCGCTGTGATTAGTGAGAGACAAACATTTCATGAATCACACATGAATGCTGTTGTATGATGATTTCTACACTCAAATCTGCACTGTTTTCTACTTTAGATTGGTAAATGAGGGCCATTGTGTTGGTGGGATGCTTTGACTGTCTTAATTCTTACAGATCTGTGTCATAACACAGATGTTTTTTTTTTTTTCTGAAAGGTTGCATTTTCGGGGCGGCACGGTGGTGTAGTGGTTAGCGCTGTCGCCTCACAGCAACAAGGTCCTGGGTTCGAGCCCCGGGGCCGGCGAGGGCCTTTCTGTGTGGAGTTTGCATGTTCTCCCCGTGTCCGCGTGGGTTTCCTCCGGGTGCTCCGGTTTCCCCCACAGTCCAAAGACATGCAGGTTAGGTTAACTGGTGACTCTAAATTGACCGTAGGTGTGAATGTGAGTGTGAATGGTTGTCTGTGTCTATGTGTCAGCCCTGTGATGACCTGGCAACTTGTCCAGGGTGTACCCCGCCTTTCGCCCGTAGTCAGCTGGGATAGGCTCCAGCTTGCCTGCGACCCTGTAGAAGGATAAAGCGGCTAGAGATAATGAGATGAGATGAGATGAGGTTGCATTTTCCAGAGGTCATTTTAGACTAAGCATTGGTTTATGAAAAAAAAGCCTTACATGCTTCAACAACATCTTGTCTAACAGATTCCCACAGAGATTTCATTGCAATCAATATCTTATTCTGCCATAATGGTGTTTTATGGATTCTTATAAGAGTGAGACACCTTTATGTAATTTCTTTTCAGAAAATAAGTCAATTAAAAAATGGCAGTCGTTGGTTAAATCCTTAGTAGAACTTTATTGATATACAAGAATACAAGAGCAGAAAAATAGGATTGGATGTAGTAACTGGTATCAGCAGTACATGATTTTGGTCTCATACTCAACTTTATACTGATTCAGGACCTACTGGCTGGAGGCTGAAGATCTGGCTGGCTGGCTGGCTAATTAATTTCTTTTAATAGCAACTCAAAAAGGTTGGCTGACCTTAGGTCTGTCTGTCTTTCTGTCTGCCTGCCTGTCTGTCTCCCTGATGCTGTTATTCTTTTAATTACCACTCAAAATGTCCAGAGATGATCTACTGTACCTGAATAAAATTTAGTTCAACATTCTTTTCAGGAAAGTGTCTGTTATGAAATGTTCTTAGATTATCTCATCTCATCTCATTATCTCTAGCTGCTTTATCCTGTCCTACAGGGTCGCAGGCAAGCTGGAGCCTATCCCAGCTGACTACGGGCGAAAGGCAGGGTACACCCTGGACAAGTCGCCAGGTCATCACAGGGCTGACACATAGACACAGACAACCATTCACACTCACATTCACACCTACGGTCAATTTAGAGTCACCAGTTAACCTAACCTGCATGTCTTTGGACTGTGGGGGAAACCGGAGCACCCAGAGGAAACCCACGTGGACACGGGGAGAACATGCAAACTCCGCACAGAAAGGCCCTCGCCGGCCACGGGGCTCGAACCCGGCCCTTCTTGCTGTGAGGCGACAGCGCTAACCACTACACCACCGTGCCGCCTCATTCTTAGATTATTTCTTACGTATTTCATATTTTGCAAACCACAACATAGTCTAAACCAAAAAGATTTGCTGGCTTAAAAATAGTAAGGAACATTTATATTGGTGTACTGTAGCTGTTTGCATCAACAAAACAAAAATGCATACGTTTCTAATTCAGTTAAGCTGCATTTTTATGGTGTTTCTAAGTGAAAAAAGCAAATGGCCACTGAAAATATATCACACTTTTTTATAAGAATGAATAGATATATAAATAGATAAATGGAGTAAACATCCATAACCCCTTCGGACACAAGGAAGAATGCTGTGGAACTTAATGTGTACAGTTGTACACATTATGTCCAAAGGGGATAACAAGACACTGTCTCTATCGCGAAAGCCTTTCTCCTGTTCCTCATCATCTTATATTTCTACCACTATCCTTCCCACTCCCTCCATCATCATTACAGACCATAGTACTGCCAGAACACTGTTGATTTGGGAGGGTGGTTAGTCAAGTAAGATATTGGTGAGCTACCTCTTGAGGGAAAAATGTTCTTGAATCTTGTGGTTCTAGTTCTGATGGTGTCAAACTTCTTGCCCGATGGGAGCAGGTTGAAGACTTAGTGAGTGGGTGGAATCTGTATGATACTTCTGGCCTTTGTCTGACATCTTTTGGTGTAAATGTCCTTGGTTAGGGAGGTTGCTGTCAGTGATGAGCAGTTTTCACAATGCACACTACACATTCTAAATAAGAAAACAGCAGAGTAAAATGCCATAATAATAAATATGAATCGTCAACAATGACTGACTATCTTTGTGCTACCAGATCCAGAGACCCACAATTCACCAATACCTCCTGCGTAATATCCAGACTGTAAATATTCTTATTGGATAGCAGTAAATAAAGAATTTAATGTACATAGTTGTATATTTGAAATTTGTGCATTGCAAATCTCCCATCCTGACGGAGTTACTGCTTGCCTACCTGGTCATAAATGAGCCGTCATTATAGCAGTAACATGCTTATCTTTGGACCTGTGTGGCATTCTGCATTAACTGCTGAAGTGTGCGTTTGATATTCGATGCATGTCGGCTCATTAACTGATGCGGTGTTTGTGCAGCTGTATGATGAGTGCTCACCATGTATGACACAAATTTACAGCATTGTTATGCTCATCGTGTTCTCACAGGGCTGTCTGAGAGCTGTATTCATGACTGTGAAGTGAAAATAAATAAAGCTCTTCGTTTTCTACAGGTGAGTTCACAGTGTATATATTCTGAAATATATTCTGAGAATTACCAACTTATATTCTGAGATATAAATTGGTAATTCAGGTGAACAGCACTTTCCCCTCCCTCTCTGTGTCATGGCTGAAGTGCCCTTAAGCAAGCACCGAACCCCCAACTTCTCCCTGGGCACTGTATCCATGGCTATGAATCCATTCATTTCACCCCATCCCAGAGTTATTTTACCTGTTTGCCTCACTTTCTATTTGTCAAATATATTATGTAATTCATACCATCATTCTTGAACCTCATATTCCCCTACCTTCCTAATATTTCTTTCGTTGCCATGGATACATGCGAAAATAGGTACATGCAAAAATAAGTAAATAATATCTCTGAATCAGTGATCAAGTTATTTTGGATCATGAAAAGACTGTTATTCTACAGCTACAGTGTCTTGCAAAAGTATTCGTCCCCCTTTGTGTTTGTCCTGTTTTGTCGCATTACAAGTTCAAATTAAAATGGATCTTTTTTTTTTATTTACACCATTTGATTTACACAACATGCTTACAGCTTGAAAGGGGCAAATTGTTGTTTTATTGTGACACAAACAAATATTAAGATGTAAAAAAGAGAAATCTGGAGTGTGCATAGGTATTCATCCCCTTTTGTATGCAACCCCTAAATAAGAGCTGGTCCAACCAATTCACTCCATAAGTCATGTGGAGTTGATTAAAATCCACCTGTGTGCAATCAAAGTGTCACATGATCTGTCACATGATGTCTGTATAACTCAACCTGTTCTGGAAGGACCCTGACTCTGCTACACTACTAAACAAGCAACATGAAAACCAAGGAGCCTCCAAACAGGTCAGAGAGAAAGTCATGAAGTATAAATCAGGGTTGGGTTATAAAAAAATATCCCAAACTTTTAATATCCCGTGGAGCACCATTAAATCCATTACAGCAAAATGGAAAAATGGCACCACTAAAAACCTGACAAGAGAAGGCCGCCCACCAAAACTCACAGACCAGGCAAGCAGGGCATTAATCAGAGATGCAACAAAGACACCAACAATAACACTGAAGGAGCTGCAAAGATCCACAGCGGAGATGGGAGTATCTGTCCATAGGACCACTTTAAGCCGTACACTCCACAGAGTGGGGCTTTATGGAAGAGTGGTCAGAAAAAGTCATTGCTTAAGAAAACATCTTTGGAGTTTGCCCAGCAGTATGTGGCAGACTCCCCAAACACATGGAAGAAGATTCTCTTGTCAAATGAGACTAAAATTGATCTTTTTGGCCATCATGGGAAATGCCATGTGTGGCGCTAACCCAACACCCTGAGAACACCATTCCTACAGTGAAGCATGGTGGTGGCAGCATCATGCTGTGGGGATATTTTTCATCTGCAGGGACAGGAAAGCTGGTCAGGACTGAAGGAAAGATGGATGGCACTAAATACAGGGCAATTCTGGAGGAAAACCTGTTTGAGTCGGCCACAGGTTTGAAACTGGGACAAAGGTTCATGTTCTAGCAGGACAACAACACTAAATATACTGCAAATCTCCACTGGAGTGGTTTAAAAGGAAACATTTAAATGTCTTGGAATGGCCTAATCAAAGCCCAGACCTCAATCCAATTGCAAATCTGTGGCATAACATGAAAATTGCTGTACACCAACTCAACCCATCTAACTTGAAGGAGTTGGAGCAGCTTTGCCTTGAGGAATGGGCAAAAATCCCAGTGGCTAGATGTGCTAAGCTAATAGAGACATACCCCAAGAGACTTGCAGCTGTAATTGCAGCAAAAGGTGGCTCTACAAAGTATTGACTTGCAGGGGTGAATACCTATGGACACGACAGATTTTTTTTTTAATCTTAATTATTGTTTCTGTCACAATAAAACAACAATTTGTGCATTTAAAACGATAGGCATGTTGCGTAAATCAAATGGTGCTAACCCCCCAAAAATCCATTTTAATTCCAACTTGTAATGCGACAAAACAGGACAAACACCAAGGGGGATGAATACTTTTACAAGACATTGTATATAAATCCAGGCTGTGAAATTGAAGAAATCTGCAAAAACAAACAAAAAATTATATCGAAGCAAATATGAACACATTCTTCTTATTTGTATTCAAAGCAAACTCGTTTGAAAACAAACTCCGTGACATCTTGGATGTGCAATTACCAGTCTGCTCTAGCTAAATTTCTTCCAAATTCCTGGGGGAAAATCACTGTAAGGGAATCAGAGACAAAACTGATGGATTCTGCATGAAAATAATGCCTGTAATTCCTCCATGTCACCATAGCCAGGTTCTCTTCTCCTTTTCTTTTTTCCTCTCACCTTTCTTTATGTGACTTGTCAGCGACTAACTGCCTGTGTTCACAGGGGTATGAAAAATATCAGATTCTATTTTCTATGTCAGAAAAATTGCAATTATATGTTTGTGTCCTATCTGAAAGGAAGATTTTAAAGGAGGTTTTGTTGTTGTTGTTGTTGTTATTGTTGTTTTGCCTGGAAAGTATGTTCTGTTTCATCCTTCCTAATAAGCAGGGCCAGTGACAATCACCTGGATATGGTGTGTGTGTGTGTGTGTGTGTGTGTGTGTGTGTGTGTGTGTGTGCGCGCACATGCATTCCCAGACCATCAAGCAAGTCACAAAGTGATATATGGTGCAGTATTTGCAATAAAAACTGCTGTCACACAACCACCGATGATTTCCTTTTCTCACCTGATACCCACATTGGACCACATGTACACTAACAGTTATTCTATGAAATCGAGTTGTACGTGAGCTGATGCCTGACAAACCGTGTAGTGCCGAGTTGGCTATAAGCCATGTACGACGGGATTGAGTGGAATAACTGTTTTATTCTATCCACATTCACTGGCTTTTGAGAAACGGAGCATTTTTATGTTTATTTTTTGCAAAGTTGATAAATAAAAACTTTATACAAAACGTCCAACAGAATAATTTCTGCTTAGAATGTAAACAAATCAGTAAAATGACCGTAGCAATTTGTGAAAAATGCTATAATAATAATTCTTGAAAAAAAAGGATACATTCTTACCAGGCGGCACGGTGGTGTAGTGGTTAGCGCTGTCGCCTCACAGCAAGAAGGTCCTGGGTTCGAGCCCTGGGGCCGGCGAGAGCCTTTCTGTGCGGAGTTTGCATGTTCTCCCCGTGTCCGCGTGGGTTTCCTCCGGGTGCTCCGGTTTCCCCCACAGTCCAAAGACATGCAGGTTAGGTTAACTGGTGACTCTAAATTGACCGTAGGTGTGAATGTGAGTGTGAATGGTTGTCTGTGTCTATGTGTCAGCCCTGTGATGACCTGGCGACTTGTCCAGGGTGTACCCCGCCTTTCGCCCGTAGTCAGCTGGGATAGGCTCCAGCTTGCCTGCGACCCTGTAGAAGGATAAAGCAGCTAGAGATAATGAGATGAGACATTCTTACCATCAAATACTTTATTACCTTGCCTGGGACGGAGTCCACCATGGGATGAGGTATTGTTTTTGGTGGGGTTTCTTTGTTTTTTGTTAGCAACATTATGGGAAAATGGCTGGACCAATCTTCATGAAACTTTCAGGATAGATGGGCATTGGTCTCAAATAGAACCTCCAACATTTTGAGGGTTATCCGGTCAAGGTCAAGGTCAAAATCTTTTTTTCATGATCTTCCTTCATATTCATCATATTTACTTCAAACCAAATCCAAAATGTTCATCTTTCAATTCTGCTTCCACTGAAATGCTACACAATGGGGCATCTCTCATAGTTTTATTTGCAGTTTGGGTCAAATGTCAGGGGTCAAGGTCACAGGTTTTCAGAGGCTCATAACTGGGAAACGGTTCAAGATAGAGAGATACTTAATATTATTGGCATGTAGGAAGTCATACGGTATATGGGCTTTCATTTGTCCCCATAATCTTTGACCATGAGTGACCTTGAAAGGTCAAACTCAAGGTCACGGGTTTTCAGAAGCTCATAACTTTAAAATAGTTAATGATGGACAGATGTTTGCCATTATCAACATATAAGAAGTCCCATATGGGCTTTCAGTTGCCACCATGACCTTTGACCTTGAATAACTTTGAAATGTCAAACCCAAGGTCATGGATTTTCATAGGGCTATAACCTGCCAGCTGATGATTGAGAAATATTACAATCATCAACATATAGGTAGTCCCATATGGGCTTTAATTTAGCACCATGAATGTTGACCTTGAAATGTCAAACTGAAGGTCACAGATTCACCTTATAAAGTGAATAGGCCAGACTGCCGGGCAAGGTTTGTTTTGCCTGGCAACACTTATTCCATATTTTGTTGCTTTAAAAAAAAAAAAAAAATATATATATATATATATATATATATATATATATATATATATATATATATATATATATATATATATATATATAAATATTTTGGGGGGTTTTGTTTTCGAGTAGATTTTTTATTTCGTCCTCGGTTGGTTCAGCAACACGCTCCGCCATTTTCTTCTTCTTTAGGGTATTTTTGGTGGTTGACAAACCAACTTACAAAGGTGCATTACCACCACTGACTGGGCTGGAGTGTGGAACAGGAGATATTGGGGAGGGGAAATTATATTCTTTTAGCTATTTCTGTTTCTTTTAAATACTTGATAAAATGATATCTGACTTGATGCGCTCTGCCATTTTGTTTTTCTCTACTCATGAGCTGATAGCCTAGTAGTAGAGTAGCCAATCAGAGTGCACATTTGCTCATATCCAGTGAATGTGGATAGAATAAATGGCACTATCCTCTTAGCAGCGTATGAATACAATCATAGTTACAGAACAAAAAAGCTGTGAATAGCCTTTTCTCATCTCTTCTGCTACAGTGAGTGTATTTTTAAAAATATTATGAATGCTTTTTCTAGAGGATAAAGCTGTCATTTAGTTATCTTCATGAACTTGCTATGTGCTGTTGCACTGAATTCCCCTTCTCTCCTGATGGGTCGGTTTCTCCCTCAGCACTATCCTCGGAGGATTTCAAATTCCCCTGTCCAGCTAAACAGAAGGCCTGTGAATATGTGCTACTGAAATGCTTGAGCGGTTTTCCCTCAACGTGCCACATGTCATTCTTTGTAGAGTCTGTTACATTAAATGCTCCCCCAGCTCTCCCTCAAGACTATGGCTAGCATGGTTGGATGGTTTTCCCTTGCTGTACAGGGCACTGTTTACTATTGCTGAGTGTGCTAAATTAGCTGGATTTACATCCCCCCCTTGTCTAATTGACCAACACACTTGAGTTTTTCTGTTGGTGACTACAGCTCTCTTGTGTCCTTACACAATGTCATTTGATGAAAGTGAAAGATCCTTATCTCACTGGAAGTGTTTTTTCTGGCTTTTTTTTTTTATCTTATGTTACATATGTATGCTTAAAATCATTACTATTAAAATTATAGGGCAATTCATGTCTGACAACCTTTCATCAGTTCTGTCAGGTTTGTCAATAATTACATAAAGAGCAATGTTTTCAGTATCTGGTAATTAAACTAAAAACTGAATTTATGTATACAAAATGCCACTTATCCTATAATTAAAATAAATGGTAGATTGTACTCACGTTTATTGCATCATATAAAATTACTGTCAGTGAGCCTAAAAGGATGGCTAAATTAGAGCATAGTACTGCAGAAAGTGCAAGGGTGATGCTTTACGTCTATGCCTCTGACAACAACATTACCCTTGAGGAGCAACTCTTGCTTTGGTGAGGCATGATCTATGCTGTTCAGTGATCCATGGGTCGTTCCTGACCTAAGGCGACGCAGTCAAGCATACAGCCATGTGGTGGGGCAAAAGGATGGCACAAAATAATGCCAGTGCGCCTAACTGCAAACACCAAAAGAGGCCTGATGCTGCACAGGAAACATAAAGTTTATATCCTCCATCAGTGCAATACTACAACCCCGCTGTGACCTTACAGATCTTTGTTTCTCTTCTCAGTTCATCAGGACTCAATTAGTTCTCAATATTTTAGAATTATTCTTTATCACTTCCCTGCCTTATCTGATTACCACATAAAGAAAATATGATTTTGTTCTTTGCTACATATAATGACAACGTAACCAAATTACTTAACCAATTTTAAAACTATCCTACTGCTGGCAGAGATGTGCAGACATGTGAAGGCACTGCTTTCTGGTATTTGTCAGAGTCAAAGATTTGCCTAAGTATATACCATGTATTCTAATTTTGGAAACTTGCCCTCATCCAGGTCTGCATGCTGATATAAAGCCTGTAGAGACTTTGACCATGGCATGGTTGTTGGTACTAAATGGGCTGGGTTGAGTATTTCATAAACTACTGATCTCATCTCATCTCATCTCATTATCTGTAGCCGCTTTATCCTTCTACAGGGTCGCAGGCAAGCTGGAGCCTATCCCAGCTGACTACGGGCGAAAGGCGGGGTACACCCTGGACAAGTCGCCAGGTCATCACAGGGCTGACACATAGACACAGACAACCATTCACACTCACATTCACACCTACGGTCAATTTAGAGTCACCAGTTAACCTAACCTGCATGTCTTTGGACTGTGGGGGAAACCGGAGCACCCGGAGGAAACCCACGCGGACACGGGGAGAACATGCAAACTCCACACAGAAAGGCCCTCGCCGGCCACGGGGCTCGAACCCAGGACCTTCTTGCTGTGAGGCGACAGCGCTAACCACTACACCACCGTGCCGCCTAAACTACTGATCATCTGGGATTTTCACACACAACAGTCTTGAGTTTACACAGAATGGTGTGAAAAGCAAGTGGCAGGTCTGCTGTCCAATCACTCACCTAGTCTTTTCCCCCCATCTTCTGCTGTCTAATTTTGGTGTTGCTTGTGTCCACTGTAGCCTCAGATACCAGTTCTTGGCATACGGGAGAAAAACCTGATGCATTCTGATATACTTTTCTGCTTACCATAGATGTAAACAGTGGTTATTTGAGTTGCATAGCCTATCAGGCTATCTGGTATTTCTCCTCTGATCTCTCTTATCAACAAGTGGTTTCTACCCAAATAACTGCTATTCAGTGGAAAGGGTGGTGGTTGTTGTGCATGAAAAGTTTCTGAAAATCCTCAAAGCCGCCTGTCTGGCATCAACAACCATGCCACAGTCATAATCATTGATGTCACATTTTCCCCAGTTCTGATATTTGACATGAATATTAACTGAAACTTTTGTATTTGAATGATTTCAGGCATTGCACTACTGCTGCCATATAATTGGCTGATTGAATAAGAAGGTGACCGAACATAAGTTCCTGAAGAGACACACTTTCTGTAACATTTGCTCCTCTGAACAATGCAATAAGACATAACACGCTGTTGATGAGGAGAGCCATAAAAAAGGAGAAATGTATTGTCTATATAGTTGCTTTTTGTTCCTCCTCTTGACCTTGATATGTTTGATAATTATAAGTAAAACTTCCTGCTTATATTTAGAATATACATTTCTAACTTTCTCAGCACAGATTATTTGAAAAGATAGGGATATCATTGTTTAGAGAACAAAGCAATGCAAAATAATTCCACTGCACCAGTATCACACCAACTGCAGTCAAAGTTATTCAAGCAAAAGCCTTCACATCAAAGCGCTGACCTTGCTAAACCTTCCCATAATAGGGGATAAAATTATCCTCAGTTAGCCCTGGCTGGCTATACATGACCCCTGTGATCTTCTGTACAATGAAATGGGAGATCATACAGTGGAGCATGTTTTATTTTGCCCAGTACATGACCTCATGAAAAGTTACTCAGTCCTCTCAAACATGTTTAATATTACTCCACAGAGTACTGTACAATATACGTTGCAATATACAACCCCAATTCCAAAAAAAGTTGGGACACTTTGTAAAACGTAAACAAAAACAGAATGCAATGATTTGTAAATCATGGAAACCCTAAATAGTACGAAGACAACATATCAAATGTTGAAACTGAGAAATCTTTTAGAAATCTTATGTGTGTTATATATATTAGAGAGAGAGGATATTACATGAAGGCGGCACGGTGGTGTAGTGGTTAGTGCTGTCGCCTCACAGCAAGTAGGTCCGGGTTCAAGCCCCGTGGCCGGCGAGGGCCTTTCTGTGTGGAGTTTGCATGTTCTCCCCGTGTCCGCGTGGGTTTCCTCCGGGTGCTCCGGTTTCCCCCACAGTCCAAAGACATGCAGGTTAGGTTAACTGGTGACTCTAAATTGACCGTAGGTGTGAATGTGAGTGTGAATGGTTGTCTGTGTCTATGTGTCAGCCCTGTGATGACCTGGCGACTTGTCCAGGGTGTACCCCGCCTTTCACCCGTAGTCAGCTGGGATAAGCTCCAGCTTGCCTGCGACCCTGTAGAACAGGATAAAGCGGCTACAGATAATGAGATGAGATGAGATATTACATGGCTGCATGAAGATATGAACTTTATCTTCAAGTGGTGAATGTATGTCACGAGTGAGTGAAGCAAATGAGTGAAAATATTTTCGACATGAGAAGATAAACTTCATGTCTTCATGAAACCGTGTAATGTTCTTTATATTATAAGGACACATCCACAAAAAAAAGCAAGTTAATCAAAAGAATTTTAATTTTGTGCCAGTTTGCCATTTTGACAATGTGCATCTAGTCAGTGGGAAAACACTGGGGGTTACGTCATCGGAATTAAATATCGGTAAATAGGTCACTCAGATCCGTGATGTATTTCATATGAAAAATGCGAGTGTTTCAACGCAAGAAGATAAACTTCATATCTTCAAGCTAACATGTGATGTAGTTTTTATTATACAGACACGTTCACAAACAAAAAATACCCAAATTTATCAAAACAATTCATCGATTTCCTCACAAGTGACATCTAGAGATTTATGTCACGGTTTTGGTTCTGCATGTCCTGGATGTAGCTTGTATGAAAAATATGAGTGGTGTATTTCCCAGTAAAACACTCGTCTGTCCGTCCGTCTATCTATATGCTCAATGCCTGCAATGCGTGCAACAAAATACTGGAAAAGTTGTGCGTGGGCAAACAGTGGAACAAATAATGTTCCTCAATTTAAAATTGCAAAGAATCACATTTACAGTTCATAATATCATTAAAAGATTCAGAGAATCCAGAGAAATCTCTGTACATAAGGGACAAGGCTGAAAACCAACATTAGATACCTGTGAGGTTTGAGTCCTCAGACAACACTGTATTAGTAATAATAATAATAATAATAATAACAATTACCTCAGGGCGGCACGGTGGTGTAGTGGTTAGCGCTGTCGCCTCACAGCAAGAAGGTCCTGAGGCCGGCAAGGGCCTTTCTGTGCGGAGTTTGCATGTTCTCCCCGTGTCCACGTGGGTTTCCTCCGGGTGCTCCGGTTTCCCCCACAGTCCAAAGACATGCAGGTTAGGTTAACTGGTGACTCTAAATTGACCGTAGGTGTGAATGTGAGTGTGAATGGTTGTCTGTGTCTATGTGTCAGCCCTGTGATGACCTGGCGACTTGTCCAGGGTGTACCCCGCCTTTCGCCCGTAGTCAGCTGGGATAGGCTCCAGCTTGCCTGCGACCCTGTAGAAGGATAAAGCGGCTAGAGATAATGAGATGAGATGAGATGAGATGAACAATTACCTCAATGTGTCCTGACGCAGCCTTAGGGATAAGATGGATTCACACTCAACCCTCACAACCCCAAGCACCTCTGCTGAGATACAAGACATGGGAGCTGATGGAAATTGAACAGAAAATAATCTATGTTCAAACTGGGAGTAAACACTTTCAAAATATGAAGGTGTCTGGCACCAACATGAATCCTGAACTCATTCTCAGAAGTCTGAATTTTCCTACCAATTAGTAATTTCCAGTAATAATTTACACAGGAAGTTTAGAGGTGAAATGTCCAGCAGGTTCCCTGGCTGTGCTCAGCAGGTGCAGCTTTCAGCTGAACCTTCCTCGATGTGAACAAGTTCACAGGCTTCCAGAAGCTAACCTGCTGAGCACAAACTTTATCAAAATATATTAAATCATTTTTCAGGCATGTTAGTTCGTCAAATGTCAGTAATGTACTGTATGAACAGGAAATGTCAGATAAAAGGATCTGCTCTGAATAATTGTGATTAAGTGCTCCATTTTCAGATATGAACATGATGGAGAATATGAATTCTGCACTGAAAGAATAATTAAATATCGAAACTCTCACAAAACTAACATTTTCAAGCCAATTGTAATTTCCTACCCGCAACTAAAATCTGATTAACCTCACTGGGGAACTCTACATTCCGTACATTCTGCAGAAATGGCAATTATTATTCTCAAGGTTTCTCCATGTAATGCTATATTAAGGAGTTGTCATGGAAATTTGACAATGGTGTGTTATGTATAGAATGACCTGAAAGAACTCAGAAAAGACTGACTTTGGTAGTCATCGCAAGGATTCTTCTTCTCATCTCATCTCATTATCTCTAGCCGCTTTATCCTGTTCTACAGGGTCGCAGGCAAGCTGGAGCCTATCCCAGCTGACTACGGGCGAAAGGCGAGGTACACCCTGGACAAGTCGCCAGGTCATCACAGGGCTGACACATAGACACAGACAACCATTCACACTCACATTCACACCTACGGTCAATTTAGAGTCACCAGTTAACCTAACCTGCATGTCTTTGGACTGTGGGGGAAACCGGAGCACCCGGAGGAAACCCACACGGACACGGGGAGAACATGCAAACTCCGCACAGAAAGGCCCTCGCCGGCCATGGGGCTCGAACTCGGACCTACTTGCTGTGAGGCGACAGCGCTAACCACTACACCACCGTGCCACCCCGGATTCTTCTTCTATCCAAGTATATTAAGTCAAATCAAGTCAAGTTTATTTGTATAGCGCTTTTAACAATAAACATTGTCGCAAAGCAGCTTTACAGAATTTGAACAACTTTAAACATGAACTAATTTTATCCCTAATCTATCCCTAATATATTAAAACTGTGGTGATAATCAAAATGTCAGGTGATGTCTCAAAACGCATCATGTGCTGTATGAAATTGATTTAATTAGGTAAACTCTTTTGCTAAGATCAGTTCTTGTTGGAGGTTCTTGGTTTGAGCCCCGTGGCCGGCGAGGGCCTTTCTGTGTGGAGTTTGCATGTTCTCCCCGTGTCTGCGTGGGTTTCCTCTGGGTGCTCTGTTTTCCTCCACAGTCCAAAGACATGCAGGTTAGGTTAATTGGTGGCTCTAAATTGACGGTAGGTGTGAATGGTTGTTTGTCTCTGTGTCAGTCCTGCGATGACCTGGAGACTTGTCCAGGGTGTACCCCACCTCTTGCCCATAGTCAGCTAGGATAGGTTCCAGCTTGTCCACGACCCTGCACAGGATAAGCAGTTACAGATGATGGATGGATGGAGTTCTTGTCGGAATAATAAATGTGACCAGCATTTCCCATGTACCAGTTGTCTTCTCCCTTAAGAATGAGATGTTGGTGGAGTTTAAACCTCGATTGCAGTTGTTACTTTAAAAGTGCTGTAGAGAAGCATGATAATGGGGGGGGGGGGGAATCTTGCCTGGTGTCTAGGCCAATTTGCATCTACAATGTTTCTGAAGCATTTTATTTGTTTGTAAAAAGACAAATAACAGTTCAAATCCATATTGTGTTTTAAATGCTTTTTTGGTAATTACAGAATAATTAATTGTTTGGAAGTCTTTTAAAGGAAAACTGAAGGCAATTTTTTTTAATCAAAATTCTATTTCTCTCATTTTATAAAATGTAGGAATGCATTCGTGGCAGCTATTTTGTCACTGCTATAGCAAGTTATAAGTGTTTGAAATATGCTATGTAATATATCAGTCCATATGTCAAAGCAATGGCCGTAAACTAGATTCGTTGAGACCTGTGCGAGACATCGTAGGACGGAAGTAAAACATACAGCGGAAATCAAAGTGACCAACATCTGCCAGTGTTGTCAAAAGACGTGCACGCCCTCCTTCGAATGCTGACGTAATCAAGCCGGAAGTTTTCCCTGTGTCCAAAATCGCTCCCTACTCACTATCCATCCATCCATTATCTGTAGCTGCTTGTCCTGTTCTACAGGGTCGCAGACAAGCTGGAGCCTATCCCAGCTGACTGTGGGCGAGAGGCGGGGTACACCCTGGACAAGTCGCTAGGTCATCGCAGGGCTGACACCCTACTCACTATATAGGGTATTATACAGTGGGGACAACATTTTGTAGTGCTGTCCGAAACCTTAGTGAAGATTATGTGGCAAATGTGCTCAGTATTATGTGTATGTGGCAGCGGGGGCATGGTTAAGCATCGGTCTGTGACCGGAGGGCGGAGTCAGGGAAGGTAAGTGGCAGAATCACTGCACCTGATGTTAATTAACATGTGTTTGTGTGTCTTCCCCAGTGACCGCGCCCTATTTAAGGAGAGAGCAAGAGCAGAGAGCTCTCTCCCGAACCAGACACCAGATGTGTGTGCGCGAGTGTTTGTCTATGTGTTGCTGAGAGACCACTGAAAAGTGTGTAAAATAAAAAGGATTTTGAAACTTAGTTCTGTCCTGCTGTCTTCTGTGCTCCTCCCACTCGTATGAACTGCCACAGTGTATTTATCACAAAAATACATGCATGTATTTATTATTTTGAAAACCCACCAGCCGCCTGATCTGGCACATTTTAATTGTGCGACAGTAATGACGTAAATACCAGCGCGACGGACTAGTCCTTATCCTGTCATCTTTCCAACTCTTCTCTACTCCATGTTGGTTCGAAGTCGTATGGAATAATCATCACTGATGAAGCTGGCAAATCTCGAAATTAATCTAAATTGGAATGATATGGCGATCTGGCCACTGTGTAAACAGTATTCAAAATGGCGGCGCTGACACTTCACGTTTCGAAGTCTCGCACAAGTCTCGTGAAGATTACACGGATAAGCAACACCTAAAACCGAATGGCTAAAAACCGAAAAGGCCGATAAATGTAATATAATATGCCAATACGAGTCACGATATAAGGTTAATAAAACCGAAATCGTAATTGAATAACACATTAATTAAGAAATAAAGCAAGTTTAAAAATGACTTCAGTTCCCCTTTAAAGAGCTGTTGCTATGATTTACATGACCTGCGTAGTCTCGTCACTGAGAGCCCACTAAAGGAGCAATGAAAGTAAACCAACAGCACAATCCTGCAGGCTCATAAATTGCCCATTATTGAGACAGCCAGCCAGTGTAGAAACTCAGCATGATTATCTCATCTCATCTCATTATCTCTAGCCGCTTTATCCTGTTCTATAGGGTCGCAGGCAAGCTGGAGCCTATCCCAGCTGACTACGGGTGAAAGGCGGGGTACACCCTGGACAAGTCGCCAGGTCATCACAGGGCTGACACATAGACACAGACAACCATTCACACTCATATTCACACCTACGGTCAATTTAGAGTCGCCAGTTAACCTAACCTGCATGTCTTTGGACTGTGGGGGAAACCGGAGCACCCGGAGGAAACCCACGCGGACACAGGGAGAACATGCAAACTCCGCACAGAAAGGCCGTCGCCGGCCACGGGGCTCGAACCCGGACCTACTTGCTGTGAGGCGGCAGCGCTAACCACTACAACACCGCGCCGCCCAGCATGATTATATTATCTGTAAATAAATTCATGATCCAACGATGTGATCACATCATGTGTGAGACATCTGGATTCTCAGGAAAGAAGGAACTCTTCTGTTCAGATGTACGAGTTTGACTGTATGTCCATTTTATTACTGATGCATGGTTTAATTGTTCTGACACTAGAATGTTTCTTATAACCACATTTATCTCTTCCGTAATAAAATCTGTATTTCCTCTGTGGTCGCAAGATTTTTAAAGGCTCTGCGGTTGACTCTACAATTACACCACCTCACAGCTGATTTTCAACCATAATATCCTCTCACACAGAGTATTTAGTGGGCAGTCTCTGGTGCAGTTTACGTAATGAGTTCCAGCCTTAGTAAATTGAATATTAATTTCAGATACATTACCAGCACATTTATGGCTGCATCAAGTTCTCTTCTGACCTGTGCCTCATCGAGTGCATATCTGGCCCACTGAGTTGAATGTAATGTGGTGTTGTGATGTTTCAGTTCTATGCTTTGATATTTGTAAAATGACAATGATATTTGAAACACTGTTTCTAGAGTTAATACCAAAGTCTAGTCACATAAATCTCGTCAATGTTAATATTCAGGATATTGAACTGTGTAAAAATGTTATGTATTTGTTGTTTTAAGATGTAAAGCTTGCCCTAAATCCAAACAGCAATAACATAATCTATGGTATATATAAAAAGGAATTAATAAAGAATATCAAGTTTTAAGCTGCATGTTTAGGAAATTGATTGGTGAGTGGAAATGGTAAAGATCTTAATCCAAAGGGATGTATAAACTTATTCATATAATCTAATGTAGAATCTTATTAGAATTGGAAAGTAAAGCACCTGGGTTTATACAGTTAATGAAAACTAAGCCTAAAACGAACAAAAAAAAAGTTAAATAATAAAATAAAAATATTTTTTAAAATAAAATTGCAATTTTAAAACAAGCAAAAAAAAAAAAAAAACACCCTGAAAACTAAATTAAAAACTACAATGAACAATGCAACACTAACTAAAAAAAAAAAAAAACAATTGCATGTAAAATCAACTTCATTTTCATTTCTTTTTTTCCCCCTGGAGACAATAAGGGCATGTCCATGTAGCATTTTTTTTTTTTCTGGCAGAAAAGTGCTAGCATGGCGCTAGCTTGTGAAACGCGCTAGCTTGTGTCCTATTTAGTTATGGCATATCTATGGTTGTGGGCAGCACGGTGGTGTAGTGGTTAGCACGGTCACCTCCCAGCAAGAAGGTTCCAGGTTTGAACTTCATAACTGATGGAGAGGCCTTTCTGTGTGGAGTTTGCATGTTCTCCCATGTTTGTGTGGGTTTCCTCTGGGTGCTCTGGTTTCCCCCACAGTCCAAAAGCATACTGGTTAACTGGCTACTCTAAATTGCCCATATGTGTGAATGTTTGTAAATGGTTGAGAGTAGAAAACCTCAATAATAATCTGGTAGAAGGCAATGGGAAACTGCTACTGTAAGTCTTCCTTAGAAACTGATGGCTGGAGTCGTCAGAGTGACCACGTCACTGTAGTGATATGCCAAATATATACAGTAGATAGTGCAATACCTGAAAAACTAACTAAAACTACTCAATTCCTCAAAAAAGAGACACAAAACTCCTTGTAAAACTAGCTAAAATAAACAAATAAAAAAGTGTGATACTAAATAAAAATAAAAACAAATGAAAATTTAAAATTGTGGGTGGCACAGTGGTGTAGAGGTTAGCACCGTTGCCTCACAGCAAGAAGGTTATGGGTTCGAGCCCAGCGGCCGGCAAGGGTCTTTCTGTGTGGGGTTTGCATGTTCTCCCCGTGTCTGTGTGGGTTTCCTCCGGGTGCTCCGGTTTCCCTCACAGTCCAAAGACATGCAGGTTAGGTTAGCTGGTGGCTCTAAATTGACCGTAGGTGTGAATGTGAGTGTGAATGGTTGTTTGTCTCTGTGTGTCAGCCCTGTGATGACCTGGTGACTTGTCCAGGGTGTACCCCGCCTCTCACCCATAGTCAGCTGGGATAGGCTCCAGCTTGCCTATGAACCTGCAAAGGATACATGGTTATGGATAATGGATGGATGGATGAATGGTCTTCCAGGACAAAATTAAATATTACACAAAAATGTTTGTATGTCAGTAAAGAAAGCAGCATATTGCTGTACATAACAGACTACTTTTCAGACAAGAACATCATGAAGACTGCTGGGTTTTGCTGCAAAATTAAGAAGGACGTGTGATAGTCAAAGTGTCCAGAAGAACTGCAGCTGATTCTGTAAGATGCTCAGTAAAACTTGCAGCTTAGTTCCTTATAAAACTGCACTAACTGGACCTGAGACTTTTTTTTTTTAAGCAAAAGGTTGTCACACCAAACATTGACTTTTTCATGCATTGCTTCATACTGATCTTTATGGTATTTTTATTTTTTTATGTCGAAACATTTAATGTCCTTATTTTTGAAGGCATCTTTGCTCTACAGCATTTCATCAGACGTGCCTAAGACTTTTGCACAGTACTGTGTATAAAAAGCAGCCCAACCATTTGTAGGAGTTTGTGGGAATGGCTATGGATAAAGCCGGAGTGAAACAGACAGGCACATCTATTTTTACAAATAATATACTCTGTTGTCAATGTGGGCTTTCTGCAATTCTTTTTGTTCATCAAGGCCACAAAGAGTGGTTACTCACATTAAAGAATCTCTCCATTCTCTACTGAAATCTCTCATCAATCAGGCATTTCTACCAGCAGAGTTGTCACTCACTTTTTTTTTTTTGGCACCATTCTGTGTAAACTCTAGAGACTGATCCCCAGGAGATCAGCAGTTTTGAAATACTCAGATAAACCCATCTTACATCAACAACCATGCCACAGTAAGTCACTGACATCCCCCACCCCCCATTCTGATATTAAATGATCTTCAACTGAAGCTCATGACCTATATCTGCTTGATTTTATGCTGCAGTATGATTAGCAGACTAGATAACTGCATGAACGTACAAGTGAACACATATTCCAAATAAAGTAATTAGTGAGAGTGTATACAGTATACAGTGCCTTGCAAAAGTATTCATCCCCTTTGGTGTTCGTCCTGTTTTGTCGCATTACAAGCTGGAATTAAAATGGATTTTTGGAGGGTTAGCACCATTTGGTTTACACAACAGGCCTACCACTTTAAAGGTGCACATTGGGGTTTTTTTAGCGACACAAACAATAATTAAGATGAAAAAACAGAAATCTGGAGTGTGCATAAATATTCATCCCCTTTCGTATGAAACCCCTAAATAAGAGCTGGTCCAACCAATTCACTTCATAACTCACATAATTCATTGATTAAGATCCACCTGTGTGCAATCAAAGTGTCATATGATCTGTCACATAATGTCTGTATAAATCAACCTGTTCTGGAAGGACCCTGACTCTGCTACACTACTAAGCAAGCAACAAGACAACAAGGAGCACTCCAAACAGGTCAGAGACAAAGTTGTGAAGAAGTATAGATCAGGGTTGGGTTATAAAAAATATCCCGAACTTTTAATATCCCATGGAGCACCATTCAATCCATTACAGCAAAATGGAAAAAAAAATATGTCACCACTACAAACCTGACGAGAAGGCCGCCCACCAAAACTCACAGACCGGACAAGGAGGGCATTAATCAGAGATGCAACAAAGACACCAATGATAACACTGAAGGAGCTGCAATGCTCCACAGCGAAGATGGGAGTGTCTGTCCAGAGGACCACTTTAAGCCGTACACTCCACAGAGTGGAACTTTATGGAAGAGTGGCCAGAAAAAATCATTGCTGAAGAAAACATGTTTGGAGTTTGCCCAGCAGCATGTGGCAGACTCCCCAAACACATAGAAGAAGATTCTCTTGTCAAATGAGACTAAAATTGATCTTTTTGGCCATCATGGGAAATGCCATGTGTGACACAAACCCAACACCCTGAGAACACCATTCCTACAGTGAAGCATGGTGGTAGCAGCATCAAGCCGTGGGGATATCTTTCATCTGCAGGGACAGGAAACTGGTCAGGACTGAAGGAAAGATGGATGGCACTAAATACAGGGCAATTCTGGAGGAAAACCTGTTTGAGTCGGCCACAGGTTTGAAACTGGGATGAAGGTTCATGTTCTAGCAGGACAACGACCCTAAATATATTGCAAAATCTCCACTGGAGTGGTTTAAAGGGAAACATTTAAATGTCTTGGAATGGCCTAATCAAAGCCCAGACCTCAATCCAATTGAGAATCTGTGGCATAACTTAAAGATTGCTGTACACCAACGCAACCCATCGAACTTGAAGGAGTTGGAGCAGTTTTGCCTTGAGGAATTCACAAAAATCCCAGTGGCTAGATGTGCTAAGCTAATAGAGACTTACCCCAAGAGACTTGCAACTGTAATTGCAGCAAAAGGTGGCTCTACAAAGCTTTGACTTGGGGGGCTGAATACCTATGCACACTCCAGATTTTTTTTTTTTTAATCTTAACTGTTTGTGTCACAATAAAACAACAATTTGTGCTTTTAAAGTGGTAGGTATGTTGTGTAAATCGAATGGTGCTAACCCTCCAAAAATACATTTTAATTCCAGCTCATAATATGACAAACAGGACAAACACCAAGGGGGATGAATACTTTTGCAAGACACTGTATAGAAAATGTCAGAATTTGAGCTTTTGTAGGGTTTTCCCAGGCTGCCACATATTTATATTCTTTTTTTTATCAATTCAAACATCTAGAACTTACTGTTCAGTGATAGTACAGTAACAGATTTTATTTTATTAACAAACTCTTAAAATCTTGCGTTTTATAGATCAATTTTATTTCGACACTGAATCAGTCAAAAACAATTTTGTTGTTTTTAACCAGTGTATTCTCCTACCCATAATTCACCATGACTGCTGCCTCTGTGCATCCTTTGCCAAATCCCAACTCCCTAGCAGACACAAGTGCACATGTCTGTATTGCTGATTCTGTCATTCCATGAGCTGATGCAACACAAAAATAATTGTCAAGAGTACGGAGGCTCCCACCATGGCCACCGATGATGCCATATGTGTTTGAAGCCCTGGCCTGGTCCTTTCTATGTATATGGCTCTCATATGTATGAGCTGGCAGTTTTGTAGTGCCAAGTGTTACTGTGTTCTGCTATTTTCCTCTTTCCCCCCCCAGTGGAACGGCAGCCTCTGGCTCTTCTAATTGGCCAATTTTCTGTCAGCAAGCTCAGTGAAGCAGCGAGGCAGGTTCAGTCAGCCATGCATTCAGCTGAGGAGAAAAGGAGACGAGGGAGAAAGAGAGAGATGTAGTATATGTGCCTCTGGCTGTGTATTATGTATGTATGTCTATCTATCTGTCTGTCTGTCTTTTGAAATATGTCATACTTGCTGAATATATAGCATGTGCACTGTACAACGAAATGTGAGATGTGACTGAGCTAGAGCTTGCCAACTAGACTGAATTCTATCAGGAGTCTAGGGTGAGTATTGACTTTCTTAATACTCTTCACCCTCCAACCTGTCACATTGGAGCTATCCCATCCTACCTCTACTTTCCTCCTGACTCACAATCCCTAAACACCCATCCCGGCGTGTCCAAAGGCCATTCATTATTCCCTCCCAATCTCCATCTCAGCTTATTAAAAAGCCAAGTCTGCTTGTGTCCGGACAATAATTGAGTGGTTTGTGATGTCTGTCACTGCTGTTGGTTTCATTCTGCCAGGCTAATTTGCTGTTATGAGCTCGTCAGCTAAGACTGAAAATGACCCTTGTCACTCAGGCTGATGCATCGCTGCAGTACATCATTACTGGAGCCGCTCGTCTGAGCCGGATGGAATGGAGACACACTAAAAAGTGAGAGGGTCTAAGTGATGGGCTGTAACAGTGTGTTGACACGTAAGAGACCCAGGGAGTGCAGTAATGAGCATAAACACAACAGTCTACAGACTTGTAATTTTTATGTGGAAGATATCATTAGTGGCTCCTAATTGTGTGTGGGATGATGTTTGGAATAAAGTGTATGTTGAATGCGCTATACAAAGTGATGTTATTTGGTTGACATTGTATTAATTTGTTTTGTGATTCAACGGTTTGTTCTCCAGCAGTGGGTAGCCAAGAAAATTAGTCGAATATCTCGGATAATGACCAAAAATGAAACAATACATGTGGAAAAACCAGACCAAGCTCTGATCCAGTTCTCTTAATGTCTTATTTGCTGGCATCCCTCTTTAAACCACTTTTCTGCCTGGTGCTAAATCAGCTGTCACAGGAGCAGACTGAATCAAGGTGGATGTTTTTTAGGTTTTGTTGCCAGTGACATACCGGTATGACAGTGAAACCCTGGTAAGCGCAGAGGAAACATTTAAGAACAAGGACATCCTCTCTGTGTGTTGGTGTGTAAGTATTTATGTGAATATTTAAGCTTATGACGAATTGCACATAGCTTGTGTCACCTGTATGACAGGTGTTGGCATGCGCTGATATGGTGATTACAAAAAAAAAAAAAACGTACATCAGATGAAATGTGTCATGGTTCCCTGGTTAGCTATCCATCAGACCTACACTAGACCTAAAGGCAGATTTAAAACCCTCCCTGTACTTCCTGTAACTCCACCTGGAACTGTTGGTATTTTAGAGCTGTCTCTTGTCTCGTTTTTTTTATTGGCATCCTCTCATCACTCTTATACCTTCATCCCTCTTCATCGTTCATTTTCCGTCTATACTTTTTCATCTCGTCCAACTCAATTTCTCTCCTTTTCTTTCTCTCTCACTCTTTCTCTGACTGTGGGCCAAACGTACAGGACCAGTCAAAAGTTTGGACACACTTACTCATTACTATGAATGAGTGTGTCCAAATGTGAGAAGGTGCAATATGGCAATGGATGAGGCTGTAATTGTACATTGGACCATCTACTAAAAGCCCTCTGCTTAAAGGCAGTGTAGGCAATTTTTTTTTCTTCCAGAAACATTTTTTTTTGTTATATTTCTTGGAATTCTCTTTACATCCCAATAACAATGCATAAATCAAATGCTCTGATAATAAAAAGAAAAAGGTCTGTCATCTTTGGCAGTTGCTGAGCTGTAAAAAGTCTGTCCAAGCATTTCACTCAGTTGGAATGAAATTTCTGCATGGCCTACCTGACTACAAAGCAAGAAAAGAAAGACTGAAGTAGAAAAGGCTACGTTAAAAAGGAAGTTGGATAAATACTGCTTTCACATGTTATCGGAATTATGATACAGTAAATGTGAGTTTCTGACTTGGATGTTGCACATGAATGCCACCTCAACTCGTAATTTCAAATGGGAGCTTTGGAAATAATTTTGATAAGTTGGGATGACTTTCAGCCTTTCAACATGGTGAAGAAGACAGTTTCAGTTGTGAATGGTACATTTAACAGTCATTCCAAGAAATTGAGTCGGATATGCGCCGATAGCCGACGAGGCGCATAGTGCCGAGTCGGCTATAAACCATATATGATGAAATTGAGTGGAATAATTATTTTATTCTATTCACATTTGCTGGCTTTTGCGAAACAGAGCATTTTTATGTTTTGCAAATTCAATAAATAAAAACTTTATACAAAACATCTGACAAAATAATTTCCACTTAGAATGTAAACAAACCGGTGAAATGACAGGAGCAATTTGTGAAAAATGCGATAATAATTATTCATCTCATCTCATCTCATTATCTCTAGCCGCTTTATCCTTCTACAGGGTCGCAGGCAAGCTGGAGCCTATCCCAGCTGACTACGGGCGAAAGGCGGGGTACACCCTGGACAAGTCGCCAGGTCATCGCAGGGCTGACA
This sequence comes from Neoarius graeffei, assembly GCF_027579695.1. Taxonomy (NCBI): domain Eukaryota; kingdom Metazoa; phylum Chordata; class Actinopteri; order Siluriformes; family Ariidae; genus Neoarius; species Neoarius graeffei. The sequence continues at coordinate 35,842,732 of NC_083595.1, forward strand.
CATAGACACAGACAACCATTCACACTCACATTCACACCTACGGTCAATTTAGAGTCACCAGTTAACCTAACCTGCATGTCTTTGGACTGTGGGGGAAACCGGAGCACCCGGAGGAAACCCACGCGGACACGGGGAGAACATGCAGACTCCACACAGAAAGGCCCTCGCCGGCCCCGGGGCTCGAACCCAGGACCTTCTTGCTGTGAGGCGACAGCGCTAACCACTACACCACCGTGCCGCCCCGATAATAATTATTGAAAATTTAAAAAAATGATGTGTTCTTACCATCAAATACTTTCATTCCATATTTTGTTGCTTTTTTTGTTTTCTGGGGGGTTTTGTTTTCGAGTAGAGTTTTTATTTCATGCTCAGTTGGTTCAGCAACATGCTCTGCCATTTTCTTTTCTTTTTTTGGCAGTTGGCAAATGTGCATTACTGCCACCAGCTGGGCTGGAGTGTGGAACATGTGATATTGTGTGTGTGTGTGGGGGGGGGACTATATTCTTTTATTTAGCTATTTCTGTTTCTTTTAAATACTTGATAACAAAGTGATATACTGACTTGATGCACTCTGCCATTTTGTTCTTCTCTACTCATGGTATATGAGCTGATATCCTAGTAGTAGAGTAGCCAATCAGAGTGTGCGATTGCTTATATCCAGTGAGTGTGGATAGAATAAAATGGTATTTTTTTAGCAATAAAATTATCATTAGCTATTGCTTGTGTACATAATCTACTCTGTAATTTGTGTGCACTTTATTTGAGATACTGTAGAATGAATGTTATTTAAGAATCGAAACTGGATTTCCTGAAGAACCAAATCTTGGACTGGCTTTTATTCATTGGCAAGAGCTAAGAGAGATAAAGGCTGTAAGACAGACGCTGAGCTGGTCTTCTTTCTGTTGGACTAGTAAGTAATATTATGTAACGTTATGCCAAAACGTTTGGTCAGTCTTTGTCAATTTCATACCAAATAAGCCTTGAAAGCCTTGAAATCTCAAGTATGTAATAAGTTACACTGCCCCATGTACAGTATATTATGTGCAGTACGTGCCTATATCATGTCATCAACAATGTTTTATTGGATTACACACATACTCCACATTCAGAAGAAGAAGAAGCCTTTTATTTTTGTCACATGTACACTGAAGCACAGCAAAATTCTTCTTCTGCATTTGACCCTTCTGAATCAGTGAACACAAACAAGTGAGCAATGAGCACACACACATACCCAGAGCAGTGGGCAGCTATGCTACAGCACCCAGGGAGCAGTTGGGGGTTAGGTACCTTGCTCAAGGGCACTTCAGCCATAATATAGAGAGAGGGGAAAGTGCTGTTCATTCACTCAACTCTCCTCACGGTCTTCCTGCCAGTCCTAGGAATCAAATCGGCGACCCTTTGGGTCCAAGGCTGTTTCTCTAACCTACAGGCCACAGCTGACCTTGAGCACTTTTCAAATGCTTAAAAAGTATATAGCCTCAAAATGCAAACATGGTATTTCAGAGAAACTTTGTCATTCCTTTTTTTTATTATTATTTTAGTTAGTTTAAGTTTCATCTCCAATTTCACAATACATAAAACCATGCAGTCACATTTGTGTAAAATCCTGTAATATTATTCTACCTCGTCGGTCAACATGGTTCTTTTGCTTCTGATGTTATCTTTGCAGGTTTCATATCCTTAATTTTGTCAACAAATGCACATGTGGCCTCAAACTACAATATGTACAAGATATTGGCGTAAAAGTAAATTACCCTCCCCGACTGTAGGGGGAGCCCAGTAGCAAAACATACCAATTCTTGCATAAGTGTGATGTAATATGCCATAGGACTCACTTGCAAGACTTAACAAGAGTGCTCTGAGAGCATAATATCCCCTGCTGGCAACTATGCCATAAGTATGGTAAAATGGGACTGAATTGAACAAAATTGCAATATGCCTATTACCAACATATAACAAAGAATCCTGCCATGTTTCGTGAAATTCCTCCAAAAATTGTGAGAGGAGTTGATTTCAGAAGGTGAGTACACTTCCCGGGACGGACGGAAGGACATCGCCACGACATAATCCCCCTTTGGGCCTTTCAGCCAGTGGCGGATAAAAAAGAAAAGGGGGAAAAGATTTCTTTCAAATACTGTTAATCTATTAGCATTTTTAAAAATAAATTCACAACCTTGTTGTCAGGGCCGCTGACAGCTTTGGCTGGGCCCGGGACAAAATGCTCTGAATGGGCCCCCCCAACAACCCAAACACACACCCACCTCTCTTATCCCAGTCTCTACTCACTCCAACCCTTAAATGACAGGTATTCAAAAACCATTCAACCGGTCAACAACCATTTCATTTTAGCATTTCAACATTTTTACAGTTTTAACATTTTAACATTTCCTTAGTCTGCAACTATTCAGGTGCAAAATGCAATGCGCCGGACTTTTGTTGTGCGTGCGTGCGTACTGTCCAGTGTGAAAAGCGGAGAAGAACACACCGCTCGAGAAACGGCGGGATATGATTGCGGGCTAATGTGAATATTCTTAGCTTCAATCAGATATATGAAACAGAATGTTATTAAGCCGTTGTGGTTATGAAATGATTCAATGCCCTGTGCGTTTGATATGGTGTTCAGTGTGACTTGCTCTCCCCTCGTTTGTAACATGAATTGCATGCCGCGCGTGCCTTGGTTGGGGTTACTTTACGGGGCTGGAAAAAGTTGGCTGTGTCTTACCCAGTGATGGGAATAACGGCGTTAGAAATAAACGGCGTTACTAACGGCATTACTTTTTTTAGTAACGAGTAACTAATTACTTTTTACATCGTTATAATGCCGTTCCCGTTACTTACAATAAAATACTATGCGTTACTTTATTAAAGCTGTTCTCATCTGGCAGGCTGCTTGTTCAGCCTTTCTTTACTCTGCTTTCGTGTGGGGCGGGGAGACACGAGACAACGGCACAGTAAGCCAATCAGAGTAGATTTGGACAACATACATAGGTAGGCCACGCCTACTGCACTACTGCGCGCTCTTTCAATCGGAAGACACAGCGATGGCGAGCGGTCAGCCCAGCACTGCGTTTTCACATTGGAAATACAGCCATTACTTTTCATTACTTGAAATAAAAGCAGGGGCGTATCACCCGCGGGGGATGCGTATGTTTCATCCCCCCCACTTTTGTTGAAACACAATTTCATCCCCCGCACTTTTGTCAGATTAAAATGACATCATTATGAAAATTATACAGCTACTATAAAATGTGTAACAAGGAAGTAAACTATTGCCATAACGTTAGACAAAAAACAGCCACGCAACGGACTCAAAACAGTTTTTCTCACCCGACCAATCAGCAGTTGCATGAATATAATAGCCAGTTTGTGTAGCGTGCCGAAAGCGCTCAATAATACAGTATCTGTCTGCAGAGCTGCAGAGCCAACACCAGTTTTACCGCTCCTGATTCACCGTTCCAGGTTTGACGTCGCATGCGGTGCTTACTGTGCCTGGCTCTGCGGCTCTGCAGACAGACCCTTCTCAAAGCGCTTGCGATGCCGTCATTCAAACAATTGTCCCAGGCGCCATGCCCTAAAAGATTGTGTTAATAGTAGTTACTAGTTGTAAAGTCAGTTGAGGCAAGTTTTTTATTACGAGTGTGTGTGTTTGTACCAAGTCTACTTTTCATGCATTATAACTGCTTATCACTTTTTAGAAGAGTTTTTCAATTGAGATTTAAAGGCATTTCAAATCGAATGAATGTTCAATAATTGTTGTACAGTAATGTTATTTGGCCATTAAGTGTGTGTTGTATGTGTAGTCTATTGCATAATTTTCAAATTGTATGCATTAAACCTGATGTAATGCATGATGCAAACAAGTTTTGTACACGAGTTTGAATAATTAAAGACATCAAAAGCAGGATCTGCCCCGTCTTATTTGAATGCTATACTAAAGAGGTCCTTCCAGGATGCTGCGCTTCTCCAACATGAACTGATTAGCCATGCCTCCTGCTCACACAAAGCGATCCCAGTCCAAACTGTTATGCATGATGGTGTATGATCTATACACTGTGTATGACTTCTTGGGCTATGTGAAGTTTTTGGTTTTGTTTATATCAGTGTATACCAGTGTAGGCAGCAATACTGACATCTCTGTTATAGAACAGTATCCTGTTACCTAGAATTATCACTCAATACTTTTTGCCTTCACTTACTGAATAATTACATAGCCCTGGCAGTAACAACACCAAAACCCAACATGATAGATCTCTGCATGAAATGCAGAACTTGGCTGGAGTCAACTGGATTTATAGGCTTTCTGCTGTCCTCCCTTTCATTTTCATCCATGGACCATGGGTATGAAAAAGTTCCATATCGGTCACTGACAGTACATCACAGTGTACACGCCGGGCGTGTATATAGCCATAAACCGATTTCTAATGATATGGCTTCCCCATTCCAGAACACCCCCACTTTTGGAAAGCTTGATACGCCCCTGAATAAAAGGCAAGAGTGTTTACATGCAATGCACATTATGTCGAGGAACAAAGCGTTTGTCCTCGTCAGTGGCCAGTAATTAGTAACATAATTTTAATAACTACAAAAATATATTACATTTAATAGATGTCTTATCTCACATTGTCCCACAAAAATATTAATATAGTGTAGATAACATTACTAATTGGTTCTGTTAAGTGTCCATTTCAGTCATTAAACACATTTAACATTCACTTTTATTATGATTACACTACTTGAATTTGATTTTTTTTGAGGGGGAACAAAATGTAACAGAATAATTACTTTCCCTGGTAATTAGTTACTTTTATGACAAAGTAACTCCGTTACTAACTTAGTTACTTTTTGGGAAAAGTAACTAGTAGCTATAACTAATTACTTTTTGAAAGTAACATGCCCAACACTGGTCTTACCTGGCTCAGCTGCCCCACTGCCTTTGCTAGTACCTGCTGCATCATCCGAATCTTTTTTAAAATATTTATGCAGTGAGCCCCTGAGTCTCTTGGTTTCTTCCTCTCTTTTTCTCTTTTCTTTTCTGTGCTCCTGACTTGTGCATGTTGGCAAATGGCATGCACGCTGATTGTCGAAGCGCTATGATCGAACGATGTCGTTTTTTCCCCCCTTAATCAAAGAGTCAGACCAAACCATTTTTGCATTAGGGGTGGTAGGGGGTTCTTGACGCCTTTTTCAAAGACAATAAAGGCAAAAGATCTAGAAATCATTTATTGAATGCAAATATAGCACATTTCTCCCCCAAATCAACACATTTTGAAATGAAATAAAATAATCGCAACTTCATGACAGCCCAGTTCTGGGCCCCCCCCCCATTCCTGGGCCCGGGACAACATACCCGTTTGTCCCCCCCCCCCCGTCGGCGGGCCTGCTTGTTGTAATTGCTATGACCAGGGTTATAATATCCGCTTGACAAAAGCTGCAGTTTTCTGAAAAATAATGATCTTTATATATCACCAGGGTGTCGTCACCCCCCCCCCCCAACCTCAGATTCCTGTTCTTGGATAACATGAGTAGAACCGATGTGATCTTCTGCTGTTGTAGCCCATCTGCCTGAAGCTTTGACATTTGTGCATTCTGAGACACTTTTCTGCTCACCACAGTTGCATTGAGTGGTTATTTGAGTTACCGTACTTTTCCTGTCAACTTAAACCAGTCTGGCCATTCTTCTCTAGCTACACTCATCAACAAAGGGTTTCCACATAGCTGTCACTCACTAGATGTTTTTTTTATTTTTCACATCATCCTCTGTCTAGGTTCGACACTGCATGAAAATCCATGGAGAACATCAGTTTCCAAAACACTCAAACCAGTCTGTCTGGCACCAACAAAACTTCCACAATTAAAGTCACTGAGATCACATTTTTTCTCCATTCTGATGTTTGATGTGAGCACTAACTGAAGCTTTTGGCCAGGATTGGTATGAGTTTATGTATTGCACTGGAGATTGGATAATTTCACGAATGAGCAGATGTATAAGTGTTTCTAAGTGGCCAGTGAGTGGATATGATCTTGCATTAGAAGTCGCGTAGACGATACAAACACACAGGACATAAACTCTGAGTGAGATTAATCTTTGAATTGTTGCGATTTTCATTTGCTTAGAATTTAAGCCAGATAAAATTTGCAGATATACAAAGAATTGTTTTTCAGTTTTTGAAAGAGATCATGCGTTTTTTTTTCTCTGACCTGCCAAGTGCAAGAGCCCACCAATAGTCCATCTCAGCCCCATCTATACTTGACCTTTATCAACTATGATGGACTATTTTATCCCCTTCAGATGAAGAAGGAATGCTTTCATTTCTGAGCAGTAAATCATACTTTGCTCAAGAGCTACCAAATCTCCTTGAAGCCAAATAAGATTACATACAGTGCAGGTAGATAGAGAGTTCATCACGGTCAAGGTGCGGGCATCAGTGCTTTCTCCTTTCTCTTTTTAAAGCATTTGTTTAAAGATGTGTGAAGAAGACTACTCAACATAATCACAGTGTGCAGATTTGGAAGAACTGTTAGGGGTGTTCTATCAAACTATCCAGCCATCCATTATCTGTAGCCACTTATCCTGTTCTACAGGGTCGCAGGCAAGCTGGAGCCTATCCCAGCTGACTATGGGCGAGAGGCGGGGTACACCCTGGACAAGTCACCATGTTATCGCAGGGCTGACACAGAGACAAACAACCATTCACACTCACAGTCACACCTATGGTCAATTTAGAGCCACCAATTAACCTAACCTGCATGTCTTTGGACTGTGGGGGAAACCGGCGCACCCGAAGGAAACCCACGCAGGCACGGGGAGAACATGCAAATTCCACAAAGAAAGGCCCTCGCCGGCCACTGGGCTCAAACCCAAGACCTTCTTGCTGTGAGGCGACAGTGCTAATCACTACCACCACCATGCCACCGTCGATCAAACTAAATGTAACTAAATTTATTTTAAATAAAAACAAGGGAGGGGCCTGGTGTGAACATGCTGATGGGTAATGTGTTGTTACAAAGTTTCATGAAGATGATACATTTATTTACACCCATTTAAAGTTTGGAACAAAAACAAGGGAGGGGCCTGGTGTGAACATGCTGATGGGTAATGTGTTGTTGCAAAGTTTCATGAAGATGATACATTTATTTACACCCATTTAAAGTTTGGAACAAAAACAAGGGAGGGGCCTGGTGTGAACATGCTGACGGGTAATGTGTTGCAAAGTTTCATGAAGATGATACATTTATTTACACCCATTTAAAGTTTGGAACAAATTCATCTACTTATGTTGAACTTTAAATAAAGTGGAATATGTGGTGGATGAATTCAAAAAGGCATAAGTGTGATATTGAAGAGATACCAGTTTATCATGAGTCCATGGTTTGCTCATTTTCATACCATTGTACAAACACACATCCTCAGCTGCCCTCAGAAATTGTAACAAGTACAAGTACTTGTGTAACAAGTACAATGGAATGCTTACTCCCTACTTACTCCTGCAGTATCACTTCTAAACATAAATCCTAAACAGTACTGGACATTGTCATCTCCCTGAGGGACATCTCTAGGTCTCCTTCACCCAGTACGAAGAACCTAGGGGTCATTATCAACAACAAACTCTCCTCCTCAGCAAACATCGCTGCAGTGACCTGGATATGTAGATTCCTCCTGCACAACATCCATAGGATCCTCCCTTTTCTTACCACCTACTCTACTCAGCTCCTGGTCCAAGCGCTGATCCTCTCCCACTTGGACTACTGCAATTCTCTCCTTGCTGGCCTTCCAGTTTCTGCCATCAGATCCCTGCAGCTCATCCAGAACACTGCAACTCACCTGGTCTACAACTTCCCTCGTTCTTCTGATGTTACCCCTCTGCTTGCCAAACTGCACTGGCTACCTATTGCAGCTCACATCCAATTTAAATCATTGGTGCTAGATTAGCAGGCTCCCAAGGGGTTAGAGCCAACATAGCTCCAGAGTCTGATCTGCCCCTACATGCCAGCCAGATCCCTATGCTCCACTACTACTGGTCGCCTGGCCCCTCCTCCTCTCTGCTCCAGCCCAGCCTGCTCAAGACTGCTGTCTGTCCTGGCTCCTTGTTGGTGGAATGACCTTCTCACTGAGCTCAGAACTGCCAACTCCCTGGCCACCTTCAAGCGCAGACTGAAGACTCCTCTATTCAGGCTGCATCTGTCTCCTTCTTCCCTGCCCACTGTGTAACTGTGTTTCGGTCTAGACCAACCCAGGCTGTGTACGGTTTTGTTTGGGGTCAGCTGTTTTGAGTTCTCTATTTAGTTGTACTTTATATGGTTGGTTTGTTTCCTTGGCTGGCTGAGTATCGGTATTTCAACAGAATATTACACTAGGTATTGCTGTCACTTGTTCAGGTGTACCTGACTTTTGTACTCGTTGTATGTCACTCTGGATAAGAGTGTCAGCTAAATGCCATGTAATGTAATGTAAGAGAAAGTAGGTACATAATGAGTACAATAAAAGCAAAGTATATACATAATAAGTACATGTGGAAGAAGAGACATGGCCAAACATCAGTTTGTGAAATGAGAGCGAAGCTGAGATACAGTAGGTGAGTGATGAGGAATGACACCTGTGAGTGATCTGTCGAATGAGTATTCTGTGTTGCAATGAGTGGTGAGGCAGGAATAAAAGGAAGAAGGATGAGAGCTAGGACAGCGAGAGCGAGAGAGCTGTGAACACAGAGCCAGGTGTGTATATATGTTATGTGAAATAAAATAAATGAAAAGTGAAAGTGATGGGAATAAACCCAGTATTATTGAGTTTCACCTACCTGCCTCCTGCGTCTTCTTTCCCCTCTGGACCATGAACATCACAGTACAATAAAATACAGTAAAAGTATAATAAAAGGTGAATAAGAAGAGTTACCGTATAATACTATGGTGGGCAGTGCAAACATGTAGTAAAGTGACCAAACGCTATACAGCATAGTATTAATAGCACCTTGAACTGTTTGTCATGTTCTGCAAACCATTCTTGAACAATTTTTCATTATGACACAGTGCATTATGCTGCTGAAAAAGGACATTGCCATTAGGGAATACTGTTGCCATGAAGGAGTGTACTTGGTCTTCAACAATGTTTAGGTAGGTAGTATGTGTCAAAGTAACATTCATGTGAATTCAAGGGTTCAAGGTTTCCCAGCAGCGCATCACACTACCTCCGTTGGCTTGCCTTCTTCCCATTGTGCATCCTGGTGCCATCTCTTCCCCAGGTAAGCCATTCTCACACACACACACACCCATCCACTTCATGTAAAAGAAAACATGATTCATAAGACGGCGGCACGGTGGTGTAGTGGTTAGCGCTGTCGCCTCACAGCAAGAAGGTCCTGGGTTCGAGCCCCAGGACCGGCGAGGGCCTTTCTGTGTGGAGTTTGCATGTTCTCCCCGTGTCCGTGTGGGTTTCCTCCGGGTGCTCCGGTTTCCCCCACAGTCCAAAGACATGCAGGTTAGGTTAACTGGTGACTCTAAATTGACCGTAGGTGTGAATGTGAGTGTGAATGGTTGTCTGTGTCTATGTGTCAGCCCTGTGATGATCTGGCGACTTGTCCAGGGTGTACCCTGCCTTTCGCCCGTAGTCAGCTGGGATAGGCTCCAGCTTGCCTGCGACCCTGTAGAAGGATAAAGCGGCTAGAGATAATGAGATGAGATGAGATTCATAAGACCAGGCCACCTTCCTTGGACCAATTTTGGTAGGTAGGAACTAAATAGTGCACACTGGGAACACCCCACAAGACCTGCCATTTTGGAGATGCTCAGACCCAGTCATCTAGCCATCACAATTTGGCTCTTGTCAAACTTGCTCAGATACTTACGCTTGCCCATTTTTCTTGCTTCCAACACATCGACTTTAAGAACTGACTGTTCACTTGCTGCCTCATATATCCCACCCCTTGACAGCTTCCATTGCAATGAAATAAACAATGCTATTTTCTTCACTGGTCACTGATTTTAATGCTATAGTTGATCGTTGTTGTGTGTGTGTGTGTGTGTGTGTGTGTGTGTATACAGTGCTCAGCGTAAATAAGTACACACCCCCTTTGAAAAGTAACATTTTAAACTATATCTCAATGAACACAAACAATTTCCAAAATGTTGACAAGACAAAGTTTAATATAAAATCTGTTTAACTTATAATGTGAAAGTAAGGTTAATAATATAACTTAGATTACACATTTTTTTCAGTTTTACTTAAATTAGGGTGGTGCAAAAATGAGTACACCCTACAACAAAAACTACTACATCTAGTACTTTGTATGGCCTCCATGATTTTTAATGACAGCACCAAGTCTTCTAGGCATGGAATGAACAAGTTGGCAACATTTTGCAACATTAATCTTTTTCCATTCTTCAACAATGATCTCGTTTAGTGACTGGATGCTGGATGGAGAGTGATGCTCAACTTGTCTCTTCAGAATTCCCCAAAGAAAATAATTTATTTACATCACATAGGTGAAGGCTACAAGAAGATCAGCAAAGCTTTACTTATCAGTCAGAATATTGTAGCAAAATTGGTACAAAAATTTAAGAAAGATGGAACTGCAACCATCTCACAGAGATGTCCAGGTCGTCCACGGAAGTTAACACCTCGATAGGAGCATCTTCTGATGAGAAGGGCTGACGAAAATCAGCATGCAAGTTCACTGCAGTTATCTAAAGAAGTAGAAAGCCAAACTGGGGTGACTATTTCCCGTGACACAATACGGCGTACACCACAGAGGAATGGTATGCATGGATGCCGTCCACGAAAGAAACCTCTCCTGAAGCCCAGGCACAAAAAAGCCTGCCTAGAGTTTGCCAGGGCCCATGCTGACAAAGATGAAGACTACTGGGACTCTATACTCTGGAGTAATGAGACCAAGATAAATGTTTTTGGAACTGATGGCTTCAAAACTGTATGGTGTCGCAAAGGTGAGGAATACAAAGAAAAACGCATGGTGCCTACAGTGAAACATGGTGGTGGCAGTGTCCTTATGTGGGGCTGCATGAGTGCTGTTGGTGTCGGGGAGCTGCATTTCATTGATAGCTTCATGAATTCACAGATGTATTGCTCTATACTGAAAAAGAAGATGCTACCATCACTCCATGCCCTTGGTCGTCGTGCACTTTTCCAACATGACTAAACACACATCTAAGGCCACTGTTGGATTTCTGAAGAAGAACAGGGTGAAAGAGATTCAGTGGCCAAGTATGTCTCCTGATCTGAACCCAATCAAACACTTATGGGGAATTCTGAAGAGACAAGATGAGCATCACTCTCCATCCAGCATCCAGTCACTAAAAGAGGTCATTGTTGAAGAATGGAAAAAGATTGATGTTGTAAAATGTCACCAACTTGTTCATTCCATGCCTAGAAGACTTGGTGCTGTCATTAAAAATCATGGAGGCCAAACAAATTACTAGATGTAGTAGTTTTTGTTGTGGGGTGTACTCATTTTTGCACCACCCTAATTTGAGTAAAACTGAAAAAATGTGTAATCTGAGTTATATTATTAACCTTACTTTCACATTATAAGTTAAAGAGATGTTATATTAAACTTTGTCTTGTGAACATTTTGGAAATTGTTTGTGTTCATTGAGATATTGTTTAAAATGTTACTTTTCGGGGCGGCACGGTGGTGTAGTGGTTAGTGCTGTCGCCTCACAGCAAGAAGGTCCGGGTTTGAGCCCTGTGGCCAGCGAGGACCTTTCTGTGCGGAGTTTGCATGTTCTCCCTGTGTCCGCGTGGGTTTCCTCCAGGTGCTCCGGTTTCCCCCACAGTCCAAAGACATGCAGGTTAGGTTAACTGGTGACTCTAAATTGACCGTGAGTGTGAATGGTTGTCTGTGTCTATGTGTCAGCCCTGTGATGACCTGGCGACTTGTCCAGGGTGTACCCTGCCTTTCGCCTGTAGTCAGCTGGGATGGGCTCCAGCTTGTCTGCAACCCTGTAGAACAGGATAAAGTGGCTAGAGATAATGAGATGAGAGGAATGGGAAGCAGGCTTCAGAACAGGTGAGTTCTTTTATTTGTATACACTTTTCAGCGACACTTTCACCAAACAAACACACACACACGACTGGGGTATCACAGCTCTCTCTCTTGTTCTTGACTGTCTGAAATACACACAGAGACACAGGGCAGCCAGTAATTTGACACAGGTGCAGCTCATCACGTTACTTGCTGGTTCAACCTGCCTCCTCGCCGTTCACAACTGACACTCAAACACGCCCCTGCTGCCACATAACCCCATCACCCAACTCAGGCTGGGGAGCCATCTGGCCTGCAACTGACCCCGCCCTGCGGAAGAGGTAATCCGCCACCACCATCTGTGCCCCCGGCCTGTGGATCACCTTGAATTTAAATGGTTGAAGGGCTAGATACCAATGAGTGATCTGCATGTTGGCATCCTTCATGTGGTGGAACCACTGTTGGCAGGCATCCTGGAGCTGTTGGGTGAACACAAATGGCCAGCCCACTTCACCACAAGCCAGCGAGCTGAAGCATTGGTGCTGTTCTTCTGGGTTGCGTCTGACCTGCTGTAGGATGGCTCGCTTCAGGTGGGGGTACTCCAGCATGTTGGAGGCCGGGAGCTGTTGAGCCGCGAGCTGAGCCTCCCCAGAGAGGCCAGGCAGAAGGTAAGCTGCCCACTGTGAGGTTGGCCAGGAGCTCACCTCTGCAACATGCTCAAACAGCTCAATGAAGGCGCTGGAGTCATCCTGTGGCCCCATCTTCACCAGCTGGATGGGCACGCTGGCCACAGGAACACCAACTGGAGCACCCGCAGACTGGACTCAGCTCCGTATTACCTGCCAATCCTCTGCCTGGGCTTCAAGCAGATCCCAGATGTGCAGGTCCAGGTCAACAGAAAGTGCGATGAGGGCATGCTGTTGGCACTGGAGGTTGTCGGTGAGCGTTTGGAGGAGTTCTTGGCCTGGTTTAGATCCTATGGCGGCATTTGTTCCTCAGTCCCAGGTTTCGGCACCAGTGTGACAGAGCTCTGATTTTGGGAAACAGAGGAATGGGAAGCAGGCTTAAGAGCAGGTGAGTTCTTTTATTTGTACACACTTTCCATTGACTCTTTCACCAAACAAACACACACACATGACTTGGGTATCACAGTTCTCTCTCTCATTCCTGACTGTCTGAAAGACACACAGAGACACAGGTTAATAGACAGCCAGTAATTTGAGACAGGTGCAGCTCATCACATATTACCTGCTGGTTCAACCTGCCAGCTCGCCGTTCACAGCCGACGCTCAACAATACCCCTGCTGCTACAAATACCTAAAGAGGCTAAGTGTCAAAGCTTGGTTAAACAGCATTCGCCATCAAAATTTTACACCGACAGACAACACACGAGTGTGTTCTACACACTTCAGTGGTGGAGTAAAGTCTGATGATCAAAGTCACAAAGTTGACAACCCCTCTGTCTTTGTGTTTAGTCATAAAAAGTGTAAAAACCAAAAAACAAGGACAAGTCGAAGAACTGAAAAGGACAACTTTATTGAAGGATCAACTCCCAAAACAAAGCACAAACAATGCAGTTTAAGGAAGCTTACATGTACTTCCCTTTCTAGTGTTTCTGTAGGTAGAGCAAATGTAGTATTTGACCCTGTAGTCCTAACAGCTTCCTCTAACAGCCCAAAGATTGGTGCAATCTGGTAGTATATGAGCTCTAAGAAAATCAGAGTGAAGCAAATCAAAATCAACTTAAAGTTAAAAAATAAATTTGACAGTCCTGCTGTGTTTACAGTACTTACTTGACTGAGTGAATTCCCTGCTTGTGTTCCTGTGCACAAAGCATGTTGTATTTTCCAGAAGCTTTCTTTTTCTTTTTTTTCTCCTCCTGTGTAAAAACCACAAGCGGAGGCCATCCACATCGGATCTGCTTTAATATCAACAGATCTTTGATTAAGGTACGTGAATCTTTTCATCATGGCACACCTTCAGCCTGTTCAGTGTGCTGAGTGCAGGATGTTTAGTCATTCTTCCTCCATTGCTAGCGATAGCTTTATTTGTGATAAGTGCAGATTAGTTAGTTCTCTGACGGAGAAGATTATAGTGCTAGAAGCGCATGTCCAGGCTTTAGAGAAGGTCCGTGAGTGTGAGAACAGTGTAGTTTCTGTAGAGGAAAGTCTGGATGCCCTAGGTGGAGTTAGCAATCCCCCAACTCTGGCATTAGAGCCCTTACAACAGCAGGGCAAATGGGTGACGGTTCGGCGGCATAAGCATAGAGCCAAAGCTACCGGTACCACTGAGGCTCGCCCATGGGAGCACCACTCCCCTCCTCATCACGTGTCGAACAGGTTTGCTCTCCTTAGTGATGCACCCGCTGAGAAACCTGAAAGAGCTCTGGTTATAGGGGACTCAATCATACGGCATGTGAAATTAGCTCAGCCTTTAGGGGCACCAGCAGCTTTAGTCAGGTGTATACCAGGAGCCAGGGTGCTGGACATAGCAGGTAATCTTAGGTTCCTAGGCAAGCACAGGTTCTCAAAGATAGTTATCCATGCAGGAGCTAATGATATACACCTTCGTCAGTCTGAGGTTACTAAGAGTAACTTTGTAGAGGTGTTTAAATTAGCGAAGGCGATGTCCGATGCTGTAGTATGCTCTGGCCCCATCCCAATGCGGCATGGCGATATAGCTTACAGCAGGTTATGGTCGCTGAACTGCTGGTTGTCCAGGTGGTGCTATAAAAACAGTGTGGGCTTTATAGATAATTGGGCTAATTTTGAGGGCACTGCTGGCCTGTTAGGGCGGGACGGTATCCATCCCACTCGGGAAGGTGCTGCTCTCATTTCCTGCAGCATAGGTCATAGTCTCAGAACAGGCCTAGTTAATTTCTGACAATCCAGAGCCAAGGCCAGGGAGCAGACAAACAGGCTAAACCGACTGTCTGCTAGCTGCACAGAGTCGTCACTCAGGGTCCACTACATTGAGACTGTGTCTGTTCCCCAAGCTAAACAAAAAGGTAGAAATATTCAGAGAGTTTGTTCCAGTAAGCTAATCAATATAAAAATAGATCATACTGACTGTACAGCTGCTGCCAGTGCTAAAGGTGCACAGATCTAAAGGTGGGGCTATTAAATATTAGATCTCTTACATCTAAAGCGCTAATGGTTAATTAACTCACTACTGATCAGGAGTTTAATGTACTTTGTTTAACTGAAACATGGATTAAGCCAAATTCATTAAATGAAGCAAGTCCTCCTGGATACAGTTATATACACCAGCCTCGTCTAACTGGCAGAGGAGGAGGCATTGCGGTTATTTATAATGATTACCTAGGTGTAACCCAAAAACCTGGTTATAAATTTAA
Source organism: Neoarius graeffei (assembly GCF_027579695.1). Classification (NCBI taxonomy): domain Eukaryota; kingdom Metazoa; phylum Chordata; class Actinopteri; order Siluriformes; family Ariidae; genus Neoarius; species Neoarius graeffei. The sequence continues at coordinate 35,858,059 of NC_083595.1, forward strand.
TACATTTGAAGTTCTTCATACTCATATAATGTATGTAGCCTCGAAAAATAAGTCTACCCAGTTAATTCCGTTACTTATTATTTACAGGCCCCCAGGGCCATATTCTGAGTTTCTTTCTGAATTTGCAGATTTTATCTCAGATCTGGTTATGTCCTTAGACAAAGCTTTAGTTGTCGGAGATTTTAATATTCACTTTGATAACCCAGAAGACCCTTTGAAAACAGCGTTTGTGTCCATTTTAGATTCTCATCTCATCTCATTATCTGTAGCCGCTTTATCCTGTTCTACAGGGTCGCAGGCAAGCTGGAGCCTATCCCAGTTGACTATGGGCGAAAGGTGGGGTACACCCTGGACAAGTCGCCAGATCATCACAGGGCTGACACATAGACATCGACAACCATTCACACTCACATTCACACCTACGGTCAATTTAGAGTCACCAGTTAACCTAACCTGCATGTCTTTGGACTGTGGGGGAAACCGGAGCACCCGGAGGAAACCCACGCGGACACGGGGAGAACATGCAAACTCCGCACAGAAAGGCCCTTGCCGGCCATGGGGCTCAAACCCGGACCTTCTTGCTGTGAGGCGACAGCGCTAACCACTACACCACCGTGCCGCCCTCATTTTAGATTCAGTAGGGATTAATCAGAATGTCATAGGACCGACCCACAATGGTGGTCACACCCTCGATCTAATACTAACATTCAGGTTAAACGTAGAAAATATAGTCATACTTCCACAGTTTGAAGTTATCTCAGATCATTATCTCATCTCATTCAAACTATGTCTGAGTAATAATATATGCATCTCACCACACTACTGTATTAAACATACATTCACATAAACTACTGCACAGAGCTTTATAAATGATTTCCCAGAGTTATCAACTTTGATTGGGTCACTGTCAGCCCCTGCAGAACTTGATCAGACAACTGAATGCTTAGAGTCAACATTCCGCCATACCTTAGATAATGTAGCTCCTCTTAAAAGGGAAATAGTCAGAGACAAAAAATTAGCACCCTGGTATAATGATGACACTCGCACATTAAAACAGACCACTCGAAAATTGGAATGTAAATGGCGTCAAACAAAGTTGGTAGTGTTCAAATTAGCATGGAAGGAGAGCTTCCTGAAGTATAGAAAAGCTCTTTAGTGCTGCTAGATCAACATATCTCTCCTCCCTAATAGAAGATAACAAAAATAATCCTAGATTCCTATTTAATACTGTAGCAAAATTAACCAGGAATAAGTACACTATAGACACATGCATACTTGTAGTATGTAGTAGCAAGGATTTCACGAAATTTTTTAATGACAAAATTGAGAATATCCAACAAAAAATTCAAACTACTAATTTAAGGTCAGACAATGTAAGTGACCCTGTAGTTAACAATATAACTGTATCAGATCATCAATTAGAATGTTTTACTCCCCTTAAAGAAACTGAATTACTTTCATTAATCTCGGCATCAAAAGCCTCAACTTGTGTACTAGATCCCTTACCTACATGTCTATTCAAACAGATAATACCTGAAGTAATTGAACCGCTTCTAAAAATAATAAATTCTTCTCTTACGATTGTCTATGTACCCAAATCCTTTAAACTAGCAGTTATCAAACCCCTGATTAAAAAAACTGACCTTGATCCCTGTCAGCTGTCCAATTATAGGCCAATATCAAACCTCCCCTTTATCTCCAAGATCCTTGAAACAGCTGTGGCACAGCAGTTATGCTCATATTTACATAGGAATAATATCCATGAAATGTATCAGTCAGAATTTAGACCTAATCATAGCATAGAGACAGCTTTGGTTAAAGTAGTAAATGACCTACTGTTGGCGTCTGATCAGGGCTGTGTCTCGCTGCTTGTGTTGCTTGACCTTAGTGCAGCATTTGATCATTCCATTCTTCTGGATAGACTAGAAAATGTTGTGGGAGTTAAGGGAACGGCCCTCTCCTGGCTCAGCTCTTATTTAACTGATCGCTATCAGTATGTTGATATAAACGGTGATATTTCTAGACGTACTGAGGTAAAGTTTGGTGTTCCACAAGGTTCTGTCTTGGGTCCACTGCTTTATTCTTTTTATATGTTACCTCTGGGTGATATTATTCATAAAGATTGTATTAGTTTCAACTGTTATGCTGATGACACACAGTTGTATGTTTCTGCAAAACCTGATGAGAGACACCAGCTTAATAGAATTGAGGAATGTGTAAAGGACATTAGACAGTGAATGCTTATTAACTTCCTTCTGCTTAACTCTGACAAGACTGAAGTACTTGTATTAGGACCACATACAGCTAGAAGTAAGTTTTCTGATTACACAGTAACTCTGGATGGCCTTTCTGTTTCTTCACGTGCAGCAGTAAAAGACCTCGGCGTGATTATTGACTCCAATCTTTCATTCGAAACTCACATTGATAACGTTAACCGGATAGCTTTCTTTCATCTCAGAAATATTGCTAAGATAAGAAATTTAATGTCACTACATGACACGGAAAAACTAGTTCATGCTTTCGTTACCTCCAGGTTGGATTATTGTAATGCCTTACTGTCTGGATGTTCCAATAAGTGCATAAATAAGCTCCAGTTAGTTCAAAATGCAGCAGCAAGAGTCCTTACTAGAACTAGAAAATATGACCACATCACCCCAGTCTTATCCACACTGCATTAGCTCCCAATCAAATTTCGTATTGATTATAAAATACTATTATTGACCTTTAAAGCACTGAATGGTCTCATGCCACAGTACCTGAGTGCATGGGCGTAGCGGACGCGGGGTACGCGGGGTACGTGGGGGACATGTCCCCCGCACTTCCCGTATTTGTGCCCTCTGTCTCCCGCACTTTTTACAGCCATTACAACCACTCAATTCATTTTTAACATGTGGAAACGTGTTTTTCCGAGCCGCCTCTAAATGCATCATGAGCAGGCGGCGCTAAGGCGGCAAACAAACACCGCTGTCATGTGTGATCAGAGACGCTTTAGAAAATATTGTATGAGTATCTTTGGTGTGATTCAGATCTGGGCAGTGCTTCTGTATGTTCAACAAACCAGCCAAGAGGCTAAAGACTTTAGACAGTTTTTTCCAAACAAACTGTGTAAGTTGAGTAATGCTGTTGAATGTAGATAATGTTTAGCTAAAAGATGACAAATAGATATCAATTTAGTTAGTTAAGCTAGCTAGCTAACTTAGAGGCGGTAGTAACTAGTTACATTTACTCCATTACATTTACTTGAGTAACTTTTTGGGTAAATTGTACTCTTAAGAGTTGTTTTGTTGCAAAATACGTTTTACTTTTACTTGAGTAATATTATTCTAAAGTAACAATACTCTTACTTGAGTAACGTTACTATTTTGGCTACTCTAAGATTACTCACTCCTGGGTAGAAAATAAGAATATAAATGTATTTGTGTTCCTTTGACTGTTATTTTTGTAAAGATTTAATTTATTTTTGTGGTAGTTAAAGTTTAAAGTACATTAATTTGCTGATTATTATTACTGTATTCCTAATTCTATTTCAAAATGTTGCTTTCCACATATTTTTTAATCTTTATTGCCACAATAGAAAGAGCAGGGTGAGAGAGGAGACAGTGGACCAGAGGCCAACAGGGATGATTATGCAGGGTCACAGGTGAGAAGAGAATATAACTAGCTATGTCACTACTACTATTCTTAATTCTATTTGTAAATTTTACTTTATAGATTTATAGATTTTGACTTTAGATTTTGATAGTATATAATTTTAAAGAACTAAAGTTGGGTCCCTAGTGCTGTGCTGTTTGTGGTTATGTGGTTCTTTAGCTGCTAAGGAGAGGTAGAATTAAATGCGAGAGGATGATAAATCACTCAATAGACCTCTGAACAATTTGTCCCCCTCACTTCTAAAATGATGGCTACGCCCCTGCCTGAGTGAACTTCTGGTCCTCTATGACCTGCCATGCCTACTTAGATCAAAAGGTGCAGGCTATCTGCTGGTACCTCATATAGTGAAGGCTACATCAGGGGGCAGAGCCTTTTCTTACAAAGCCCCACAGTTATGGTACAGCCTTCCAAGTAGTGTTCGGGAATCAGACACAGTCTCGTTGTTTAAGTCTAGGCTGAAAACATATCTGTTTAGTCAAGCCTTTTGTTAATGGCATTTATGAGGTAAAGATGTAGATCTGGAGGGTCCTCAGACATGGAGTGTTTTGGTAAAATGGGATGTATGGATGTAAAATGGGATGTCAGTCCCCACTCACTTGTGCACTCGAGTTTGATGACGGTGTAGTGGCTGGCTGCTTTATGTCCCGGGGCTCCCTCATGCCTGTGTTACCTTCTGGCTCTCCCCTTTTAGTTATGCTGTCATAGTTAGTTGCCAGAGTCCCTGCTTGTACTCAGTGCAACATGTATACTGATCCTACTTATTCAGGTGACATTGAGCATATCTAACAACCTGTGTTTTCTCTCTCTTCTCCTCCCCCCCCCAATCTGTCCCTCTGAGTTACATGTCGGTCCTGGGAGCGAGATGCTGGCCTCTTCTGCTCCTCAGACCTGCCTGGTCCATCCTGGTGCCCTGTGTCTGGTTGGAGTCTCATCGCATCATTCCTGTGGAGGGCGGCCCCATGTGGACAGTTGGGGGTCACACCTGGAGGATGCTCTGGACTCTTGCAGTGGTGTTTTTGTGGCTGGGGACTGCAGTTGACTTGCTGACTTTAGGACTGCAGTTGACTTGCTGACTTTGGGATTGCGGTTGTCGTAAACGGTTTTGCACTCGGGTTTCCGTTGGTGGAGGTTTTATAGCATCAATGAAGCTGACTTTGTTAGGACTGTTAATGTTATAGTCATGTTGTCTGTTGTTGCCCGGATGGGGATGGGTTCCCTTTTAAGTCTGGTTCCTCTTGAGGTTTCTTCCTCGTGTCATCTGAGGGAGTTTTCATTGGGGATAAAATTAGCTCATATTTTAAGTCATTCAAATTCTGTAAAGCTGCTTTGCGACAATGTTTATTGTTAAAAGTGCTATACAAATAAACTTGACTTGACTTGACTTCTTACAGCTTTCTTGTCGTAATCAGCACCCAGCAAAAAAAGAATTCACAGTGGATTCTTCTATGATCAGTGTCAATCTTTTGAAGCTCATCTGCCAATCTTTTAACTTCTACAGGTACAGTGGTGCTTGAAAGTTTGTGAACCCTTTAGAATTTTCTATATTTCTGCATAAATATGACCTAAAACATCATCAGATTTTCACACAAGTCCTAAAAGTAGATAAAGAGAACCCAGTTAAACAAATGAGATAAATATTATACTTGGTCATTGATTTATTGAGGGAAATGATCCAATATTGCATATCTGTCAGTGCCAAAAGTATGTGAACCTCTAGGACAGGAGTGTCCAAACTGATCCATAAAGGGCCGTGTGGCTGCAGGTTTTCATTCCAGCCATGCAGCAGCACACCTGACTTGGCTCATTCAATCAACTGAACTGTCTTCACACAGTCAAATACTTGCAGCCACACCCACCCTTGATTAAAGTGTGGGTGTGTCAGTTGATTGAATAAGCCAAATCGGGTGTGCTGCTGCATGGCTGGAATGAAAACCTGCAGCCACACGGCCCTTTATGGATCAGTTTGGACACCCCTGCTCTAGGATTAGCAGTTAATTTGAAGGTGAAATTAGAGTCAGGTGTTTTCAATCAATGGGATGACAATCAGGTGTGAGTGGGCACCCTGTTTTATTTAAAGAACAGGGATCTATCAAAGTCTGATCTTCACAACATGTTTGTGGAAGTGTATCATGGAACGAACAAAGGAGATTTCTGAGGACCTCAGAAAAAGTGTCTGGAAAAGGTTACAAAACCATCTTTAAAGAGTTTGGACTCCACCAATCCACAGTCAGACAGATTGTGTACAAATGGAGGAAATTCAAGACCATTGTTACCCTCCCGAGCAGTGGTCGACCAACAATGATCATTCCAAGAACAAGGCATGTAATAGTCAGTGAGGTCACAAAGGACCCCAGGTTAACTTCTAAGCAACCGAAGGCCTCTCTCACATTGGCTAATGTTAATGTTCATGAGTCCACCATCAGGAGAACACTGAACAACAATGGTGTGCATGGCAGGGTTGCAAGAAGAAAGCCACTGCTCTCCAAAAAGAACATTGCTGCTCAAATGCAGTTTGCTAAAGATTAATTGGACAAGCCAGAAGGCTATTGAAAAAAATATTTTGTGGACGGATGAGACCAAAATAGAACTTTTTGGTTTAAATGAGAAGTGTTATGTTTGGAGAACGGAAAACACTGCATTCCAGCATAAGAACCTTATCCCATCTGTGAAACATGGTGGTGGTAGTATCATGGTTTGGGCCTGTTTTGCTGCATCTGGGCCAGGACAGCTTGACATCATTGATGGAACAATGAATTCTGAATTATACCAGTGAATTCTGAATTATACCAGTGAATTCTAAAGGAAAATGTCAGGACATCCATCCATGAACTGAATCTTAAGAGAAGGTGGGTCATGCAGCAAGACAATGACCCTAAGCACACAAGTTGTTCTATCAAAGAATGGTTAAAGAAGAATAAAGTTAATGTTTTGGAATGGCCAAGTCAAAGTCCTGACCTTAATCCAATCAAAATGTTGTGGAAGGACCTGAAGTGAGCAGTTCATGTGAGAAAACCCACCAACATCCCAGAGTTGAAGCTGTTCTGTACGGAGGAATGGGCTAAAATTCCTCCAAGCCAGTGTGCAGGACTGATCAACAGTTACCAGAAACGTTTAGTTGCAGTTATTGCTGCACAAGGGGGTCACACCAGATACTGAAAGCAAAGGTTCACATACTTTTGCCACTCACAGATATATAATTTTGGATCATTTTCCTCAATAAATAAATGACCAAGTATAATATTTTTGTCTCATTTGTTTAACTGGGTTCTCTTTATCTACTTTTAGGACTTGTGTGAAAATCTGATGATATTTTAGGTCATATTTATGCAGAAATATAGAAAATTCTAAAAGGTTCACAAACTTTCAAGCTCCACTCTAAGTAACTGTTGGAACACCCATGCTGACAGATGAAGAAGGCTGCTGACTGTCACCTGAAGTACAGATGTTCAAAGCATTTGATATGATATTTACAAGCGCTTTTTTTAATGGTGGATTTCTCAAAGTCCACAGAAAAGGCTTTGCAGATTTCTTTAAGCTTTGGTTTAGTGAGTTTTGACACTTCTTTGAGGGTTTTAGGGAGATTTAAATTCAGAAGATTACTTTCAGTGTGTTATGCCATGTTGTTTTAGTTTGTTTATATTTTGGTTACCCCCCAATGTGCAAAGCATTGTGGGTAATGTGAAAGTAGTCAATAGTTCACTATTACATATGTGAAGCTACAAAGTCAGTTGTGGTTATGTTTGATTATAAGTCAGCCTCAAAAATGCAATAAAAAAGTCAACTTGACATCAGAATTGATGATAGTAGTCTTTCTGATATCTGTTGCCTATTAGAATATGCCTTTTTGTGGCTACTGCCTCTCATAGACTGTAGCCACTATGTCATCATGTTGTAAGAATGAGTGTAACAATCGTGCACTGTGCATACGTGTGTTCCGATTAAAATGGCCGGTGAGTGTATACAATTCGGTTCACCATTCGAAATAAATGGACTAGACTAAAGAAATCACTTTCAAACATGTTTATGCTTATTACCGAGGGAAAGTGCGTTCCTATTTTAAAATATACTCCAGGTTGTCCCCCTTTCCTCGCTTTCTTCAGCTAGTGGTCCCATGTAGATGTGACACACTTCCGAGTTGTTACGGGAAGTTGTCGAAAAGAGTTTTGAGACCACTGAGCTCTAGCGCTGGGCCTTTTCTAGGAAATAATAATAAGAAACCTTTTATTCATCACATGCACACTTCAAGCACAGTGAAATTCATCCTCTGCATTTAACCCATCTGAAGCAGTGAACACACGCACACACTCAGAGCAGTGGGCAGCCACACCAGAGTGCCTGGGGAGCAGTCAGGGGTTCGGTACCTTGCTCAAGGGCACCTCATATATATATATATATATATATATATATATATATATATATATATATATATATTATAAAGTTCAAAGTGTTTATTATCATATGCACAGTAAGGACGTTGTGGCAGCGGGGGCGTGGTCAAGCACCGGTCTGTGACAGGAGGGCAGAGTCGGGGAAGGTAAGTGGCAGAATCACTACACCTGACGGCAATTAACCTGTGTTTGTGTGTGTCTTCCCAGTGACCGCGCCCTATTTAAGGAGGGAGAGTGAGAGCGGAGAGGAGCATCCCTGAACAAGACGCTAGTGCGTGTGTGTCTCTGTGTGTATTACAGTATACAGATTGTTAGACTGAAAAGTTTGGCAATAAAGCCGCTATTTACCCCTGATCTCTGTCCTGCTGTCCTCTGTGCTCCACCCACACGTAGGGAATGTTACAGTGGTGCTGAAACCCAGGATCCAGAGTGGAGCACCAACCAAGCATCCCCATGGAATCCTCCCCGTTCGCCGACCTGGTCCACGCCCTCGCCACAGCCCAGCAAAGCCAGCACCAGGCGCTCGTCACACTCCGGAAGGAACAAGAGCGGCGCTTCGAAGCCCTGGTGCTGGCCCAGCAGGAAGACCGCGAGGCGTTCCGGCACCTTCTCGCGTCAGCGGGGTCCACCAGCGCTCCGGCCGCGGGCCCGTCTCCCCTCACCATCACCAAGATGGGCCCGCAGGACGACCCCAAGGCGTTCATCACGTTATTTGAACAGGTCGTGGAAGCCTCGGGGTGGCCGATGGAGCAGCGCGCGGTGTGCCTCCTCCCCCTCCTAACGGGAGAGGCACAGCTGGCCGCGCTACAGCTCCCTGCCGACCGCTGGCTGGCCTACACGGACCTCCGCCGGGCCGTCCTCCAGCGCATGGGGCGCACGCCGGAGCAACAGCACCAGCACTTCCACGCTCTGCGATTGGAGGAAGTCGGCCGGCCGTTCGCGTTCGGCCAGCAGCTCCGGGATGCCTGCTGGCGGTGGTTGAGGGCCAACGACCGCGACACCGAGGGGATCATTGACCAGGTGGTGCTGGAACAATTCATCGCCCGCTTACCAGCAGGAACCACGGAGTGGGTCCAGTGCCACCGCCCGGTGTCGCTGGATCAGGCAGTCGAGCTGGCGGAGGATCATTTGGCGGCTGTTCCAGCGGCAGGACAGCAGACGACGTCGACCCTTCTCTCCTCTTCTCTCTCTCTCTCTCTCTCTCTCTCTCTCTCTCTCCTCCTCCTTCTGTGTCCTGTCCTCGCCCCATTCCCCCACCGCGGAGACGGGGGCCGGCTCCACCCCAGCCGGCCCGCCGCACCCGCGGTGCCCTCCCATTTCTCCCTTCTGTGTCTGTCTCTCCCCCCCTCAGGTGAGTGAGCCCCAGAACACCGGTGCAGAGGGAAAGCCCGGGGCGGTTTGCTGGCGCTGCGGGAAGCCAGGCCACCTTCAACAACAGTGCATGGCAATGGAAGTGGGCGCGGTGGTTCGGATCCCCGACGCGCCAGAGGCCGCCCTTGATCGGGCCGGAGCGTATTGCATACCGGTGAGTATCCAAGGGGCTACATATCAGGCATTGGTGGATTCGGGTTGTAATCAGACCTCAATTCACCAAAGCCTGGTGCAAAACGAGGCATTGGGGGGAGCACAGGGGGTGAAGGTGTTGTGTGTGCACGGGGATGTTCACAGCTACCCTTTGGTGTTGGTCCACATTTTCTTCAGAGGGGAAAAATTTATAGTTAAGGCGGCGGTTAATCCTTGCCTTACCCACTCTTTGATTCTGGGGACTGATTGGCTGGGATTTCGGGGGTTAATGACACGCTTAGTAAAGAGTGGGTCCTGGCATTTGACAGGGGGAGGTCCCGGGGTCGCTTTGGCGGGAGCAGCTGTCGCAGAGCCGTCTACGTCATCTCCGCATCAGAGTGAGGAGCCGCCGGCTCCTCCTCTCTCTATTGGGGAATCCCTCGCGGATTTCCCATTAAAACAATCGCGAGACGAGACTCTGCGACATGCATTTGACCAAGTGAGAGTAATCGATGGTCAAACGCCCCAGTCGAACGCCACCCCATCCTTCCCCTACTTCACAATGATGAAGGATAGGCTATACCGAGTGACGCAGGACACTCAAACTAAAGAGCGAGTCACCCAGCTTTTGATTCCGAAGAGCCGCCGGGAATTGGTATTCCAGGCGGCTCACTTTATTCCCATGGCTGGACACCTAGGGCAGGATAAGACACTAGCCCGAATAATGGCCCGATTCTATTGGCCGGGGATTCGCGGCGATGTCCGTAGGTAGTGTACGGCATGCCGCGAATGCCAGTTAGTAAATCCAGCGGCCATTCCAAATGCGCCTTTGCGCCCTCTCCCATTGATTGAGACCCCGTTTGAGAGAATTGGGATGGATCTTGTCAGGCCATTAGATCGGTCAGCACGAGGGTACCGCTTTATATTAATTCTGGTGGACTATGCAACGCGATACCCGGAAGCAGTGCCTCTGCACAATATCTCAGCATGCAGTATTGCGGAGGCACTCTTCTGTGTTATCTCCCAAGTCGGAATCCCGAAAGAGATTCTGACTGATCAAGGCACTACATTTATGTCACGGACACTGCACGAACTGTATTGGGGATTAAGCCGATCCGCACCAGTGTGTATCACCCACAAACTGACGGTTTAGTGGAATGGTTCAACCGCACCTTTAAAAATATTATTAAAAAATTCGTAAGTGAGGACGCACGTAATTGGGATAAGTGGCTCGAGCCCTTGTTGTTCTCAGTGCAAGAGGTCCCCCAAGCCTCCATGGGGTTCTCCCCATTCTAATTATTATATGGGCGTAAGCTGCGCAGCATCCTAGACGTGCTGCGGGAAAATTGGGAGGAGGGACCTTCACAAAGCAAGAACAAAATTCAATACGTTATGGACCTGCGCGCAAAACTCTACACGCTCACCCACCTAACTCAGGAGAATTTGTGGCAGGCCCAAGAACGGCAAGCTCGCCTGTACAACAAGGGTACGCGCCTTAGGGAGTTCACCCAGGGAGATAAAGTACTCATACTGTTGCTCACTTCGAGCTCCAAATTGATCGCCAAGTGGCAAGGGCCCTTTGAAGTCACAAGGCGAGTCGGGGACGTCGACTATGAGGTGAGGCGAATGGACAGGGGTGGGGCACTACAAATTTACCACCTCAACCTGCTGAAACCCTGGAATGAGGAGGTCCCCATGGCGTTGGTGTCGGTGGTCCCAGAGAAGGCGGAGCTGGGACCGGAGGTTCAAAAGAGAGCATTGGCATCACGCACCTCTCCGGTCCCCTGTGGAGACCACCTCTCCCCGACCCAACTCACGGAGGTCGCCCAGTTGCAGGCCGAGTATTCGGATGTGTTCTCTCCCCTGCCTGGTCGCACCGACCTCATAGAGCACCACATAGAGACGCCCCCGGGGGTAGTAGTGCGTAGCCGCCCTTACAGGTTACCCGAACACAAAAAAAGGTGGTTCGGGAAGAATTGGAGACCATGCTCGAAATGGGCATCGTCGAGGAGTCCCACAGTGACTGGAGCAGCCTGGTAGTCTTGGTACCCAAGGCCGACAGGTCGGTCCGGTTCTGTGTGGACTACAGAAAAGTCAACACGGTGTCTAAATTCGATGCGTACCTGATGCCTCGTATTGACAAGTTGCTCGATCGACTCAGCACTGCTCGCTTTTATTCGACGCTGGATTTGACGAAGGGATATTGGCAGATCCCCTTGACTCCACTATCCCGAGAGAAAACGGCCTTTTCCACACCGTTTGGTTTACACCAATTCGTCACCCTTCCGTTTGGGCTGTTTGGGGCGCCCGCTACGTTTCAGCGGCTGATGGACAGAGTCCTCTGCCCTCACGCCACTTATGCGACCGCCTATCTGGATGATATTATCATCTATAGTAATGACTGGCAGAGGCACCTCAAACATCTGAGGGCCGTCCTTAGGTCGCTGAGACGAGCGGGGCTCACAGCCAACCCAAAGAAGTGTGCGATTGGGCGGGTGGAAGTACAGTATCTGGGCTTCCACTTGGGCAACGGGCAGGTGCGTCCCCAAATTAATAAGACTGCAGCGATTGCGGCCTGCCTGAGGCCCAAGACCAAAAAGGGGGTGAGACAGTTCCTGGGGCTGGCTGGCTATTACCGTAGGTTTATACCTAATTATTCGGACATCACCAGCTCGCTGACTGACCTCACTAAAAAGGGGGCACCAGATCCGGTCCAGTGGACGGAGCAATGCCAGCGGGCTTTTTCTGAAGTGAAGGCTGCACTGTGTGGGGGGCCACTTTTACACTCCCCTGACTTTTCTCTCCCCTTTGTGTTGCAGACTGACGCGTCAGACAGAGGGCTGGGGGCGGTTTTGTCCCAGGAGGTGGAGGGGGAGGACCGCCCCGTCCTGTACATTAGCAGGAAGCTGTCAGTGTGTGAGGGGCACTACAGCACGATTGAAAAAGAGTGTCTGGCGATCAAGTGGGTGGTCCTCGCCCTCCGTTACTACCTACTGGGGCGCCCTTTCACCCTCTGTTCGGACCACGCGCCCCTCCAGTGGCTCCACTGCATGAAAGATGCCAACGCGCGGATCACCCGTTGGTATCTGGCACTCCAACCCTTCAATTTCAAGGTGGTCCACAGGCCGGGGGCGCAGATGGTCGTGGCGGACTTCCTCTCCTGTCGGGGGGGGGGGGGGAGTTGGCTGCAGGCCGGACGGCCACCTGGCCTGAATCGGGCGGTGGGGGTATGTGGCAGCAGGGGCGTGGTCAAGCGCCGGTCTGTGACAGGAGGGCGGAGTCGGGGAAGGTAAGTGGCAGAATCACTACACCTGATGGCAATTAACCTGTGTTTGTGTGTGTGTCTTCCCAGTGACCGCGCCCTATTTAAGGAGGGAGAGTGAGAGCGGAGAGGAGCATCCCTGAACAAGACGCTAGTGCGTGTGTGTCTCTGTGTGTATTACAGTATACAGATTGTTAGACTGAAAAGTTTGGCAATAAAGCCGCTATTTACCCCTGATCTCTGTCCTGCCGTCCTCTGTCCTCCACCCACACGTAGGGAACGTTACAGACGTGTCCACTTGCACAATGAAATTCTTAGTTTGCTGTCCACCATGAATACCAATTACAAATAAATAAATAGGCAGAAGAAGTAATACAAAGTAAAGGCAATATAGTGCAAAAATAAAAGCAAAGAAAAGCAAAAGCAACAAAAACACCCAGTATAGTACAAAATAAAGGAAAATATAGTGCAAAATAGGTCGTGCAATACAAAAATAAGGCAATGATCAGATATAGCAGCAGAAGGGCAGTAATGTGCGAATGTGCAAACAGTGTAACCGGTCAAGGAAACAGCAGCAAAATGGCAGTAGTATGCAAATATGTGCAAACAATGTAACCAGATGTAAACAGTTGTGGGTGCTATTGGTCTTAAGTGATCAGTCTCATTAAATCAGTCTCATTAAATCAGTCTCATTAATAATACCATTAATTTTGGTGTTTAATAATAAATTACCAAACAGCTAGATTATGGTATATTCCAAATTATTATGATCACTACTGATGCAGCAATAATGTATTACTTACCGTATTACATAGACAGCCAATGGCACTCATATACACTTGGGTGAAGGCAATTTGGAGTTCTTTGAGATTGTGTGACTTCAAGTGTATAGTAGCAAACAACGGACAAACACAGCTTAACAGAATAATTGAATTTGTTATAACAATGATACTAAATGGGTAATAGCAGTTTAATACATTATATACAAGGCATAAACAGTGAGGTGTGTATGCGTGTCTGTGTGTGTGTGTGTGTGTGTGTGTGTGTGTGTGTGTGTGTGTGTGTGCGCATGTGTGTGAGGAGAGAGAGAGAGAGAGAGAGAGGGAGGGGTGCGAGGCAGAGAGGGGAGGAGATGTTTTCTCCTTACTGCTAAGCGAGCGACTGAGCTCTTAGGGTGTGTCCCGTGCACTGCTGCGCAGTATGAGAATGGAGGAGACAGAGTTTGAATATGCGCGGTAACTAACTCAGAGATTGGAATGTTATCTCAGGTGGGGGGGGAAGGGAGAATCACCTAGTGGTCTTTTGAGACAAAGGAATACGTCGTGGTTGCTAATCCCACTAGCTTATAACATTACTAAATCCACTGAAATCTTGATGAGGTCAAAATATGTGTAATAATGAAATTAAAGGTGTTAGAAAGGATAGAGAAAAGCATGCAACAACCTATCTATTAAAACAACTGAGAGAACAATATAGAACCACAATGATCAACTCAACACTCTAAGTGTCTACAGTGTGCACAATTAAACCGTTCCTGAGTTTAAATTCACACTACTTCATAAAGCTAATTCCTAAGACTAATTTGCCCAAATGCCAGCCTTACTTCCAGATATCCCGAAGTTTTGCGGGGTTCACAGAAGCTCGTGGGTCGCTTCCGTGAAAGCGCAGAGGTTTCCTTGGTCTGAACTTTGTCGTTTGTGAGGAAAAGTCTCTGATCAAACAATGTGCACAGCGATTAAGTCAGAAGAAATCCAGTCGCTTCTAACTTTTAATGAACTGCTTGGGCTGCAGTTGTAACATTACTTATAGTACAAATAAAACCGGTTGTAACTCAATATGAGTGAGACGGCGCAACTTAAGTAGTATTTTTACCGTGGGCAGTGGTAAATACGAAAGCGCGCTGAGGCTTCTTTTTCTTGCAAGGCAGACATCTTGATTTTAGATGTTCTGATGAGCGGGTATCTCTTTATGTCTGTATGACGAAGTCCACAGAGCAAGAGAGAGAGAATGGAAGTTGACTGAGTCACTTATGGAGTCAGGGAGGATGTGACGTAGGTAATCCCGCCAAGGTGTGACGTAGGTCATCGTGGAAGTTAGTTGATGGGATTTGTAGTTCTAGACGGGATGGTGACTGTACCTACACAGTCAAGGAACAGCAGCAAAAAGGTCAGTAATGCGCAAACAAATGTGAACAGATGTAAACAGTCAAGGACAGTTTACAGGGAGGTAATCCATGGTTATAGACTCCTGTCAGCTGTTCAGGAGTCTGATGGTGGTGGGAAAGAAAGAGTTCTTTAGTCTGACAGTCTTACATTTCAGACTTCTGTACCTCCGGCCTGAGGGTAGGAGTGTGAACAGTCTGTGCTGGGGGTGGGTGGGGTCTTTGAGGATGGAAGCAGCTCTCCTGTGGACTCTGCGGTGGTAGATGCTCTGCAGAGAGGGCAGTGGAGTTTTGGTGATCCTCTCAGCAGTCTTCACCACCCTCTGCAGGCGTTTGTGGTCCATTGCTGTAGTGCTGCTGTACCACACAGTGATACAGTTGGCCAGGATGCTCTCAATCACGCAGCTGTAGAAGTTGCTGAGGAGCTTGGGTGACATGCCAAACTTCCTCAGCCTCCTCAGAAAGTACAGTCGCTGTTGAGCCTTTCTAACCAGCTGTGTGGTGTTAAGTGTCCATGTGAGGTCCTCACTGATGTGAACACCCAGGTATTTGAAGCTACTCACCCTCTCCACCTCAAACTCCTGGATGAACAGTGGCCAATGAGGTCTCCTATCCTTCCTCATGTCCACTATCATCTCCTTCATCTTGTCTGTATTGAGGGCGAGGTTGTTGTCCTCACACCATGACACCAGACTGGCCACCTCCCTCCTGTAGGCTGTTTCATCACTGCCAGTGATGCGTCCTATCACTGCGGTGTCATCCGCAAACTTCAGGATGATGTTGTCCTTGTGGGAGGTGACACAGTCATGGGTGAACAAAGTGTAGAGGATGGGGCTGAGGATGCATCCCTGTGGGGTGCCAATGTTTGTGATGATGCTGGATGAAGTCCTATTACCAATCCTGACAGTCTGGGGCCTGCCAGTCAGGAAGTCAATGAGCCAGTCACAGAGGGTAGGGTGAAAACCA
This sequence comes from Neoarius graeffei, assembly GCF_027579695.1. Lineage (NCBI taxonomy): Eukaryota > Metazoa > Chordata > Actinopteri > Siluriformes > Ariidae > Neoarius > Neoarius graeffei. Next base: position 35,873,990 of record NC_083595.1, read on the forward strand.
AGTGTGGACAGTTTATGGATGAGTTTGTGGGGTATGGCAGTGTTGAAGGCAGAGCTGTAGTCAACAAAGAGCATCCTGATGTAAGAGTCTTTGTTTTCCAGGTGGGAGAGGGCATAATGGAGGGCAGCAGCGATAGGATCTGAGATGGACCTGTTGGGCCTGTAGGCATACTGCAGGGGGTCCAGGGTTTCCGGTATGCTGTTCTGAATGTGGCCTGTACCACTCTCTCAAAGCACTTTGAGATGATTGGAGTGAGTGCTATTGGCCTGTAATCATTCAGGCAGGTGGGTGGGCTCTTCTTGGGAAGAGGGACTATGGTTGTGGTCTTGATATATATTTACTGTATGGACATGGTATCAGAAAACAATTTTATTTATAAGCAGTAGCCACATGTACCCTTAGGGTACCTATTTTTTTTCAATACAGTTTTATCAGTTTTCATGAAGGGCTTATGCAGGTGTCATGTAACCCTAAGAACACTAACCTTAAGTAACCTTAAGCTGTCACTGCCTTTAAATGATAATGGTGTAAGTGTATAATATAAAATTACCTAAAATACCTGACTACATTTTTACGTTAGTGCTTGTTTGTTGGAAAGCCAGAAGCCAACGTGCTTTCATTGTGATTAGCATTTTGGGTTTGGCTGCATTATGAATCAGGAGCAGAGTTTGTTTTCTGGGTACTGTCAGCTTATAGATGACTTTTAAAGCTAATTTTGGTTTTATTCCTTGTCAGAAGTATGGTGGCCTTGGTAAACCCTTTCTGTGGTGAAATTTTGGCATTTTCTGCTACATGAAGTTCTGAAGACTGCAGTCTTTCCTGAAGGCAAGGTTCGAAAATTAAACAAACATTTGCACATTTTTGGTTAAGTGTGCATATGTTCTTCCATACATAGAGGTCACTAGAATTCTAATCACTTGCACACTTCTTGTTCAATTCCTGCTTCTGGACCTTGTAAGTGCAGGGTTTTCAGTAACTCATTGCGAAGTCTTGCCAATACCTCCTGTTATGTAAGCTGTGAGCCATGTTAACCCTCATCCCCTTGCTTGTGTTTGACTCAGTTCTATTCTATTGTTTTGGATTGTTGTGGTTTGTTTGAATGTTGATGCATGACTTTGTTTGACCTTTTCCTTTTTCTCAGATTTTTAGGAAAGCTTAGTAGAGTTTTTCATAAATAATCTGTAGATGGATCCTTACACCTCTGTTAAAACCAGTTCATTACACAAAAGTGCCAATGTGCTGCATATTACATGCAGGCAGAAGACCACAACTGCATTTTTCACCTTTTTTTTTGGGGGGGGGGGGGGGGCTTTTGCCAGGATTCGGCCCCAGTGGGTTTTCCCAGGCTGCCCTACAAATATGTCTGATGTTTGAGCCAAATATCCTGAAGAGAATGTTAGGCAGAGAATTTTAATATAGTGATGATGATGATATTACACTGTTCAGATAATCTTAATATTTCTAAGCATTGCTTCAGTAGATCCACTTCATCATTTGAGAAGAGTCCCTATTTTTTCAAAGCCTATACCCCCTTTTCCTCTCAAAAGGTCAAACGCTGCTTTTATTGCCCCATTTCCATGGCGAAACAAATCTCAGGCTTTCCTGCAGTTTTCTCTGTCATTCATTAGACTCTCTCTCTTGTCCATTAGAGGTTTTCTGCAGGGTGAAACAGAGCCTTGGTGTGCTTGATGCTCTGCAATAATTTTCTCAGCCTCACAGAGGAATATGTTCTGTTTCAGTGACTGCCGCTTTAAGAATTCAAACCACACAGTCAATAAGATGTTGTATTAAAGGCATAAATACAAAGGGAGCATCCAGCTGGCTGAAAGACGTATTTACTCATGCTCACAGAAATGTAGATGCCAATAACCAGCCAGATCATCTCGAGAACACTGCAGCTGTCATGACTTTTTAATGCATTCTTATTCATTATTATTTTACTGTTATTTACAGTGTTTTGATTTTCTGTTGTTCTTTGCCCAGCAGACACTGTTAAGAGAAGTTCCATCATCTTAACGCCTGCTTTTGTGGGAATACCTGAATGAATGAAACTGATTGGTTATGTAATGCAGTAGATAAGCTGTTAACATTGCATGACAGCTTATAAATTGTTTTCAAAATTACTTTGACCGCACAACAGGCTTGTAATACTAGCGTCCAGGACTTGAACTCCAGTCTGACTCATGCCCTAATTTTAAGGACTCGTGACTTGACTTGGATTTGAGCACTGATGACTCAGACTTGGACTTGGACTCATGCATTAACTGCATTCGGACTCGTAAATTGGAGACGAGGACTCGGATTTTTTCTGTATTTTTTGTAACATGCCATAATAATTTGGCATAAGATATTTATATCTACATTATTTTATACTAATTTCGTGCAAGAGAATACACATTCACCTGTTCATACGTCATGTTCAGGAACAAACCAACATTAATGGTGCTAAAATGCCTGGAGAGAATGTCCCAAGATTGTCTGCTTTGCTTATACAGACTTCTCGTGCAATGGGGGAAAAATGCACTGCTATGTGTTCCATATGTACAACTACTATCGAGGAGATGACAGGAGCAACCTCGAAGTTCAATCGTCATTGACTACCGCCCGGCTGCACTCACTCCCATCCTCATGAAGTGCTTCGAGTGGCTAGTCATGCGACATATCAAGTCTGCCCTCCCCCCCACCCTGGACCCTTTCCAGTTTGCATATCAGTCCAACCGTTCGACCAGTGACACCATCTCCACTGCCCTCCACTCAGCCCTCACCCACCTGGAGACAAAAGACTCGTACATCAGAATGCTGTTCATAGACTTTAGCTCAGCATTCAACACAATCATTCCTCAGCAGCTCATTCATAAACTGGACCAGCTGGGACTCAACACCTCCCTGTGCAACTGGCTGCTGGACTTCCTGACGGGGAGACCACAGGCTGTACGGGTCGGCAGCAGCTCCTCCAGCACCATCACATTGAACACGGGGGCCCCCCAAGGATGTGTGCTGAGCCCCCTCCTCTTCACTCTGCTGACCCACAGCTGCACACCAACATCCAGCTCCAACCTCTTCATTAAGTTTGTGGACAACATGACTGTGGTGGGTCTCATCAACAATGGCGATGAGACACTCTACAGGAGTGAGGTAAGCCACTTGGCCATGTGGTGCAAGGACAACAATCTCCACCTGAACGTGGAGAAGATGAAGGAGATTGTTGTGGACTTCAGGAGAGCGCACACCCAGCATGCTCCACTATCTATCGACGGCGCTGCAGTGGAAAGGGTGAGCAGCACCAAGTTTCTGGGTGTGCACATCTCTGAAGACCTGTCCTGGAGCAACAACACCGCATCACTGGCCAAAAAAGCCCAACAGCATCTGTACTTCCTCCACAAACTGAGGAGAGCAAGAGCCCCAGCCCCCATCATGCACACATTCTACAGAGGCACCATCGAGAACATCCTGACCAGCTGCATCACCATGTGGTATGGCGCCTGCACCGTGTCCTGCTGCAAGACTCTGCAGCGCATCATGAGAGCAGCTGAGAGGATAATTGGTGTCTCCCCTCTCTTATGGATATCTATAACTCCCGCCTCACCCGCAAAGCCATCAGGATTGCAGGTGACCCCACCCACCCATCTCACAGCCTCTTCAGCCTGCTGCCATCGGGGAGGAGACTGCGGAGTCTCCGGGCCAAAACTAGCAGGCTCGAGGACAGTTTCTTTCACCAGGCGGTCAGGAGGCTCAACTCCCTCCCCGTTCTGCCCCTCCTCCCCCCTCTGCCCCCTGCCACAGATTCTGCCCGTACACCCCCCTGCCACCCCTTCAGCATCTGACATCATGTCACCCTCACAGTTCCCCCCCCAACACACACACACACACACACTCGCAACATTCATTCGCACACTGAACTCAGGGACTGCACATTTCACTTTACCTCGCTCATTTGCACTATTCCGCACTACCTCACCTTAACAGCTATTAGTTTATTGTTTATCCTGCTTATTTCATGCTTGCCTGCTATACCTCAAGTGCCCGTGACTGTTTATTTTATGTCCTTTTGCTCCAATTTATGTGTGTGTGTATATGCGTATATATATATATATATATATATATATATATATATATATATATATATATATATATACAGTATATATGTATTATTAGTGTTTAGTCTATGTCTATTTCTTATCTAGAGTGTTTATACTGTTTATATTGTTTATTTCAATTATTCTATTTTTATTTATTGTATTGCCTGTTTGCACCGTGGGTCAGAGAGGACTGAAATTTCATCTGTGCTGTATGTCGAGCATGTATAGCATATTTGACAATAAAGTTGACTTGACTTGACTTGACTTGATTTGGCAAGACTCCACCCAGAGAAGGAAGTGACATGCTGTGTTCATTGCTCTATTGATAGCAGGGCTTGCTTGCTGAGCGATGAACTAGCTAGTGTTAACCCTCTCTCATGTTATTTGCCCTGTTGATAGTGGGCGGGGCTTGCTGAGCAATGAACAAGCTTTTTCTCTGTAGCCTATTAACTAAAATAAGGAAGTCAAGCAGTAACAGTCCAACACAGTAGCAGAGACGATTTCACATAAAGGCAGCAACAGCCACCATCAAATGGTGTGGATGGAGTCTTGTTCTCGGACTTGACTCGGCTCGATAGTGGACTCGACTCAGACTCAACTCAAAATTTTCTTTAATGACTTGGACTTGACTCTGACTTGAATGCGGGGGACTCGAGACTGGACTCGGACTCAAGGTTTAGTGACTCGACTACAACACTGCTGCATAAAGAACTTGTATTATATAAGGTTACTCAGATTATGGTTCTTCAGTAAATATTTGGTGTTTTAAGGATATATGGTGGAAGTGTGGCATAATTTGATATAAAATATATTACATATACAATTACATGCTCTGATTACAATTACACAGTTGTCTAATGATTTGACTGAAAAACAAAATTTGTTTAATTGAAAAATAATATAAATTCCTCACACAAAGACTAATTGAGTCAGTTATTTGTTGGAGGAAGCAACATTGTTGATTGCTGCAATTCAGTCTTAGATTATTCCCTTGCTGTGGTTTTGTCATTGTTATTTGCTGCAAATGTGTAAATCTGAAACTGTGCTATATTTGGGCCTGAGGTGCTGGTTGGAGCAGGCATTGGATAAGAGCCGGTGGTCCCTCTGCATTCTCTCCTTCATATAATGTGATGTTTACTCATCTGCACCCTTTACAAACATTGTATCCATCTTTTAAAGTATGTTGATATATGCTGACTGTCTCATTTTTCTCCTTACAGGGTCATCTGCCATTATAAAACATGCATACCACACACACACACACACACACACACACACACACACACACAGGCAACTTTATACATACACATATACAAACCCACACATAAAAATTTCATTTTTTACCTGGAATGTCTCATCATATCAGAAAACACAGAAGATATTCAGTCTTTCTTGTAATGGCAAAAGATTGTGTTCACCGAAAGTATTGGTACACTTACAACTATTTAAAAATTTTTTTGAAATCAAACATGTCCTTACGATCCACAAGCATATGAATTTTTGTATAACAGCATGGTCTGAACTGTGTTAATCCACTTATACCGCAGCAATTTGCTATTATTATTATTATTATTATTATTATTATTATTATTAATGGTGGCAAGGTGGTATAGTGGTTAGCACTGTCACCTCACAGCAAGAAGGTTCTGGGTTTGAGCCCAGTGGCCGGCGAGGGCCTTTCTGTGTGGAGTTTGCATGTTCTCCCCGTGTCTGCGTGGGTTTCCTCAGGGTACTTCGGTTTCCCCCACAGTCCAAAGACATGCAGGTTAGGCTAATTGGTGGCTCTAAATTGACTGTAGATGTGAATGTGAGTGTGAATGGTTGTTTGTCTCTATGTGTCAGCCCTGCAATAATCTGGCAACTTGTCCAGAGTGTACCCCGCCTCTCACCCATAGTCAGCTGGGATAGGCTCCAGCTTGCCCACGACCCTGTACAGGATAAGCGTTTATGGATAATGGATGGATGATGATAATGATGGTAAGTCGCTGAGATATAAGTGGATTAACACACTTCAGATCATGCTGTTATACAAAAAGCATACAATTATGGGTAGTAATGACATGTTTGATTTCAAACATTTTTACATAAATAGTTAATAATAATAATAATAATAATAATAATAATAATAATAATAAAGAGACATTTCTAATTTTAAAGGTTTATATAGTTACATTTAATCTCATTCCATGGAACATCTGCAAGACTCACTTATCTTATCACAGCTACTAACTTGTTCCATCACCCACATCTCCTTTTCTCTCAGTTGAATTTAACAAGACAAGAAACACAGCCTGTAATGTTACAAAAAAAGTGTAAACTCCTCTTTCCTGAATATTTTCCGATGCTGGGAAACTTTACATAGCACCATGACTGTCACTGAGGCACCTTCCATAATGTTACATAAATTTCTCCTCATATAAAACTTCACCACTTCAGTGATTATATGTTATGCTTTGTTAAAGAGCAAAGTTAAAATCCATTTATTATTAGATTTAGATTATATGGCATGTCCTTCATAAAAGTCCCTGTGTATAAGCTGTGATTATAGAAACAATAAAATCTTCAAATTAACACACAATTTGTCTCATTCATGTTACAGCCAGAAATACTGTCCAGGCCATGCTGTTCAACTTAATCCACACATTCCGGCCAATCAGATTTGAGAATGCAACCATGTTGTGGTATAATTAACAATTATTCTACAAAATCAAGTCGTACATGAGCTGATAGCCGATGAGGTGCACAGCGCCGAGTCGGATATAAGCCATATATGACAAGATTGAATGGAATAACTGTTTTATTCTCTGCTGCTGGAATTTTTAATTTCCCTGAGGGAACCCTCCCAAAGGGATCAATAAAGTTCTATCTAATCTAATCTAACCTTATCTAATAGTCACTGGATTTTGAGAAAAGGAGCATTTTTATTTTTTGGCAAATTTGATAAATAAAAACGTTATACGAAACGTCCAACAAAATAATTTCCGCTTAGAATGTAAACAAACCAGCAAAATGACAGTAGCAATTTGTGAAAAATGCTATAATAATAATTCTTGAAAAATAATTTTTAAAAAAAGATACGTTCTTACCATCAAATATTTTCATTCCATATTTTGTTGCTTTTTTGCATTTTTTGAGGTTTTGTTTTCGAGTAGAGTTTTTATTTTATCCTCGGTTGGTTCAGCAACATGCTCTGCCATTTTTGGTTTTCTCTCCTCATGGTATATGAGCTGATATCCTAGTAGTAGAGTAGCCAATCAGAGCACACGATTGCTCATATCCAGTGAATGTGGATAGAATAATAGTCTTTAATGTACAGTATTAATTTCCAATTGATCTTGCTTCCTGTTCTCTACCTATTCATCAAACACTGTATCATCAACATATTACATCCATTAATGCACATGTCAGGTTGATACAGATTACATCTCCTGGAATAAGCTAAACTATACTGGGGGGAAGCACAAGCACCACACAGCTGGCTTAAAAAACAGTCCATGGATGGATGTGATTCATCGAATACCATTTCAGTGTCAGAGGATTTCTTACATGGTCTGTGAGTTGCAGATAGAAGAGATCCAGCTCTCCGGCTTATGAAAGCAGACCTCAGTGCATATCATCTGATAAGGTTGAATTAGAGCAGTTCTAAAGTCTGGTAGGTCTGCTATAAGCTGAACCTTGCTGTATATTTAGTTTGGCTGTAACCCACACACTAAATGCAGTAGAAGGTCTCCAAACACAGCACTGCATTACTGTGGTGTTTATATGGTCCATCCCTGAACGGATGTGAGATAATCTATTACAGCATGAACCATGAGTTTGGCTTTGAAGTTTTTTTTTTTTTTTTCCAGTCATCCAGGTCATTTGAAATGGTTTGTAGCAGTATGCCAAGGCAACTGAGCCTGTGGTTTAATTTTGAAGACATACTCCAGTCAGCAGCAGCTTGGGACAATAGATTTGGGTGGGAGAACATGAATAATGGCATCGTCCCAAAATAAATTAAGTTGAGAGGATATCACATTTGACTTATGCTGTAGGCAATTATCTAGTAAATTTCTAGAGTAATCCCATAATAGGCAACTGAGAGCCAACTACCAGAATAAAGTCTCTCAGCTTGTTTTGAGTAATTTCAGACTTACCTTTGATCAAATGTATTTGATAAAGCAGTGTGCACACAGAGGAGCTAATATCATTAACTAGGGTTGCCATGATTCAGGCAACATTTCCAGCCCAATTACATCTCAAAATCCACACAAAAGACTGTAAACTGTACTCCAAAATCCTTGCACACATCCTTTGCATGTAAAAAAGATTGTAGTGCACACACATTTCTCATGTACAAGCATTATTCACTCCATAATGCATCTTTCAGGTGGCACAGTGGTGTAGTGGTTAAGACTGTTGCCTCACAGCAAGAAGGTTCTGGGTTTGAGTTCAGTGGCTGACAGGGGCCTTTCTGTGTGGAGTTTGCTTGTTCTCCCCATGTCTGTGTGGGTTTCCTCTGGGTGCTCCCGTTTCCTCCACGGTCCAAAGACATGCAATTAGGCGAACTGGCTACTCTAAATTGTCCACTGATCAAGCTTGGCAATGGATGGGCTCCGCCAAATTTAAATGCCCTAGACACACCAATGATGGTTGGTAAAATGTCATCAGTGGTGCCCCTATGGCCCTTGCTGGCTGTGAGAAGAAGAAAAAGAATACCTCTTTCCCTTTCTGAAGATATTAACTATATCTTACAATGGAAATGTCTCTGTACATCATAGAAACACTATTGGTATTATATTAGAGTTCACTCTGATTATTTGCGATACAACAACACCTTGATGGCCTCAAACTATTTTAAAACTTCTCCAAATTGGCAACCCCTGGGCCATGTGTGCTCTCCAAAGCTGAGCAAATGCATGGACCATTGGTTTATATCTGTAAAATAGCAACAGTTTTTTTTTTTAATTATCATTTTAAATGCATTAACTTGTGAATGAGGACCTTATATGGATTGATATTTGTTGAATGGCTGATATATATCTGATGATGGGGTCTGCCGAGCTCCCTTTTGGACAAGTCACTACTGACCCCAGCATTTACATAACTCCACTCTGATGTAGTATGATATCATGAGTCACAAAATATCCTCTCGATTATTACATATTAAATCCAGGGTCTTTGATTACCACTACACCTACACATTACAGGAAGTCATCGTAAACATGGATAACGCTGAGTTATAGAGAAGTCACAAGTTGACACTAGTCATAGTGGCATTCGAATAAAGAGCAGATCCATGTGCAATGACCATAAACTAAACTCCAAAAATAAAACAGAATTATGATGTATAGCTACACCACAAGCTGACCTAGTGGTTAACATGTCTGCCTCTTGACCAGGAGATTTCAAGTTCTCCTCGTGGTTGGGTCATACCAAAGACCTACTGCCATCTGGCGAGGCACGCTGCAATACAGATATAAGTAGGGAGTCAAACTCCTGTGGTTACCAGAGGACCACACACACACTGTAACCCTAGCTATGTAATAAGCAAGAGGCTGAGGAAATGGAGATTGGTCCGCCCATGTGGCTTAAGGGCCTGTTTAGTATGAGGACAAGAGACTGCCTGGGAAGAGCTGGCATGGGAGGGACTTTCTGATTTGATAATGTATAGAGCTAATCACTCAAAGAATTTCAAAGATTAAATTAGAATCCACTCCTCCATGTAATTTTATATGGATTTCTCATATATTTTTCATGTTATTTTTGAGGATAAACATGTCCTATTGTTAAAACTATATTATTTTTAACCCATATTTGTAAAAGCGAAGAAATAAAAGCACACCATGATCTCAACCAGAACAAAAGTAAACAGTTTCTTGTCATGTCTGCACCTGCTCGCCCTCGAGACTCCACTTCTCAGAGTTCACAGCTGCCGTCAAACATGGCTGCCGTGCATCGCTCTCAGTCTTCACACACCTGTTCCATATCACTGCCTCATTACCACAAGGACTCTCAGTTCACCCAGACTTTGCAAAGTAATGCTCAGGGTTCCTGTATCTGACTTACCAAACATTTATTGTTTTTTGCTGATCATTTGGTTATTGACCCAGTTTGTACTTTGATTGCAGCTTTTTATCTTTGCTTTTGATATCCTGTTTGTGCCTTGCCTGATCATTACCTATTTAATGACCCTGTCTTTGATTACCCATTTGGATTTATCTGCCAGCTTTGCTGCAATAAACTCGACTGCTTTTACATCCATCTGTCATCTGCAGAGCTGGCATTTCTCTTTGATATCTCAGGAGATTTCATGGTAATTCTGACTTGTTTCATCTAGAGGTCAACTGTCCCAATGTTTCTCAAACAGTTTCTCTAAAATTACTTCAGAGATGATAAAATTTAATGTGAACAATAAGCACATACTCAAAAAGTGTTTAGCATTCATTTCATACCTGTATTACTAAATCTACAATGATGTGCTTATTCAGCTCATTAGTGAGGTCAGGCACTGCTGTTGGGCAATTTGCATTCTAGTTCATCCTAAAGATGTTCAGTGGGATCAAGTTCAGTGCTTTGTGAAGGCCACTTGTGTTCTTCCACTCCAACCTTGGAAAACTATATGCTTCCAACTTTGTGGCAACAGTCTGGGGAAGACCCACATATGGGTGTGATGGCCATCATCATCGTTGTCACTGTCAAACCCGATCCAGGCCTTTCTGCACACTCACATTCAAACCTACGGGCAATTTAGAGTAGCCAGTTAGCCTAACTGCATGTCTTTGGACTGTGGGGGAAACTGGAGCACCCAGAGGAAACCAATGCAGACACGGGGAGAACATGCAAACTCCACACAGAAAGGCCCCTCCATCAGCTGTGAAGTTCAAACCTGGAACCTTCTTGCTGGGAGGTGACCATGCTAACCACTACACCACCGTGCTGCCCACAGCCCTATCTCATCTCATTATCTCTAGCCGCTTTATCCTGTTCTACAGGGTCGCAGGCAAGCTGGAGCCTATCCCAGCTGACTACGGGCGAAAGGCGGGGTACACCCTGGACAAGTCGCCAGGTCATCACAGGGCTGACACATAGACACAGACAACCATTCACACTCACATTCACACCTACGGTCAATTTAGTGTCACCAGTTAACCTAACCTGCATGTCTTTGGACTGTGGGGGAAACCGGAGCACCCGGAGGAAACCCACGCGGACACGGGGAGAACATGCAAACTCCGCACAGAAAGGCCCTCGCCGGCCATGGGGCTCGAACCCAGGACCTTCTTGCTGTGAGGCGACAGCGCTAACCACTACACCACCGTGCCACCCCCCACAGCCATATATATTCCATAATAACTAAATAGGACACAAGCTAGCGCTTTTCACAAGCTAGCACTTTTCTGCCAGAAAAAAAAAAATGCTATAAGCCACTCGGATTGAACCCAGAACCTTCAGAACCACTGCACCACCGTGCTGCTGGTGTGATGGTCAGTTGTCTGCAAATCCTTCTGCATATATATATATATATATATATATATATATATATATATATATATATACACTGCATATAGTGTAGCATTCACTTGGCAGATCTGAGAACAGTGTGTGACTTTGTTGAGATCTCTACATAACAAGGAAGATTTTTTTTTCAGAAAAAAAGCAAAGAAGCAGGAATCCTAAGCACATATCCTTCTTTCATAAGGAGATATTTTAAATAAATATTTAAATGAACCTCTAACTTTTTTAAAGTCCTGAATGCTTCCCATCCTCTTTCTTTCTGGTGTTCCCTGATTTTCTTTCCCCTTTTAAGCACTTATTTATCACTGCACCTCTTACCTTCTATTCTCTTGAGAAGTGATTAGCCAACCTATCTGCACTAGCTCATCTTCGGGCTTTTTTAATTAAGTATCAGACATATCTGCTGAATTATCATGGACCTGCCTACTTCCCACTATCTGAATTAATGGGGGGTGAGTGGGTTCAGGAGGTCTTATACAGGTGGTGCCAAGATGAGATGACTCTGAATTGCAATTCTGATCTGAGAAACATTCTGTTTGAGTTCCACTTTTAAATTGGTCCTAATTTATATTAAATGGCTCCAATACCTGTGAAGTTGCACAGAAAATAAAGCGGCAACTATAATTTAACTTTTGAGAATGCATGAATTGTTGTAGAAGGACTATAGTAATTTTACCACAGCGCTGTTGAATTCTTGAACCTGATTGGTCAGGTGTTGATGAATGTTCTAGAACAGCAGCTTGGATTGTAGTGTCAACTACAGTGGTGATTGAAAGTTTGTGGACCCTTTAGAATTTTCTATATTTCTGCATAAATATAACCTAAAACATCATCAGATTTTCACACAAGTCCTAAAAGTAGATAAAGAGAACACAGTTAAACAATTGAGACAAAAATATTATACTTGGTCATTTATTTATTGAGGAAAATGATCCAATATTACATATCTGTGAGGGGCAAAAGTATGTGAACCTCTAGGATTAGCAGTTAATTTGAATGTGAAATTAGAGTCAGGTGTTTTCAATCAATGGGATGACAATCAGGTGTGAGTGGGCACCCTGTTTTATTTAAAGAACAGGGATCTATCAAAGTCTGATCTTCACAACACATGTTTGTGGAAGTGTATCATGGCACGAACAAAGGAGATTTCTGAGGACCTCAGAAAAAGTGTTGTTGATGCTCATCAGGCTGGAAAAAGGTTACAAAACCATCTCTAAAGAGTTTGGACTCCACCAATCCACAGTCAGACAGATTGTGTACAAATGAAGGAAATTCAAGACCATTGTTACCCTTCCCAAGAGTGGTCGACCAACAAAGATCACTCCAAGAGCAAGGCATGTAATAGTCGGCGAGGTCACAAAGGACCCCAGGGTAACTTCTAAGCAACTGAAGGCCTCTCTCACATTGGCTAATGTTAATGTTCATGAGTCCACCATCAGGAGAACACTGAACAACAATGGTGTGCATGGCAGGGTTGCAAGGAGAAAGCCACTGCTCTCCAAAAAGAACATTGATGCTCATCTGCAGTTTGCTAAAGATCATGTGGACAAGCCAGAAGGCTATTGAAAAAATATTTTGTGGACAGATGAGACCAAAATGGAACTTTTTGGTTTAAATGGTTCCTATGTTTGGAGAAAGGAAAACACTGCATTCCAACATAAGAATGTTATCCCATCTGTGAAACATGGTGGTGGTAGTATCATGGTTTTGTTTTTTGTTTTTTTTGCTGCATCTGGGCCAGGATGGCTTGCCATCATTGATGGAACAATGAATTCTGCATTATACCAGTGAATTCTAAAGGAAAATGCCAGGACATCTGTCCATGAACTGAATCTCAAGAGAAGGTGGGTCATGCAGTAAGACAACAACCCTAAGCACACAAGTCGTTCTATCAAAGAATCGTTAAAGAAGAATGAATTTAATGTTTTGGAATGGCCAAGTCAAAGTCCTGACCTTAATCCAAACAAAATGTTGTGGAAAGACCTGAAGCGAGCAGCTAATGTGAGGAAACCCACCAACATCCCAGAGTTGAAGCTGTTCTGTATGGAGGAATGGGCTAAAATTCCTCCAAGCCAGTGTGCAGGACTGATCAACAGTTACCGGAAACGTTTAGTTGCAGTTATTGCTGCACAAGGGGGTCACACCAGATACTGAAAGCAAAGGTTCACATACTTTTGCCCCTCACAGATATGTAATATTGGATCATTTTCCTCAATAAATAAATGACCAAGTATAATATTTTTGTCTCATTTGTTTAACTGGGTTCTCTTTATCTACTTTTAGGACTTGTGTGAAAATCTGATGAAGTTTTAGGTCTTATTTATGCAGAAATATAAAAAATTCTAAAGGGTAAACAAACTTTCAAGCATCACTGTATACTAGTGCATCTCAAAAAATTAAATATCATAAAAATTCCATATTTTTCATCAGTCAGCCCTGTGATGACCTGGCGACTTGTCCAGGGTGTACCCCGCCTTTCGCCCGTAGTCAGCTGGGATAGGCTCCAGCTTGCCTGCGACCCTGTAGAAGGATAAAGCGGCTAGAGATAATGAGATGAGATGAGATTTTTCATCAGTTATTTAAGAAAGTGAAAATGTACTAAAATCATTACATGTAAATTAAAATGTTTCCAGCATTTTTTCTATATTAATTTTGATAATTATGACTGACAGCACATAAAAAAATCCCATATTTTAAAATATGAGAATATTTCATGTTGAGTTTGAGTAAAACAGTATAAATACCATGTATCTCTCGGTCTAGCTCAGACCACACAACCACAATTATGGGAAAGACTGCTGACTTGACATTTTCCAGAAGACGATCATCAACACCCTCCACAAGGAGAGTAAGCCACAGAAGGTCATTGCTGAAAAGGCTGGCTGGAAAAGGTACACAAGCAAGAGGGAGGACTGCAGCCTTCAGAGGATTGTTGAGAAAAGTCGATTTAAGAACTTGGGAGAGCTTCAGAAGGAGTGGACTGAAGCTGGTGTCAGTGCACCAAGAGTCACCACGCACAGTTGCCCAGTGGTCCAAAGTCCTCTTCTCAGATGTCAGTAAATTTTGCTTTTCATTTGGAAATCAAGGTCCTAGAGTCTGGAGGAAGAGTGGAGAGGGACAGAATCCAAGGTGTTTGAAGTCCAGTGTAAAGTCTGTGGTGATTTGTGGCGCCGTGTCATCTGCTGGTGTTGGTCCACTGTATTTTATTATGAAGTACAAAGTCAACACAGCCATCTATCAGGATATTTTAAAGTACTTCATGCTTCCATCTGCTGACAGGCTTTATGGAGATGCTGATTCCCTTTTCCAGCAGGACTTAGCACCTGCCCACAGTGCCAAAACTGCGACCAAATGGTTTTCTGACCATTATATCACTGTGCTTGATTGGCCAGCCAACTAGCCTGACTTGAACCCCAGAGAGAATCTATGTGCTATCATCAAGATGAAGATGAAACACCCAACCCAAAAATACAGATGAGCCGAAGGCTGCTATCAAAGCAACCTGGGCTTCAGTAACACCTCAGCAGTGCCACAAGCTGATCACCTCCATGCCACACTGCATTGATGCAGTAGTTTGTGGTAAAGGAGCCCCAACCAAGTATTGAGTGTATTAATGAACATAAGTTTCAGAAGTTGGACATTTCTGTACAGTAAATCCTTTTTTGATTGATCTTAGGAAATATTCTAATAATTTGAAATACTAGATTTCTGATTTTCATGAGCTAGAAGCCATAATCATCAAAATTAAAATAAGGCTTGAAATATTTCACTTTACACGTAATGAATATATAGTATATAAAGTTTACATTTTTGAATTACAAAAATTTACTTTTTCATGAGATTATAATTTTTTGAGATGCACTAATAGCTCAAGTTACAGGTTTATATAAATGTGTTCAATTTATTTTACTATCTTTTTATAGTATCCCCTCATTGTATAGTGCAGTGTTTCTCAACTGGTGGGTTGCGACCCAAAAGTGACTTGCAGGACCTTTATGCTTGTGTAGCAGACTGCTGGGAAGAAAAAAGATGTTGCTGCATGGAAATGATAAAACATAACATGGACAGCTGAGGAAAAATATGAAAGTAAAGCAAATAATTGTTCTAAAAGGGGGAAATACTACTACTTTTACTACTACTACTACTAATAATAATAATAATTAAAGCCGCAAGCGGCCTCGACGGGCCCTCGCGCCAGCGGCCAAGGGGGGCGGGGGCATGCGTCCCCGCGAAATACCTTCCACAGCTTCTTCGGCAAGAGACATTACTCCCGCAATGGCGACAAAGAACAGAATTGGACACATGGCAACGATAGGGTCTCGCACTGTACGGTGCTCGGGCCCTAATAATAATAGCGCCCTAATAAGGGTCTTGTAAAGAGTTTGCTTAAAAGCTTAAAAGTTGCTTAAAAGTTAGGCGTACATGTCAGGTGAGCTATGAAGAGTGTGCGTATGAAGTTTGATGACAATTGAGTAAATAGAAGATGAGATATAGATTTTTGAAGAATAAAATTTTTGGTTTTTCCCATGTCAGTAGGTGGCGCTATGCTGTACATGAGCGAGTATGAGTTGGAAAAATAAGTGTCTACAACAGCAACGCACTATCACAAGGTAGTGGTGTGAAGGAAAAGCATTATGGAATTATTTACCAAAAACCCGATTTGGAGCAATTGCGTCGGCCAAAAACAGCGCCCCCCATGGATGAAAATTCCCAAAATGTGGTATACATGACATGGGAGGTAGAAAGAGGGTGGCCGTGAAGTTTGACCAAATTTGAGGAAAGACTGGAATTTTTGCCCAAAAATAGCGCCCCCAGTGGCGAAATATCACAGAAAGTGGGTAACATGTCAGAACCCCAATGAGTGATCTGCGTGTCAAGTATGAGCAGTTTTGAGCAAGTAGAAGATTTGTTATGAATTTTTAAGCATGTAAAATGTTGCATTGAAAATTGATTGACGTATAACTTCTGAACGGTTTACGCTACGTGAAACCTCTTTAGTACCTTTTGTCAGCCATGTCTGTAGATGATGTGTATCAATTTTGGTGACATTCCTATGAACGGTCTAGGAGGAGTTGCGCCGTGTTCGAGGCCATGCATTTCGCACAAAAGTGAAATTACCTCACTTCCTGTTGGGCGTGGCTAATGCATTGGCATTACATTTTTGTCTGGCTTAGTGAGATACATATGCATACCAAATGGCATGCCACTACTACAAACTACATGGCAACCAGGCACCTTAATGCGGGAGGCCAAAATCAAAACGAGTTAGGGGGCGCTATAGAGGCCCTGAGGCCCGCCTGGATCTGGGCTTCTGGTTCTCAGTAGCGGTGGCAGTCTAAGAAAAAGGAGCCAAATTTCGTGCATTGTCGACCATGGCAAGCGCCCCAATAAGGGTCTTGTAAAGAGTTGGCTTGGCAAGTTTGACAAATCAGAAGCTGCAATATCATTTTTGCCATAACCAGCACCCCCAGGGGCGAAAGTGCACAAAATTTGGCGTAGACGTCAGGTGAGCTATGAAGAGTTTGAGTATGAAGTTTGATGACAATTGAGTAAAGAGAAGATGAGATATAGATTTTTGAAGAATAAATTTTTTGGTTTTTCCCATGACAGTAGGTGGCGCTATGCTGTACATGAGCGATTATGAGTTGGAAAAATAAGGGTCTACAACAGCAACGTACTATCACAAGGAAGTGGTGTGAAGGAAAAGCATTATGGAATTATTTACCAAAAACCCGTTTTGGAGCAATTGCGTCGGCCAAAAACAGCACCCCCCATGGACGAAAATTTCCAAAACGTGGTATACATGACAAGGGAGGTAGTAAGAGGGTGGCCGTGAAGTTTGACCAAAATTGAGGAAAGATTGGAATTTTTGCCCCAAAATAGCGCCCCCAGTGGCGAAATATCACAGAAATTGGGTAACATGTCAGAAGCCCAATGAGTGATTTGCGTGTCAAGTATGAGCAGTTTTGAGCAATCAGAAGATTTGTTATGAATTTTTAAGCATGTAAAATTTTGCATCGAAAATTGATTGACGTATAACTTCTGAACGGTTAATCCTACGTGAAACATATTTAGTAACTTTTGTCAGCCATGTCTGTAGATGATGTGTATCAATTTTGGTGACATTCCTATGAACGGTCTAGGAGGAGTTGCGCCGTCTTCGTGGCCATGCATTTCGCACAAAAGTGAAATTACCTCACTTCCTGTTGGGCGTGGCTAATGCATTGGCATTACATTTTTGTCTGGCTTAGTGAGATACATATGCCTACCAAATTGCATGCCACTACTACAAACTACCTGGCACCCAGGCACCTTAATGCGGGAGGCCAAAATCACAACGACTTAGGGGGCGCTATGGAGGCCCTGAGCCCCGGCCAAGTTTGGGCTTCTGGTTCTGAGTAGCGGTGGCAATTCTGGGAACTGGTGCCAAATTTCGTGCGTTTTCGCCCATGGCAAGCGCCCCGAAAATGGCCCAACAGCGGAGAAAAATAAAGAAGAAGAAGAAGAAGACGGAAGAAGAAGAAGAAGAAGAAGAAGAAGAAGAAGAAGACGGAAGAATAATAATAGTGAACTCTTACAAGAACAATAGGGCCTTCGCCCATAGGGCTCGGGCCCTAATTAAAGCCGCAAGCGGCCTCGACGGGCCCTCGCGCCAGCGGCCAAGGGGGGCGGGGGCATGCGTCCCCGCGAAAAACCTTCCACAGCTTCTTCGGCAAGAGACATTACTCCCGCAATGGTGACAAAGCACAGAATTGGACACATGGCAACGATAGGGTCTCGCACTGAACGGTGCTCGTGCCCTAATAATAATAGCGCCGCAATAAGGGTCTTGTAAAGAGTTTGCTTGCCAAGTTTGACAAATCAGAAGCTGCAATATCATTTCTGCCATAACCAGCACCCCCAGGGGCGAAAGTGCACAAAATTTGGCGGACATGTCAGGCGAGCTATGAAGAGTTTGCGTATGAAGTTTGATGACAATTGAGTAAATAGAAGATGAGATATAGATTTTTGAAGAATAAAATTTTTGGTTTTTCCCATGTCAGTAGGTGGCGCTATGCTGTACATGAGCGATTATGAGTTGGAGAAATAAGTGTCTACAACAGCAACGCACTAGCACAAGGTAGTGGTGTGAAGGAAAAGCATTATGGAATTATTTACCAAAAGCCCGTTTTGGAGCAATTGCGTCGGCCAAAAACAGCGCCCCCCATGGACGAAAATTCCCAAAAGGTGGTATACATGACATGGGAGGTAGTAAGAGGGTGGCCGTGAAGTTTGACCAAATTTGAGGAAAGATTGGAATTTTTGCCCAAAAATAGCGCCCCCAATGGCGAAATATCACAGAAAGTGGGTAACATGTCAGAAGCCCAATGAGTGATTTGCGTGTGAAGTATGAGCAGTTTTGAGCAAGTAGAAGATTTGTGATGAATTTTTAAGCATGTAAAATGTTGCATTGAAAATTGATTGACGTATAACTTCTGAACGGTTCATGCTACGTGAAACCTATTTAGTAACTTTTGTCAGCCATGTCTGTAGATGATGTGTATCAATTTTGGTGACATTCCTATGAACGGTCTAGGAGGAGTTGCGCCGTCTTCGTGGCCATGCACTTCGCACAAAAGTGAAATTACCTCACTTCCTGTTGGGTGTGGCTAATGCATTGGCATTACATATTTGCCCGGCTTAGTGAGGTACATATGCGTACCAAATGGCATGCCAGTACTACAAACTACATGGCAACCAGGCACCTTAATGCGGGAGGCCAAAATCACAACGAGTTAGGGGGCGCTGTAGAGGCCCTGAGGCCCGCCTGGATCTGGGCTTCTGGTTCTCAGTAGCGGTGGCAGTCTAAGAAAAAGGAGCCAAATTTCGTGCGTTGTCGACCATGGCAAGCGCCCCAATAAGGGTCTTGTAAAGAGTTTGCTTGGCAAGTTTGACAAATCAGAAGCTGCAATATCATTTTTGCCATAACCAGCACCCCCAGGGGCGAAAGTGCACAAAATTTGGCGTATATGTCAGGTGAGCTATGAAGAGTTTGCGTATGAAGTTTGATGACAATTGAGTAAATAGAAGATGAGATATAGATTTTTGAAGAATAAATTTTTTGGTTTTTCCCATGTCAGTAGGTGGCGCTGTGCTGTACATGAGCGATTATGAGTTGGAAAAATAAGTGTCAACAACAGCAACGAACTTTCACAAGGTAGTGGTGTGAAGGAAAAGCACTACGGAATTATTTACCAAAAACCCGTTTTGGAGCAATTGCGTCGGCCAAAAACAGCGCCCCCCATGGACGAAAATTCCCAAAATGAGGTATAAATGACATGGGAGGCAGGAAGAGGGTGGCCGTGAAGTTTGACCAAATTTGAGGAAAGATTGGATATTTTGCCCAAAAATAGCGCCCCCAGTGGCGAAAGTGCACAAAATTTGGCATATATGTCAGGTGAGCTATGAAGAGTTTGCGTATGAAGTTTGATGACAATTGAGTAAACAGAAGATGAGATATAGATTTTTGAAGAATAAATTTTTTGGTTTTTCCCATGTCAGTAGGTGGCGCTATGCTGAACATGAGCGATGATGAGTTGGAAAAATAAGTGTCTACAACAGCAACGAACTATCACAAGGTAGTGGTGTGAAGGAAAAGCATTATGGAATTATTTACCAAAAACCCGTTTTGGAGCAATTGCGTCGGCCAAAAACAGCGCCCCCCATGGACGAAAATTTCCAAAACATTGTATACATGACATGGGAGGTAGTAAGAGGGTGGCCATGAAGTTTGACCAAATTTGAGAAAAGATTGGAATTTTTGCCCAAAAATAGCGCCCCCAGTGGCAAAATATCACAGAAATTGGGTAATATGTCAGAAGCCCAATGAGTGATTTGCGTGTGAAGTATGAGCAGTTTTGAGCAATCAGAAGATTTGTTATGAATTTTTAAGCATGTAAAATTTTGCATCGAAAATTGATTGACGGATAACTTCTGAACGGTTCATCCTACGTGAAACGTATTTAGTAACTTTTGTCAGCCATGTCTGTAGATGATGTGTATCAATTTTGGTGACATTCCTATGAACGGTCTAGGAGGAGTTGCGCCGTATTCGTGGCCATGCATTTCGCACAAAAGTGAAATTACCTCACTTCCTGTTGGGCGTGGCTAATGCATTGGCATTACATTTTTGTCCGGCTTAGTGAGATACATATGCGTACCAAATGGTATGCCACTACTACAAACTACAAGTCACCCAGGCACCTTAATGCGGGAGGCCAAAATCACAACGACTTAGGGGGCGCTATAGAGGCCCTGAGCCCCGGCCAAGTTTGGGCTTCTGGTTCTGAGTAGCGGTGGCAATTCTCGGAACTGGTGCCAAATTTCGTGCGTTTTTGCCCATGGCAAGCGCCCCGAAAATGGCCCAACAGCGGAGAAAAATAAAGAAGAAGAAGAAGACGGAAGAAGAAGAAGAAGAAGACGGAAGAAGAAGAAGAAGAAGAAGAAGACGGAAGAAGAAGAATAATAATAGTGAACTCTTACAAGAACAATAGGGCCTTTGCCCATAGGGCTCGGGCCCTAATAATAGTGAACTCTTACAAGAACAATAGGGCCTTCGCCCTATAGGGCTCGGGCCCTAATAATAGTGAACTCTTACAAGAACAATAGGGCCTTCGCCCTATAGGGCTCGGGCCCTAATAATAGAGGGCGGCACGGTGGTGTAGTGGTTAGCGCTGTCGCCTCACAGCAAGAAGGTCCTGGGTTCGAGCCCCGGGGCCGGCGAGGGCCTTTCTGTGTGGAGTTTGCATGTTCTCCCCGTGTCCGCGTGGGTTTCCTCCGGGTGCTCCGGTTTCCCCCATAGTCCAAAGACATGCAGGTTAGGTTAACTGGTGACTCTAAATTGACCGTAGGTGTGAATGTGAGTGTGAATGGTTGTCTGTGTCTATGTGTCAGCCCTGTGATGACCTGGCGACTTGTCCAGGGTGTACCCCGCCTTTCGCCCGTAGTCAGCTGGGATAGGCTCCAGCTAGCCTGCGACCCTGTAGAAGGATAAAGCGGCTAGAGATAATGAGATGAGATGAGATGAGATGAGATAATAATAGAGGAATGCTCCCCATAGCTGTTGTTCGAGCCAATGAAAAATTCAATCATGTCAGGTTATGCATCAGATCAAATTCTGTCACTTTTGGCACTAATTCAGGTTAGTTAATCTAGTAATCTGTGAACAAGTGGTGCTAATGGAGGGAAATTTCCTGTTCTTAGCTTATAAAAGGCTGAAAAATGTGCAAGGTAAATGAAAATATGGCATGTATGATTTGTGCCGACAACAATGTGTTTTATTTGGTGAGTTATAGGTTGGGCGGCATGGTGGTGTAGTGGTTCGCGCTGTCACCTCACAGCAAGAAGGTCTGGGTTCGAGCCCCGTGGCCGGTGAGGGCCTTTCTGTGCGGAGTTTGCATGTTCTCCCCGTGTCCGCGTGGGTTTCCTCCGGGTGCTCCGGTTTCCCCCATAGTCCAAAGACATGCAGGTTAGGTTAACTGGTGACTCTAAATTGACCGTAGGTGTGAATGTGAGTGTGAATGGTTGTCTGTGTCTCTGTGTCAGCCCTGTGATGACCTGGCGACTTGTCCAGGGTGTACCCCGCCTTTCGCCCGTAGTCAGCTGGGATAGGCTCCAGCTTGCCTGCGACCCTGTAGAACAGGATAAAGCAGCTAGAGATAATGAGATGAGAGATGAGATGAGTTATAGGTTGTGAAAAATATGAAATCCTTGAAATTCATAAAGTAGGCTATTTAGAGATTATTTTCAAAAGAAAGCAATGCGATCTGGATACATCTCAAAAAATGGTCAAAAATGTGCACTGTTCAGGAGCAAGCACTTTGTGCATCATATAAATTCACTTATCACATTTCAAAATGCAGAAAGACACATAATTACAGTGAATCTTGTTTTATCCACTGCTGTCAATATGACCTTGCAAATCTGTCACAAATCAGTTGAAAAAAATCTCGATCTCCAATAACAGCATATGGAGAAGAACACAAGACATGTCCACAGACATAAAGTAACAGAAGGTAACACGCATTAAGGCAAGTGACTATTATGCACTCAAACTAAAGGAATCAATATATGTATCCGATCATGTCATCCTGATTTTCAGACACTTATCAAAGTGAAATCACATCCTCAGGTTTCCCGTTGATTTGTGCAGGCTGTGATTTCAGCTCTGCTCTTGTTAAATCTCATTATTACGTGTATGCATTTAACAGTTGTGCATTTTTCATATTGAGTGTACATTATGTTTTTTTTTTATTATTTTTTTAAATTAATTTTTATTTATTTATTTATTTATTTTTTGGTTAGGGCAAATTACCCTTACTCAGGGTTATGTGCATGCATTTACATAGTGGCACATTTTCATATTGTCACATGAATAAGTAATTTTACACTTGGTTAAGCATGTGCACTGCATTTAATAAACTGATATTTTCTACTGTAAATAAATTTGAGGTACACTCTGAAAGGTTGTTTGTCTCTAAGTGTCAGCCCTGCGATGACCTGCTGACTTGTCCAGGGTGTACCCCGCCTCTTGCCCATAGTCAGCTGGCATAGGCTTCAGCTTGCCTGCAACCCTGTATAGGATAAGCGGCTACAGATAATGGATGGATGGATGGGTATACTCTCAGAAAATAAAGTACATTATTGTACCTTTAAGGGTACAATGGCTTGTCAGTGGGGCAGGACCCTCTAAAGTACTTATTTGTACCCTTTATTTACTGCTTGGGAACATAATGTGTACCTTTTTGGCCCTAAAAAGGTACCCATAGTTACCTTGAGGTCCAGTAATAAGCCTTGAGGGTACATTAGTGTCGATTGTACCTTGTGGGACAGAAATGGACTCCTACTGTACACCAATTTCTGACAGTGTACAACCTTAACAACTCACTCTGAAAGTTGATTGATTTCCTGTTATCTGAGATAGTAAATTATTATTGTCCAACTTTTCAAGGTCTATGCAAAATTTATATCCATTTCTCTGTTTACTTCCATATGATAAACAATCTTAGTGTAACACTGGGTTGCAACTTGATGTCCAACAAAATGTCAGGACTGAAGCAAAACTAATTGAGAACCACTGGTATAATGAATATTCCACAAAGTTCAACCCTTACTAATAAACAAAAAAAAAAGTTGTTAACATTGTGGATATTGTTGATATATTGTACGGAGACGTCTATTTGAGTTTTCATTCATTCAGAATAGAAGGCATTCTCATCTCATCTCATCTCATCTCATTATCTCTAGCCGCTTTATCCTTCTACAGGGTCGCAGGCAAGCTGGAGCCTATCCCAGCTGACTACGGGCGAAAGGCGGGGTACACCCTGGACAAGTCGCCAGGTCATCACAGGGCTGACACAGACACAGACAACCATTCACATTCACACCTACGGTCAATTTAGAGTCACCAGTTAACCTAACCTGCATGTCTTTGGACTGTGGGGGAAACCGGAGCACCCGGAGGAAACCCACGCTGACACAGGGAGAACATGCAAACTCCGCACAGAAAGGCCCTCACCGGCCCCGGGGCTCGAACCCAGGACCTTCTTGCTGTGAGGCGACAGCGCTAACCACTACACCACCGTGCCGCCCTAGAAGGCATTCTGGTTAGAAAAAAAGATCTAAAACACTGTATTTGGGACATTCTCTTATTGGAAAATAAGCATTTGGTACACATTATACTGTACCTCATTGGTTAGCTTCCTCAAAACAGTACACCCAGTCATGTTTTATTCTTAACTACAGTTTTGGTTTGTGTACTTATAGTATATGACTAAAAGGGATGTGGACATCCGTTGTAATTATTGAGTTTAGGTGTTTCAGCCACACCCATGAAAAATAGGTGCATAAAATCAAGCACATAGCAATGCAATCTCCATAGACGAGCACTGGAAGTAGAATGGGTCATACTGAAGAGCTGAGTGACTTCAAACCTGGCACTGTCAAAGGATGTCATCTTTGAATGCCAGAGACTGGAGTGTTAAATGGGCAGTAAAAATAGTGCTTTGTTCTGTTCTCTTTGTCTACGCTCCTCTTTATCCTTCATCCTGCTTCTATTTCCCTCAAAGCCTAATAACATCAACTTTTCTCTGTTTTATTTTCCTCTCACTTTCTTCACGGTTTGACTAGCTTGGTCTCTTTTGTGTTCTCCATGGGGCATGCTGGGAAACAGCAGAAGCGTGAGATAGGGAAATGTCTTCATGCAGTATTAGAGCCCTCCTGCTCTCATCTGCTGCACGGTCCCCTCTGGTGTTTGTTCTTGGATTAGAGCCAGGCTGTTCGAGACAGGAGAACATCAGCAGCTGATCGACCTCTCTGTAACTGGGGACTCTCTCCAGCCCAGGGCATGGAGGTGAGAGCTGTCATTTTCTAAAGAGGAGTGGAATACACAAGGCAGAAGGTTACTGAGGAAATAAAAAACAGTTAATGAAAGACACATTACAAGAGATGCTGCTAACTTGACTGAGAAAGCATGGTCATAAACACCCTGATTTGTCCCCTGGATTGGAAGTGGGAACAGCCTTTAGTGTTAATTAATTCTGAAGTCTCAAACAACAGAGCAGCAAATTTGATGTGAGAATTTCGACTTCTCTCTTTTGATCTTTTGTACTCACGTTCATTTATTTATTTGGTGTGTTTGTTCTGGGATTCATTTGAAGTGTAGAAAGCTAAGGCATCTGATTACATGAACCTTTTGTTTCTTTCATGCACATGCGCACACACACTGAAGAAGATGAGTTGTACAAACAGCATGACTGAATTATCAGGCGTATTCCAGTATCAAAGAAGTCAGCAAGATGGAACTTCTTCAAGAAGTAGTCAATTATAAAACAAAAATTAACCTCAACTAGGGTTTTGTTTGCTTCTTTTATCCTCCATTTTCTGCTCTCTCTCGCTCTCTCTATCTCTCTCTCTCATATACTGTATATACGGTATATATATTATATGGACGAGTGTTTTACTGGGAAATATGCCACTCGTATTTTTCATACGAGCTACATCCGGGACATGGAGAACCAAAACCATGACACAAATCTCTATATGTCACTCATGAAGAAATCGATGAATTGCTTTGATAAATGTGGGTACTTTTTGTTTGTGAATGTGCCTATGTAATAGAAAGAAAATCACACGTTGGCTTGATGATATGAAGTTTATCTTCTTGTGTTGAAAAACTTGCATTTTTCATATGAAATACATCATGGATCTGAGTGACATATTTCCCAATATTTAATTCCGATGATGTCACTCCCAGTGTTTTCCCACTGACTAGATGCACATTGTCAAAATGGCAAACTGGCACAAAATTAAAATTATTTTGATTAACTTGCATTTTTTTTTTGGATGTGTCCTTATAATATAAAGAACATTACATGGTTGCATGAAGACATGATGTTTATTGTCTCATGTTGACAATATTTTCACTCATTTGCTTCACTCACTCATGACAAAAGGACTTTGCTGAGTGAAGTCCTCTTGTAAAAGTCTCCATCACTTTTCCTTGCCTCCAAGTAGAACTTTGACAATATTTCCGCTATTGCTCTTTTTTCCAGTTTTTCAATGTCCGTTGGTATGTTTTTCTCTTGTAAATATGTGTGAAGAATATCAAATGAAGTTTTTGTAGCCTTTCGGGTGTTCAGCGCATCTTTCTCTTTAAATCTTCCGCTTCTAATGAAGCAAACCTTGCGGCCATGTTTATATACAAACTGTCATAGTCACTCACTAGTGCTAAAGTATTACATCTCCGACACGTCTCTTTTCCAGCTTTTCCATATATTTAATGCAGAAGATTAAATGTGTGAAGAATATCCAGGGAAGTTCTGGTTGCCTTTTGGTTGTTCAGCGAGTATTTCTCTTTCAAAATATATCTTCCAGTTTTAATATTTTGCTTTTAATCTTCTGCTTTTAATGAAGCAAACCTCGTGGTCATGTTTGTGTACAAACTATCACAGTCACTCGCTAGTGTGGAAGTTTTACATCTCGGACATGTCTCTTTTCCAGTTTTTCGATGTCCGTTGGTGTTTTTTTCTTGCAA
The DNA here is from genome assembly GCF_027579695.1 of Neoarius graeffei. NCBI lineage: Eukaryota > Metazoa > Chordata > Actinopteri > Siluriformes > Ariidae > Neoarius > Neoarius graeffei. Next base: position 35,900,639 of record NC_083595.1, read on the forward strand.
ATATGTGTGAAGAATATATAATGAAGTTTTGGTAGCCTTTCAGGTGTTCAGCATGTCTTTAGTTTCAATTTTCAGTTTATTTATTTCGTGCTTAAACATACTGTAGCACTGAATTAACCCTGTCTTCTCTTTCCCCCAGCCAACAAAGAAATGATTGTGCGCATGCGCAACAGAAAAGTTTTGTAATTGGATCTTTTCATGATCTCCGATGTGTGACATTGTGTTGTCTTGACAACGTGCAATATTGCATGCTCATTCTCCATGAGAGTGGTGTAATACATGGAGGATAAGTGATATGATAAGATTGCATGCCATCAATAAACCTGGTAGAAGGAAAGAGAATACATGTTTTTATTCCATGGAAAAAGTGGCCTGTATGTATAATAATTCCTGATATTTCACTCCGATGACATCACTCGTTGTCAAACATTCACTGTCAAAATGGCAAACCGGTTTAAAATTTTAATTATTTTGATTGACTTGTGTTATTATTATTATTATTATTATTATTATTATTATTATTGATATAAAATATTACATGGTGGTGCGAAGATAAGAAGATTGTCTTCTTATGTTGAAAAATATCACTCATTTGCTTCACTCACTCCTGATATATCCATTCACCACTCAAAGATAAACTTTGTATCTTCGTGCCACTGTGTAATATTTTGTGTGTGTGTGTGTGTGTGTGTGTGTGTGTGTGTGTGTGTGTGTGTGTGTGTGTGTGTGTACAGTATTCATTTCAGACAATGACAGCATAGGAGGGAATGGAAAATAATGGAATGCCACCATCTGTAACTGTTTATTATTTAACATATCTAGGGGTTGTTAGATGAAAGGCCAAAAAAATGCTCCAAAAAATGTCCTATCATCACAAACATGCTTAACAGTATTATGAGAACAAAATAACCTGATTGTTTCTCAAATTTTTGATATGCAAGATGTTTTTTCTAGAAGGCACAAACAAATTTGATAAAGTCACCAAACAGGCGAAATGTGATTGCATATAATTACCCATTCTTCGTCTTCATCTAAAACGGATATACTCCCATCTTCAGGAGCTCATCTTCAGCCCTTCTTCTAGTACCTGCAAACAAAAAGCATTAACAAGTGTTTGGAAGCACAAAACTGTCATTTTTTTTGTGTGTATTAGTAACACATAGGTAATGAAACAAATTACCAGGATTTCATCATTTTTTATATGGTTTATGACTGGTCTTTCCCAGACTGCTACATATATCTTGGTGGGACAGATATAATTCTTGGGTTTCAGTCACATGACTTTTCTTAGCGATTTCACTTCCAGTAAAACAGCTGGCGGTCAAGCAAACCAAAACGGCTGCTGTAGTGCAAACAACTAGCGATAACTTATCAGAGTATGCTCGTAATCTAGAAGCCACTGCTCGCTTTAGATATATTCAGAAGATTGCTATGGAATCGACCCCTACAGTCTGGGAAAGAAGGATTTGTCATACGATCTCGAAAACAACCCTTCAGTCGAGTTCCCCGACATCTCGAACTATCAGGTGTTGCAGACGTCCTTCTACACTGCAACACAGATGAAAGCGTGGAAGAGTATGGAGGCTTACAACTTTTTTGTATGTGGCTGGGTAAAGGACCTCGGTATCAAGTTGCTGCCCAATGAATCCTGTATTGTTTTTGCCTGTGTAAGGATGTGGGTTTTTTTAAGCTTTTCGTTCACATCTTTACAATGAAGCGCTGCAAGTTGAAGTGTAAACAAACAACAATTCGCTTGATTCTCACTTGTGTTGGCTCTTATCTCTCAGGTAAATCATTCACAAAGATCATCAGAAACCCCTTTAAAGACCTGGAGCTTAGTTAAACAAGATGGAGAAGTGATCACGGCGCATTGTAACTGTACAGCTGGGTAAGAATTTTGTCGCGACCTTCATGCATGTGGACTTTATGAGTGAGGAGTAAACAAATAAACAGCTGGGGACTTTAGCGCTTCATGACTAAAAAACGTACCGTAAAATAATGACACATAGCAGGAAAAGTACTTGGAAAACACTAAGGACATAGCTGAGAGGGAGATACAAACCTTTCATCAAACTCGAGCATGCTTCAACTCGGCTCCCTTCGATTTCAGTGAGAGGTTCAAAAGCCACCTTTCTCAACATCTTTTTGTGAAATTCTGTGTTCTTTCACCCTTTTCTCTTTCACCCAGGTTCATGGGGAACCCTGAAGAAATTTTATCAATTGCACGGTTTGATCGATTCGAACAACCTAAAACAACACAAGTGTAAGGCATTTTTCATGTGAGCAATGCACCTTCTCCATGCAAACACTTTGTCAACTGAGCTTTGGTAGACCACCAGCTAAAGTTTTGAATAGCTAATAAGGCAGATGTGACGTCACGTGAAACCCAAGAATTGTAATTGAATAAAATCAGCATTTTTTAGCTTTGTATAATATATTTAACATGTCAAATAAAAAATTATCTTGGTAATAAAGAGACACAGTTTGTAATTGTGTGTATTTTTACCTGGATGTAATGAATGGCCTTAACAATTAAAAGTATGATCAGGCCACAGTGACCTTACTCTGTCCTGCTGTCATAAACATTAAGCTTTCTAATGTCACAAATTCTAACATTAACAATAATTTAAAAATTTTCATCGAAATCATTTTAATTAGATGTAATTATATTATCTATCATAAATGTGGTCATGGGGCGGCATGGTGGTGTAGTGGTTAGCACTGTCACCTCACAGCAAAAAGGTCCGGGTTCGAGCCCCGTGGCCGGCGAGGTCCTTTCTGTGTGGAGTTTGCATGTTCTCCCCGTGTCCGCGTGGGTTTCCTCCGGGTGCTCCGGTTTCCCCCACAGTCCAAAGACATGCAGGTTAGGTTAACTGGTGACTCTAAATTGACCGTAGGTGTGAATGTGAGAGTGAATGGTTGTCTGTGTCTATGTGTCAGCCCTGTGATGACCTGGCGACTTGTCCAGGGTGTACCCCGCCTTTCGCCCGTAGTCAGCTGGGATAGGCTCCAGCTTGCCTGCGACCCTGTAGAACAGGATAAAGCAGCTAGAGATAATGAGATGAGATGGGATGAGATGAGAAATGTGGTCATTATGAGACCGGGAGAAATTCTGTCACTCAGGGTTATGTGTCTCCTTGGATAGTAAGAAGCACACAACCTTTACACCTGCCAGACAGAAATGTTAATGACACTATTTACTATTTACTACACCGTTTATGCAGTCAATACGAGAAAATAATGTTTGAGTATAAATATATGTTACTTCTCTGAAAACAGGGAGAAATAATCACGAGAATGATGCAGTAATGTTTCCTCAATGCGAACATTTACTCGAATGAGGAAATTACTGCGATCTCACCTGAATTGCAGGCAGAGACAAAAGCACTCGAGCTCAAATTCACTGATGGTCACTTTACAGATCACCGATAATACTGTTGCTCAACATATTACAATAAAGAATGAAATCAACAATGAATGAATTAAAGACTTTTTTTTAGCTTTTTAACATAATGAGTTTTTAACCAATTTTTAAACACATCTCAGGCATTATCCCACATTATCATATGATCCTTTTTTAACCTGATCACATATTTTTAATCTTATTACAGATCTTGGCGGCACGGTGGTGTAGTAGTTAGCACTGTCGCCTCACAGCAAGAAGGTCCGGGTTCGAGCCCCGTGGCCGGCGAGGGCCTTTCTGTGCGGAGTTTGTATGTTCTCCCCGTGTCCGCGTGGGTTTCCTCTGGGTGCTCCAGTTTCCCCCACAGTCCAAAGACATGCAGGTTAGGTTAACTGGTGACTCTAAATTGACCGTAGGTGTGAATGTGAGTGTGAATGGTTGTCTGTGTCTATGTGTCAGCCCTGTGATGACCTGGCGACTTGTCCAGGGTGTACCCCGCTTTTCGCCCGTAGTCAGCTGGGATAGGCTCCAGCTTGCCTGCGACCCTGTAGAAGGATAAAGCGGCTAGAGATAATGAGATGAGACATACACAGGTGATTATAGAAAATCATATACGTTGATTGGTCGAGAAATTTGGATTATTTCTCAATAATTACCTCGAGTGACTCGGCAAAATAGCGTCCGATCACTTCGTCACCGTAAGTGAGGAAGAATGACAAATTATTAAAGAAAACACTCAGTGCGTTTACATGCACTTAGAGAAAATCGAATTTCTGCCGTAGCTCAACTGAAATCGAAGTTCTAAATGCCATGGATACACCTTAGCTCGGCTGAAATCGAAACGAACTGGATTTCTCATAATCGAGCTACACGACCTAGATTATGCGATTGTAGCCGAGCTACTTAGTGCATGTAACCCTATCGAGCTATGTAGTCGAGCTACTTACTTCAGCACTGCCCCTTCCGGAAGTGATGAGTGACGAGACCACAAGTGGGAAACACAACAGCCTCGGTCGGCATGACAACAGTAGTAGTAGTAGTAGCGAGCAGCAGAAGAGGTCAGGAGGAACAAGGAGACAAAAAAACAAAAACAACTGAACTTTTTGTGTGTTTATTAAGACATAAGTTAAATTGTAAGCAAAAAATGGACTTTAGAAAAATATACAATTATGCAAAATAAGTTGTCTTACAAAACAGTGGTCTGCGCAGGACAGTTTGTAGCCAACAGGTGGCAATGACATGTGGTGTGAATGTAAAGTGGAAATCACTCCTCTTCTTCATGACAACAACCGGAAGTGTACCAACACGATGGGGCATGTAGCGCCACCTGTGGCTCGGGTGCACAATGTACCTCACACAATAGCTCGATTTCCTTGTGTGCATGTAGGATTGGATTTCTCTGGCACCCCTGCTGGGACCCTTAGCTCGATTACTGACAGTAGCTCGATTTGAATGTGCATGTAAACGCACTGTATGTTCCTAAAAGCACTAAAGATGCTACAAAGTTTGGTCGAAAACTAGTCAAAGGTAAGGTGGAATTGTGATTTATTTTATCGATTTCAAAACAAAGTATTTCATGTGACTCAGCGTAGATAAGGGACACACATCTGCGTGCATTACATTTGCATGCCACTTTTGAAGATTGAAATTTTTTTTTAAATATTATTTATTTATTTATTTTTTAAATAATCACTGGTGTATTTATACTAAAACAGTTATCCACATCAGGCTCAGTGAATATTGGTGAATAATAACCTCAGCTTCGTCTCAGTTATTATTCACCGATATTCACTTCACCTTCGGTGAATAATTGTTAACTATTACTCTGAAATGTACAGTAGCGTGTACAGGTAATGTTATAGACAGCTAGGTGGATATATTAAGCTTGTTAAATGGTAGTCTAGCTTCCTGTGTTATATTACATAGCAGTCTAATAACACTGACAAACTTCACACAGCAGACATACTGTTATAACTGCATTATAATATACAATAAATAACAATATAATTAAAAAGCTTACTGTCATTCTGAACTTGCACAGGGTTTTTAGAGTTGCTTTAACAAATGTGCCAAGAGCACATAAACTTTTCCTTCTCCTTAATCACTTTACAGGAGAGCAAAACCCAAAAGGTAAACTCCTTTATTCTGACAGATAATCTCCATACAAGGCATGTTTGAGTGTTCACTTGTTCATATTTGTAGCTACCTGTATACTGTGTACAACTATTATTTCTTTTAAAATAAAATGTCCCTGGACGCTGACATCTTACTCTCTCTGAGGTTCGAACATCGCCCTCTGATGTCAGATTGTGATGTGACTTACTCAGGCTGAGAGCTAGTGTATATATCACTTCTAAATTGTTGTAAAGAACCCTGAAGATGGCGAGTGTCAAGGATTTGGCTGTAAAAATAAGCTCCAGCACTGAAGCAGTGAACACACACACACACACACACACACACACACACACACACACACACACACAAGTAAACAGTGAGCATACACATACCCTGCCTTTGGAATTTTTTTGCTGCCTCTAAACGCTACATCGCTCACTGCTAGCAGTGTTTGTTTGTTTTCCTCAAACAATTAAGGTTTTACTTGTATTTTTATGTGACATACTTTTTTTTTTAATTAACTGGCAGGAATCTTGTTGCTATGGCAATGAGATTGTTTACTAGTATCTGCGTCAGTACTGTGTGTGTGCATTTTCTAGCCGAGTGAGATTTACACGTCCTAAAAGTGACGTCTGCTGATTGATTCACGTATTTTGTTGCCAGTGAAAATCACAGGGTTACAGAAAATTTCTGATTAGATTTTTAGAATTAGAAGCCTTTATTTGCTGCATATACATTACAGCACAGTGAAGTTCTTGCTTTTCCATCTGAAGCAGTGAATACACACACACACACACACACACACACACACACACACACACACAAAGCTTTTTTTTTTTTTTTAATTAGAAGCCTTTATTTGATGGCTCTGTGTAATGAAGGCAACGGCATACTAGTGATCCGGTTATATCACAGGCGGATATCTGGTTTCAGTGCAAAAGGTTGTGTCCAGGTAAACCTATTTTTAGCAATATCATAACTTTTAAAACTGATAAATTGTTGTTAAAAAGTTTGATTTTTTTTTGTCTTTTTAAATGTGTGTGTGTGTTTGTGTGTGTGTGTGTGTGCGCCAGGGGGGCAATCAGGGCGCTCACTTTGCTGATCAGCAAACAGCATTTAGTTTTGGGTTTTGTTTTATTTTAAGCAAATTTCCACTTGTAATACCACCCCAGAACAATATAGCATTATGGAGATAATGGTAACAGCACCACGTCTTCTCTGACATGGAGGGTCCACAGTTGAGTTAAGCCTCACAGATGTGAGCTACATCTATTTCAACGGTGTGATGGATTCATACAAATATCCTCGGTAATCATTACTACTCTTTCAATTATTACTCAAACCACTATTATTCTTTCAATTACCTGGAATATGTTGAGTGCTCTTGATGTGGAAAAAAAAAAGATTTGTCAAGCAGGAATTCATTCATTTTTCACTTGAACAAAACCTTATTTTTCTCACAAATTTTACCAAATCTTTTCTTCAGTAAGGATCATGAGACCAACCCCAGTAATACTTGTTTCTCAGATTTTTTATATATAGGCCAGTTTGTCCATAACACAAACAAATTTCACAGTGAAATCTACAAACAGGATGTGAAGGCACATTCAGACAAAACTTTATACCTGAGAAACAGACCATAAATCATAGTTAGACAAATCATGACATGAAAACAAAAACCTCCCACACATGTGTTCAATGTCCCTGGGATCACAGCCCTGACTAGATTCATTGTGAAGCTTTCTGGTAAACTTTCTAAAAGTAATAAATAAATAATTTGTATTCAGTCACACCCCTGCAGCATCAGCACCGTTTACTTAAAGCATATTGGTTTCGGAAAAATGACCATCTTGTTTATTTTCTTTTTGATTAGCTAGGCCCATGTCTCTCTCTCTCTCTCTCTCTCTCTCTGTCTCACACACACACAAAGCTGCCACATGCATTAAAGTATTTTCATGGGCCCCAGAGTTCAGATTAATTCACTTTAATCACAGCCTTTTAAAATATGCCAGCTCTCAAGAGAAAAGAAAAGACACCATTTAGCAACTCCTTTGAAGACATGCTTTGTGAAATGAAATACTTCATGAAATGTTTCATGTTCCCTTTCTAAATAGGGAAGAAGCACAACATCATGGTAAGATGTTTGAAATGCCTTTGAGCTTGTCTTATTGTGCCTTGCAGGTTTGTTCTTAAAGCAAAATTTCAGAATTGTCCCATATTTTATTCACAATTCGAATTGAACTTGCCATACCATGTGAACGTGACACTTCTACAGGTGTCAACAATGAAACTGTTAGGGTTTTGCTAGGATTCAAACCTGGTTCACTGGTATGATAATCCAGCAAACCCCCACTAGGCCACCAGGGGAATGACTCAAGTGCAGAGGCGTGAGGCGGAAGTAGAAAAGTATCAAAAAGTGTATTTACAATATTTACAGTCCCAAAAAAATATAATCCAAAAAACGCTCAGAAGATGAAGGGAAAAATAAAATATCCAAAAGGTCAAAGTCAATTACAAAAGCCAAAAAACTAGAAAAGAAAAGGCAAAAATACCAACGCTCAGAAGATCCAAAAAACAGTAAATACAAAGTCCAAAAAGTCCAAAAAGAAAAGCAAAGTGCAAAACCAAAAAGACAAAGGCAAGGAACATGGAACAGAGGTAACTGGAGTTAAACATAACAGCACAAAGACTCCGTGACAAGAGGACTGAACTCAGGGGTATAAATACACAAACTAATTAAGGACAGGGCGGGGCAGGAAACAGGCAATAAGACAAAAACAAAACACAGAACACAGTGGTGACCTCTAGAGGCTCAAAACAAACATGACCAGAAAAGGAAATAACAGTGGCCTCTAGAGGCCAAAACAGTCCCAGTCCTAACAGAAACACTTTATACACTAATACAAACTTTATATATATATATATATATATATATTCCTTCTTGAGTTTATGTGCTGTGTGAACGGTGTTACCACAATGAGTGTGTGAGAAAGCATCCAAAGGATGAGGACTACTAGTGTCTACTATATCAAATCAAGTCAAAGTTCCTCTGATGCCAGAATCTGGTCTTCCCAGGCAGTCTCCTGTCCCAGTACTAACCAGCTCTTTGAGGCACATGGGTGCGGCGTAGGTCTCCGTTTTGATAGCCCTCGTCCTTTCGCCTATACAGCTAGGGTTACAGTGGGGGCCTAGTCCTCTGGTAACCATGAGACTTTGACTTCCCCACTCGCATATTGCAAAGTGCCTTGCCAGATGGCAGTAGGTACCATTTTTATGATGGTCTTTGGTATGACCTGACTGCAAGTAGAACTCACGATCTCCTGGTCAAGAGGTGGACACGCTAACCATGAGGCCAACTTGTGATCATCTACTATATGCAGGTGTAAAATAAGCATATGTAAATGTAGTTTTCTGGCATTTAAATATAATTTTAATTATTTACATTTTGCTTATTTACATTTTACTGCTCTCTTCATTCCCTGGCTTCATGCATAAATGCTTGGACTATGTAAAAAAAAAAATTTAATAAAATATGAGGTGGACTTTTGGATTGAATAAATGTGTGTGTGTGGGGGGGGGTGTATATAAAACAGCTATAGGAAACATGAAAAAATCACTTTTAAACTTGGTCACTGAAACTTAGATGCAGTTGTGTGTTCCAACAGGATAATGAGCTCAAACACATTAAAGCTGGTTTTGGAAGACATAAAGCAGGCAAACATTCAGCTTTAGGAATGGTCTTTCCAAAGTCCTGATCTCAACCTTGTCAAAAATACATGAACTTAAAAGTGCTTAAAAGTGTGATCCATGCCAAGATACTAACCATTTTATTTGAACCCTCCTAATTCTGCCATGAGGAATGGTCCAGAAGCTTTTTAATGACTACCGTAAGCACCATGCACACACACATTCTCAACTCCTTTACACCAAGGCACAATGTTAGAGTTGCTAATTGCTGGATTTCAGTCATGTGACTTTTCTTAGTGGTTTTACTGGAAGTGAAATAGCTGGTGGTCTAAACGGCTGCCATAGTGCAAACAACTAGCGATAACATCAGAGTATGCTTGTAATCTACAACCCCGATTCCAAAAAAGTTGGGACAAAGTACAAATTGTAAATAAGAACGGAATGCAATGATGTGGAAGTTTCAAAATTCCGTATTTTATTCAGAATAGAACATAGATGACATATCAAATGTTTAAACTGAGAAAATGTATCATTTAAAGAGAAAAATTAGGTGATTTTAAATTTCATGACAACAACACATCTCAAAAAAGTTGGGACAAGGCCATGTTTCCCACTGTGAGACATCCCCTTTTCTCTTTACAACAGTCTGTAAATGTCTGGGGACTGAGGAGACAAGTTGCTCAAGTTTAGGGATAGGAATGTTAACCCATTCTTGTCTAATGTAGGATTCTAGTTGCTCAACTGTCTTAGGTCTTTTTTTGTCGTATCTTCCGTTTTATGATGCGCCAAATGTTTTCTATGGGTGAAAGATCTGGACTGCAGGCTGGCCAGTTCAGTACCCGGACCCTTCTTCTACGCAGCCATGATGCTGTAATTGATGCAGTATGTGGTTTGACATTGTCATGTTGGAAAATGCAAGGTCTTCCCTGAAAGAGACGTCGTCTGGATGGGAGCATATGGTGCTCTAGAACCTGGATATACCTTTCAGCATTGATGGTGCCTTTCCAGATGTGTAAGCTGCCCATGCCACACGCACTAATGCAACCTCATACCATCAGAGATGCAGGCTTCTGAACTGAGCGCTGATAACAACTTGGGTCGTCCTTCTCCTCTTTTGTTCGAATGACACGGCGTCCCTGATTTCCATAAAGAACTTCAAATTTTGATTCGTCTGACCACAGAACAGTTTTCCACTTTGCCACAGTCCATTTTAAATGAGCCTTGGCCCAGAGAAGACGTCCGCGCTCCTGGATCATGTTTGGATATGGCTTCTTCTTTAAACTATAGAGTTTTAGCTGGCAACAGCGGATGGCACGGTGAATTGTGTTCACAGATAATGTTCTCTGGAAATATTCCTGAGCCCATTTTGTGATTTCCAATACAGAAACATGCCTGTATGTGATGCAGTGCCGTCTAAGGGCCCGAAGATCATGGGCACCCAGTAGGGTTTTCCGGCCTTGACCCTTATGCACAGAGATTCTTCCAGATTTTCTGAATCTTTTGATGATATTATGCACTGTAGATGATGATATGTTCAAACTCTTTGCAATTTTACACTGTCGAACTCCTTTCTGATATTGCTCCACTATTTGTCGGTGCAGAATTAGGGGGATTAGTGATCCTCTTCCCATCTTTACTTCTGAGAGCCGCTGCCACTCCAAGATGCTCTTTTTATAGCCAGACCTATTGCCAATTGACCTAATGAGTTGCAATTTGGTCCTCCAGCTGTTCCTTTTTTGTACCTTTAACTTTTCCAGCCTCTTATTGCCCATGTCCCAACTTTTTTGAGATGTGTTGCTGTCATGAAATTTCAAATGAGCCAATATTTGGCATGAAATTTCCAAATGTCTCACTTTCGACATTTGATATGTTGTCTGTATTCTATTGTGAATACAATATCAGTTTCTGAGATTTGTAAATTATTGCATTCCGTTTTTATTTACAATTTGTACTTTGTCCCAACTTTTTTGGAATCGGGGTTGTAGAAGCCACTGCTCGCTTTAGATATATTCAGAAGATTGCTATGTGCAATGGAATCGACCCCTACAGTCTGGGAAAGAAGGATTTGTCATATGATCTCGAATACTACCCTTCAGTCGAGTTCCCCGACATCTTGAACTATCTGGTGTTGCAGACGTCCCTCTACACCGCAAAACAGATGAAAGCGTGGAAGAGAATGGAGGCTTACAACTTTTTTGTATGTGGGTAGGTAAAGGACCTCGGTATCAAGTCGCTGCCCAATGATATTGTTTTTACCCGTGTAAGTATGTTTTTTTAAGCTTTTCATTCGTGTCTTTACAACGAAGCACTGCAAGTTGAAGTGTAAACAAACAACAGTTCGCTTGATTCTCACTTGTGTTGGCTCTTATCTCTCAGGTAAATCATTCACAAAGATCATCTGAAACCCTTTAAAGACCTGGATCTTAGTTAAACAAGACGGAGAAGTGATCACGGCGCATTGTAACTGTATGGCTGGGGAAGAATTTTGTTGCAACCTTCATCTGGGCTGCCAACTCTCACGCAATGAGCGTGAGACACACGCATTTGATTGTCTTCACACGCTCACACGCCATACCTCCGATTTCTCATGCTAGAAAAAAATCTAGTTTATCTATCTGATCTAGGCTACCCATTGCGTCGCGCCAACCACTTGCGATCGATCAATTACGCCTTATGCACGGCTAAACAGGCAGAGAGGTGTTCCCTTCTGTACACACTCCCCTATAGTAGGTGGCGCATCTAATGATGCTGCACTCGCCGGAAGTTGGATAATTGCCTACCGTCAATTTAGAGGAAGAGGAGAGAGAAGAAGGTATCCGAGTTGAAGACGGGTGTCTCAGACAGGTTTGTACATATGCAAGCCAATGTGTGGCGTTACTGGCGTAATTATGAACTTATATAAAGTTTCTTAATCATTTTAGCCTATAAGTGTTGTGAGAATATTTAATGCCATATCGAGAGCTGTGTACTAGGCATGCTAAATCATTATAGGCCTACTGCCGTGCCACAGCCTCTATCTTCCCCAACAAGCAGCATGGGAGAGCACCTCCTTAGCACACGTTTATTAAGGCACATTTTTAGTTTGTTTACTGTATGTTATCATACTTTATGACTTTATTTGAAGCCATACTGGAAATGTTGTAAAATAAAGCAAGTAAGAGATAATATTACAAATGCAAGAAGAGCCATTAGCCACCATACCTATTGTTTATTTACAGGGTATTTATTTTTAATTATTTATGATGTATGTAATTGCTCAGTTAAAGTAAATAAAGCATGGTCACCTGTAATATCAAAGAATTTGAACTTGTGAATAATTAAAAAAAAAGACAGAGAACGATATACTGAGGAGACAGGGTTTCAAAGAGGGCAAGACAGGTAGAGAATATTTGTCAGATAACAGGCCCTGACGAATGCTCTATTACTAATAAGAAACATAGATAAGAAATAAATTAATAAGAAATATATTAATATAGCTTATTTAAGTATGACCAAAATTTTTAAGCCCAACTTTGTGTGCACATTCCCACCTATGGCCAAGGTTCAGCTTTTTGTGTTTCAATACTGTTCAAACTTAATTATTTTAATGTTTCTTGTAGCACATGCACATTTTGCTTACTGTTTAAGCATTTTATTTATTCTTTTGCTGTTGATATTTTTCCCCATGCCAATCTTCTGTTGAACCCAGTGGTGGGGAAAGGTAAATGCATAATGAATAGTCAGTGAGGGACAATCTTATTTTTTGCAACAGTTATTAAAAACTTAACATTTAGGCCCTGTCCACAAGGCAATGGATGCAGGTGAATCTGATAAAATTGTTTATCGTTTCGGCCTGGCGTCCACACGGCACCGGCGTTTTGGATGCCCCAAAACGAAATCTTTTGAGAACGGGTTCCAGAGTGGAAAAATCTGGCAACGGAGCCATTGCGAAGTCGTCTGGATGAGTAGAACGGATTTGTTTACAATGACGTCACAACCACGACTGTCAGTGCTTCATGCCGGGTAGAAGTGTAACGAACTCAATGCGAGTTGTCAACAAATCCTATAACTTGGTTCATGAAACGCGCTTACAAAATATTTTCACTGTGAATATTTATTGTGTAATGGTGCAAAGTGAGAGAGAGAGAGAGAGAGAGTGAGAGAATAGCCCTTAGGGCAGAGTCTTTAGTCCAAACACTGCGGAAGCAGTACCAAACCATGCACCACCCGTGCGCTTTCCAAAAACAAAAACAATCCCGCCAGCAAAAGTAGGAAAAAAAAAAGGAGCAATCTCACCTCTTCAGATGTTGGTTTAAGTCCGACAATACATTCCTCAAAAAGGGCGTAGAAGAACAAAGTAATCCATCAACGTGTAGCATTCAATTTATTCCGGACCATTAAAGAATTCTGGAGGATATCAGAATGTTGGCGTACCGGCTTCCATCTACCCCCATTCATTCCTCTTTCCGCGTCTTTCGTTTTACGCTACTGATTAATAATCAAAACTTTATGTGGCTAATGCTACAGAAGAAGGGGTTTATGTGCATGCGTCTACTTCTACTGTTCTGGTGTCTCCGATGGGACCGTCTTACAGCACACGTAGAGGTGTGGCATGTGTATTGCATCGTTTTCAGCAAGCGTTGCGTTGCCATATGTACCTGATATTTTACTGATCCGTTGCCCATGTGGACGCGATATTTAAAAAAAAAATCTCGTTGCCGTTGTGGTGTGGATGTAGCCTTAGTTTCAATTCAGAAGGTGTTTAGGCTTAGCTGATGAAATATTTTCAAACATGAACTTGCCTTTAAATCTGAAACACAGGTCTATAGGGCTACAGGAACATTGGCAGTCATCTGTAGTTTTCTAGTGTGGGGGCTTTTAAGCCAAAACTTGGTGCTTTTGTTGGCCACAAGCTGAAGGCCTGGCAAGTCAGGGTGTGTAAGAATGTAGGTATGGCACAGCAGGCCACTCCAAAAATCCACCAGAACGCAGGAACATCTACTAAATCCAAAATCTCAACACCCCCCCATTGTCCATCTCCAGCTGGACGACCCACAAACAAAACGCCAGAATGCAGGGGGACAAGTGAATATCAAACTGAATACAAAATTCCCACTTACTGCATGGTGTGCAGAAAAATTTTGCCGTCGACCCCCCCCAAAAAAATTTCACTCCAAGGAATTTCGAAAAGTTGGCAGCCCTGCCTTCATGCATATGGACTTTGTGAGTGAGGAGTAAACAAATAAACAGCTGGGGACTTTAGCGCTTCATGACAAAAAAAAAGTACCGTAAAATAATGACACATAGCAAGAAAAGTACTTGGAAAACACTAAGGACATAGCTGAGAGGGAAATGCAAACCTTTCACCAAGTGATCACTGCAAACTCAAGCGTGCTTCGACTCGGCTCCTTTCGATTTCAGTGAGAGGTTCAAAAACCACCTTTCTCGACACCTTTTTGTGAAATCCTGTGTTTGTTCACCCTTTTTTATTAGCTCACAGGGAACCCTACGAAATTTTTATCAGTTTTATGGTTTGATCGATTCAAACGACCTAAAACAAACACAAGTGTAAGGCATTTTTCATGCGAGCAATGCACCTTCTCCATCCAGACGCTTTGTCAACTGAGCTTTGGTAGACCACCGGCTAAAGTTTTGAATAGCTAATAAGGTGGATGTGACGTCACGTGAAACCCAGCAAGCTTTCAGGCGGTGAGAGAAAACCTGGAGAAACTCATTCTTAAATTCCAGTTCAGTTCTTGAATTTGAATGTAAAAGACACTCATTTCTGTTTGAAAAGGTGCACAATCCCTCTTAATGCCTCATCTAAGTCTTACGACATTTTTTTTTAATTAAACCATCAAGCTTTAACAATTCAATAAGCTTCATGCAGCTTAGAATGGTCTAAGAGCAAATACTGGGTTTTTGAACTTTCAGAGAGGATTAATGGCTTATTATAAAACAGATACTTTCTTTGCTAAAATTTATTGGTTGAGCTGTGTTCAAAGCCGTTGTAAAATAGCGCAATAATTTAATTTCATTTAAACGCCCTACGTTTTTAAAAGCGATCATTTGGTCTAAGGATTCCCTAATCTTTGCCCATTACTGTATGTCATATATCAGCCATGGCTTACTATATTGCATTGTGGAGGATTTAAATAAATAAATGTACAGTTAGGTCCATATATATTTGGACACTGACACAAATTTTGTTTTTTTACCTGTTTACTGAAACATATTCAAGTTATAGTTATATAATGGACATGAACATAAAGTCCAGACTTTCAGCTTTCATTTGAGGGTATCCACATTAAAATTGGATGAAGGGTTTAGGAGTTTCAGCTCCTTAACATGTGCCACCCTGTTTTTAAAGGGACCAAAAGTAATTGGACAATTGACTCAAAGGCTATTTCATGGGCAGGTGTGGGCAATTCCTTCGTTATGTCATTCTCAATTAAGCAGATAAAAGGCCTGGAGTTGATTTGAGGTGTGGCGCTTGCATTTGGAAGATTTTGCTGTGAAGAAAACATGCGGTCAAAGGAGCTCTCCATGCAGGTGAAACAAGCCATCCTTAAGCTGCGAAAACGGAAAAAAAAAACATCCGAGAAATTGCTACAATATTAGGAGTGGCAAAATCTACAGTTTGGTACATCCTGAGAAAGAAAGAAAGCACTGGTGAACTCATCAATGCAAAACGACCTGGACGCCCACAGAAGACAACAGTGGTGGATGATCGCAGAATAATTTCCATTGTGAAGAGAAACCCCTTCACAACAGCCAACCAAGTGAACAACACTCTCCAGGAGGTAGGCGTATCAATATCCAAATCTACCATAAAGAGAAGACTGAAAGTATGAAAGTAAATACAGAGGGTTCACTGCACGGTGCAAGCCACTCATAAGCCTCAAGAATAAAAAGGCTAGATTGGACTTTGCTAAAAAAAACATCTAAAAAAGTCAGCACAGTTCTGGAAGAACATTCTTTGGACAGATGAAACCAAGATCAACCTCTACCAGAATGATGGAAAGAAAAAAAGTATGGCGAAGGCGTGATACAGCTCATGATCCAAAGCATACCACATCATCTGTAAAACACAGCGGAGGCAGTGTGATGGCTTGGGCATGCATGGCTGCCAGTGGCACTGGGTCACTAGTGTTTATTGATGATGTGACACAGGACAGAAGCGGCCGGATGAATTCTGAGGTATTCAGAGACATACTGTGTGCTCAAATCCAGCCAAATGCAGCCAAACTGATTGGTCGGCGTTTCATAATACAGATGGATAATGACCCAAAACATAAAGCCAAAGCAACCCAGGAGTTCATTAAAGCAAAGAAGTGGAATATTCTTGAATGGCCAAGTCAGTCACCTGCTCTCAACCCAATTGAGCATGCATTTCACTTGTTAAAGACTAAACTTCGGACAGAAAGGCCCACAAACAAACAGCAACTGAAAACCGCTGCAGTAACCTGGCAGAGCATTAAAAAGGAGGAACCACAGCATCTGGTGATGTCCATGAGTTCAAGACTTCAGGCAGTCATTGCCAACAAAGGGTTTTCAACCAAGTATTAGAAATGAACATTTTATTTACAATTATTTAATTTATCCAATTACTTTTGAGCCCCTGAAATGAAGGGATTGTGTTTAAAAAATGCTTTAGTTCCTCACATTTTTATGCAAACATTTTGCTCAACCCACTGAATTAAAGTTGAAAGTCTGAACTTCAACTTTAATTCAGTGGGTTGAGCAAAATGTTTGCATAAAAATGTGAGGAACTAAAGCATTTTTTAAACACAATCCCTTCATTTCAGGGGCTCAAAAGTAATTGGATAAATTAAATAATTGTAAATAAAAAAAATTATTTACAATTATTTAATTTATCCAATTATTAAAGTTGAAAGTCTGAACTTCACCCCTCCTAGAACTGCCACCTTATTGTGGTGGAGGGGTTTGTGTGCTTGAATGATCCTAGGAGCTATGTTGTCGGGGGCATTATGCCCCTGTTAGGGTTTCCCAAGGCAGACAGGTCCTAGGTGACAGGCCAGACCAAGAGCAGTTCACCAAAAAACCCCTATGGAGAAAAAATCCAGGACCGTGACGTCGCCCGGTAGGACGCAGCCGGGGCCCCACCCTGGAGCCAGGCCCGGGGTTGGGGCTCGTATGCGAGCGCTTGGTGGCCGGGCCTTTGCCCATGGGGCCCGGCCGGGCTCAGCCCGAAGAGGTGACGTGGGCCCGACCTCCTGTGGGTTCACCACCCACAGAGGTAGCAGTAGGGGTTTGGTGCAGTGTGGATTGGGTGGCAGTCAAAGGCAGGGGCCTCGACGACCTGATCCCCGGACACAGCGGCTGGCTGTTGGGACATGGAATGTCACTTCGCTGGGGGGGAAGGAGCCTGAGCTTGTGCGGGAGGTTGAGAGGTACCGGCTAGAGATAGTCGGGCTCACCTCCACGCACAGCTTGGGCTCTGGAACCCAGCTCCTCGAGAGGGGCTGGACTTTCCACTTCTCTGGAGTCGCCCGTGGTGAGCAGCGGCGGGCTGGTGTGGGCTTCCTTATAGCTCCCCAGCTCAGCCGCCATGTGTTGGAGTTTACCCCAGTGAACGAGAGGGTCGCCTCTCTGCGCCTTCAGATTGGGGAGAGGGCTCTTGCTGTTGTTTGTGCCTACGGGCCAAATAGCAGTATAGAGTATCCGGCCTTCTTGGAGTCCCTGGGAGAGGTACTGAGGGGTGCTCAGACTGGGGACTCCATTGTGCTACTGGGGGACTTCAATGCTCACGTGGGCGATGACAGTGACACCTGGAGGGGCGTGGTTGGGAGGAACGGCCTCCCCGATCTGAACCCGAGTGGTGTTTTGTTATTGGACTTCTGTGCTAGTCACAGTTTGTCCATAACAAACACCATGTTCGAGCATAGGGGTGTCCATAAGTGCACGTGGCACCAGGACACCTTAGGTCGGAGGTCGATGATCGACTTTGTAGTCGTGTCATCTGATCTCCGACCCTATGTCTTGGACACTCGGGTGAAGAGAGGGGCTGAGTTGTCAACTGATCACCACCTGGTGGTGAGTTGGATCCGCTGGCGGAGGAGGAAGCTGGACAGACCTGGCAGGCCCAAACGTATGGTGAGGGTCTACTGGGAACGTCTGGCCGAGCACTCTGTTGGGGAGGTCTTTAACTCCCACCTCCGGGAGAGCTTTTCCCAGCTTCCGAGGGAGGCGGGGGACATTGAGTCTGAGTGGACCATGTTCTCTACCTCCATTGTGGATGCAGCTGTTCGGAGCTGTGGCCGCAAGGTCTCCGGTGCCTGTCGTGGCGGCAATCCCCGAACCCGGTGGTGGACACCGGAAGTAAGGGATGCCGTCAAGCTGAAGAAGGAGTCCTATCGGGCCATGTTGACCTCCGGGACTCCTGAGGCAGCCGACGGGTATCGGCAGGCCAGGCGTGCTGCAGCTCGGGCAGTTGCGGAGGCAAAAACTCGGAACTGGGAGGAGTTCGGGGAGGCCATGGAGAAGGACTATCGGTCGGCCTCGAAGAAATTCTGGCAAACCGTCCGGCGCCTCAGGAGGGGGAAGCAGTACTCTGCCAACACTGTTTACAGTGCGGGTGGGGAGCTGTTGACCTCGACTGGGGACATTGTCGGGCGGTGGAAGGAATACTTTGAGGATCTCCTCAATCCCACCGTCATGTCTTCCACTGAGGAGACTGAGGCTGATGACTCAGAGGTGGACTCGTCCATTACCCAAGCTGAAGTCACTGAGGTGGTTTGCAAGCTCCTCGGTGGCAAGGCACCGGGGGTGGATGAGATCCGCCCTGAGTATCTCAAGTCTCTGGATGTTGTGGGGCTGTCTTGGTTGACACGCCTCTGCAACATCGCGTGGCGGTCGGGGACAGTGCCTCTGGAGTGGCAGACTGGGGTGGTGGTCCCTCTTTTTAAGAAAGGGGACCGGAGAGTGTGCTCCAATTATAGGGGAATCACACTTCTCAGCCTCCCAGGGAAAGTTTACTCCAGGGTACTGGAGAGGAGAATTCGACCGATAGTCGAACCTCGGATCCAGGAGGAACAATGCGGTTTTCGTCCTGGTCGCGGAACACTGGACCAGCTCTATACCCTCCATAGGGTGCTCGAGGGTTCATGGGAGTTTGCCCAACCAGTCCACATGTGCTTTGTGGATCTGGAGAAGGCATTCGACCGTGTCCCCCGTGGTATTCTGTGGGGGGTGCTTCGGGAGTATGGGGTTCGGGGCTCTTTGCTAAGGGCTGTCCGGTCCCTGTACGAACGGAGCAGGAGTCTGGTTCGCATTGCCGGCAGTAAGTCAGACCTGTTCCCAGTGCATGTTGGACTCCGTCAGGGCTGCCCTTTGTCACCGGTTCTGTTCATAATTTTTATGGACAGAATTTCTAGGCGCAGCCAGGGGCCGGAAGGAATCCTGTTTGGGAACCACAGGATTTCATCTCTGCTTTTTGCGGATGATGTTGTCCTGTTGGCTTCTTCAAACCAGGACCTTCAGCATGCACTGGGGCGGTTTGCAGTCGAGTGTGAAGCGGCTGGGATGAGAATCAGCACCTCCAAGTCCGAGGCCATGGTTCTCGACCGGAAAAGGGTGGCTTGCCCTCTCCAGGTTGGTGGAGAAGTCCTGCCTCAAGTGGAGGAGTTTAAGTATCTCGGGATCTTGTTCACGAGTGAGGGAAGGATGGAGCGTGAGATCGACAGGCGGATCGGTGCAGCCTCCGCAGTGATGCGGTCGCTTTACCGGTCCGTCGTGGTGAAGAAGGAGCTGAGCCAAAAGGCGAAGCTCTCAATTTACCGGTCGATCTACGTTCCGACTCTCACCTATGGTCATGAGCTTTGGGTAATGACAGAAAGAACAAGATCGCGGATACAAGCGGCTGAAATGAGTTTCCTTCGCAGGGTGGCTGGGCGCTCCCTTAGAGATAGGGTGAGAAGCACAGTCACTCGGGAGGAGCTCGGAGTAGAGCCGCTGCTCCTCCACATCGAGAGGAACCAGCTGAGGTGGCTCGGGCATCTTTTTAGGATGCCTCCTGGACGCCTCCCTGGGGAGGTGTTCCAGGCATGTCCCCCCGGGAGGAGGCCCCAGGGAAGACCCAGGACACGCTGGAGGGACTATGTCTCTCGGCTGGCCTGGGAACGCCTCGGTGTTCTTCCCGAGGAGCTGGCCGAGGTGTCTGGGGAAAGGGAAGTTTGGGCTTCCATGCTTAGACTGCTGCCTCCGCGACCCGGTCCTGGATAAGCGGAAGAAGACGAGACGAGACGAGTCTGAACTTCAACTCCATCTGAATTGTTTTGTTCACAATTCATTGTGGTAATGTACAGAACCAAAATTAGAAAAATGTTGTCTCTGTCCAAATATTTAAGGACCTAACTGTATATTATCCGTAACAAATCAAAAAATTTATTGAATGCTGCATTTTATCTTATTGTTTGTGTCGCCTTTTGACAAATGCAATAAACCACTTGAGGTCATATTTCACAGTGATTTTATCATGGGTAAGGGGATTTTAGGCACTTTGCCTAAGAACCTACCTAAGAACACCTTTACTCTCGAATGGCTTGTGAGTGCCCTTTCTACACATATAGCTTGATAAAGTCTTGCAACTATGATTTTAATTCCATTAAAAGGACAGAACGTGATGGGAGGCATTTCTGTGAGTATGAAAGAAAGAAAGAAAGAAAGAAAGAAAGAAAGAAAGAAAGAACCAGAGTGACAAAAAAAAACTGTTTGATATGACAGTATTTCAGGGAATAAGTTTTAGGTAGAACAGTTGCCATGAAGATAAGTGGTTGTGTTTTCTGAGGAGGTCAACCTTAATGTCTCATCTCATCTCATTATCTCTAGCCGCTTTATCCTGTTCTACAGGGTCGCAGGCAAGCTGGAGCCTATCCCAGCTGACTACAGGCGAAAGGCGGGGTACACCCTGGACAAGTCGCCAGGTCATCGCAGGGCTGACACATAGACACAGACAACCATTCACACTCACATTCACACCTACGGTCAATTTAGAGTCACCAGTTAACCTAACCTGCATGTCTTTGGACTGTGGGGGAAACCGGAGCACCCGGAGGAAACCCACGCAGACACGGGAAGAACATGCAAACTCCGCACAGAAAGGCCCTCGCCGGCCACGGGGCTCGAACCCGGACCTTCTTGCTGTGAGGCAACAGCGCTAACCACTACACCACCGTGCCACCCGACCTTACGGTAATGTGTTTGACCATTTGATCATCACATCAGACAGAACAAACACTTCTTTTGTCAGAGGTGAAAATCGACGGGAAGTGGTTCACACTTACCTCTTTCACACTCTCTTTACTGAGATCACAGCAATATGAATGCAAACAACCACTACTGGATAGGTTTATCCTTTCTGCTAGACTATATTATGCATTTTTTCCCACTAGCAGGTGCTGTTGCTATTGCAGCGACGTGATGTATGTGTGATACATAAACCAAGGCTGAAAAAATTCACTCCTATATGTTTTTTTTCAGCTATGACAGGGGTTGGCTGAGGAGTGTAGCATAAAGCAAAATACAGTGCCATGCTATGGGGCAAAAAGTAAAGTGTCAGTAAAAATATAATAAAATTTATAGGTTAAGTGTAAACATACCTGACATATATTTTCAATGAAATATAAGGTTTTCATGACTTGCAAATAATCATATTCTGTTTTTATTTACATTTAACACAGCTTACCAACTTTGTTGGAATTGTGGTTGTATAAAATATTATTCATACAGCGAAGCAGAGTTTGGGCATACTTTATTATTATTATTTTTTTTTATTATTTATTTATTTTTTTTTTTTTACACATATCTCTCATAGAATGGGATTTGAAATGCAACCAAAGTGAGAACATTAACAAACTCATCATTAACCCAAGGTGATGAGTGCAGACAACCTGAAGAAATTTGCTGCAAACAAATTTAATTCTTTCAAACATAACACTGGAAATGCATTATTACTGTATTCTCAGGTAGAACTGAATATTGTTTAAAAGATTTCGATACTGATACAGATCCCAAACCTTAAGTACAATGCCAAAACCAGTGTAATAACAATTGCAGTCACTTTAAAAGGAATGTATGTATATCTGCTCATTCATGCAGTTATCCAGTCAGCTAAATGTGTGGCAGCAGTGCAATACATAAAGTCTTGTCAATGCAGGTTAAGAACTTTAGTTAGTGTTCACATCCGGAAAGGAACCATTAATGCTGAACAATGTATACAGGCTTTGGAGCAGCATATGCGGCCATCCAGGTGACCTCTTCTTCCAGGAAGGCCTTGCTTATTTCAGCAATGCAATGAGAAGCCAGATTTCTGCATGTATTACAACTGCATGGCTCTGTAGTAAAAGAGTCTAGGCGCTAAACTGGCCTGTGTGTGCTTTATATATATATATATATATATATATATATATATATATATATATATATATATATATATACACACACACACAAGTAGCCACTGTTTACCTTGATACTTTGCACACAATTGGCATTATCTTAACCAGCTTCATGAGGTCGTCACCTGGAATGCTTTTCAATTAAAAGGTGTGCCTCGTCAAAAGTTAATTAGTGCAATTTTTTGCCTTTTTAATGTGTTTGAGATCAAACAGTTAATAGTACATCATAAACATACAGTAAATAGCCCTATTCCACAACTGTAGTAATCCATGTCAAGAACCGCTCAACTAAGTAAAGAGAAACGACATCCATCATTACTTTAAGACAGGAAGTGTCTTGTAATTAATAGAAAAATCAAGAAAAAAATTGAATCAGAAGGTTATTTATTTATTTATTTTTCATTTTTATCTCTTGCCAAAGTCATGAAGTAGAAAAAAGAACTTCTAGAGACAAAATGAGTGTAAATAATATTTTTTTCACAGAAATTTAACAGCATTGAATGTAACTGTAAATAAATGAAAAGTATTATGTCTCATTCTCAAATGTATCTAAAAATTTAACATTTCTAAAAGAAAATTACTAAAATAGATCAAGACGGTATTTATACTGTTTTAGTCAAACTGAAAAATGAAATATTCTCATATTTTGAGATGTTTTAAAAATGTTTTTTACTGCAGGCCATAATTATCAAAATTAAAATAGAAAAATGCTTAACATATGTTAAACTTTCATTTTTGTAAATAACTGATGGACAGTATAGAACTTTTTCACTCATATCTATGTATGTGTATATATATGGTATGAAGAACTTTATTAATCACACGTACACTTGTGAAATTCCTCTCTGCATTTAATCCATCTGAAGCAGTGAACACACACATGCACACACAAGTGAGCAATGAGCACACACCCATACCCAGAGCAGTGGGCAGCCATGCTATCAGCATCCGGGGAGCAGTTGGAGGTTAGGTACCTCACTCAAGGGCACCTCAGCCTAAGGCTACCCCATGTTAACCTAACCGCGTGTCTTTGGACTGCGGGGGAAACCGGGTCACCTGGAGGAAACCCACGCAGATAAGGGGAGAACATGTAAACTCCACACAGAAAGGCTCCCCGTCAGCCACTAGGCTTGAACCCAGAACCTTCTTGCTGTGAGGTGACAGTGTTAACTGCTACACCACCATACCACCCTTTATATACATATAATTATATAATAAGTGGCAAAGTTTGTTTGTCTTGAGCTAACGTTGCCATTTCTAGACGGGTATTCACCAACTTTGGCAAGTACTCCAGGAATATTGCAGATATCAACAACATTCATGTACGTATGGGCCCCAGGGAGGTCCCTGGAGAGCACGACATCCACCCACCCCCTCCCTCAATGCCTTTCATGTTACATTTATCAACAGAAACTCTCGACAGATCTTCACTAAACTTGGGATGTTGGTACAGGAGATAGCCACAATTTGGCAGAACTCAGAAATTCCATATTTGGGCCCCAGGGGGTTTCTGGTGGGCCTCTGGGTGGTGGATGTTTGGATTTTTGTTTATCTTGGGTTAACATCACCATTTCTTGATGGATCTTCATCAAATTTGACATGGAAGTCTAGGGGCAACCCAGAATTTTGTAAAACCTGAGCAACACTGGGTAACCTGCTAGTGTATATATATATATATATATATATATATATATATATATATATATATATATATATATAATTGCTAGATAATTGTTGCTAAGATTATTATTATTATTATTATTATTATTCGAACAATGAAGATTTTACTGTCAACAGATTTTTTTGTCGACAATGGATCAGCATATTTCTGCTCCTGGTTGGTACATCAACAGATGCAAAACTCATTTCAGTGGAGACAACTGATCAACTGATTTAGCTCACTAATTTACATTGCTGGATAATGTTACTAAACTGTTGCATAAATTTACCATGTTGCTTAATGATTCATTTTATATATATATATATATATATATATATATATATATATATATATATATATATATGCACAGCGCCCTCCACAATTATTGCCACCCCTCGTTAAGATATGTTCTTAGGTTTCTCATAAATTCTTTTTTGTTAAGTAATATCGGACAAAAATGCAAATAAAGATAAAAATCCAACCTTTAATTCAAGTGCATTTATTTAGTGGGAAAAAAATCCCACATTAAGAAATAATTATTTTACATGAAATCATGTGTGCCACAATTATTGGCACCCCTGATGTTCATACTTTGTACAACTCCCTTTTGCCAACAAGACAGCACTTAATATTCTCCTATAGCAATTCACAAGATGGGAGAATGCAGACAGAGGGATATTCGACCATTCCTCTTTGCACAATATCTCTAAATCATCCAGAGTCCTGGGTCCTCTCCTATGCACGCTCCTCTTCAGCTCACCCCACAAGTTTTCAATTGGGTTGAGGTCTGGGGACTGAGATGGCCATGGGAGGAGCTTGAGTTTGTGTCTGGTAAACCATTTTTGTGTAGATTTGGCCACATGTTTAGGGTCATTATCTTGCTGAAAGATCCAGTGACAACCCATCTTCAGCTTTCAGGCAGAGGCCACCAGATTTTGATTTAAAATGTCCTGGTATTTCAAAGAGTTCATGATGCCATGCACCCTAACAAGGTTCCTGGGGTCTTAGGAAGAGAAACAGGCCCACAGCATCACCGATCCTCCCCCCATGCTTCACAGTGGGCATGAGGTGCTTTTCCGCATACTCATCTTTTGTGATGTATTAGAGTGTTTGTTGCCAAAAAGCTCTATCTTGGTCTCATCTGACCAAAGCACATAGTCCCAGTTGAAGTCCCAGTATCACTTAGTGAACTCCAGACATTTACATTTATGCTTGTAAGTGAGAAAAGGCTTTTTCCATGCATGCCTCCCAAACAGCTTGTTGGCATGTAGATAGCGCCTGATGGTTGTTATGGAGACTTTGTGACCCCAAGATGCTACTCTTTGATGCAATTCTCTAACAGTGAGCTTTGGAGAACTTTTTACTTCTCTTACCATCCTCCTCACTGTGCATGGTGGCAAGATAAACTTGCATCCTTATCCAGGCTTGTTTGCCACTGTTCCAGTTGTTTTAAACTTCTTGATGATTCCTCTGACTGTAGATATGGGCAGGTGTAGGCGAGCGGCTATTTTCTTGTAGCCATTGCCTGGCTTATGAAGGTCGACACACATCTGCCTTACTTGAATGGTGTGTTCTCTTGTCTTTCCCATGTTGAAGAGTGGATAAGAGAAATAGGTCTCTGTGTCACATCATGTTTATACCCCAGGGAAACAGGATGTGAGGAATTACTAATTAAAGGTTCCTAGATACTCTGATCAACTTTATAAACTACAGTAGAAATGACAGAAATGCTTCAATTGCATTTATTTTCTAGGAATTGTTATGGGTGCCAATAATTGTGGAACAGGTGATTTTATGAAAAATAATTATTTCTTAGTCAGGGATTTTTTTTTAATTTCACTTGAGTTAATGTTTACATTTTTCTACAATTTTCAGTGTGAGATTATGCTTCTGCAATAAAAATTGAATTTATTTTAAGGCTTTTAACACAACCAGGGGTGCCAATAATTGTGGCTGCCGCTGTATTACCCCCCATGAGGATTGGTACAGGTGCTATAGTTATGGCTTTCTTATTTTTAAAGCTGGTTTTCAGAGAAAAAAAATCATTTGATACTTGTGTCATAGACATTCAAAGAATACACAATTCCCTGAAAATAATAAGTATTAAGACTATTAATTAGACTGATAATTGGTTTGAATATACATGAACCATTTTAAATGCTCAGCTTAGTCTGATATCATTATTTTACACATGAGTAGGTTTTAATGATTGCAAATTACCTTCATGACCACAAAAATCATCGCCACAGATGGAGGAAATGCAGTAGTTCAGTGCCTGATAAAGAACCACAGGTCATCCATTTCTCTGTATTACTCACATAATTTTTGTTATAAATTAAGATTATGTTTAGCAAACAGCCCTATTTAACCTGGTTTTAATTCAGCATCATTGACAAATCACACATTTAGCAGATGCTCTTATCAAGAACAATGTATAACATGGTGGTACATGACACAGTGTTCCAGGAGCAGAGAGGGCTAAGGGCCTTGCTCAAGGGCCCAACAGTGGCAGCTTACCAATGCTGCGGCTTGACCCATGACCTTCAGATCAGTAACCCAGAGTGTTAACCCTTGGGCCACCACTGCCCACAGCGTTGAATAACAAATGCACAAAGAACTTCAGTCTGTACTCATCTACCAAAGCTGTCTTACATTCTTTACCATTCTCATCTTTTAATGATCTAACACTTCAAAGTGCATGGTCGTACAAAGTGCATTTCAATACTCCAGCAAATTAAAAAAATATATATATTTTAAATGTATTATCTGGCATTGGACCAAAGTAATGTTCTATTACCAGCGTATTTTGCAAAAAGTAGAGAGCAAAACACGATGACATCAACTGGCATTGTGGGCATGTACATTACAGGCAATTAGCAGATGCTCTTATCCAGAGCAACATACAACAGGTGTGCATATACATGCACGTACACAGTGCCTGAGGAGCAGTTGGGGGTGTGGTGCCTTGTTCAAGGGCAAGCTCAAGCATAGATTCCTGCCAGTCCAAGGAATTGAACCAGCAACCTTTTGGGCTCAAGGCTGCTTCTGTAACTTTTAGACCATAGCTGCAACCCCAAGGCCCTCCATACAGAAAAACATGTATTTATGTATTTCATTGCAAAGCTGTCAAACTGCATCTTGTGCTCATCTTTCTCACACAGATATGCTTCTTTATCTCACACGAGTGCAACAACAACAAAATCTGTGTAAATGTACTGTTTGAGAGAGGTGTCATCAGTGAGATTTCACCTGCAGCTAAATTCTCATGAAGGACTGGTTTGGCCAGACACCCTCTGCTGCCTGCTTTACATTTCATTCATTCATCTCTCTTCAGTAAGCATGTCATCATGGTCGCAGTGGATCCAGATGCTATGCCAAGAACTCTGAGGGCAAGGTGGGAATTTACCCTGAATGAAACACCAATTTCTCGCAAGATACTATTCACAGTCTTTTGCAAACTCTTTCACAGCTGGAGAAAGTGTAGTCACCAATTTACTGTCTGGCCTGTTTTTGAGAGATGGAAGAAACTAGAGAACCTGGAGGAAACCCATGCAGAGACTGAGAGAACATGTGAAATTATGCACAGAGAGAAACCTGAGGTCAGGTTGGATTCAAGGTCCCTGGAGCAGTAAGGCAGCGGCGCTACCTGCTGCACCGACATGCTGATGCACACACACATATTAACACTGCTGATTACAATGGTTGCAAATAGTATCGTATTTCGAATCTCTACCACCTCTGAGTGGAAGATTATTTCATTATTTAGATTGAACTGTTTTCATTCAATACATGTAATGTAGGGTGGCACGGTGGTGTAGAAGTTAGCGCTGTCACCTCACAGCAAGAAGGTCCGGGTTCGAGCCCCGTGGCCGACGAGGGCCTTTCTGTGCAGAGTTTGCATGTTCTCCCCGTGTCCACGTGGGTTTCCTCCGGGTCCTCCGGTTTCCTCCACAGTCCAAAGACATGCAGGTTAGGTTAACTGGTGGCTCTAAATTGACCGTAGGTGTGAATGTGAGTGTGAATGGTTGTCTGTGTTTATGTGTCAGCCCTGTGATGACCTGGCGACTTGTCCAGTGTGTACCCCGCCTTTCGCCCATAGTCAGCTGGGATAGGCTCCAGCTTGCCTGCGACCCTGTAGAACAGGATAAAGCGGCTAGAGATGATGAGATATGTAATGTATTGCTTTGTACAATCTTCACAAAAGATTAGTGCACTACATATATTGGTCTATGAGGGTGAGTTAAATCATAACTTTTTTTTCTGTAAAACTTGTACTTAAACTGTGTGTGGGGGGGCAATAATGTACTTTTTCTTTTGTGTCAGTTGTTTGCGTGGGAAGTGAGAGCACAAGTGTCAACACAACAGAAAGCTCCATTAGTCAATTATTTAATTACTGAAGCAATCTCCTGCAATATTGCCTGCTAATCAATCAGACAATGCGAGATGCAGAACTGTTTATGAAAACAGGAACATCAGCCCCCATCAAACTAAAACATCTCTGCAAAGCAGCCAAAGATGGAAGAAAGTGCGGCAACAAGTAGCTTCTACTAAAAACAATTAAAATCATTCAGGAAAACAGATTTTAAGATTTAATTTATATATATATATATATATATATATATATATATATATATATATATATTAGTGCTGTCAAGCGATTAAAATATTTAATTGCGATTAATGTCGCGACTGCCATAGTTAACTCGCGATTAATCGCAATTTAATCGCACATTTTTGTCACACGAAAAACCATTGTAATTCTCTTACCAGCATAAAAAAGTGAATGGGCTTGTTTTGTACCAATGTTTTTCTTATTGCAAAGCATAACACGTCTTGACACAGCCACTGCAAACTGAAACCTAAGCTGAGCACCGTGGCTCTTCGTCTCGAGACTAACAAGAGAACCATGAGTGAAATAATCTACTGCTTGAGTTAGTCTATCAGAGAGACAGGTTGCACAGTGACGGTAGGCTTGACTATAATATAAAGTACACTATTATATTAACTTTAAGTTGTTCATTGATAAATATTGCATTGAATCTGATCTTTACTGTTTCAGCTCACTTAACACATTTTGTACTTTTACACTTTCTGCCTGTTGATGCATCGCACTGTCCAATCAGAGGCGGCCAAATTTGCATATTACAGGAAGGATTTCTGGGATAGCATTGAGTTTACAGTTCAGAGGGATCTGGCTTCTTGAGACGCTGTCTTCTTAAAACTGAATAAATATATAAAAAGAGCCAAATGAGCCAGTCTTTTGAATGGCTCTTTTCAAAGAACGGATCACAAAGATGCGGATCCCATCAAAGAGCCATAAATCCCATCTCTACTAGCGCGCCCTGCCCGCGCTGGTTCTTTGAGGGAGGAGGGCAGAGGACTCTGGCTGTGCGGGGCATGGCTAGCTGCTATTGTTTTTCTAAGCAAAGTCTCTGTTCCAAGTTCCTGGCAGTTTCAAAAGCTTATGAAAAACCTACATCATGTCACAGAGCGTTAATCTCGTGATAAAAAAATTATCGCCGTTAAAATTGAGTCAAGTTAACGCGTTAATAATGCAACATTTTTGACAGCACTAATATATATATATATATATATATATATATATATATATATATATATATATATATATATGCCCGGATCTACAGCGATGACATAGGGATGTCATTCGGATTAGACAAGTGTGGCCGGATGGTCTCAAAGAGAGGCAAGATGATCCTGACTGAGGGGATTGACCTACCAGAGGGCAACATAGGTGATATCCAAGACAGCTACAAGTACCTTGGCATCCCACAGGCTAATGGAAACCATGAAGAGGCCACAAGGAAGTCAACCACAGCCAAATACCTCCAGAGAGTAAGGCGGGTCCTGAAAAGTCAGCTGAATGGTAAGAACAAGGTCCGAGCCATCAACATGTATGCACTACCAGTCATCAGATACCCCGCTGGTATCATAAACTGGCCAAAGGAGGAGATAGAAGCCACAGATATCAAGACTAGAAAGCTCCTCACCATGCATGGAGGGTTCCACCCCAAGTCCAGCACCCTGAGACTATACACTAAGCAGAAAGAGGGAGGCCGAGGGCTAGTGAGCATCAAGACCATGGTCCAGGATGAAACATTGAAAATCTGAGAATACATCAGAAAGATGGCCCCAAAGGATGAACTGCTAAGTGAATGTCTCAGGCAGCAGAACCCTGATGAGAGTGCAGAGGAGGAGCAGGAACAGACAACCTGGAGGGACAAACCCCTACATGGCATGTACCACCGTCAGATAGAGGAAGTGGCTGATATCAAGAAATCCTACCAGTGGCTGGATAATGCAGGACTGACAGACAGCACAGAAGCACTAATCATGGCAGCACAAGAACAGGCCATAAGCACAAGAGCCATAGAGGCCAGGATCTACCAGAGTAGATCAGACCCAAGATGCAGACTGTGCAAAGAAGCCCCTGAAACAGTCCAGCACATAGTAGCAGGGTGTAAGATGCTAGCTGGATCAGCATACATGGAGAGGCACAACCAAGTGGCTGGGATAGTATACAGGAAAATCTGCAACCAGTATGGAATAGAAGTACCCAAGTCCCAATGGGCCATACCACAGAAGGTGGCTGAGAACAACAGGGCCAAGGTTCTGTGGGACTTCAGCTTCCAGACTGACAAACAGATCCTGGCTAACCAACTGGACATAGTGGTGGTGGACAAAGAGCAGAAGAGGGTGGTGGTGATAGATGTGGCGATCCCAGCTGACGCCAACATCAGGAAGAAGGAACATGAGAAACTTGAGAAGTATCAAGGGTTGAAAGAGCAGCTGGAACGGATGTGGAAGGTCAAGGGTTGCGTGGTCCCCGTGGTAGTGGGGGCACTTGGGGCAGTAACCCCCAAACTGGGAGAGTGGCTCCAGCAAATCCCAGGAACAACATCTGAAGCCTCAGTCCAGAAGAGCGCAGTCCTAGGAACATCGAAGATACTGCGCAGAACCCTCAAACTCCCAGGCCTCTGGTAGAGGACCCGAGCTTGAGGATGACATGGATACCACCCCCCCGCTGGGGGTGAGAAGGAGATTTATATATATATATATATATATATATATATATATATATATATATATATATATATATATATATAAAAAACAGCGCTAACCACTACACCACCGTGCCGCCCCCGCATATATATATATATATATATATATATATATATGCGGGGGCGGCACGGTGGTGTAGTGGTTAGCGCTGTTGCCTCACAGCAAGAAGGTCCGGGTTCGAGCCCCATGGCCGGCAAGGGCCTTTCTGTGTGGAGTTTGCATGTTCTGTCCGTGTGGGTTTCCTCTGGGTGCTCCGGTTTCCCCCACAGTCCAAAGACATGCAGGTTAGGTTAACTGGTGACTCTAAATTGACCATAGGTGTGAATGTGAGTGTGAATGGTTGTCTGTGTCTATGTGTCAGCCCTGTGATGACCTGGTGACTTGTCCAGGGTGTACCCCGCCTTTTGCCCGTAGTCAGCTGGGATAGGCTTCAGCTTGCCTGCGACCCTGTAGAACAGGATAAAGCGGCTAGAGATAATGAGATGAGATGAGATGAGATATATATGCATGCCTGAGGCAGGGGGAACTAAAGAACTTCCTGCTCCCAATGTCTTACTGGATCCAAAATTATCTAATATTTTATTATTAGATAATATATAAAAGTCTAATAATAATATAAGTACTGCTGAATGCCCCCTCCCCATTTTTCCCTTCTACATTGAGAAATTTCTCTAGTTTTTTCCCCTGATGATGTATTATTTTGTTAAATTTAAAAAAAAAACCAACCCTGATGTCTTTGTTTCATTCAGAATGATTTTTCACATCCAAAAATGCAGCAGAACCTTCCCATACTGATCAGCAACAACTAACTCTGCTGAACACTACAAGTGTGACTCCTGTCATGGTGGCATAGTTACCGTTGCTATGGGATCACATGATTGTGCAAAGCCTCTGTTAAGGTATCGTAGGTGTAGAATGAGGAGACTCACATCAGTATGACATACACACTGTTTAACCTTCACCGGTACACATGCCCAGACTGATTAATCTGTACACCTGGGGTCCACAGGGACCCCAACACTATTTCACGCACTTTGTATCTATATTCAGTATACAACTGTCTCAAAATGTGAATGATGTGTGACCTTGTAAGTCCACAGCAAAAACAGATTTTTTTTTTCCTGGTTATAGTGGTTTTATTCAAGGAAAAAAGAAATACAACCCCGATTCCAAAAAAGTTGGGACAAAGTACAAATTGTAAATAAAAACGGAATGCAATAATTTACAAATCTCAAAAACTGATATTGTATTCACAATAGAACATAGACAACATACCAAATGTCAAAAGTGAGACATTTTGAAATTTCATGCCAAATATTGGCTCATTTGAAATTTCATGACAGCAACACATCTCAAAAAAGTTGGGACAGGGGCAATAAGAGGCTGGAAAAGTTAAAGGTACAAAAAAGGAACAGCTGGAGGACCAAATTGCAACTCATTAGGTCAACTGGCAATAGGTCATTAACATGACTGGTATAAAAAGAGCATCTTGGAGTGGCAGCGGCTCTCAGAAGTAAAGATGGGAAGAGGATCACCAATCCCCCTAATTCTGCACCGACAAATAGTGGAGCGATATCAGAAAGGAGTTCGACAGTGTAAAATTGCAAAGAGTTTGAACATATCATCATCTACAGTGCATAATATCATCAAAAGATTCAGAGAATCTGGAAGAATCTCTGTGCGTAAGGGTCAAGGCCAGAAAACCATACTGGGTGCCCGTGATCTTCAGGCCCTTAGACGGCACTGCATCACATACAGGCATGCTTCTGTATTGGAAATCACAAAATGGGCTCAGGAATATTTCCGGAGAACATTATCTGTGAACACAATTCACCGTGCCATCCGCCGTTGCCAGCTAAAACTCTATAGTTCAAAGAAGAAGCCGTATCTAAACATGATCCAGAAGCGCAGACGTCTTCTCTGGGCCAAGGCTCATTTAAAATGGACTGTGGCAAAGTGGAAAACTGTTCTGTGGTCAGACGAATCAAAATTTGAAGTTCTTTATGGATATCAGGGACGCCATGTCATTTGGACTAAAGAGGAGAAGGATGACCCAAGTTGTTATCAGCGCTCAGTTCAGAAGCCTGCATCTCTGATGGTATGGGGTTGCGTTAGTGTGTGTCGCATAGGCAGCTTACACATCTGGAAAGACACCGTCAATGCTGAAAGGTATATCCAGGTTCTAGAGCAACATAATGCTCCCATCCAGACAACGTCTCTTTCAGGGAAGACCTTGCATTTTCCAACATGACAATGCCAAACCACATACTGCATCAATTACAGCATCATGGCTGCGTAGAAGAAGGATCCCGGTACTGAACTGGCCAGCCTGCAGTCCAGATCTTTCACCCATAGAAAACATTTGGTGCATCATAAAATGGAAGATACGACAAAAAAGACCTAAGACAGTTGAGCAACTAGAATCCTACATTAGACAAGAATGGGTTAACATTCCTATCCCTAAACTTGAGCAACTTGTCTCCTCAGTCCCCAGACGTTTACAGACTGTTGTAAAGAGAAAAGGGGATGTCTCACAGTGGCAAACATGGCCTTGTCCGAACTTTGAGATGTGTTATTGTCATGAAATTTAAAATCACCTAATTTTTCTCTTTAAATGATACATTTTCTCAGTTTAAACATTTCATATGTCATCTATGTTCTATTCTGAAAAAAATATGGAATTTTGAAACTTCCTCATCATTGCATTCCATTTTTATTTACAATTTGTACTTTGTCCCAACTTTTTTGGAATCGGGGTTGTACGGTACATAATATTTTCACATTTTTTACTTTTTCCATAAATTTTTCTGCTACATCAAGTCTAAAGAAGGCTGTTGTCATGTCCTAGTGCTACTTTGATAATGAGGTAGAAGAAAATATAATAAACATGTACAGTACAGGTAAAGCGCATATTTTATCAAAATTATCCTATTGAGCACTGGGGTCCAGGTGGACCCCATTAATAGCATGAAACTTTAGGTTCAGTTGGGCAGTTTTTCAGCCACAAAATCACTTGGCTATTCATTCAAGTGGGTACGAACATAAATTTCACTTGAACAAAAAATCAGAGTGCATGTCTCACAATATTTAGACACACACATCACAATAAACACTTGGAATAGAATGGTCTTTGCAGACATTGTTGCTGCAGATAGTGCAGTATTGACCTTTTGCATGGGTTTTGATGTGAAAGGTGGCGGTGAACATCGGATACAAAAGGATGCCGCCAGGGCATGTGGACAATGGAAAGCAGCGGGATCTAGCAGGGCAAAACAAAGGTGTGCGGCGCATGCTGAGAGTGGGCTGAGAGACTGCACGAGAGCGGGCTGAGAGCAGGCTGAGAGACTGCGCAAGAGTGGGCTGAGAGTGGGCTGAGAGGCTGCATGAGAGCGGGCTGAAAGACTGCGCGAGAGCGGGCTGAGAGCGAGCTGAGAGGCTGCATGAGAGTGGGCTGAGAAGCTGTGCGAGAGCAGGCTGAGAGACTGCGTGAGAGCGGGCTGAGAGGCTGTGCGAGAATGGGCTGAGAGACTGCGTGAGAGCGGGTTGAGAGCGAGCTGAGAGGCTGCACGAGAGTGGGCTGAGAGCGGGCTGAGAGGCTGCGCGAGCGCGGGCTGAGAGCGGGCTGAGAGGCTGCGCAAGAGTGGGCTGAGAGCGGGCTGAGAGACTGCACGAGAGCAGGCTGAGAGCGGGCTGAGAGCGGGCTGAGAGGCTGCGCGAGAGCGGGCTGAGAGATGCATGAGAGTGGGCTGAGAGGCTGCACAAGATCGGGCTGAGAGCGGGCTGAGAGGCTGCGCGAGAGCAGGCTGAGAGCAGGCTGAGAAGCTGCGCGAGAGCGGGCTGAGAGACTGCGCGAGAGCGGGCTGAGAGGCTGCGCGAGAGCGGGCTGAGAGGCTGCGCGAGAGCGGGCTGAGAGGCTGTGTGAGAGCGGGCTGAGAGGCTGTGCGACAGCAGGCTGAGGGGCTGAGAGGCTGCGCGAGAGCAGGCTGAGAGCAGGCTGAGAAGCTGCGTGAGAGCGGGCTGAGAGACTGCGCGAGAGCGGGCTGAGAGGCTGCGCGAGAGCGGGCTGAGAGGCTGCGCGAGAGCGGGCTGAGAGGCTGTGTGAGAGCGGGCTGAGAGGCTGCGCGACAGCAGGCTGAGAGGCTGTGCGAGAGCGGGCTGAGAGCGGGCTGAGAAGCTGCGCGAGAGCGGGCTGAGAGGCTGCACGAGAGCGGGTTGAGAGCAGGCTGAGAGCGGGCTGAGAAGCTGCGTGAGAGCGGGCTGAGAAGCTACGCGAGAGCAGGCTGAGAGGCTGTGCGAGAGCGGGCTGAGAGCGTGCTGAGAGGCTGCGCGAGAGCGGGCTGAGAGCGGGCCCATATTCGTGGGAGAGGCATGGAGTGTTCGTGGGATGTGCGCGTGCTCTTCTCCTCATCCGGCTCTGCTTTCCTATGCTCGTGCCCTCGGGAGGGACGGTTCCGCCTGCGGCATCCTCTTGGGTGCGGTTTTCCAAGTCGGGAGCCTCTGTGTGCGGCTTCACCTGTGGAGCAGTGGCCCTCCTTTTCCCTGCTTGTATCAATTCCTGGTGAAACGCTGGCATCGCTTCTGCCGTGGCTCCCTCCCACTCGTGGTCTCTGAGTTTCTAGCATGAGATAGGGGCGATTGAGCATGACGAGTAGTCATGCTTTAACTCGGCTCCGTAGAAATTAGAGTTTTATTTCTCCTCTACTGTATGAAATTTTCCATATTTAAGACAAATCTTAAGCGAAATTATAATGTCGAAAGATAATATCCAAAAGTTACGAAAACGACGAACTCAAATTACAGATCAATGAGTTATGCCAAGAAATGGAAGGACTAAAGAACAAGATAGCGTCCCTTCCTGCACCTTCAAACAAGGACACTGAAATTATCAAGAGCCTTGATTTTATGAGCAAAGGATTTGATGATATGAAATCCTCCCAGTTTTCATTGGAAAAAGAATTAAAATCGTTATCTGCTAAGTTAGAAAGACTTAGCAAAAGACTCTATTCCATTGATGGGGCAATTGAAGGCATGTATAAATATAGTTACCAATATAATGTGAAACTCTTCGGTGTTCCACAAGGAGGCCCTCGTGAATCTGCAACAGAATCTGCTGACATCTGCATGAATCTTTTTCACAAAATGGGAGCGACCTCGATTTCTCTATCTGACATCGACATAGTCCACCGATTTCCAAACCGCCGACCATCTTCTTACCCATCAGCTATCATTTGCAAGTGTACGAGAAGACTGGCAAAAGAACAAGTTATGAATCAAAAGAAGGAGGCAGCAAGAATCAATGTTTCTGATATTACTGGTTTTCCGTCACCAACAAAGTCTCGAATTAAAGTTATGGATCACTTTATCCCAAGATCACAACAACTCCTAAGTGAAGCGAAAGAATTCCAGAAAAAACACGACTATAAGTATTGCTGGACAAAGAACTCGGCTATTTATCTCAAGAAAGACGATGACTCTATTACCATCAAAGTAACTGGATCAGAAATTCATCATCTGTGATCAAATCTACAACTGAAGATAAGAATTACTCTAAATGAAGCAGATAAGTGTTCACTAAAGAAACAAAAAAACTTACTCAAGGAACTTCCCTATTTTAATACGAACATCATGTTAAGTCATGGTCAATTCAACAATTTACTATTGTCAAATACTCAGAATCTTCCTTGTAAAACCTGATAAGCTCCATAGACTTTATGATCTAGACTTATTTAAAACAAATTTTTCTCCTAAGCCTGATATCAGTCCTGACTCTCACATTTCAAATAACATTACCTCAAACTATTATTCACCACATAGTTTCCAAAAACTGAAAAGCACTTTAACCTCTAATCATTCTGAAGCAAGTTTTTTCGATAATTCATAACAATGTAAGGAGTTTAAATGCAAATTTAGAAAAATTTCAAACTCATCTATTCAATGAGCTTGCATTCGAATTTGATATTATTGGAATTTCAGAAACAAAATTAACTAGTTCTAGTTTGCCTCCTATAACTAAATTGAATATTCCCAGCTACTTTTTTGAATATGTTCCGACACCTTTAGCTTCTGGAGGTGTTGGCATGTATATCAGTTCGAATCGTAATTATTCAATTCTCGAAAAAACTTCCAATTCTGATTTTCAAGTTAACTTTTTGAAGTATCTGGAAAACACTTTAGATCTATATAATAAGAAGGAAAGATCAATTTTCCTACTTGGAGATTTCAACATCGACCTGTTAAAATTAGAAACTTGTAATCACAGTTATAACTTTCTGACTACTTTGCAGAGTAATTATTTGCTACCAACTGTTGTTAAGCCTACTAGGGTTTATAATACCTCCGCTACCCTTATCAATAATATCTTTACGAACATACTGGAAAAACTGACTTCGAGTGGAAATATAATTTCTGACATAAGTGATCATGATTCACAAGTCTGTATAGTTTCATAAACCAAACTCAAAATACAAACTAACAAACATAAAACAAGATTTATTTCTAATAACATTATCAACAATTTCGTAAATGAACTTTCCAAATCTGAATTTACCAAATACCCCGCAGCATCATTTTTTGGTAATGGTAATACAGACTCTTCCTTTTCTGTATTTTATAAAAAGATAAACAATTTAGTGAATAAACATGCTCCAATGAAATTTCCTTCCAACCGGAGACTAAAACAAATGCAAAAACCATGGATAACGCAGGGTATACAAAGATCAATTAAAGTAAAAAAATCAGCTTTTTTGGTCTGGCAATACTGACAAATATAAATACTATAGAAATAGAATATCTAGCCAAATACATTATCTCTAAAAAACTTTACTACAACTACTTTTTTGAACTTAATATAAAAAACATGAAACGAGCATGGAAAGGTATTAATACGCTTATTAATAACAATAAAAAAGATTGAAAACCATTTCCTGTCTTAAAGACCCGTTAAATGACGAAAAACTGGAATTCAATACTCAAAATTTGTCCAATATTATGAAC
This sequence comes from Neoarius graeffei, assembly GCF_027579695.1. Taxonomy (NCBI): domain Eukaryota; kingdom Metazoa; phylum Chordata; class Actinopteri; order Siluriformes; family Ariidae; genus Neoarius; species Neoarius graeffei. The sequence continues at coordinate 35,938,971 of NC_083595.1, forward strand.
ACACATTTTGGTTTGATCAGGCCTAAACTAGCTAGCAAGATTCCTTTGTCTAATAAACATTTTTCTGATTATTTAAAGAATCTAGATCTAAAAGAGTCTTTCTTCTTCTCACCAGTTCAAAGACAAGAAATTGAAAATGAAATCCTAGCCTTGCCCCAAAATAAGTCTTATGGTCTATACCCTTGTCCCGCTGACCTACTTAAAGCCTCGTGTCACCTTATTAGTGATCACTCAGCTTATCTAATAAACTCCTTTATTAACATTGGATCATATCCCTCTAAATTAAAATTCTCTAAAATTATTCCTGTATTTAAATCAGATGATGACTCTGATCCAAGTAACTATAGACCAATTGCATTACTTTCAGTCTTTAATAGAATCTTTGAGAAATTGATTTATAATCATTTAATTGCATTTATTGATAAAAATGACCTACTCTTTGAATTTCAATATGGCTTTAGAAAAAAAACTTCTCAACTCAGCATGCAATATTAGATATAATAAGCTCTATACAATCGAATATTGATAAAAACTTCTTCTCTTGTGCGATATTTTTGGATTTATCGAAAGCCTTTGACACTGTGGACCATAGTATATTGTTAAATAAGCTATACTGCTATGGGTTCCGTGGAATAATTTATGACTGGTTTAGATCTTATTTAAGCAGTAGAACTCAAACTACATCTATTGGTTTCAGTATCTCAAATAAAAAACAAATGACTTGTGGTCAGTGCTCGAAACTAACGGTGTCCCGACGTCCCGGGGACCATAAATTATCATATCTGGGACAATCCCGGGACAATGAAAAAAATAGATCTAGAAAAAAAGTTCTACATTAATATTATTTACAAAGCCGTAACACATACATAGACATTCACCTAATTTCATCTCATCTCATTATCTCTAGACGCTTTATCCTGTTCTACAGGGTCGCAGGGAAGCTGGAGCCTATCCCAGCTGACTACGGGCGAAAGGCGGGGTACACCCTGGACAAGTCACCAGGTCATCACAGGGCTGACACATAGACACAGACAACCATTCACACTCACATTCACACCTACGGTCAATTTAGAGTCACCAGTTAACCTAACCTGCATGTCTTTGGACTGTGGGGGAAACCAGAGCACCCGGAGGAAACCCACACGGACACGGGGAGAACATGCAAACTCCACACAGAAAGGCCCTCGCCGGCCACGGGGCTCGAACCCGGACCTTCTTGCTGTGAGGCGACAGCGCTAACCACTACAACACCGTGCCGCCCTTCACCTAATTTGTTAATTTTAATTTTAAAATGTTAACAGCGAAAAATACATTAGTAGCTGCACTTTCGATGCACCTGCATCAGTAGGCTACAGAGCAGCGCATTCTGTTCTAAAATCTTCGGCCAGCGTCTGCATTATATGGACTTCGAATGGAACTGCTACCGCACACGCTGCGCCGACTCTTGCCAGAACAAAAATGCTGAAGTGGTTGAAGCGGACCGACCACGGGGAAGAAACTGAAAGCCCAGACATAACTTCTCTCTGCTTTGTTTGCACTTATATGATATGACACTTTTATCCAAAGTGACTTTACAGTTTTTTACAGTGTTACAGTCCCTGTAGCAATGTTGGGGTAGGTGCCTTGCTCAAGGGCATTTCATCCATTGATGGTATGGCTGATGGCTTTCAAAACATCTCTGAATGGGGCAACAGGTATATTACATAAAAATGGATAACGGTAATGGTGAAAATGATAAGTTGGCCTTATATATGCCAACAGATATTCAAGGTATAAGTAGATGAAATGAACATAAAAGGGGTCTTATTTTCAACTAAAGTGTACTGCAGATGGAGTGAGTTGAAACATTTTCTGAATGAGCTAGTTGGCCCCTTTAAATAAACGGGTATCTATTCATACAGTGAGATCGCCAAAGTTTAATAAACTGAAAATGCAATAACTGTAATTTTGAAGTAGATGATGTATAGGAAATGTGTCACTTGTGTTTTGTGACTTATTGTAAAAATGATATAAAGGGTTCAAAATCGCATAGTTACAAATATAATAGTAACTTCAAATGATAATATTAACCACTGGTTATTTCAGAGAGGAAAAAAATGGGGACACTATTGCTTCCATTCGGGACAATACAACACAGAATTCAGGACCACTGGGGGACACAAAGAAAAAAAGTTAATTTTGAGCCCTGCTTGTGGTGTACCACAAGGTTCAGTTCTTGGACCTTTACTATTCTTACTCTATAAAATGCCTCCAGTATCCTTAAGCTTCACCTCTTTGCTGACGATACTAACATTTTATATGCTAATAAATCTATTAAAGTACTTGAAAGTGTGGTAAATAAAGAGCTAACAAAACTTCATGAATGGTTTACAGTTAATAAGCTAACTCTTAATCTAAAAAAATTTTAATTTTGTCATTTTTTCTCACTATCATTAAAAAGTATCTTCAATTAATATTAAAATATTTAATAACTCTCAAAACTAATTTGTTTCACTTGAATGTAAAAAGTATGTCAAATATTTGGGTTTAATAATCAATGACAATCTTTCTTGGAAGCCTCATATAGATTTTATTTGCAACAAAATAAGCAAGGTCGTTGGCCTTTTGGCCAAACTTAGACATTTTATTCCACTGCATACCCTTTTGACATTATACCGCTCTCTGATTCAACCTTATTTAATATATGGTCTTAGTTCTTGGGGACAGGCTTGTAAAACTTATTTAAATAAAGTATTAATCCTACAAAAATGAGCTTTAAGATTAATCCATTTTGTTGATAATAGAGAAAGTGCCCTTCCATTGTTTTCCAAGACCAGTATTCTACCAGTGAATCTTCTTTTCTATGAATGTATTTCTAAATTAATGTATGATGTTGTTAATCAAAGTGCACCCTCAAACAATTGTAAATTTATTTCTTCTATTTCTAGTATCCATTCTTATAACACTAGGTCCCCTTACTCCAAGAACTTATATACTCAGTATTCTTGTACAAATCTACAAAAGAACTCATTTTCCTGTGTTGGTGTTAGGGTATGGAACCAGATTCCAACTTCTATAAGATCTTCATCTAAATTGTTGTTCAAGAAAAAAGTCAGACACCACCTTTTTTCCGATTTAAGTAGATATGGATATGATGTTGACATCTCCAAACTCTTTCTTTCTACATAACTTTGTTTATATATATATATATATATATATATATATATATATATATATATATATATATATATATATATATATCTTAGTTTTAACTTTAAATATTATTTAATACCATGCATGAATTATTATTATCAGTATGACAAGTATACCTCTCTCTATATATTTTTTCAATGTTATTGAATAATATATTACTGTACCTTTATATCGAATAACAAGTATTGTCTCCTCTTTTTCTTTTTGTTACCAAATAGTTGTTAATGTGTCAAGTATGTTTTATTATCTTTTTCATACATATTTAAGTATTATATTAATTCATATAAAATATTTTTTTCTTTGTAAACATGAGTCTGCCTTAATTAGCAGTGCGCTATTTGCAGATTCGTGTAGTCTATTATGTATTTATATGTAACTGAAATAAAAGATTGAGATTGAGATTGGGATGCTAATTGCGAGCTTTCTCCTTGTTTTTTTTTTTTTTTAAGCTCCTTGGTATCTGCAACAAACTATACAAAAATAGTGAAATGAATCCTATTAATGTTGGTGAGTATATTGTTTGAATAAAGTGTGACTGAAAACAGCTGAAAATTAGAGAGCCCAGCTAGGGTTCACATGGACCCTAAATGAAAATCTCTCATAGAAATTCTATAAATGTGTGCAATGCAATAATCTATAGTGTGTGGAATGACAACCTGGTGAGTGACAACTACCTAATATAGCAGAGAAAAAAAAATGGCAACATAAAAAATATTACAAAACACGTAGTGCTGGTGTCCATGCGGACCCCAAGTGTACTGATTAGGATTAATCAGCTTCATACATTAATGTAATGAAAAGAGATCCTCTTACCACATCATCTCTACACTGAGACCTGAAGACCAAGTTTCATTCAAATGAAATAAGCTGTAGAGTGTTTCAAATAGTTCATTATGAAACGTAGACTGGAAACTACACAAAACACTCAACAAACAAGACAGATATTTCGTCTATTTTATTCTGTCCAAAAAATTCAACATGTAAAAGTACAACCCCGGTTCCAAAAAAGTTGGGACAAAGTACAAATTGTAAATAAAAATGGAATGCAGTAATTTACATATCTCAAAAACTGATATTGTATTCACAATAGAACATAGACAACATATCAAATGTCGAAAGTGAGACATTTTGAAATGTCATGCCAAATATTGGCTCATTTGAAATTTCATGACAGCAACACATCTCAAAAAAGTTGGGACGGGGCAATAAGAGGCTGGAAAAGTTAAAGGCACAAAAAAGGAACAGCTGGAGGACCAAATTGCAACTCATTAGGTCAATTGGCAATAGGTCATTAACATGACTGGGTATAAAAAGAGCATCTTGGAATGGCAGCGGCTCTCAGAAGTAAAGATGGGAAGAGGATCACCAATCCCCCTAATTCTGCGCCGACAAATAGTGGAGCAATATCAGAAAGGAGTTCGACAGTGTAAAATTGCAAAGAGTTTGAACATATCATCTACAGTGCATAATATCATCAAAAGATTCAGAAAATCTGGAAGAATCTCTGTGCGTAAGGGTCAAGGCCGGAAAACCATACTGGGTGACCGTGATCTTTGGGGCCCTTAGACGGCACTGCATCACATACAGGCATGCTTCTGTATTGGAAATCACAAAATGGGCTCAGGAATATTTCCAGAGAACATTATCTGTGAACACAATTCACTGTGCCATCCGCCGTTGCCAGCTAAAACTCTATAGTTCAAAGAAGAAGCCATATCTAAACATGATCCAGAAGCGCAGACGTCTTCTCGGGGCCAAGGCTCAATTTAAAATGGACTGTGGCAAAGTGGAAAACTGTTCTGTGGTTAGACGAATCAAAATTTGAAGTTCTTTATGGAAATCAGGGATGCCGTGTCATTCGGATTAAAGAGGAGAAGGACAACCCGAGTTGTTATCAGCGCTCAGTTCAGAAGCCTGCATCTCTGATGGTATGGGGTTGCATTAGTGCATGTGGCATGGGCAGCTTACACATCTGGAAAGACACCATCAATGCTGAAAGGTATATCCAGGTTCTAGTTCTAGAGCAACATCTCTTTCAGGGAAGACCTTGCATTTTCCAACATGACAATGCCAAACCACATACTGCATCAATTACAGCATCATGGCTGCGTAGAAGAAGGGTCCGGGTACTGAACTGGCCAGCCTGCAGTCCAGATCTTTCACCCATAGAAAACATTTGGCGCATCATAAAACGGAAGATACGACAAAAAAGACCTACGACAGTTGAGCAACTAGAATCCTACATTAGACAAGAATGGGTTAACATTCCTATCCCTAAACTTGAGCAACTTGTCTCCTCAGTCCCCAGACGTTTACAGACTGTTGTAAAGAGAAAAGGGGATGTCTCACAGTGGTAAACATGGCCTTGTCCCAACTTTTTTGAGATGTGTTGTTGTCATGAAATTTAAAATCACCTAATTTTTCTCTTTAAATGATACATTTTCTCAGTTTAAACATTTGATATGTCATCTATGTTCTATTCTGAATAAAATATGGAATTTTGAAACTTCCACATCATTGCATTCCGTTTTTATTTACAATTTGTACTTTGTCCCAACTTTTTTGGAATCGGGGTTGTAAAAATCCAGCGGTGTATCTTGTACCCTGTCATTCATGATATATTCTAAAGAGTCTGTGCCAATAATCAAAACATGAACATACTGTATAAGCTAATTCAAAGCAATCATTGATGTTAACGATATGCAAAATATTTTTTATATAATCTTCATTTAATCCGCTAAGAGTGATGACAAATTTACACTTATCTGGCTGTCAGTGCAGTATATTTACATGGCCATTACAATTAGGTAGGTAAGTAGTCATGTAAACTACTCTCTTTCAGCTTCCAGTTGGCTAAATACAATAATATTTCAAATGATAAAAAAGTACCAAAGCCAAGGAGTCTGTCTTCTAAATATTAATCTAGTTCTTCTTAATTTTGATTGAATAATTTAACTGATGATAAAGTGGTATGCAGATTGTTTAAAATCTTACAGATTGCTCTTTCCAACAGCCAACTTGTCTCTTGGCAAAACTGGTATACCAGTTAGTTCAGGGCTAGATTATAATCAATTGATCAATCAATCAAGAAGGGGCAAAAGATGTTTGAAGACACAAAGTCATTTTCAAATTCGAATAACAGCAGGCATCCTAATGTAGATTTCTTTATTTTACCTCTTAGACTATATCTGTAGATACATCCATCATTTAGTGTCCTATAAAAAAATCGATTTAACAGAATTTGTGTAATTTAAAAAAAAAATATTTATTACATTACATGCTAATTTTTTACTTCGGTATCGAATATGTTTACAAGTGAAGCAGAAAACACTGGCCAAGGCTAATGGCCAAGTTGCTTTTTTTTCCAATTTGAAGAAGGATAACTGCACACTTGTCTTGGGCAAACGTTTTCTCATCGTTGAATTCTTTTGCTTCGCCATCTGTGACTCACTGTCATTAAGAATGAATGGGGAACATGCAATCTTTGTTTCCTGTATGAAAAGCCATTGATGTGTACAAAATTCATTTTCATTTAAATATTTGGTTTAAAAATATCAAACGGCTAATAAAAAAGCTTTGGGTCTGGCCTACAGATTGAACAAGAAATCATTTTGACACTTCTGACCAAACAAATTAATTTACGTCATCTTTAGTTCACGTCCTTGTCTGGCATACATCATAGCTGTCTTTGTGAAACTTTTAGGAAATTAGTTATTTCTCTATTTCTGTAACATACAGTAAGTATGGGACATATTGGTATAATGCTCACTGTCGAAAGAGAAAGCTAGAGTCCTTACAACAGACAAGTGCTCTCTGATATCTGCAAACTGTTGGAACAGATTATGAAAATTTTTAAGTGTGTTGAAGAGATCAGGGCCATGTTTTTATCCCAAAGTCACTCAGAAACCTGCACTGTTGCCAGAAAATCTGTTTTGCTTAGAAACCCTTAATTGGCCCATAAAGATTTTTACTCCATCTATTTTTCAGGTCACCAAATCTCAGCATTCGTTTCTGATAGTGAACTTTGGCAGTGGTACAGGCTTAATTAGTGCTTGTGTCTATTATCTGTAATCCGGTACACTAATAATGCTAGAGTATTAACCTAAGAGCATGCAAGCACTCAGCTCTATTAGAATTAATGGCATCATTGTTTTCGTTCACTTCAGATGGTACCACTTTACATTAAGTTTCTTGAACATTATTTACTGCATTCATTAACATTAAAAATGGTTAAATTTGGCATTCCTTAATCCCAAGTAATATTAACAAAGCAAGTTAACACCTGTATTAATTGACATTTGTTTAAATATGAACAAAATATACCTGGATTGAATAATGTTTATTCAACCTATCCCTAAAAATAAGTCTGCATAAATTAAGAAAAATAAAATTGCTGCATGTAAAGTATTTAAATTATGACAACTATGTAATCTCCAGGTATGGATGTTAAAACTAGCTATTCAGCCTCAGTTCTGAGTTTGTTTTTCATTATGATTGTTAAAGGTGTAATTTTACTCATTGATGGGATAAAAATTGCTTAAAACAGGTCCTTATGTGAGGGTGGTGTAGTGGTTAGCACTCTCACCTCATAGCAAGAAGGTTCTGGGTTCGAGCCCAGCGGCCGATGAGAGCCTTTCTGTGTGGAGTTTGCATGTTCTCCCCGTGTCTGCATGGGTTTCCTCCAGGTGCTCCAGTTTCCCCTACAGTCCAAAGACATGCAGGTTAGGCTAATTGGTGGCTCTAAATTGACCGTAGGTGTGAATGTGAGTGTGAATGGTTGTTTGTCTCTGTGTGTCAGCCCTGTGATGACCTGGCGACTTGTCCAGGGTGTATCCCGCCTCTCGCCCATAGTCAGCTGGGATAGGCTCCAGCTTGTCTGCAACCCTGTACAGGATAAGCGGTTACAGATAATGAATGGATGGCTGGAGGTCCTTATGTGCAGGGCTGCTGACAGCTTTGGCTGGGCCTGGGACAAAATGCTCTGAATGGGCCCCCCCCCGGGCCAACCCACACACACTCCCACCTCTCTTATCCCAGTCTCTACTCACTCCAATCTTTAAATGACAGGTATTCAAAAACCATTCAACCGGTCAACAACCATTTCATTTTAGCATTTCAACATTTTTACAGTTTTAACATTTCCTTCGTCTGCAACTATTCAGGTGCGAAATGCAATGCGCCGGACTTTTGTTGTGCATGCGTGTGTACTGTCCAGTGTGAAAAGCAGAGAAGAACACACCGCTCGAGAAACGGCGGGATATGATTGCGGGCTAATGTGAATATTCTTAGCTTCAATCAGATATATGAAACACACTGACTACGTTTACATGCACATCCAAATCGAGCTGCTGTCGGTAATCGAGCTGAAGGTCCCAGCAGGGTGCCAGAGAAATCCAATCCTACATGCACACAATGAAATCGGGCTATTGTGTGAGGTGCATTGTGCACCCGAGCCACAGGTGGCGCAACACGCCCCATCGTGTTGGTACACTTCCGGTTGTCGTCATGAAGAAGAGCTATTCAAGAGTGTAAACAAAGTTATCAGTTCCGTGTTCTCCATTGCGCGTTTTTCTCCTGTCCATGAATTTTAATATATTCAACTCCTTAAGCTGAATGAGCATGAACTCTGTCTCCTCATTGCTCCAGAAGTGCACGTTTCTGCTTGCCTGTGGCAGTGGGGGCGTGGTCAAGCGCCGGTCTGTGACAGGAGGGCGGAGCCAGGGAAGGTGAGTGGCAGAATCACTTCACCTGACGGTAATTAACCTGTGTTTGTGTGTCTTCCCAGTAACCGCGCCCTATTTAAGGAGGCAGAGGGAGAGCAGAGGGGACAGCTCATCCCGGGACTAGAACACAGCGCGCGCGCGCGTGTGCGTGTGTGTTTTTCTCTCAAGAATAAAAGTAGGCTGTTAAACTGAAAAGTCTGACAATAAAAAGCCTATTAGTACCAGAAGCTTTGTCCTGCCTTCGTCTGTGCTCCACCCACACTTCAGAGAGCTCTACATCGCCATTTTCTCTTCTTCGTTTGTTCCTCCTGACCTCTTCTGCTGCTCGCTACTACTGTTGTCATGCTGACCGAGGCTGTTGTGTTTCCCGCTTGTGGTCTCGTCACTCGTCACTTCCGGAAGTAGCTCGACAACTAGCTCGATAGGGTATACATGCACAAAGTAGCTCGGCAGAAATCGCATAAACTAGGTCGTGTAGCTCGATTCCGAGAAATCAAGTTCGGTTCAATTTCAGCCGAATTAAGGTGTATACATGGCATTTTGAACTTCGATTTCAGTCGAGCAACGGCAGAAATTCGATTCTCTCTATGTGCATGTAAATGTAGTGAATGTTATTAAGCCGTTGTGGTTATGAAATGATTCAATGCCCTGTGCGTTTGATATGGTGTTCAGTGTGACTTGCTCTCCCCTCGTTTGTAACATGAATTGCGTGCCGCGCGTGCCTTGGTTGGGGTTGCTTTACGGGGCTGGAAAAAGTTGGCTGTGTCTTACCCAGTGATGGGAATAACGGCCTTAGAAATAAACGGCGTTACTAACGGCGTTACTTTTTTTAGTAATGAGTAATCTAACTAATTACTTTTTACATCGTTATACACTGTAAAAAATTTTACGGGCGGGTGTTGATTGAACATAGATTTTACATATCATTTGACTCAGAAATGTAATGTTCACTTACAACCAACTAAACCAGGTCGGCCTAATACACTTTCTCTCATTGTGATATCATGTTGAGCTATCAAAAATTTTAACATCCAAATATCAAAGATATCCTTGTTGATAGAACTAGCTGCAACCTGTTGCAACGCTGCATGTTGGTATCCTTGTTGGTAGAACCAATGACGCATATATACACGTGCTGTATCACTGTAAAAAAAAAAGTGACCATCTCAACTTAAATTTTCTAGGCAACATGATGCAAGAGAATTTTGTGTTGAGATGGTCAACACCAAAAGGTGAGTTGGCTGAACTCAAATTTAAACTCAGAAATCCTTGTTAGGTCAACAGCAATTGAGACAGGTTGAGTAAACTAGAATTTTCTAGGCAACATGATGCAAGAGAATTTTGAGTTGAGATGGTTAACAACAAATAGTACGTTGGTTGAACTCAAATTTCAACTCAGAAATCCTTGTTGACTTAAGAAGGATTTTCGTGTTTAAATTTGAGTTCAACCAACTTACCTTTTGGTGTTGACCATCTCAACACAAAATTCTCTTGCATCATGTTGCCTAGAAAATTTAAGTTGAGATGGTCACTTTTTTTTTTTACAGTGTAGAACTTTTTTTCCTATAGGCCTTGGGTACTAAAGTTCTACAGGATTTCCATTAAGTTTTCTATAGGATTCTTTTAGAACTTGTTCTATAGGAATCCTATAGAATATTTTTAGCAGGGACAACATACAAAGATGGTCAACAGTTGTGAGCTTAACACTTTGTGGCAACAGTTTGGAGAAGAACCACATATGGCTGTGATGGTCAGGTGTCCACATACTTTTGGTCATATTGTGTACATATAATCTGGTTGAACTAGACAGATAATAATAATAATAATATGATTACCCGAGGCGGCACGGTGGTGTAGTGGTTAGCGCTGTTGCCTCACAGCAAGAAGGTCCGGGTTCGAGCCCCGTGGACGGCGAGGGCCTTTCTGTGCGGAGTTTGCATGTTCTCCCCATGTCCGTGTGGGTTTCCTCCAGGTGCTCCAGTTTCCCCCACAGTCCAAAGACATGCAGGTTAGGTTAACTGGTGACTCTAAGTTGACCGTAGGTGTGAATGTGAGTGTGGATGGTTGTCTATGTGCACTGTAAAAAAAAAAAAAAGTGACCATCTCAACTTAAATTTTCTAGGCAACATGATGCAAGAGAATTTTGTGTTGAGATGGTCAACACCAAAAGGTAAGTTGGTTGAACTCAAATTTAAACACGAAAATCCTTCTTTAGTCAACAAGGATTTCTGAGTTGAAATTTGAGTTCAACCAACGTACTATTTGTTGTTGACTATCTCAACTCAAAATTCTCTTGCATTATGTTGCCTAGAAAATTCTAGTTTACTCAACCTGTCTCAATTGCTGTTGACCTAACAAGGATTTCTGAGTTTAAATTTGAGTTCAGCCAACTTACCTTTTGGTGTTGACCATCTCAACACAAAATTCTCTTGCATCATGTTGCCTAGAAAATTTAAGTTGAGATGGTCACTTTTTTTTTTACAGTGTAACGCCGTTCCCGTTACTTACAATAAAATACTATGCGTTACTTTATGAAACTGTTCTCATCTGGCACGCTGCTCATTCAGCCTTTCTTTACTCTGCTTTCATGTGGGGCGGGGAGACACGAGACAACGGCACAGTAAGCCAATCAGAGTAGATTTGGACAACATACGTAGGTAGGCCACGCCTACTGCACTACTGCACGCTCTTTCAATCAGAAGACACAGCGATGGCGAGCGGTCAGCCCAGCACTGCGTTTTCACATTGGAAATACAGCCATTACTTTTCATTACTTGAAATAAAAGGCAAGAGTGTCTATGTGCAATGCACATTATGTCGAGGAACAAAGCGTTTGTCCTCGTCAGTGGCCAGTAATTAGTAACATAATTTTAATAACTACAAAAATATATTACATTTGATAGATATCTTATCTCACATTGTCCCACAAAAATATTAATATAGTGTAGATAACATTACTAATTGGTTCTGTTAAGTGTCCATTTCAGTCATTAAACACATTTAACATTCACTTTTATTATGATTACACTAATTGAATTTGATTTTTTTTGAGGGGGAACAAAATGTAACGGAATAATTACTTTCCCTGGTAATTAGTTACTTTTTTGACAAAGTAACTCCGTTACTAACTCAGTTACTTTTTGGGAAAAGTAACTAGTAACTATAACTAATTACTTTTTGAAAGTAACGTGCCCAACACTGGTCTTACCTGGCTCAGCTGCCCCACTGCCTTTGCTAGTACCTGCTGCATCATCCGAATCTTTTTAAAAATATTTATGCAGTAAGCCCCTTGGTTTCTTCCTCTCTTTTTCTCTTTTCTTTTCTTTTCTGTGCTCCTGACTTGTGCATGTTGGCAAATGGCGCGCACGCTGATTGTCGAAGCGCTATGATCGAACGATGTCGTTTTTTTCCCCTTAATCAAAGAGTCAGACCAAACCATTTTTGCATTAGGGGTGGTAGGGGGTTCTTGACGCCTTTTTCAAAGACAATAAAGGCAAAAGATCTAGAAATAATTTATTGAATGCAAATATAGCACATTTCTCCCCCAAATCAACACATTTTGAAATGAAATAAAATAATTGCAACTTCATGAGAGCCCAGTTCTGGGCCCTCCCCATTCCTGGGCCCGGGACAACATACCCGTTTGTCCCCCCCTGTCGGCGGGCCTGCTTATGTGTACTAAGTGTACATTCTACAAAAGTGCCATGAATGTGCTATTGGATAAAACGAGTACATAACTTGCAAGATGGATAAAAATCTCAAACAGTCAACTCACAATGACTCCTGATGGCTGTTGTTCTCACTTTAGTGAAAGACAAAGTTGCACAAAACCTCATACATTTTGGCATAAACATTTCATAACTCCTCAGGTATTGTCTTATAAAATATTTATGCAATGCAGATGTGTGAAGTGTTAACAAATGTTACAACACGGCTATGAATATTGGATCAGAACAATATACGGTTGGTTTTCAACAGAGCTCAGGTATATAATTTAACCCTGTATATCCAAAAACATACACTTTTCTCAGATATAAACAATCAGATTTTATATTGCATTTGCTCCAGAAAAATAGTACAGGATGGGTTAAACGTTTTAAATATTTTTGAAATGTTATTTTATTCAGGCATAAGTATTTGAAGATAAATTGTACTTACTTACCAAGCATCCAAAAAATGTTTTGACTTGTAATGTGATTAGTTCAGTGTGGCTTGTTGATAATGATAGTGTGGAATGTTTTGTCATAATGAAATGTAGTCAAACTCTTGGGATAATCAAAGGCTTTTTAAAAAACAGAATCAGAAAAGATTAGTTGGAAGAAGTGTGCATGTAACTCGCAATGCAACTGCAGTGCAAACACTTTATAAATAGAGAGGTGCATTAACCTGATGTCCAAGAGACTACAAGAGATTACTTGTCCATGATTGCAGTAATTCAACAATGGGCCAATTCACACTGAAAGCATTTCTAAAATATTTTACATTTCATCTGTATAAAGTGCAAGTCATGCGATAGTTATGCTTCCATTGCCATTGTTTAACATAAAAATAATAATAGACTAAATAATCCACTTTGTTCATGTTCCTTACACCTGCAGCTGAGTCTGTAACACACCTACAGGTGACGTATTATGGAAATGTCACCAAAATGGCTGCATGAACCTACAGCACTGGGCTCATTTCAGTTAGCCCACAACCCTGCTGCATATCATTCTGTGTGTGTTTTGTACAACCACTAGTAGTGCTGTTACACTTGATTTCAAGAATTTATTACATTACACACATTTAGCAGAAAATCTTATCCAGAACAAGGTACAACAGGACACTGACATACCCACAGGACACACAGCAGTGGGCAGCCCAGGGAGCAATTGAAGGTCAGGTGCTTTGCTCAAGGGCCCTTCAGCCATTCCTGTTGGTCCAGGGACATGAACTCTTGGTTTGCCAAAGCTGCTTCGCTAAACTTTCGGTCATGGCTTCCACAAATTCACAAGTAATCCTCTTTAAAATGCTTGTTAACCACAGCTTAGCTGACATGGATGCCCAAAATATGAAACCTTATATTGATTTTTCTTTTACCTTTGAAAGACAGGTGGGATGTAGCCCTGTTAGCACATGGATATGACCTGCCCCTGATGTACATTATGATGACTACAGGAATATAGTTGGATAACTACTTTTAAAAATCAGAGATTTTTGCAAATAGGTTGATCTGACCATGTGTTTGTTTGTTTGTTGGTGCTCTAGCGTTGTCATTTCTTGACCAATCTTCACCAAAATGCAGAGGACAGCTCACGAGGGTCACAAAAGACATCATTAGTTTTTGGTGAGTCAAGGTCACCAAGATCAAATCTTGTAAAAACACCTAATCTGCCATAACTTCCATTTCTTTGTGATTTTTGCAAGTATCGTGCTCTACATGACTTTTCATTGATTTGTTGACTTGCCAGATTGGAGCTATGGACCATCAAAATTTTGACATTCCAGCTAGCAAAAGTCTAAAGTAGCCTACTATAATTTACTTTTACTGCTCAACAAGACAGGTTACTTCAAATTTTCATCAAAATTCTTCACCAATTGCATAAGGGCATGGAAAAAAGAGCGAAAGACACATAGAAATACTGCTTGGTTTTATGTGGATATCTGGATATGTTTCATGAAGCATTCTTTGTATCTCAGTAAATAACTAAAGCTATACTGCCTTTCAGATTTTTCAAGTTTAGGTCATAAAAATAATTTTCCCTGACACCCAATTATTTTTGTTTAGTGGACCAAAAGCTACTGAATTTGAATCACATACTTCCAATTTTATTAGTTTTTTTTTAATTATTATTATTTTTTAAGTCGAACAATTAATGTGGCCCTAAATTCTCCACTAACTTTTCCTGCTTCACCATGACACAATACAAGATACTACATCATGCATCACGTGGTGGGTTTTCCCCATTCATGCAAGGCATTGTGGGATACAAATTTGAAACAGGAGAGAAAAATGGAGGACATGTGTGCGAATTAAGTGTGAAAGACCGACTACAGTAACAGAAAGCAAGAATAAAAGACATTATGTTGCGAAGGAAAGGAAATGCAGGACCAAACTAATAAATATTGCCGGTCAGTGAGCACCTCAGTGTGATCAGCTGTTCGTTTAGTGACAATATGATGTAACTCTCAGTGCACGGTTAAAGGTAAACCTGCGTATGTGCACATGGACTTCCTCTGTCTGCTTGACTGAGCGAAGCGAGCAATTTCATGCACATTATTTGCTAGGGAATCTCCTCAAATTAAATAACTTCCCAGCCACAGAACGGCCTGATATTTTTTAATTTTTTTTTAGATATTACAGAAATAGACATATATCACAATGATCAAATTTCAGAGGGAACTAAATTTCACCGATTTTATGAAATCAAAAGGCCGTCTACTTTTAATGAATGGTACAACTGAGCAGGAAAAAATGCATTATAATCACATTTACTTTTCTTTTTTTTTCTCTGAATGAAGCCTTTACTTTCAAAATCTGAACTGGCTATACTAAAAATATGTTTTACCTTAAAATTTATATGAAAACATTCTGTAGTTATATTAAAGTACATGAGAACATACATGTGCAACAACACAAACACATCTTACCAGTGCTCATAAATTATTTCTAGTTGACATCAGTCCTGGTGACACTGGAAGATTCTGTTGATTAATCATACTGCATGAAGCCAGAGATAGCATCTGTAATATTGAATGCTAGTGTCACCTCATGTAAGCTGCAATATTAAATTTTTGTTGCAAAAAGACTTTATAATATGGCAGACTATTTAAACACTGCGAGACCAGTAAGTGTAGTAGACTAATCTTATTTTGTACATTAACACTTATTGCCCCTTATTGAGAACATTTGTGTACAAATGAGCGCAGATTTGTGTGCACGGACTGACATATGAGAGTGTGATTCATGAAAATGTTGTACAACATTAATAACTAATGATTTAGGCACAACAGATTGATCAGCTTCAAATGCATGGAAGTAAACTTGTACCTACTGACAATTCCTTATTCACGTTATACACATATTATGACACACCCTAATTTACTCTAATATGAATCAAATTTACATGATATACTGCATGTCCTGAATTATTATTGTGTGGCAATACAGTGAAAGCATTCAGCAGACTACCTTCATCCAATGAGTAATCTGATGAAATGAGTAAATTGAGCAGGAAATACATTTCAGTGAAGTGACGTTAGAGGTGATTCTGTCCAAGGTTGCTGAAAGCATAAATGCTGTTTTTGGAAGTTTTAAAATGTGAAATAAATTATATAAAATGTTGACAGTATAAACTGAGGAAAAGATTAAACACATTTGCCTTTTTCAGTCCTTGGTGGTTGCCCCCCCATGTTATGCCTTTTATAATGGCATAATGTAGGCATACAAATATCAATGTGATCTTTTGCTGTTGCATGCTGAGATGCTTTTCTGCTCACCACGGTTGTAAAGAGTGATTATATGAGTTACTATGTCCTTCCTGGCAGCTCGAACCAATCTGGCCATTTTCCTCTGAGCTCTCTTATCAACCAGGCATTTCTACCCACAGAACTGTCACTCATCTGGCACCAACACCTATGCCACAATGGAAGTAACAGATCACAATTTTTCCCAGTCTGATGTTTGAAGTGAACTTTAACTGAAACTATTGATTTGTATCTGCATGATTTCATGCATTGTCAAGGGGTTGGCTGATTAGATGGCTGCATAAAACAGCAGATTTATGGGTCATCCTAATAAAGTGGCCAGTGAGTGTGCATTATATATGCTATTTAAAAGTTCAAATTCATCTCACTTGCAGGTGTTTATGTGAACCGTTGTCACGGTGCAGACACTTACAGACATATGTGCAGAAGAGGAGTGTAGAGCAAATAGTGAACAAGCCAAAATGTGAGACAAGAATCAGAGTCAAGAGACTAGCGATGGTCAAGTGAATGGCAAACAGAGCAAATGAGAGAAGACAAAAGAGTAAATGTGAAATAAAAAATGAGAATCAGTCAGAAGAAAGAAGGCTTGGTATGAACTGAGGATAACAGAACAATACTTCGCAATGAAGTGGTGTGAGAGTGAGGTTTAAATAGGCAGAGGGACTAATTAAAGTGATGAGTGACAGCTGTGGTTAATAGTCAGGAGACAGAGGGTGCTGTGAGTTCTGGGAAGTGTAGTCCAAGGAGTCCATGTTTGTAGTATGGACAATATCAGCAGGTTTACTGACGGGGCCCCCCCACTGAGGAGCTCCCACCAGGAGCTATAGATTTTATAGGGTGCCCCCTACCTCTGGGTGCAGGTTTGTCTGGATGTGCAGCATGGAATTCTTGCTTGAGGAGTGGATCTAGGAGGTCTTTGGCAGGAACCTAGCTCTGTTCCTTGGGTCCATAACCCTCCCAATCTACCAGGTACTTGATCTGCCCTCTTCTTCATCTAGAATTGATGATCTTGTTTAGCTGGTAGATAGGTTCGCCTTCTAAGTCGAGGGCTGGGTGTTCCTGGCTTGGTGTGTTTTCAGCGAGAGGGCCCAGGATAGCAGGTTTCAGATAGGATACATGAAATGTGGGTGATAGTCTGCTGTGAGGGGGAAGCTCTAGCTGGTACGAAACTTCATTGATGTGGTCAGTGACTTTAAATGGACCGATGTATTGTGGTTGTAGCGTCCTGCATGAATTGGGTTCTTGGAGGTTCTTTGTTGCTATCCATACTCTGTCCCCTGGGTTGTATGTAGGTGTATCTGCTCTGTGTGTTTGTTTGCATACTTTTTGTACTTGGCATTGACCGTTTCAATACGTTGGTGTACCTCCTCCCAAACTGTCTGGCTGCATGAGAGCCAATCTTCAACGGCTTGAACTTGGTTGGGCAAGTCGTCCCAAGAGAATGTGGTGGTTGGTAGCCAAGTATGCATTGAAACAGTGTTAGCTGGGTTGCAGAGTGCTTGAGGGAATTCTGTGCATACTCGGCCCATGGAAGGAAGTGTGCCCAGTCCCCCTGGTTGCACATACAGAAGATTCTCAAGAAGCAGCTGATTTCTTGGTTTGCTCTTTCGTCTTGGCCATTGGACTGAGGGTGGTATCCAGATGTGAGGCTCACAGATACTCCTAATCTCCATGAAGTTCTTCCAGGAATGTGAAATGAACTATGTGCCCCAGTCACTGACAATGTCCTCAGGGAGACCATAGTAATGGAATACCTGCTGGAAAAACAGTTCTGCCATTTGGGATGCTGTGGGAATGCCAGGTAATGGAATGAGTCTGAGGGCTTTGGAGAAATGGTTGATCATTACCATGATGGTGGTGTTGCCTAGTGAGGGGGGAGGTCGGTGATGAAATCGATGGCAATGTGGGACCAGGGTCTCTGAGGAACAGGAAAGGGACAAAGTTTGCCAGCGGGAGGTGTTCTGGGAACCTTGGCTTGGGCGCAGACGGAGCATGAGATGATGAACTGGTTAATTTCTGTGAGCATGTTCTCCCACCAGTACTTATTTTTGATCATCTGATGGGTGTATTGGCTGCCAGGGTGTCCAGTGGCTGGTGCAGCATGGGCCCATGTAATTAGTTTGCCTCTAACTAAGATGCTTGGGCACATATAGTAGTCCGGGTGGAAGATCGTCGGGAAGTGTTTGGGGTTGAGAGTCTCTGATTTCTTTATCTAAATCCCAAGTAATGGATTGAAGGAAGCACTGAGATGAAAGTATGGGATGAGTAACGGGATCTTGGTGAGTGGGTGCAGAGATTTGTGATAGGCCATTGGCCTTGGTATTCTTGGAGCCAGGACAACATGAGATGGTGAAATTAAATCTTGTGAAGAAAAGAGCCCACCTGGCTTGGCGAGGATTTAGCCACTTGGCTTTCCTGAGATATTTGAGGTTCTTGTGGTCAGTGAGAATAACAAACAGGTGAGTGGCTCCCTCAAGCCAGTGTCGCCATTCTTCAAGGGCCAGTTTTATGGTGAGTAGTTCCCGGTTTCCCACATCATAATTTATTTCAGCGGAAGAGAGTTTCTTAGAAAAGAATGCTACTGGATGGAGTTTTTGTTTTTCCATGAAACGTTGTGATAGCACAGCCCCTACTCCCATGTCAGATGCATTGACCTCC
Organism: Neoarius graeffei; assembly: GCF_027579695.1. NCBI lineage: Eukaryota > Metazoa > Chordata > Actinopteri > Siluriformes > Ariidae > Neoarius > Neoarius graeffei. The sequence goes on from NC_083595.1 coordinate 35,958,011, forward strand.
AGAGTGAAAGGTTTGGATGGATCTGGATGCTGCAAGATGGGAGCTGAGGTGAAGGCTTGCATGAGATGACCAAAAGCTTCTTCTACCGTGGGGTTCCATTGAAGGTGCTTGGGTCCCTTCTTGAATAGTGAAGTTAGTGAGATGACGATGGAAACCCGAATAAAACCCCGAATAAAACGGTGATAGAAGTTGGCAAAACCTAGGAAACATTGAACCTCCTGAACTGATGTGGGCGTGGGCCAAGACGTGACCGCAGAGACCTTAGATGGGTCCATACTGACACCTTTGGAGCTAATGATGTAGCCCAGGAAAGAAATGCAATGCTGATGGAACTTGCATTTCTCTGCTTTGACATAGAGGTGATTCTGGAGCAGGCGTTTGAGGACCGTCCTAACATGCTCGATGTGACTTTCTTCATCAGGAGAATATATTAAGATGTCATCGATATAGGCGATGGTGTATCTGCATAGCATGTCCCATAACACATCGTTGATGAGACACTGGAACACAGTAGGTGCCGAAGAAAGGCCATACGGCATTACCCGGTACTCAAAATGACCAGCGGTAGTGTTGAATGCTGTTTTCCACTTGTCATCCCTTTTGATTCTGATGAGATTGTACATGCTGCGTAAGTCGAGCTTAGAAAATATCTTGGCCAATCTGAGTTGTTCCAAGGCTGCTGGGACAAGAGGGAGTGGATACAGGTACTTGACTGACACTTGGTTCAATCCTCTGTAGTCGATACATGGCCAAAGACCACCATGTTTCTCCACAAAGAAGAAGCCTGCTGAGGCTGGAAACTTTGAAGGACGGATGTAGCCCTGTTTGAGGGCTTCCTGGATGTACAGTTAGGTCCATAAATATTTGGACAGAGACAACATTTTTCTAATTTTGGTTCTGTACATTACCACAATGAATTTTGAACAAAACAATTCAGATGCAGTTGAAGTTCAGACTTTCAGCTTTAATTCAGTGGGTTGAACAAAACGATTGCACAAAAATGTGAGGAACTAAAGCATTTTTTAAACACAATCCCTTCATTTCAGGGGCTCAAAAGTAATTGGACAAATTAAATAACTGTAAATAAAATGTTCATTTCTAATACTTGGTTGAAAACCCTTTGTTGGCAATGACTGCCTGAAGTCTTGAACTCATGCACATCACCAGACGCTGTGTTTCCTCCTTTTTAATGCTCTGCCAGGCCTTTACTGCACCGGTTTTCAGTTGCTGTTTGTTTGTGGGCCTTTCTGTCTGAAGTCTAGTCTTTAACAAGTGAAATGCATGCTCAATTGGGTTGAGATCAGGTGACTGACTTGGCCATTCAAGAATATTGCACTTCTTCCACATGATCTAGAAAAACTTATTCATGCTTTCATCTCCAGTAGGGTTGATTACTGCAATAGCCTTTTCACAGGTCTTCCAAAAAAGACCATCAAAGAGCTTCAACTAATCCAAAATGCAGCAGCAAGGGTTCTTACAAGAACAAAAAGGGTAGTCCATATCACTCCAATCCTAAGGTCTCTGCACTGGCTCCCAGTGAGCTATAGAATTGACTTTAAAGCACTACTTCTTCTATTTAAAACATTAAATGGGATGGGACCCAGCTACCTACTGGATATGTTTCAATTACAGTATATGCACCAACTAGGTCTCTAAGATCACAAGAGAAAAACTTGCTAGTAATACCAGCTGTCAAAACGAAGTGTGGTGAAGCAGCCTTTAGTTGCTATGCTGCTAAGCTTTGGAACCAACTTCCAGATGATATCAAAAATGCTCCTACTGTTGTTAGTTTTAAATCCAGGCTCAAGACAAAGCTGTTTTCAGATGCTTTCACTTGATTAATTTTTACCTAAGTAATTAATTTCCTTTAACATAATTTCTTTTAATTTTGATTTTAATGATTTTACTTTCTTTATTTTAATTTCTTTTTAATATTGGATTTTAATGATTTTACTTTTACTTTAATTCTTTGTTACTGTGATCCTCATAGATTTTGTCTGTGGGACGATTTTTGGTGATCCTCATAGATTTTGTCTGTGGGACGATTTTATTTGGTGATCCTCGTAGATTGTGTCTGCAGGACGATTTTTGGTGATCCTCGTGGAAGAGCCACGGGAAGAGCGCGCTTTATGTGATTCTCGTAGCTTTTGTCTGCGGGACAATTTTTGGTGATCCTCGTAGATTTTGTCTGTGGGACGATTTTATTTGGTGATCCTCGTAGATTTTGTCTGCGGGACGATTTTTGGTGATCCTCGTGGAAGAGCCACGGGAAGAGCGCGCTTTATGAGTTAAACCCATAATAATAATTAATCTCGAGGCTGATTCCTTTTTTGAACTTTATTTCATTTTATTATTTTATTTCTACTATTGTTTAATTCTTATTATTTTTCTTCCCCAATTATTTTATGTAATTTTATTTTCTATTGTTTACTGTTCTGCTTTTACTTCTGTAAAGCACATTGAACTGCCACTGTGTATGAAATGTGCTATATAAATAAACTTGCCTTGCCTTGCCTTCTTTGCTTTTATAAACTCCTTGGTTGCTTTGGCTTTATGTTTTGGGTCATTGTCCATCTGTATTATGAAACGCCAACCAATCGGCTTGGCTGGATTTGAGCACACAGTATGTCTCTGAATACCTCAGAATTCATCCAGCTGCTTCTGTCCTGTGTCACATCATCAATAAGCACTAGTGGCCCAGTGCCACTGGCAGCCATGCATGCCCAAGCCATCACACTGCCTCCGCCGTGTTTTACAGATGATGTGGTATGCTTTGGATCATGAGCTGTACCACGCCTTCACCATACTTTTTTCTTTCCATCATTCTGGTAGAGGTTGAGCTTGGTTTCATCTGTCCAAAGAATGTTCTTCCAGAACTGTGCTGGCTTTTTTAGATGTTTTTTTAGCAAAGTCCAATCTAGCCTTTTTATTCTTGAGGCTTATGAGTGGCTTGCACCGTGCAGTCCTCTGTCCAGTCCAGTCCAGTACCCTCTGTATTTATTTTCATACAGTCTTTTCTTTATGGTAGATTTGGATATTGATACGCCTACCTCCTGGAGAGTGTTGTTCACTTGGTTGGCTGTTGTGAAGGGGTTTCTCTTTACCATGGAAATTATTCTGCGATCATCCACCACTGTTGTCTTCTGTGAGCGTCCAGGTCTTTTTGCATTGATGAGTTCACCAGTGCTTTCTTTCTTTCTCAGGATGTACCAAACTGTAGATTTTGCCACTCCTAATATTGTAACAATTTCTCGGATAGGTTTTTTTCTGTTTTCGCAGCTTAAAGATGGCTTGTTTCACCTGCATGGAGAGCTCCTTTGACCGCATGTTTTCTTCACAGCAAAATCTTCCAAATGCAAGCACCACACCTCAAATCAACTCCAGGCCTTTTATCTGCTTAATTGAGAATGACATAACAAAGGAATTGCCCACACCTGCCCATGAAATAGCCTTTGAGTCAATAATTGTCCAATTACTTTTGGTCCCTTTAAAAACAGGGTTGCACATGTTAAGGAGCTGAAAATCCTAAACCCTTCATCCAATTTTAATGTGGATACCCTCTAATGAAAGCTGAAAGTCTGGACTTTATGTCCATGTCCATTATATAACTATAACTTGAATATGTTTCAGTAAACAGGTTAAAAAAAAAACAAAATTTGTGTCAGTGTCCAAATATATATGGACCTAACTGTATTCCTCCATAGCAGCTTGCTCCTTCCTGAGAGAGAGAGTAGATGCGCCCTCTTGGAGGTGATGTGCCCAGCAGTAGGTCAATAGTACAGTTATATGGCCTGTGAGGTGGCAAGCCGCATGCCATACCCTTACTAAAAACCTCCTTGAGGTCAAGATCACATGCTGGGACATTGTCCATAGAGTCGGGCATAGGACTCTCCACAGAGGTGGAGGTGAGTGTGATCTTAGGGCGAGAGATGCATCCTTGAAAGCATATGGGTGACCATTGTAGAATCTCTTTGTTCTGCCAAGAAATCAAGGGGTCATGAAGTTGGAGCCAAGGGTAACCAAGAATGATGTCATGACAGACTGTGGTGGTGACAGAGTGAAATGAGGTCTGAATGGAGGGTGCCCACTTGGATGCAGATGGGAGCGGTGCATAGGGTGACTAGACTGTCTCCTATGGGTCCTCCGTTGATTGTATGAATGCTGAGCAAACTTTGAAGAGGGGTTGTTGGCAAGTTGAACTTTTGGACAACAGTGCTACTGACAAAGTTCCCCTCTGCTCCTGAGTCTATGAAAGCAGAGAGGATGTGGGTGGATGAAATCAACAACACCGGAAACTTGAACGACTTGGAATTAAACCTGTGTGTGAGACTTACATGGTGTAGAGGACACTCTGCAGAAGATGAATGAGGAGGATGAACGGGAAAGAGGCTGAGCTGATGTTCAGAGTTTCCACAGTAAAAGTAGAGTCCCTCCCTTCTCTTCCTAATGCGTTCAGAGTGAGTAAACCGCATGCGAGAGACTTCCATAATGGAACTGTCCTCCGGGATCAGAGCCAGTTTTACAGCCTCCTGCAGGGAGGGTTGATGAGTTAGGACAGGGGTGTCCAAACTGATCCATAAAGGGCCGTGTGGCTGCAGGTTTTCATTCCAGCCATGCAGCAGCACATCTGACTTGGATCATTCAATCAACTGAACTGTCTTCACACAGTCAAATACTTGCAGCCACACCCACCCTTGATTAAAGGGTGGGTGTGTCAGTTGATTGAATAAGCCAAATCAGGTGTGCTGCTGCATGGCTGGAATGAAAACCTGCGGCCACATGGCCCTTTATGGATCAGTTTGGACACCCCTGAGTTAGGAGATTGCCCAGATGAATTCTGAGGTCAATGAGAGAATCCAGTGTCAACTGTTCATCTTGGCAGGCGAGCTCACTCGGTATCTCAGGGCACAGCCCTTTGCGAAAGACAGCCTTCAGAGCAGGATCATTCCATCCACTAGTGACCACTAGTGTTCTGAATTCCAGAGCATACTCTGGTACACTTCTGGAACCTTGTAACAACATGAGTAAACTTTCACCTACTTTGATGCCTTCGGGTTCATGGTCGAAAACCCTTTTGAATTGAGCGAGAAACTGCTCATAAGATTTTATGGGTTGATGTTCCAGATGGCCGTTGTTCCAGATGGCACTGGCCCTTTGAATGGCTTTACCCATGAGAAAGGAGAGGAATTTAGCAATTTTGTGCTCATCAGACATGTTCGGCATGGCCACGAAGTACATGGACCATTGGAGAAGGAAACCCTTACATGCGAGCAGATCTCCGGCGAACTTCTCCGGAGCAGGAAGTTGTAGCGCTGGGCTCAGAGATGGTTTGGAGTGCAGTAGGAGGTCCTGCGACATCATAGTTGCTAGTTGAGACATCCTTGTGTTGAGGTCGGCTTAGCATCTGCTGATGTTCTCCTAGTAAGTGTCCTCTTCCACAACATCCATGATGGCGAAGTATCCTGTCATGGTGCAGACACTTACGGACATATGCACAGAAGAGGAGCATAGAGCAAACAGTGAACAAGCCAAAACGTGAGATGAGAATCAGAGTCGAGGGACTAGCGATGGTCGGGCGAACAGCAAACAGGGCAAATGAAAGAAGGCAAAAGAGTAAACATGAAAGAGGGAAGCAAGGGTCAGAAAAATGAGAAACAGTCAGAAGAAACAAGGCTTGGTATGAACTGAGGATAGCAGAACGATACTTCGCAATGAAGTGGTGTGAGAGTGAGTTTTAAATAGGCAGAGCGACTAATTAGAGTGATGAGCGACAGCTGTGGTTAATAGTCAGGAGACAGAGGGCACTGTGAGTTCTGGGAAGTGTAGTTCAAGGAGTCCATGTTTGTAGTATGGATGATATCAGCAGGTTTACTGATAACCGTGGTAAATATTATAGCGTTATTCATTTTAGTTTTCAGTAGCTTAAATTAAGTGGCTTCAATAAGTATATATTTCAAATATAGAAAAAGTCATTTAAAATCAAATATTGTCCTTTATATTTCCTCTCTCTCTCTGTGGTGAGGTGGCAATTTGACCCACTGTGTTACTGTTTCACTGTTGGCAAAGGAACAGTTTGTTTTGTTTGTTACCTCATGAGGGCAGAGTACACCGTAGTCCAACTTTCAGGTAGTTCAGTTCATCCATCCATTATCTGTAGCCGTTTATCCTGTGCAGAGTCACGGACAAGCTGGAGCCTATCCCAGCTGACTATATGCGAGAGGTGGGATACACCCTGGAAAAGTTGCCAGGTCATCATAGGGCTGACACATAGAGACAAACAACCATTCACACTCACATTCACACCTACGGTCAGTTTAGAGCCACCAATTAGCCTAACCTGCATGTCTTTGGACTGTGGGGGAAACCAGAGCACCCGGAGGAAACCCACACAGACACGAGGAGAACATGCAAACTCCACACGGAAAGGCCCTCATCGGCCGCTGAGCTCAAACCCAGAACCTTCTTGCTGTGAGGCGACAGTGCTAACCACTACACCACTGTGCCGCCTTGGCGAAGGATGAAATGTACACAATTGATTGTCAGGGTGCCAATAATTTTGAAACCAGTGTTTTGCAAAACAAAAATGGTGTTACTTAATTATTTTTAAAGCAATGTTAAATTATTCTGCATCCCAACATTTTGAAGCCAAAAATATCAGTCTTTCCAACTGCAAAATAATGACATGCTTTTTTCAGCATTAAATAACTGCAGAATTAGAACCAAACCGAGTACCATAAACATTAGTAAATTACGGTATGTTGCATGACTCATTTAAATACTTGCCTAAAAGGGAAACTAGTACAAACGCATACAGTATGCGATGAGGTCAGCCGCAAAAATGACTTTGTCCATGTGTTTCCATTGGTAAATTTTCACTGTGCATCTTTAGTAAATCCCAACAGTAATAAAGCAGTAGTACAGTAAATCCTGAAGATTGTGCTGGTGCAAACCATTAGTAAATCTGGTCCTTAATATTCGGTTGCATAAACCTTGCTTGTCCTGCCATAGCAATACTTTCCAAGGCGATTGTATATTTGCTTTTGCTCATTTTCATGAAGGATGCTGATAGAGTTGACTACACACGCGAAGACGGACAGGTACTGGGAAATCTCTTGTCACCTCTCAGCTGATGAGTACTGTAAGCAGACTGATGATAATGATAGAGTGCATGATTTTGTTTTTCTGATTTCAGATCAGACATATGCAGTGACATGGAAAAACAAAGTGGTTGCGAGAAAGTGAGGATGTTCAAATGTTGTTTCTGTAACTGTGAAGTGTAGAAAATCCCAAATTACGGAGTCCCAAGGGTGTTTTTACCATTTGGCTGAACCTGAGTGCGCTCTTTCTTTCTCTGTCTCTCCTTCACTCACTGTCTCATTCCTTCTACTTCAGTCTTTTTCCTCTACTTTTTGCTCCAACTCCACATTTCCATTTTGATCTTTTTTTTCCTCATGTTTGTCCAAACTCTTTATTTCCTCCATACAGTTTTCCAATTACCATGGGAGCAAAAGGCTGATAAGCACATAGCGTTTTCCTCTCATCTTTTTTTCTGTATAAACAGAAGCCTTCCTTTCATCTTCTTTCCTTTACTGCTCTGCAGAAGAAGATATTTAAACATGATTTTGTGCCGGATTGTTATGTATGAATAGGTCATGTTTGGTGTTATCAGATTGACAATCTTGCCCTGTCTGTCAGCACCATGCCACTGTAAATGGATTTCTGTTCAGTCCGACCAACATGTTTGTGTGTGTGTTTTCTCACATTCTTTGGCATACTACATATGGCAATCCAAGAGGATATTTGCAATCTTGACTCCTCATGAAGGCGGCATGGTGGTGTAGTGGTTAGCACTGTTGCCTCACAGCAAGAAGGTCCTGGGTTCGAGCTCAGTGGCTGGCGAGGGCCTTTCTGTGTGGAGTTTGCACGTTCTTCCCATGTCTGTGTGGGTTTCCTCTGGGTGCTTCGGTTTCCCCCACAGTCCAAAGACATGCAGGTTAGGCTAATTGGTGGCTCTAAACTGACCGTAGGTGTGAATGGTTGTTTGTCTCTGTGTGTCAGCCCTGCGATAACCTGGTGACTTGTCCAGGGTGTACCCAGCCTCTTGCCCATAGTAAGCTGGTATAGGCTCCTGCTTGCCTGCAACCCTGTACAGGATAACCAGCTACAGACAATGGATGGATGGACTCCTCATGAAGAACACCATACAGATACATATCATTCAGATGCATCAAGTGAAAAAAATACCACAAATAAATACAACTCAAGCAGCAGTTTTTAGCAGTTTAATTTTCCTGAAAACATGAATGTTTTTGTGTTACACATGGAAAATACACACCTGATTGTAACTACAGGAATGCTACTATGGCATATATGAATATAAATTATAAGAGGCAGTCACTGTAGTATCCAATTTGACTTTGTTTTTCCTTCTAACAGCCTCCAGAAAAAAAAAAAAAACAATAAATAGGCATGTGAAAAGAGTAAATCAATTTCATGGCATGCTGTTATAGGAAAGTAATCAACAATGGGGAGATATTATGTTGGCCAACACTTTTTAACCATTTAATATTGTGGAACATCTGTGAGACAAGTTAATGTTATCACTTACACTATAGCAGCTATACACTCACCAGATTTTTTATTATTGTTATTATTATTATTATCACATCACATCACACATCACATTATCTCTAGCCGCTTTATCCTTCTACAGGGTCGCAGGCAAGCTGGAGCCTATCCCAGCTGACTACGGGCGAAAGGCGGGGTACACCCTGGACAAGTCGGCAGGTCATCACAGGGCTGACACATAGACACAGACAACCATTCACACTCACACCTACGGTCAATTTAGAGTCACCAGTTAACCTAACCTGCATGTCTTTGGACTGTGGGGGAAACCGGAGCACCCGGAGGAAACCCACGCGGACACGGGGAGAACATGCAAACTCCGCACAGAAGGGCCCTCGTCGGCCCCGGGGCTCGAACCCAGGACCTTCTTGCTGTGAGGCGACAGCGCTAACCACTACACCACCGTGCCGCCCCTATTATTATTATTATTATTATTATTATTATTTATCTTTCGATGTTAAGACAAAAAAACAGCTTGTCATGTTACTGAGAACAAAAAAACATGGCATTGATGATGGAGACTCCTTCCATTAATGTTAAATAAACATATCCTTACATCAAACTTCGATAATATATTCAATTACTGTATATTCTTTGTTAAAACATGTTTGCAGGAGAAACTGAAAGTTGATAGACTGGGTACACATTGTCTAATCAAAGTACAAATTACCCAAATAGACCCATGACAAAACCGTAAGTTTCATGTTTTTTGGTTTGAACAAAAGGGTTACAACTTTTCAGTGAACTGTATTTATTATTCAGACTGTCGCACAAACTGCTGAAAAAGTTAATGCTGGCTAAAACAGAAAGGTGTCATCATTAACTTTTTCAGCAGTTTGTGCTACAGTAGCTCTTCTGTGGGATTGGACCATGTGGGCTTGCCTTTGTGCCCCATGCAAATCAATGAGCCTTCAACACCCATGACCCTGTCGCCAGTTCACCAGTTGTCCTTCCTTGGATCACTTTTGGTAGGTGCATACTGGGAACACCCCACAATATGTGTGATTTTGGAGATGTTCAGACCCAGTCATCTATCCATCACAATTTGGCCCTTGTCAAAGTCACTCAGATCCTTATGCTTGCCCATTTTTCCTGCTTCCAACACATCAACTTCAAGAACTGACTGATCTCTTGCTGCTGAATATATCCCACCCCTTGACAGGTGCCATTGTAACAACATACAGTAATTCATTTTACCTGTCAGTGTTTTTGATTTTATGGCTGATCAGTGTGTGTGTTTGTTTGTGTGTGTGTGTGTGTGTGTGTGTGTGTGTGTGTGTGTGTGTGTGTGTAATACATTCTATCCGCATTCACCGGATATGAGCAATCGCACGCTCTGATTGGCTACTCTACTACTAGGATACCATGAGTAGAGAAAAACAAAATGGTGGAGCACATCAAGTCAGATATATCACTTTGCGATCAAGTATTTAAAAGAAGCAAAAGTAGCTAAAAGAATATAGTTCCCCCCCCATCTCCTGTTCCACACTCCAGCCCAGTTGGTGGCGGTATTGCACCTTTGCCAACCACCAAAAAACCATGCAGAAGAAGAACAAAATGGCGTAGCATTTTGCTGAACCAACCGAGGATTAAATAAAACCTGTACTTGAAAACAAAAGTCAAGTTTATTTTTATAGCACTTTTAACAATAGACATCGTCACAAAGCAGCTTTACAGAATTTTAATGACTTTAAAAATGAGCTAATTTTATCCCTAATCTATCCCCAATGAGCAAGCCTGTGGTGACAGTGGCAAGGAAAATCTCCCTCAGACGACATGAGGAAGAAACCTCAAGAGGAACCAGACTCAAAAGGGAACCCATCCTCATTTGGGTGATAACAGAGAACATGATTATAACATTTTTAACAGTTTTAACATGAAGTCTATTTCATTGATGTTATAACTTTTCATTGATGGAAACTTGAGTGCAAAACTGTTCATGACAACTGCAGTCCTAAAGTTAGCAAGTCAACTGTAGTCCTCAGCCATAAAACCATTAAGTAAGGGTGTTTTCACACTTGGTCCCTTTCAGCCATCTAACTGAATTCAGATCGATGACTCAGCATTTTTTGCGCATATGTGAACACTCCAACCGTACCCAGACCCCTTTAAAGCGAACCGAACTGAGACCACCTCAAGAGGTGGTCTCAGTACGGTTCACTAAAAATCAATGGTACGGTTCGCCTAATCTGCTCATTGTGAACAAAAAGCGCACCGGGTTCACTTCGCCTTTTTCACTGTAGTTTTAACCTTCTTTGTTTGCCGTAGTTGGTCACGTGACTGTAGCAGGGAAACTCAACTTCCTTTTGGAACTTACCACAGCCGCTTTACAGTTCTCTGAACTTACTGACTGATGAGTCGGCCACAATAATATAACTATGTTTTATATATATATATATATATATATATATATATATATATATATATATATATATATATAAATTTATTTTCCTTAATCCACACTATTTTGATCAAAGAATACAGCAGGGCAAGCATGGCAGCAGACATTTTGATTCAAGAGAAAATTACCCAGAATTCCATGCACTGGGGGTCTGAGGGCTCTAGAGGACCTGGTGTGAACAGAAAGAGGACTGAGGCCCCATCAAAGCTTAACTGGACCAGAAAGAGAACCCAGTCCTCTTTGTAATAAATTCACAGTGTGAACACAAAAAGAACTGAGTTCTTTTTCTGTTGGTCCACTTTTTGGTCCACTTAAAGAGGACTGAGTCTGGTTCCTTTAAAGGGGACCAGGTGTGAAAACACCCTAAGTGTCCAGAGCATCTGGACTCCCCCCAAATACCCCCCCAAAATAAATAAATAAATAAATAAATAAATAAAACAAAGTAAACAAACAAATAAATAAATATAAAATTAAAGCAACAAAATATGGAATAAAAGTATTTGATGGTAAGAATGTTTTTTTCAAGAATTATTATTATAGCATTTTTCACAAATTGCTGCTGTCATTTCACCTGCTTCTTTACATTCTAAGCAGAAATGATTTTGTCGGACGTTTTATATAAAGTTTAAATTTATCGAATTTGCAAAAAATAAAAATACAAATGTTCTGTTTCTCAAAATACAGTGAACGTGGATAGAATAAAACAGTTATTCCACTCAATCTCGTCGTACATGACTTATAGCCAGGCCCGGTGCCATGGGGGGGGCGAAAGGGGGCGTCGCCCCCTCGTGGCTACAGCCCCGCCCCCTCAACGGAGACTCAGATCACTTAATTGTTTTCTTATGAAAAAATAATGTATTATAGACGTATTAATAATTTGCATTTTCAAATACGAAATATTAAGTGGTTGCGCATTGCACAAAAATACATTTCACATAAATCACTACTAAAACTGGCACGGAAGAACAAATCTGATTGGTTGTTATGATTCTTACGTTGCAATCGTAGAATTCAAGTGTATTAAGGTAGGATTATTTCAAAAAGCCTGAATTTAATATTAACCCTGTTTTAGACATCTGTATCAATCCTAACTACTGGGGACTACTAGGTATTGTGGGTGTATGTGTGAAATGCTGACACAGCCGCGCACACACACACCTGTGATAAGGACAAGGGGAGGGGTCGTGCGGGCGGGGGTTTTACATGTACAATTACAAGTGCACTGTCTCTGCAATATCCTGCAATATGCAGTCAGTTTACGGGAGTAGTCTTTCCCCCACCGAATTAAACGAATTCAATCACAATGTTGTGAATCCATTTTCTTTCTTTGTAGGCTAAGTTTATCTCCGTTTATGTCGGTGTATGTGTTCATATATGGTCCGCTTTGTGCGCAAATAGCGTAAGAATATGTGTCGTTGACGTCACCCCCCATGCAGCGAGGGGTGAAAATTCATCACTTCAGAGTGTTTAGTCCCCTACACGCCTAAACTGGGGTCGCGGATTAAGTGGTTAGCATTGACTCGATGCGAGTCAGGAAGGCTATTACTGGTGCAGCCGCGGGGTCTGTTGATTTTTTTAAATTATGATTTTGGCCGCCGAGCCAAGTACCTTAGACTTGCATTGACGTTTTGTTTTCATGCTGCGGAGCTATTTGTATGTATTTTAAATGTAAAGGACTTGCCTGTAGGTTTGTATGTGTTGTTTTATGTTTGGCATCTTTCCGGTTGTACCGCGTGTCTGTGAGAAAATCGGAGGGGAGGGTTAACAGGTGGGCACAGGGGCGCAGATAGGATTTTTGAACTGGGGGGGACTGAGCTGTCAGCAAATGATTCCATTTTGTGTAAATGCATATATATATATATATATATATATATATATATATATATATATATATATATATATATATATACATACACAGTATATATTATATATATACACAGTATATATTATATATATATATATATATATATATATATATATATATATATATATATATATATAATATTAATGTGTGTGTGTGTGTGTGTGTGTACTGAAGCTTCAATATACATTCGGATTGTGAGTTTTCTAACTGAATGAACATTGGTAGACAAAGGCCTACCTGGTCAACATTGCTCGGTTTTTGAAAAAACGCTGTAATTGTTTTTTGTTTTTTCATTGTTGACCCCACCAGGGATTGCCTGCAAGCCAGGAGGACAATGTTAACATCTTGAATCTCATAATTTCAGTTAACAGTTGCTGCTTACTAAAATAACATTATACATAAAAATAACAACATTAAAAGATATTCACCTACAGCCTAGAATGCTGTTATTTTACATTTAGCCTACTTCAGGTAAGTCCAAATTCCTTCTTATTATTATCAGACTAGCTACTCAACATTACAAAACAAGTATTTGTCACATCTGGGAAAGGCAACAGGCAGAGGATATTTACATCTTTTGGTTCTTGAAACAAACGCTGTGATTTTTTTTCCCCTCTTCTCTGGCTTAATGCGGCAGGAAGATCACCAGCTCGGTCATTAGACAGTTGTTTATGATCACTATGGTTACCGCGACAGGAAAGTCCCCAGCTCCCCTTAGGACCCCGGGGTCGAGATGGTGCGTTACATTTACATTGGAAGTCGGAACGTGGAGCTCTGAGCAACATAACCTCAGAACTGAGCGCTTCCCAGTTTAAAAACTGGGACATCATGGAACATGGAATTCGAAAAAAATGGCCAGTTAATGAAATGAAACGAAAACCCCAATGTTTATGCTGGGAGATGCTGGATTTCAATGCTTTTCCGACTTCAAACTTCCAACTTACGAGTACAACTGAACGCACCGCAGCAGAAACACCGCTGCTATCAAATGGATGAGCTGTGCAGTGTTATTAACCGAGAATTACGTGGAAAATGAACACCTTGCCTTCCCAACTCTGCAAGTATCTGCTCCAGCCTACACCGATTCAAGAAGGGGAAAATGTGGATTGATCGCTGACAAGGCTGCTGCTGCTGCCATTTCAACTTTGTGCTGCAGTGTAAATTAGTCTAACTAACGGAACATTAACCCTCACTTTTTCTACCTATGTGTGGCGCCTTACGTAGGGACGGTGGGTGGGGGGGACAGATGGGGGTCACTATAAATCTGGGGGGGACATGTCCCCCCCGTCCCCCGTGCTATCTGCGCCCTTGGGTGGGCACGGGGGTTGATAAAGCGCAAATGCCCTGGTAATATGCCACATGATTTTCCCGTACTAAAGCAACCTTCGGGGCCGTGGTTTTGTGGTTGGCGCAGTTAATTGTTTGAAACACGTTGTCAGACCGCCATCACTACTACACACTATATGAAAAATATTTGCCCCCTTGCGATTTCTAATTGCCCCCTTAGTAAACTGTTCCTGGCGCCGGGCCTGCTTATAGCCAACTCGGTGCTATGAGGCGGGTCAGCTATCACCTCATGTATGACTCGGTTTCGTGGAATAACTGTTATATAGTACATAACATGAGGTGACTGTTGATTGTGCTAGTAGGCACAGCTAAAACATTCTGCATTATTGTTAACTGTTGGCAAAAAAAAGAAAAAAAATCCTGTAGTGACACAAAAGGAGGTGAAAAGGGCAGAGTAACCCTTATTCATGAAATCTGCATAGAAATGAGTGCCTGTTTGAGTGTGTAAACAAATCTGTGTAGTTGTATGACATCAATATATGTGGTGATTTGACCACAATTGAGATTTAAGTGCAACTAATTCCTTATTTACATGTAATATGCATAAAACACACCCCAATTTACTCTCATACACAAGGAATTTACATGAAATATGCACTAATTTATGCAGGTGTTGTGATTGTGAGTCAGTAAAAGGAAATAATTTAGCAGACTAGGAGTTACATCAAAGGTGAATGGAAATAAAGACTTTCCTTTTGGTGCACAGATTGTAGAGATCCCAACTAGATGTGAGTCTGAGTCCACTGATAACCCATGGATGTCACTGACAAAAGAAAAAAAAATCAATGGAATTTGTGCATGCTCATTTTATAATCAGATTTATTTGTATTTGGCTGGTTTTATTTTAAAAAAAATGGTTATTTTGGATAATGTCAATTTCCAGTGCTGCTCAGGTATGCAACTGGTTCACTAACAATCCAACACGAATGAAAATCTTTTTTGCGATGATTAGATTAGATTAGATAAAATGTTGTCATTTTGCAGAGTACAGATACAAAGCCAGTGAAATGCAATATTTCCCATTCCTCATTTCTATAGACTTTTTCGTCTGCATAGCAGGAAATTGTTCTCTAGGCAGTAAGGGATGCTTACATAGACATAACACCTGAGTCTATATAGAGTATATTATACTACATCCCTATATTATAGGAATGGATATGGAACACAACCAGCCAACCCTCAAACTCATCTCCAGCAGATCTAAACTGATTTCTGCAACAAACAGATGATGTGCTGAAAGCTATGGGAAAACCGACTATAAAGGCTGAACAGGAGGCGTGATTTAAAATATTTAAAGGTTTATTTAACTTAAGGACTGATGAAAGAATGAACAGTAGTAGCCATCACTGATATGAACTCATGACAAGCTCTCAGCAATTGTATTGGTCTCAGCAAATCTCTTGCCCAAGACATATCAAGTTTGCCAGCTTAAGCCTCTTTATAAGCAATTTTGGCCAAGTGAGCAAGAATCTATTGTTGTAAAATTAAATGTGCCCCTGTTGGAACCCCTTGCTGTAATGAGACGCTGTTCCCCTGTTGGAATCTGGTGCTCTATTTTAGACCCGAATTAAAGCAGGTCATTGTCTCTCATAATTTTATCTGATCGACAATATAAAGAAGCTCAGCTCAGGCCTCCAGGATCTCAATTTTAAGGTACTGTAGGTTAGCACAGCTTTTAAATATCATTGAACTGTAATACAGATATTAAAGAGCTATTGGCGTTCTTTGTAGGATACTTGTGTGTACACATGAGTATCATGGGCCTATTTGTGTGCATACATGCATGAGTGTGTTGGGTTGATGAAGAGAAGCCATGTTCAGTTCTTATATTATGTTGAAGCTCTTGTAGCTCTGATTATATTGTGATATTGCAATTATTGTCTTTTGCATAATGTGATGGGTTACACACAGTGTGCATGTGTATGTGTCCTGAATGACAATGTTTTTGTTTGCAGTCAGAGTAGCATATCAGAGTATAATGGTGTATAATCCAGTGTGTGTCCATATAGAAAGTCTGAGACAGTTGGATTGTTGGACTGTAGAAAGGTGGATTTTTGTCAGAGCTTCAGGGCTCACTTTGGTCTTCGGCAATGCTTTTCAGTCCACTTTTCAGACCTCGACAGAACAAAAAAGAAACAAAATTCAACCAAAATTCTGTCAATATTTCATGTCTTCCACCTTGTTTAAATTCAAGTTCAAACTCACGCTCTGTGTGTGTTGTGATAATATCTATAAGGAAACCCATGGCAATAGTCAGCCAGCCCCAAGAACTGTCTCACCCCCTTTTTGCTGCTACAACAGGCCACAAACTCTGCTGTCTTGTCAATTTGGGGATTTACCTGCTCATGGCCAAAATGAAAGCCAAGATACTGCAATTCAATCCATTCAGTTGTTGTGGCAGGACCTATCCACTATCATAGTATTTAAAATTTTCCTAAACCATAACTAATTTGGCCCTGTGATGACCTGGCGACTTGTCCAGGGTGTACCCTGCCTTTTGCCCATAGTCAGCTGGGATAGGCTCCAGCTTGCCTGCGACCCTGTAGAAGGATAAGCGGCTAGAGATAGAGATGAGATGAGATGAGATGAGATGAGATGAGATGAGGCGGCACGGTGGTGTAGTGGTTAGCGCTGTCGCCTCGCAGCAAGAAGGTTCTGGGTTCGAGCCCCGTGGCTGGCGAGGGCCTTTCTGTGTGGAGTTTGCATGTTCTCCCCGTGTCCGCGTGGGTTTCCTCCGGGTGCTCCAGTTTCCCCCACAGTCCAAAGACATGCAGGTTAGGTTAACTGGTGACTCTAAATTGACCGTAGGTGTGAATGTGAGTGTGAATGGTTGTCTGTGTCTATGTGTCAGCCCTGTGATGACCTGGCGACTTGTCCAGGGTGTACCCCGCCTTTCGGCCGTAGTCAGCTGGGATAGGCTCCAGCTTGCCTGCGACCCTGTAGAAGGATAAAGCGGCTAGAGATAATGAGATGAGAGATGAGATGAGATGAGATGAGATGAGATAACGAATTTGTCCCCAAAATGAGTGGATGGGTGAGACGGGGACTACCCACCACTGTAACACGGTATGTTTGGTGCTGAAGATTTATTAATAAATTATCTCATCTCATCTCATTATCTCTAGCCGCTTTATCCTGTTCTACAGGGTTGCAGGCAAGCTGGAGCCTATCCCAGCTGACTACGGGCGAAAGGCGGGGTACACCCTGGACAAGTCGCCAGGTCATCACAGGGCTGACACATAGACACAGACAACCATTCACACTCACATTCACACCTACGGTCAATTTAGAGTCACCAGTTAACCTAACATGCATGTCTTTGGACTGTAGGGGAAACCGGAGCACCCGGAGGAAACCCACGCGGACATGGGGAGAACATGCAAACTCCACACAGAAAGGCCCTCGCCGGCCACAGGGCTCGAACCCGGACCTTCTTGCTGTGAGGCGACAGTGCTAACCACTAATTAATAAATTATTTAATAAAATTTATTAAACCAGTGCATATTCATGAATATCCCCATACATCCATCTTACCTTCACCAACTGCCCAGTGCCTCACATTGAACCAGGCTGAATTGAGGTGTGGGTGCTTATTTGAAGACTCAAATTCCAGTTCAAGCTCATGTTCCGTGTGAGTGTGTGTGTGTGTGCGTGCGTGTGTTCATAGGCTCCACCAGTTCTGTCTCTCTCTAAAAGAGGAAAAATCACACATAAGTAGGCTAACTGTAATAACACGCAGGCAAAAACCATCAAGTTACCTGCCAGGTCAAACTGCCTCCTCTCTCTGCCCACAACTAACGTTAGACCATGACCATTTTTAATAAAGTGTGGCCCACCTGAGAAGCTCATCTCATGGCCTTAAAATTTTAAGCTATTTTAGGAATGTACCATACACTACCGTTCAAAAGTTTGGGGTCACCCAGACAATTTTGTGTTTTCCATGAAAAGTCACACTTTTATTTACCACCATAAGTTGTAAAATGAATAGAAAATATAGTCAAGACATTTTTCTGGCCATTTTGCGCATTTAATCGACCCCACAAATGTGATGCTCCAGAAACTCAATCTGCTCAAAGGAAGGTCAGTTTTATAGCTTCTCTAAAGAGCTCAACTGTTTTCAGCTGTGCTAACATGATTGTACAAGGGTTTTCTAATCATCCATTAGCCTTCTGAAGCAATGAGCAAACACATTGTACCATTAGAACACTGGAGTGAGAGTTGCTGGAAATGGGCCTCTATACACCTATGGAGATATTGCACCAAAAACCAGACATTTGCAGCTAGAATAGTCATTTACCACATTAGCAATGTATAGAGTGGATTTCTGATTAGTTTAAAGTGATCTTCATTGAAAAGAACAGTGCTTTTCTTTCAAAAATAAGGACATTTCACAGTGACCCCAAACTTTTGAACGGTAGTGTATATTCAATTTTTTAATTCTTAGATTAAGGCCACACCTTATGTTTGTTAAGATATACACTCACCAGACACTTTAATAGGCACTTGCTCTTGATTCGAAGATTCCTGTTCTTGGTTGCAGAAGTGGAACCCAATCTGCTGTTGCATACTGAGATGCTTTTCTGCTCACCACGGTCGTAAAGAGTTACAATATCCCTCCTGGCAGCTTGAACCAATCTAGCCATTTTCCTCTGACCTCTCTTCTCAACAAGATGCTTCCACCCATAGAACTGTCACTCATGCAGTGTTTTTTTGTTTTTCGCACCATTCTGTCTGTGTAGACTCTAGAGACTGTTGTGTGTGAAAACCCCAGGAGATCAGCAGTTTCTGAAATACTCAAACCAGTCTATCTGGTTCAAACCAACACCCATTCCACAGTGAAAGTCACACTTTGAGATCACAACTTTTCCCATTCTGATGTTTAACATTTACATTAACTAGAGCTTCTCATTTGTATCTGCATGATTTTATGCATTGTGCTGCTGTCAAGGGATTGGCTGATTCGATAACTGCATGAAACACTAGGTGGATGGGTGTTCCTAATAAAGTGGTGGGTGAGTGTATTACATGCCCATGAAAATAATGGCGATGCAGTGGCTGTTAGGGAATGTGCTACACTGTGGGAGATGTATAGTGTGGGATGGCCATGTTCTTAAGCTCTGAAGTGCTCTCTGAGATCCATAACCCAGAATTACAACCTTGGAATGATGAATAAAGAAATACGAGACATGCTCTCTGGCACCACAACACGAATATACCTCATACAATTAGCTCATCTCACCTTAAGCAAATTTAGAAAGTGAATAGACTTTTCTGTCTGTTCCTGCCAACTAATTAACTGGAGGCCACATATTAAGAATGATGTTCCACAACATTTTAAGTTCTGGCCTCAAGTTAGGCAATTTGTTGCCATGCCACAACTTAACAATTCTTGTCCATAAGATATTTTGTGTGTGGCATCAATATATTAATTCATGGCATTGCCTGATTAAAAATAATAACTACATCAACTTGGCACTTTCATTTAATGGTGTCCTGAAATGTTTGTATATTTTATGGCATTTCTGCACCATCTAAGGCCAAGATTTGATTCAAACCGAAAAGTATACAGTATTGGGATATTTCATACTGTCATGGAAGAAAAAGGTTTCCACAAAGTAATGTGTATTCTCAGAAAGATGTTTACAGTTTTGAGGAAACTGGTGCAGTGTTTCAGGAAATCTGTCTAGGCAATGGGGAAAATCTGTAATGATACCTTATGGGAGAGGAAAATGTGCATCACTGCACATTTTTATTGTCTTCATCTTCCTCGCTCGTTAGATTCAACAATGGAAATCAATGTCATGTTTTGCACAATAGAATCCCATCATAAATACAAAAAAGATAGATAGATAGATAGATAGATAGATAGATAGATAGATAGATAGATAGATAGATAGATAGATAGAGTGTCTTGCAAAAGTATTCATCCCCCTTGGTGTTTTGTCACAAGATGGAATTAAAATGGATTTTTGGAGAATTAGCACCATTTGATTTACACAACATGCCTACCACTTTAAAGGTGAAAATGGTTGTTTTATTGTGACACAAACAGTAATTAAGATGAAAAAAAAAACAGAAATCTGCAATGTGCATAAGTATTCACCCCCTTTCATATGAAACCCCTAAATAAGAGCTGGTCCAACCAATTCACTTCATAAGTCACATAATTAGTTGATTAAGATCCACCTGTGTGTAATCAAAGTGTCACATGATCTGTCACATGATGTTTGTATAAATCAACCTGTTCTGGAAGGACCCTGACTCTGCAACACTACTAAGCAAGTAACATGAAAACCAAGGCGCACTCCAAACAGGTCAGAGACAAAGTTGTGGAGAAGTATAGATCAGGGTTGGGTCATAAAAAATATCCCAAACTTTGAATATCCCACGGAGCACCATTAAATCCATTATAGCAAAATGGAAAGAATCAGTCACCACTACAAACCTGACAAGAGAAGGCCACCCCCAAAACTCACAGACCGGGCAAGGAGGGCATTAATAAGAGATGCAACAAAGACTATGTGGCGGCAGGGGTGGCGTCAAGCATCGGTCTGTGAACGGAGGGCGGAGTCAGGGAAGGTAAGTGGCAGAATCACTGCACCTGATGTTAGTTAACCTGTGTTTGTGTGTCTTCCCCAGTGACCGCGCCCTATAAAAGGAGAGAGAGAGCAGAGGAAGGGAGCTCTCTCCCCAACCAGAAGACTTGTGTGTTTGTGTGCGTGTGTGGCTGGGAGAGTGTTTAAAGCTGAAAAGCTGAAAATAAAAAGAGTTTTTGGGACTCAGTTCTGGCCTGCCGTACTTCTGTGCTCCACCCACCTGCTCTGATCGCTACAGACACCAAAGATAACACTGAAGGAGCTGCAAAGATCCACAGTGGCAATGGGAGTATCTGTCCACAGGACCACTAAGTTGTTCACTCTACAGAGTGGGGCTTTATGGAAGAGTGGCCAGAAAAAGTCATTACTTAAGAAAACACGTTTGGAGTTTGCCCAGCAGTATGTGGCAGACTCCCCAAACACATGGAAGAAGATTCTCTGGTCAAATGAGACTAAAATTGATCTTTTTGGCCATCATGGGAAATGCCATGTGTGGCGCAAACCCAACACCCTGAGAACACCATTCCTACAGTGAAGCATGATGGTGGCAGCATCATGCTGTGGGGATTTTTTTTCATCTGCAGGGACAGGAAAGCTGGTCAGGACTGAAGGAAAGACTGATGACACTAAATACAGGGCAATTCTGGAGGTAAACCTGTTTGAGTCAGCCAGAGGTTTGAGACTGGGATGAAGGTTCATGTTCTAGCAGAAAAATGACCCTAAACATACTGCTAAAGCTACACTAGAGTGGTTTCGTCTCGTCTCGTCTTCTTCCACTTATCCGGGACCGGGTCGCAGAGGCAGCAGTCTAAGCATGGAAGCCCAAACTTCCCTTTCCCCAGACACCTCGGCCAGCTCCTCGGGAAGAACACCGAGGCGTTCCCAGGCCAGCCGAGAGACATAGTCCCTCCAGCGTGTCCTGGGTCTTCCCCGGGGCCTCCTCCCAGGGGGACATGCCTGGAACACCTCCCCAGGGAGGCGTCCAGGAGGCATCCGAAAAAGATGCCCGAGCCACCTCAGCTGGTTCCTCTCGATGTGGAGGAGCAGCGGCTCTACTCCGAGCTCCTCCCAAGTGACTGTGCTTCTCACCCTATCTCTAAGGGAGCGCCCAGCCACCCTGCGAAGGAAACTCATTTCAGCCGCTTGTATCCGCGATCTTGTTCTTTCTGTCATTACCCAAAGCTCATGACCATAGGTGAGAGTCGGAACGTAGATTGACTGGTAAATTGAGAGCTTCGCCTTTTGGCTCAGCTCCTTCTTCACCACGACGGACCGGTAAAGCGACCGCATCACTGCGGAGGCTGCACCGATCCGCCTGTCGATCTCACGCTCCATCCTTCCCTCACTCGTGAACAAGATCCCGAGATACTTAAACTCCTCCACTTGAGGCAGGACTTCTCCACCAACCTGGAGAGGGCAAGCCACCCTTTTCCGGTCGAGAACCATGGCCTTGGACTTGGAGGTGCTGATTCTCATCCCAGCCGCTTCACACTCGACTGCAAACCGCCCCAGTGCATGCTGAAGGTCCTGGTTTGAAGAAGCCAACAGGACAACATCATCCACAAAAAGCAGAGATGAAATCCTGTGGTTCCCAAACAGGATTCCTTCCGGCCCCTGGCTGCGCCTAGAAATTCTGTCCATAAAAATTATGAACAGAACCGGTGACAAAGGGCAGCCCTGCCGGAGTCCAACATGCACTGGGAACAGGTCTGACTTACTGCCAGCAATGCAAACCAGACTCCTGCTCCGTTCGTACAGGGACCGGACAGCCCTTAGCAAAGAGCCCCGAACCCCATACTCCCGAAGCACCCCCCACAGAATACCATGGGGGACACGGTCGAATGCCTTCTCCAGATCCACAAAGCACATGTGGACTGGTTGGGCAAACTCCCATGAACCCTCGAGCACCCTATGAAGGGTATAGAGCTGGTCCAGTGTTCCGCGACCAGGACGAAAACCGCATTGTTCCTCCTGGATCTGAGGTTCGACTATTGGTCGAATTCTCCTCTCCAGTACCCTGGAGTAAACTTTCCCTGGGAGGCTGAGAAGTGTGATTCCCCTATAATTGGAGCACACTCTCCGGTCCCCTTTCTTAAAAAGAGGGACCACCACCCCAGTCTGCCACTCCAGAGGCACTGTCCCCGACCGCCACGCAATGTTGCAGAGGCGTGTCAACCAAGACAGCCCCACAACATCCAGAGACTTGAGATACTCAGGGCAGATCTCATCCACCCCCGGTGCCTTGCCACCGAGGAGCTTGCAAACCACCTCAGTGACTTCGGCTTGGGTAATGGACAAGTCCACCTCTGAGTCATCAGCCTCAGTCTCCTCAGTGGAAGACATGACGGTGGGATTGAGGAGATCCTCAAAGTATTCCTTCCACCGCCCGACAATGTCCCCAGTCGAGGTCAACAGCTCCCCACCTGCACTGTAAACAGTGTTGGCAGAGTACTGCTTCCCCCTCCTGAGGCGCCGGACGGTTTGCCAGAATTTCTTCGAGGCCGACCGATAGTCCTTCTCCATGGCCTCCCCAAACTCCTCCCAGTTCCGAGCTTTTGCCTCCGCAACTGCCCGAGCTGCAGCACGCCTGGCCTGCCGATACCCGTCGGCTGCCTCAGGAGTCCCGGAGGTCAACATGGCCCGATAGGACTCCTTCTTCAGCTTGACGGCATCCCTTACTTCCGGTGTCCACCACCGGGTTCGGGGATTGCCGCCACGACAGGCACCGGAGACCTTGCGGCCACAGCTCCGAACAGCTGCGTCCACAATGGAGGTAGAGAACATGGTCCACTCAGACTCAATGTCCCCCGCCTCCCACGGAAGCTGGGAAAAGCTCTCCCAGAGGTGGGAGTTAAAGACCTCCCCAACAGAGTGCTCGGCCAGACATTCCCAGCAGACCCTCACCATACGTTTAGGCCTGCCAGGTCTGTCCAGCTTCCTCCTCCGCCAGCGGATCCAACTCACCACCAGGTGGTGATCAGTTGACAGCTCAGCCCCTCTCTTCACCCGAGTGTCCAAGACATAGGGCCGGAGATCAGATGAAACGACTACAAAGTCGATCATCGACCTCCGACCTAAGGTGTCCTGGTGCCACGTGCACTTATGGACACCCCTATGCTCGAACATGGTGTTCGTTATGGACAAACCGTGACTAGCACAGAAGTCCAATAACAAAACACCACTCGGGTTCAGATCGGGGAGGCCGTTCCTCCCAACCACGCCCCTCCAGGTGTCACTGTCGTCGCCCACGTGAGCATTGAAGTCCCCCAGAGTGGTTTAAATGGAAACCTTTAAATGTCTCAGAATGGCCTAGTCAAAACCCAGACTTCAATCCAATTGAGAATCTGTAGCATCACTTGAAGATTGCTGTACACCAATGCAACCCATCTAACTTGAAGGAGTTGGAGCAGTTTTGCCTTGAGGAATGCACAAAAATCCCAGTGGCTAGATGTACTGAGCTGATAGAGACTTACCCCAAAAGACTTGCAGCTGTAATTGCAGCAAAAGTTGGCTCTACAAAGTATTGACTTGAAGGGTGAATATCTATGGACACTACAGATTTCTGTTTTTTTTTTTAAATCTTAATTATTGTTTGTGTCACAGTAAAACAACAATTTTCATCTTTAAAGTGGTAGGCATGTTGTGTAAATCAAATGGTGCTAACCCCCCAAAATACATTTTAATTCCATCTTGTAATGCGACAAAACAGGACAAACACCAAGGGGGTGGTGGTGAATACTTTTGCAAGACATTGTAGATAGATCGATAGATGGAAGGATGGATGAAGGAATTAATCTTTTGTGAGGAACCCTGAACCATGATTCCATGGACACTCTGTAGAGGGTTGAGACACCGCTTCTGTCAGTTCCAGAGAGAGACACTTGGATATACACTCACCAGCCATTTTAATAGGAACTTGTTCTTGATTCTAGGATTCCTGTTCTTGGCTGGCAGGAGTGGAACACATTGTGGTATTTTGCTGTTGCATACTAATGCCGCTTTTCCACTACCAACGTGGCTGAGTTGGGCTGAGCCGTGCCGTGCTGAGTTGGGCTGAGTCGAGCTGAGCGGGGCTGTTGGAGTTGCATTTCGACTACAACCGCGCTGAACCGTGCTGGCTGGAAGTAGGTGGACACATTGGGTGGAGTTAGCGAAAGTGGGTGGACGTCACGTGATGTCGTTAGGCGGCACAAACAGTGACATCAGTGATCTTTTAAGCGGTAGTCTCACAACCCGGATAGTAAACAATAAACATGGAGGACATGGAGTCGTTAGTGTTGCTGATCTTGGTGCTGTGGCTTGTTGTCACCGACAACGCCAACAGATACTGGCAAGAGCGTATAGATGAGGCGAGGCGCATAAGGCTTCATAATTCTCATCATTCGTAATTCTCCTACTTCCGGGTTTACGGTGTTTACAGATCCCAGCGTGCTCGCGGGGTGTGTGTGGGCATGTGAGGACACTCCTCCTCACCAATCAGTGCACAGGGGAGTGTCTGCTCACGCCCCTAGCCCCACTCGGCTCGGTTTGGCTCGCTTCAGCCCCACTCCAAAACCGTGCGAGTTTTGGGGGCTGAGCAGGGCTGAAGCGAGCTGAGTCGTGCTGTTCTTAGATAGTCGAAACGCGAGCCGTGTCGGGCTGAAGTGAGCTGAAAAAGGGTAGTGGAAAAGGGCCATAAGATGCTTTTCTGCTCACCGTGGATGTAAAGAGTGATTATATGAGTTGCTATGTCCTTCCTGGCAGCTCTAATCAATTTGGCCATTTTCCTCTGACCTCTCTTATCAGCAAGGCGTTTCCACCCACAGAACTGTTGCTCACTCAGAGGTTTTTTTTTTTTTTTGCACCATTCTATATAAACTCTAGAGACTGTTGTGTGTGAAAACCCCAGGAGATCAGCAGTTTCTGAAATAGTCAAACCAGTCCATCTGGCACCAACACCCATAAAACTCTAAAGTCCTTCCTGTGCCATGCCCTGGTCTTCCCAGGCAGTCTCCCATCCCAGTACTAACCACTGGTGGGTTTCCCAAAAGCCTCTTAATGCTAACAGCATCTTAACAAGGAGAGAGCGTGTTCATTGTGAGGCTTGCTCTGCCATTTAACGATGATCTTTGTGCCACGATGCTTTTGGGAAACTCGGCACACATCATTAAGATGCACCAACACCCATGCCACAGTGAAAGTCACAGAGATCACAATTTTTCCCATTCTGATGCTTGAAGTGAACATTATCTGAAGCACCTGGTTTGTATATGCATGATTTTATGCATTGTGCTGCTGTCGAGGGATTGGCTGATTAGAGAACTGCATCAAATAACAGGTTTGTGGGTGTTTCTAATAAAGTGACCAGTGAGTGTACAATGCATTCACAGCTGTGGAGGTTTATTCTTGTGTAAAAGTTTTATACCAGCCTTTCTATATGCTCCCTTGTGGGAGATTGTGTATGTAAATGTGTCTCTGATAAACAAAGACATATCTCAGACGATGACCAAAGAAAAAATGCTGAATATTCATGTGAATCTTACCGTATGCGCTAAAAAAGCAAATGTGTTCTCTATAATGGTTTTGCAAATCCATGGAAAATTTGCTGTATTCACTGATCTCTTTACCGGAAAAAGAACCATAGGCCAACATTTTTAACCCTCCTTTTATATGGAATGTACAGTTGAACACTGATGCCAAACACATTCAGCACTGTGTCAGTCTATCTCCGTGTTCTCTTTTTGCATTACTGTTAGCCTTTGAGGTGACTGATAACCAGGTTTGGTCATTTACATATAATAGGTGTAAACACAGTGCCGTTATCTGTAAATGTATCTGGCTAGTGCTCCAGATATCTGTTTGTATTCAGATACAGTGGTGCTTGAAAGCTTGTGAACCCTTTAGAATTTTCTATATTTCTGCATAAATATGACCTAAAACATCATCAGATTTTCACACAAGTCCTAAAAGTAGATAAAGAGAACCCAGTTAAACAAATGAGACAAAAATATTATACTTGGTCATTTATTTATTGAGAGAAATGATCCAATATTACATAATTTTGTTAGTGGCAAAAGTATGTGAACCTCTAGGATTAGCAGTTAATTTGAAGGTGAAATTAGAGTCAGGTGTTTTCAATCAATGGGATGACAATCAGGTGTGAGTGGGCAACCTCTTTTATTTAAAGAACTGGGTTCTATCAAAGTCGGATCTTCACAACACGTTTGTGGAAGTGCATCATGGCATGAACAAAGGAGATTTCTGAGGGCCTCAAAAAAGCGTTGTTGAAGCTCATCACGCTGGAAAAGTTACAAAACCATCTCTAAAGACTTTGGACTCCAACAATCCACAGTCAGACAGATTGTGTACAAATGGAGGAAATTCAAGACCATTGTTACCCTCCCCAGGAGTGGTCAACTAACAAAGGTCACTCCAAGAGCAAGGCGTGTAATAGTTGGCGAGGTCACAAAGGACCCCAGGGTAACTTCTAAGCAACTGAAGGCCTCTCTCACATTGGCTAATGTTAATGTTCATGAGTCCACCATCAGGAGAACACTGAACAACAATGGTGTGCATGGCAGGGTTGCAAGGAGAAAGCCACTGCTCTCCAAAATGAACATTGCTGCTCATCTGCAGTTTTTAAAGATCACATGGACAAGCCAGAAGGCTATTGGAAAAATGTTTTGTTGATGGATGAGACCAAAATAGAACTTTTTGGTTTAAATGAGAAGTGTTATATTTGGAGAAAGGAAAACACTGCATTCCAGCATAAGAACCTTATCCCATCTGTGAAACATGGTGATGGTAGTATCATGGTTTGGGCCTGTTTTGCTGCATCTGGGCCAAGACGGCTTGCCATCGTTGATGGAACAATGAATTCTGAATTATACCAGCGAATTCTAAAGGAAAATGTCAGGACATCTGTCCATGAACTGAATCTCTAGAGAAGGTGGGTCATGCAGCAAGACAACGACCCTAAGCACACAAGTCGTTCTACCAAAGAATGGTTAAAGAAGAATAAAGTTAATGTTTTGGAATGGCCAAATCAAAGTCCTGACCTTAATCCAATGGAAATGTTGTGGAAGGACCTGAAGCGAGCAGTTCATGTGAGGAAACCTACCAACATCCCAGAGCTGAAGCTCTTCTGTACGGAGGAATGGGCTAAAATTCCTCCAAGCCGGTGTGCAGGACTGATCAACAGTTACCGGAAACGTTTAGTTGCAGTTATTGCTCCACAAGGGGGTCACACCAGATACTGAAAGCAAAGGTTCACATACTTTTGCCACTAACAAATATGTAATATTGGATCATTTTCCTCAATAAATAAATGACCAAGTATAATATTTTTGTCTCATTTGTTTAACTGGGTTCTCTTTATCTACTTTTATTACTTGTGTGAAAATCTGATGTTGTTTTAGGTCATATTTATGCAGAAATATAGAAAATTCTAAAGGGTTCACAAACTTTCAAGCACCACTGTATAAATCAGTCTGTGAGTTCTGACAGTTCCCTGACCTCAGCTACATCACTAATGTTCATAACTGGCTTCAACTAGAAATATGTACAGGATTGCAATGTTCTTGAAAAAATTTAGTTGGTTCTATTTCCCAGACCATAAACAAAATAGTAGTGCAATTTAAACTGCTACAACCCTGTCCAAGCACTTCCCATGGATGAAGGAGTGAATGGTGTAATACCATGTGAACATGGTTTGTCCTTATTTGTCATGCAGACTTCATACCTGAACCCTTGACGCTGAGTGGTGTGAATTCTTTTTTTTTAATCCCATGGGATCTTAGCCTTGATGCTCACCTTTGGTCTCAACCAGATGCCCTGCGAAACCTTTCTGGAAAATTTACTAAAAATTATCTGTATTTGTATTCATTTAGAACACACCACTATTAAATCATTTTGAGTTCAGTTTTATCTTCCACGACTTGTATAACTATATCATTTGTAGTTTTGTGACTAGTGTTCATAGCACTTCAGAGTACTCCACACACTCCTTGTGTTTTACCTATCCAGTTTTTTTCCTGCTCAGCTAGTGGAAGCTTAGCCTTGTTGAACATGGAACAGTCTTGGTTCCTTTAACAGCTATAGGCCAATACTTTGTATACTCTTGCCCTGTGTCCAAAATCACTCCCTACTCACTATATAAAGCACTATATAGTGGGGACGCCATTTTGTAGTGCTGTGCAAAACCTTAGTGAGGATTATTTACACCCTATATAGTGCACTCAAAGTATCCTACAATGCATCATGAAAAGTAGTGTACAACCAATGGTCACTAATCAAAGCAATATATCCCATCATGCATTGCGGTCATGCTGAAAGAAACCAAATTAAAAGTTTCAAATTTGATTTAATAAAAGGCAGTGGCAAAGAAGAAAGTATTCAACCTTGATTAAAAAAAAAACAACAACAACAACAACTGAAAGATACAGGTACTTTGTATTTAATAATGTTGGAAATACGCTCAGTATAATATGTATTTATCACAAAAATACATGCATGTATTTATTATTTTGAAAACGCACCAGCCGGCTGATCTGGCACGTTTTAATTGTGCGACAGTAATGACGTAAATACCAGCGCGACGGAGTAGTGTCCAAAAGCGTTTTTTTTTTTCATTTTACCAATGAGCTCACTATATGGTCCTCTATATAGTAATTCCCTATATAGGGAGTAGAGAGTAGTGAACAAATGAGCGATTTCGGACACAGGGCAGGACTCATCTCATCTCATTATCTCTAGCCGCTTTATCCTGTTCTACAGGGTCGCAGGCAAGCTGGAGCCTATCCCAGCTGACTACGGGTGAAAGGTGGGGTACACCCTGGACAAGTCGCCAGGTCATCATAGGGCTGACACATAGACACAGACAACCATTCACACTCACATTCACACCTACAGTCAATTTAGAGTCACCAGTTAACCTAACCTGCATGTCTTTGGACTGTGGAGGAAACTGGAGCACCCGGAGGAAACCCACGCGGACACGGGGAGAACATGCAAACTCCACACAGAAAGGCCCTCGTCGGCCATGGGGCTCGAACCCGGACCTTCTTGCTGTGAGGCGACAGTGCTAACCACTACACCACCGTGCTGCCCAGGACAGGACTCTTGGCCTATAAAATGTGTTGCAAGTTTTCTTTCTGGTTTCTAAATTTGCAAGTCAATCAATGACTTAGATCTCTTAGTATTAGATCTTGGTGGCCCAACTTGGCTCAGGAGGACATTAAAAAAAAATCCTTTGTGGTCATTAGCAAAATAAGCAAAAATCAAGGAAAATTTGGGGCAATTGGTCCCATGTTTGTTTGGAGTAGCACCCCCCCCCCCCCCCCAAGACCTCCCCCAACCAACCATGTCCAAATACCCAAATCAACACAAAAATGCTTAGCTGACTACAGAATCAAGCTTGTGCCATGGCTATCTTAGTCCCCTGACCTGAAAACCTGTGGGGTGGATATATATTCAAATCAGCCTTCTGCTGCACGACACCCCCCTCATCAGCCGCCAACCAGGGATGATCACAGTTTTGGTGGCTAAGGCGGTACTGCCATCCCTGGTGCCACCAGCAGCTTAACGCCACTGGGGGGTGTCTAAAATGTGTGTGTGTCAGAGCCTGTATCTTCATGTAATATTCAGAGTGTATATACAGATATAATGCATTTACTCTTTTAAACCTTCACTGTAATGAGATGCTAACAAGGGACCTCTAAAGTTTTTTTTTTAATTTTTTTTTAAACGATGATTGGATGCTTTGTGTTAATGTATGATAATTTTCTTCATAGGTCTGGAAAAAAAGAACGAATGTCTTCTCAAGATCACACTTTTTATTCACAGGAATAGTGAAAAGGAAAAAAAAAGGGCTGAATTAATCAACAACTTTAATTGCAAGCTATCTCAGTTGTGTTCTGCATGGGTGTAATTAACGATATATTTGGACACATTTTCTCCTGAAGGAGATGATTTAGTTAATTGGGATTATATTTAAGTCATGTATGCTACTCCAGTTCCAATAATAATAATAATAATAATAATAATAATAATAATAATAATAATAATTAAAATGAAATAAAATAAAATAAAATAAATAAAAATGACAAAGTTGCCATTTCCAATTACAGATTTAAGTTCCAAGTGCAGTGTTTAATGGTTATGTAAATGGGATACCACTTAAAAGAACATCTGAAATGAGATTCATCAACTGAAGCTTATGGGGTAAGTGACTCAATTTCCTCTACCTAGTTCAAGATAATTTGCACACTTGTTTACTTTCTGAGGGAAGAAAAGCAGGAAAAAATACTTCACAATTAAGTTCTGAGGCAAAAGAAAAACAGGGAAATTTTAGCAGGTGCTTATACATCAGGAAAATGATTTCCAACACAATACAGTCCCAGTTAAGCGTTTGGACACACCGACTCATTGCTAGGTTTTTCTGTCTTTTGATTATTTTCTACATTGAAGAACAATACTGAAGACATCAAAACTATGAAATAACATATGGAACATAAATGAAATTATATGGTCAATAAAAAAAGTGTTTAAAAAACCCTAAATATATTTCATATTTTAGATTCTTGAAAGTGGTGGCACGGTGGTGTAGTGGTTAGCACTGTCACCTCACAGCAAGAAGGCCTTGAGTTTGAGCCCAGCGGCCGGCGAGGGCCTTTCTGTGTGGAGTTTGCATGATGTCTGCATGGGTTTCCTCCAGGTACTGTACTCTGGTTTCCTCCACAGTCCAAAGACAAAGGTTAGGTTAACTGGTGGCTCTGAATTGACCGTAGGTGTGAACGTGAGTGTGAATGGTTGTTTATCTCTATATGTCAGCCCTGTGATGACCTGGCGACTTGTCCAGGGTGTACCCCACCTCTCGCTCATAGTCAGCTGGGATAGGCTCCAGTTTGCCTGCGACCCTGTAGAACAGGATAAGCGGCTACAGATAATGGATGGATGGATGAATGAATGAATGAATGAATGAATGAAAAAAGTAGGGGAGACTGAGTATGGTTGGAACAGTTTTTGCTTCAGCACTTTTAACTCGCAGAATTTTTGAGCTAGAGTTCTCAAACTTTTATACAAAAACTGACAATTGTTTATTATAAACGGTACTAATCCAAACCTATGCAAGAATACCACAGATCTCGTGAGTTGATTTCAAATGCATGGTGTTCCTTTGTTACAACTTATCCCACTACTTGGGGTAGTTTAGAAGCAAAAACAGAGGTTGCACCACATGATACGCTTCAAAAAGAGGTTTGTTGAAACAAAAGAACAATCCGGAAAAAATGTCTCTCTCTGTGGCTGACCATAACTCAAATCTACTATCTGTTTGACTCAGGAGTTTATGTATGTATTTCAGACTGCCTCTTCTTTATCCTGCTAGCTGTTTTCCTTGGTCCTTTTTTTGGAAATGGGTGTATAGCCTAAAACCCTGACCTGGAGACAACCCCAATGGGTCTTGCTCATCTGGAGCACAACAATTCTAATCAAGAAAGTGTTCTTCGTTGTTTGTAAGGGGTTGATTGTCACACTTTTTAAAGATGTGTTACAACCCATCCCAATCCTATCAGCCATTATTTAGCTAGCTGTATTAGCATAGTGGTTGGAAATTAGCAGGGGAAAATGCATCATATTTTGCCAAAGACCCTAGTAACACAGAACGTTAATGTACCGTTAGCCTATGGTTCTCTAAAGGTTTGTTAGAACGTAACCAACAACTAACATTTAGAGAATGTTTCCTCATGGTTATGCATAAACTTAACGAAGCCAAATGTCCCCGAAACGTTGAGGTAACTAACCAACTGAAACGTTATCATTTGGTTACACTATAACCTCCACACAACGTTATGTTTGGTTGTTTTTTTGTTGTTCTGAGAACTATACTATCTGCTTTTCCTGCTGGCTAAATTATCTTTTAATCTTTTATTTCAACCTCTTTTGTACTTGTAGCCTATTTTTTTTGCCATAGTAAACTGTCACATATAGCTTTCCTTTTGTCATGCATTGTTATGTCGTGCCATTTTGGTTTGGAATCCAACCCTCACACATTGAAAACACCATATGGTCAACAGAAATGTGTGCATACTAGGCCAGATAAATAGGCTAGTCTATGTTGAGTTGTGAGATATATTGCAAGGAAATTTTCACAAAAAAAGGCGACAAACCCATGTACATTCCTGAGTAATGTGTTTTGACTGTCTAAAGCAGTGGTTGCCAACCTTTTTTGGCCTGGGACCCCATTTTTACATCACCAATTTCTCATGACCCCATACACATTTTTTAGATTTTATAGAGATTGCACAGTGTCACATATTCTATATTTTGATCAGCAGCCTAGCCTTCAGTTATGTGGATGTTTTCTTTTCAAAGCTGATATATAGCATTTTATTTTTAATATATAACATAATTACTTGAACATTTTTATTTTCAGTATTTTCCTTCTATTGGTTATTTCAGGCGACTCCAATTCAATTCCAGGAGACCCCGTTAAGAACGAAGGAAAGGAAGCATTTTGAGTGTTAAATGTAAAAGATATTTTACTGGGCAAGAAGGGAATGGCGAAAGCAAAATGGACAGATTAAATGTTTTTCTAGTTAGTGCAATGTGGGTAGAGTGTGGCTGATTTGCAGAAATAAACTTATAGGCTAAATTTGTTTGGATTGTAAGTGGTGATGTTTTTTGTGGAATTCAAGTGATCTGTAATGAGCAGGCTGCAGCATATATCATATGAAGAGGGTGAACATGGTTTGGCAGTAGGTCGTTGTGACTTGGTGCACAGTCTTGTGTGGTGCAAATTGGCTCCTGATAATATGGCAGAGCAGCAACAAAAGTTTGACCTTTAAGTTGTGGTCACACATTTCGCCCTTAAAACATGCTGCATTACAATAATGCCTACATTTTCTCATGCACCAACTTCTGGTACATTATCCCTATTGTTGCCCCAACTACATTTTCTCATGCACATACTTCTGGTACATTATCCCTATTGTTGCCCCAACTCACTCACACCCAGCTCCATTGACCAACTTATTTGTACTTTGTCCCAACAACAACAAAATCCACCCTGTACCACTAACAAAATCTGCTGCAATACAAAAATCCACTTCTCTTCTCCTCTCATCTCATCTCATTATCTCTAGCCGCTTTATCCTTCTACAGGGTCGCAGGCAAGCTGGAGCCTATCCCAGCTGACTACGGGCGAAAGGCGGGGTACACCCTGGACAAGTCGCCAGGTCATCACAGGGCTGACACATAGACACAGACAACCATTCACACTCACATTCACACCTACGGTCAATTTAGAGTCACCAGTTAACCTAACCTGCATGTCTTTGGACTGTGGGGGAAACCGGAGCACCCGGAGGAAACCCACGCGGACACGGGGAGAACATGCAAACTCCACACAGAAAGGCCCTCGCCGGCCCCGGGGCTCGAACCCGGACCTTCTTGCTGTGAGGCGACAGCGCTAACCACTACACCACCGTGCCGCCCTCTTCTCCTCTTATTTTCTAAAAATAAAAGTCCAGCTAGGTAGCTTCGATGCATCATCTTCCTGCACATTACCCAGAATTCTCTGTGCTTTCAAACAGCTCTAAGGCAAATAACAAAATGGCGGGCTTAATGGATGCTACGATAGCCCTTTTATTTAGCTATTTGAAAATTTCACCGAGTCTCCTTGTTGGATTTAGAACTACCAGCGCCAGTGTACGTTATCTGGATTTACAGTACGTGCGATCAGGTAATGTGTTATTTTATTCTGTATAAATGTGAATAGTATTCACCTAGCAGTTAGCTGCTATGCGTGCAACCATCTCCGGTCACATTATACGAAGTGAATCGTTGTTGGTATCTCTAAAACACGTCTTTTCCAGTCTCCCATCTGACAAAGAACTTGTACATAATTCTTTCACCTTTGTTGTGATTTAGCACGCTGATATAATGCTATGTAGCATACCTTAGCATGGCTAACACCATAGCGCCGAGGTTACGCATGATTACCCCATATCAATATACATGTCGTGTAGGTGACGGTGTTCTCTGTTAAAATGTCTGTGTATTTGTGCCTCAGAACGGCGGCATAACAGCAGTATGGATTTCCCCATGTATTATTTGACGAAATATAGTATGTTGGTGGATAAAACCTCAAGTGAGGGCCTACTTTTGTAGGCTGCAAAGATCAGCAACACGTTTACTGCAGTACTCTGTTAGCCTAGCTCACTCAAACCACATTGCTTAGAGTTTAGAATATAGCACGAGACAAGCATTGTAGTTCAGAGGTTGCACAGAAAACGTAACGTAACTTTTACTGTCTGTTGAAAAACAACACTTTATTGGTGTGAAGGGTTGTCATAAAAGTTAATAATCATCATGTATTAAATCCAATGGATAAGGGAATCTGAACTATAAAATAAGTAACTTATTTTATAGTTCAGATTCCCTTATCCATTGGATTTGTTCCCATGGGGTCTACAGGAAGAAACGAGACCTAGCCACTGTAAGTTGTTGATTGGTCAGGTTGCCTGACGCAACGGCATGTGACGCAAAACGAACACTCCTCATTGGCTGGACAGATGGATAAGAGGACGTAGGTGCGTGTAGTAAAGTCACTACCCGGAACTTGGATTTGGAAGCAAACGTCTCTGTTGGAAGTACTGAAGCCTGCTTCTGTTCAAGTACTCTACTTTCGAAAAGGTAATTTGTGATTTCTTTCTGGTTGTGGTTATACCTTAAAGGAAATTCCGTCTGTTTTGCAAATATGTCTCAAACGTTTGTGGTCAAGGAAAGTTGCTAATGATGCCTTTGTTTTCACAGATGAGTTCACAGACAATGCTATTGAGGTTGTGCCATCTTCATGGCTTGGACACACTTCTGAGGTACGAGTCTTTTTTTTTTTTTGTCGATACATAGCAAATATGTATGCTTACATATATGCCTATATACTTTTGATAGCAAATATATATATATGCTTATTATATATATATATATATATATATATATATATATATATATATATATTTTTTTTTTTTTTTAATTATATATATTTTTAGCATGGCATGGTCTGCTACTGGATGACACACAATGTGTGACTGCATGTTGTGAAGTGCCGAGCACCAAATACAACTTGGGCCAAACATCCCGTTAAGAAAACCTGGTACGAAACAGGTGAGCTATCGCTGCTATGCACTACATAGAACATACTGAATTGTTCTCTCTATGGCAGTACTTTTTTTTTTTTTTGTGCTACTGACTAAAAGTCATTTTCCATAGATTCATACGCCAAAGCTGAACAGAAGTGTTTGCAATTGATGGAGTCCTCAAGTGTTGAGACAGAGGATGATGTGAACACTTTTGCAATAAGGCAGCGTAAGTGCCCAAGGAGGTTTGTCTCCGAATCCTCTGATGATGGTAAGCTCTCTTCACTAATGACAACATTAGTTACTCAATTCAGTGTTCATTTGCAAGTCATTTACAAGAAATTTACATTGCACATTGTATGGTCTTTCCTTCCAGATGATTCTGCTCCAGTGGTAGCAGCAACCAAGAAGCAACCCAAGACTCTGACTGTGCCTGGAAGCCCTGTGTGTAAGTTAACAGTTCCCAAATCATCATTCATAGCTTGGAGCTAACATTCATGATGAATAACCGGTGCATATTACGTGACTGATCTGATGTTTGTGTGCTCTTTTCAGGTCAGCAGGACCCAATGCCCCTACCACCACAATGTAAGTGTTTTTCAATTTATTTGTAAATGTCTAATGTATTATCATAGGTTCTTCTTTTGCGAATACCATGTATAAGAACCCCCCCAATAAATGACTTAACATCCATATGCACCATCTTTTCAGGGTCAACACCAGCCGGGACTGGAGCCAGTCCTCACCACCCTAGCCCAAGTCCTGTTGACCCTGTTCAAGGTACAGTTGCTTTCAAGTTCCCATTTACAGATGTTGGAATACAAAGTCATGAACAGGAAAACTAACATTTTCTTTTTGAAAACTTCAGCCAGCAGCCAGGCACTACACCCAATTCAGTCAGCCAGGCACCTCCAAGAATCACTGGAAACCTCTTTTGACTCTGTTCAAGGTACAGTTACTTTCAAGTTCCCATTTACAGATGTTGGAATACAAAATCATGAACAGGAAAACTAATATTTTGTTTTTGAAAACTTCAGCCAGCAGCCGGGCGCTTCATGACGGACAGGGTGTCTCTGCTATCGCAGCCATGTTTGAGAGAAGTAAGTACTTTTATACACACTTAACTAGTTCACTCACTCAGGAAAGTACATTATAAATTACAACTTCCATCACATTTGTCCCCATAGTCACAGAGGCCCACATGAGTCGCTTGATGCGGAGGATCGAGGCTAGGTTTGACAGGACCGAGGCTAGGTTTGACAAGATTGAGTCATTGGTGGAGACCAACGCCCCGACACACACGCCTCAACTCCAGCAAGAAGATGTGGTGTTGGCTAAACCATGCAGCATGGTGATGGAGCTGCTGGAGTTGGATAGGAGTCTGGAACAACCAGACAAGAGGAACAAGATGGTAATTTGCTCTATCGATCTATCGATCGATCGTATAAGCTCGCTACAGTAATTTTCATTGTATAATTATTTTTATTTTTTTACAGCAACATTTTCTTGAAACTGTCGGAGGGGCAGGTTTGGGGCAGCCATTCACCGTATGCTACGCCGAGCGGCAAATAATGAGGTACTCGCCCAGTACAGCTTGCGGGGCAGACGGGCCAAAATGTCCTTTGATGACCTCATTCTGTGCAAGATTATAAAGGGTAAGTGTTTATATATTGATCACATCACTTTTATGCCATGCTTGACTGACTAGGTTTTGATGTGTAACTTTCCTTTATTTTGCCTTCTAGCTGCAAGTGTCAAAAAATTTCCTGGCCATACGGAAGCTGAAGTGGAGGAATGCCTTGGGCAGACTCTAAAATTTGCACCACACAGACGGTATACTTCTCCTCTCTAATTTGGTGCAATCACAGAAATTTCGTGGTTGGTAGTAGGGTGGTTTATCATGCTTTTGTGGACGTGCTCATTGTTCTTGTTTTTAAACATTTGTTCCTTTTTCTTTTCAGATCAGCTGGTCAGCAGCAACAGATGGACAATTGAATTGTGAACAGTGAATTTTTATTCTTTTTTTGTGAACAGTGATTTTTATTCTATTTTTTGTGAAGTGATTTTTTTATTCTATTTTGTTTGTTATTGAATGCACAGTTACACTTTAAAAAACTGTTATTTCTATTTTATTGTTTTGAATGTGTTTTATTGAATGCACCGTTTCAGAAACTTTTCTATTTTATTCTGTTTTGTATATATGATTGTTTTATTGAATGCACTGTTACACTTTCAGAAACTTTTCTATTTTATTTTTATTTTCAAACATTTTTTTATTCAAATTTGTTATTGATATTTTATCTCATTAAACTTTCAAGACCTGCCAAATTTGCCTGTTCATTCATCACTGAGTTTTCTCATGT
Organism: Neoarius graeffei; assembly: GCF_027579695.1. Lineage (NCBI taxonomy): Eukaryota > Metazoa > Chordata > Actinopteri > Siluriformes > Ariidae > Neoarius > Neoarius graeffei. The sequence goes on from NC_083595.1 coordinate 35,996,326, forward strand.
AGATATGCTAGCAATTATGTGTTGATATTGCTAATTAGTTGAAAGCAAAATCTAACCAAAACATAACATTCTACAACGTCAGGGGGACGTTAGGCTAACATTCAGGGAACCAA